>NW_027256885.1:73041634-73641634 GCF_029215685.1 Pituophis catenifer annectens
CCTCACCGTTTTCGGCCTTCCAGAATGGGGTGGTAGAACGAAGGAATTCCACGCTACAAACCATGGTTAGGTGCGCATTAGAAGATGCGGGGATTGGCCAACATTTTTGGTCAGAGGCCTTAGTGTATTCCAACTACACGCTCAACGGACTATGGTCTAGCGTGATTGATAAAACCCCATACGAGTTGATGTACAACCGAAAGCCACAAATAGGACACCTACATATATTTGGAGTAATAGCTGATGTACACAAACCAAAGCAACTACGCCACAAGGGGGACAAGGTATCCAGAAGGCTTAGGTTTATGGGTTACGAACCAGGCACCAAGGGATTCCAGTTTGTAGATAACAACAACAGGTTCATTGTGTCCAGAACAGCTGTGTTCCATGAACAAGTGAACTGGTCCAAAATACACCTCAACAAATTACTCCCCAGTCAGGAGACAGGTCATAATACACAGGGACAGGCCAAACAAACCATAATAGATAGCGAGAAGGATGGGGAACCCAAGCCCATTCACCAGAAAGTGAAAATCAGAGAATGGAAGGGAGACCACCCCAAAATAAAGATAGACACACTCTCACAGAAGGAAGCAAGGTACTTGCACGACACCGAATCGACCCCAAACAGACCGGTTAGGGCAAGCAGGAACCAGTTGCCCAAAAGACTTGAGGACTATGTACTCCATATACACGACAACCCAATCACTCCTAACTCGTACGAGGAGGTGCTCAAACTCCCCCAGGAAGAAAAGTTAAAATGGGAGTCAGCCATGGAAAAAGAAATGAGCAGCCTCAAAGAGTTAGATGTGTTCACACCTGCCAAGGTCCCCGAAGATAAGTCCCCAATAGGAACCAGATGGATCTTTAAAATCAAGACGCTAGAAGGTGGCAAGACACTGTACAAGGCCCGGCTAGTGGCTCAAGGGTTTGCCCAAAAATACCCAGAGGACTATACCAAAACCTACTCACCCACCATGAGATCAGAGAGCGTTAAAAGTGCCCTAGTAATCGCATCCATCCTAGGTCTAGAAGTACATCAGTTCGATGTGCAGACTGCATACCTGCATGCCAAACTGGACAAGGAGATCTATGTCAAGGCTCCACACAGCAGGGACACACGCAAGGGTGACACATGGCTACTCAATAAGAGCTTGTACGGGTTGAAGCAGTCTGGGAAACGGTGGTACGAGTGCCTGGTCAAGGTGCTCGAAACAATGGGCTTCACTGCAACCCCAGCAGACAACTGCTTCTTCGTCAGAAAGGAAGGCGGTTCCCTAGAGTACATACTCATCTATGTGGATAATATACTGTACATTGGCAAATACAAAGAAAAATGTGACTCCTTCGCAAGCAAGCTAGGTGAACATTTCTCACTAAAGTCTCTAGGGAAGATTAACAAATATCTGGGTGTACAGATCAACGAAACACCCAAGGGGTTTCGTTTGTCACAAAAAGAAAAAATCATTGAACTCCTACACAAGTGTAACATGGCAGATGCCAAACAAAGTGAAACCCCCATGCAACCAGACTTTGTGAAAAACATGTACGGCGAAGCACCCGAATTCAAGGACAATACACTCTACAGGTCAACTATAGGGTCACTTTTGTACATTGCCAATTGGACCAGGCCTGACATCGCCCTATCTGTCAACTTGCTGTCCAGACACGTGGGCAAACCCACCGTATACCACTGGGAAGCAGTCAAGAGGGTACTCAGATACCTGAAGTACAGTTCAGATGCATCTCTATGCCTAGAGCCGGAGGCACTCGATGGGCCAGTCCTCACCTGCTACACGGATGCCGATTGGGCAGGAGATGTAAAGAGCAGGAAGAGCACTTCAGGCTACATGTTCTTCCTTAACAACAGCCCTGTACATTGGTACACGGGCAAGCAAAATCTAGTAGCTACTTCAACCACCGAGGCAGAGTACATATGCTTATCCAAAGCAGCCAATAACCTGACGTGGTTCGATGACCTACTCAACAGCATCTGGGCCGAACCTGCCTACCCCATAGTCATCCACGAGGATAACAAGGCAGCTATTGAAATATCCAGGGCGGATGCCATAGGCCAAAGATCCAGGCACATTGATATAAAGCACAAACACGTGAGGCAACTATCAAAAATCGGGTTCATCAAGGCCGCACACTGTGACACCAAAGAACAAACTGCGGACATATTAACGGAACCTCTGCAGGGCAAGCAACACGCATACCTAGTGTCCAAACTATGCGTTCTCCTCTGCACTCTTCCCCAAACACAAAGCACACACATGCAGGTTAGGCATTTAGAGGGGGATTTGTCATGTATAAATGCCTCACCCACACAGACAGGTACATATGGCTCGGGACTGCAAGGGTTAACCCACACAAACCATACATCCACCTTCCCCCTAGACCACTCCCAGGTACTTAAGGTTGTCCCACGCTGCTCCAGATGTTCTTGCAGATGATTGCTGTAACGAGAGGATCAATGTAAATAAACGGTTACCTGATTAAACATTAATGGGTCTATGTCTGTTATTGGGTCCGATCCTTAAGATTAGCAACAGTTTCAACTTCCCCCGTCCCACATAAACAGACTCTTTCACTTACAGGGATACCCTTATACCTACCCCAAAGCATGTTTGTTTGAAGTTGGTCTAATCTCAATTTGGTAAAAAATCTCCTTATGACAGGAAATAAAGGCACAGTTAAATATTTTTCTATTTTAAAAATTTGTTTATTGGCTGATAACCAAGGGCAAACTTTTACTGCTGTCACCTGTGCAATATCCGATTGTGCACTTATGTCCTTAAATCTCTGTGCAATCCAATTTCGGATCTGCCTATGATTGTACTGCTGCCAATTTAAATGAATACCAGAGCAAGATACCTGCTTCAGAACTCTTGATAACCAGTTATTTTTATTACTTGAGATAATCTGATCCATTAATGCTAATTTTGGTAACTTCCCTTCCTCCATCTCGATTATTCTTAACCAATAATAAACGGTCTTCAACAAGGCCCTAGTGCCAATCGCATGGACTCCTGTTTCTGCCCTTACAGCACATGCTAGGGTTCCAGGGGACACTGCCAAAATTCTCCTCAGGAACTTATTTTGAGGAGTTTCCAGCCCAGGCAACTTAACCGACCCCCATATTTCTGCCCCATAGGTAAATACTGATTCAATTTTCACCTGGAAGACTGGGATTAATGAAGATGGAGTTTTCTCTAAAATAAGTTTGTTTAATTGAGCCATCCGAGCCATGGCCTTCTGAGCTCTGGCTTTTACCTGCTTATTCCATTTGCCATTTGTCTGAAATACTAGCCCTAAATAGGTAAATGACTGAACTTGTTCTATTCTTCTGTCATTTAAAACCCATCTCCTCATATTTTGTTGCCTGCTAAATATCATTACTTTTGATTTCTCTACGTTAATTGTCAAGCAATTTTTTGTACAATATGCTGCCAACCTCCCGAGTGACCTTCGTAGCCCCACCTGTGAGGCTGACAGCAAAATTATATCATTGGCATATAACAAGCAATTTACCTGTCTTGTTCCTATATTAGGCCCATGGAATGATACAGTATATCTTCCAAACATTTTGGAAGGTCATTTAAATATAAGTTGAAAAGTGTTGGGGCTAAGATGCAACCTTGTCTGACACCCTTCTTTATTGGGATTGTATTTGTTACCGATCCTGTCCTCTTCAATCGAACTCTTACCTGGGTTTCCGTGTATAACAATCTAATTAGATATAACAATTTCCTTTCTATTCCCATGGCCTCTAATTTATCCCATAAAATTTGTCTATCAATTGTGTCGAAGGCTGCCTTCAGGTCTATGAATGCCACGTACAGTGGTTTTTTCCAAAACTTAAACTTTGTTATTAGATGGTCCAACACAAAACAATTATCCATAGTAGATCTTCCACTTCTGAAACCTGACTGTTCTTCAGCTAGAATGTTATTTCTCATTATCCAGTCCTCTAATTTATGAAGCAAATGCTTAGCATAAATTTTTGCTGAAATATCGATTAGACTAATTAAACAGAAATTATCTGGGTTATCTCTAGAGCCTTTTTTATGTAAGGGAATAATAATTATTTTTTTTTTATTTAAAAAGTTTTACAAATACATTTTCTCCCCAGTTTCCCCCCCCCCAAGCCCTCCCTAACCCTCCCCCCCCCAGGACTTCCTCAGGATGAAATCAAAATCACATTTTATGAAACTTAAACCCCTCCACCCCCTGTGTACTGTTTGTATCTTCATAGAATTTAATTAATCTATCCCTGCATAATACATTCAGCTAAAAGCTATCTGATATTTCCTAATTTGATATTTTTTCTGCACATAATCTATCCACTTCTTCCACTCCCATACATAAGTCTCTTGAGTCCGATCTTTTAGGTATGGTGAGATCTTCGCCATCTCTGCAAAACTGGCCATCTTCAAAGTCCATTCTTCAATAGTGGGCATAACATCATTTTTCCAATATTGACCTATCAATAATCTCGCTGCTGTCACCATATACAATATCAGCTTTGTTTCACCCAATGTAAAATCCTTAACTATACCCAATAAAAACAGTTGTGGAGAAAACTGAATTTTTTTCTTCAAAACATTTTGCATAACCCACTAAATTTTTATCCAAAAAGCCTTCACTTTCTTGCAGGTCCACCATATATGATAATATGTGGCATCTAAGCAATCACATCTCCAACATTTTGGTTGAACATTAGGATACATACACGACAGTTTCTTAGGATCTAAATGCCACCTATAAAACATTTTATAAAAATTTTCCCTCAAATTCTGCGACTGTGTAAATTTAACATTCTGGACCCATATTTTTTCCCATGTTTCCAACATCACTGGTTCTGCAAAATTATGCGCCCACTTTATCATACAATCTTTAACTAATTCATTTTCTGAGTCTCTTTCTAACAAAACATTATAAACCCTCTTAATATGCATTGGACCTTTCTCTTTTATATGTCTAACCAATTCTTCTTCATGCATCATTATACCAAGTTTTTGATCTTCTTTCCATCTCAGTTGAAGTTGATTATACTGTAGCCAAGTTAAATTAATCCCTCCTTCCAACAGTATTTCTAATGTCTTTAGTTGCCATCTGCCCCCATCCATAAAAAGAACTTCTTTGTATAAAACCCCCCCGAGTGACATTATATTTGTATTCCACATAATATGACCAAGATCCAGCCATAACGGTATTTTGTAATCCCATTTGATTCGGTGCTTCTTCCAGACTCTCATCAAAGAGTTCCTGACTTCCGGTTTGGTTCCCGTCGCCGAAAGACGGTCTTTTTTCGGACCGCCAGCCCCGTTGCCTGTTAGAGCCGCTTCGAACAAGGAGAAGCGGCTCGGAAAATTCCAAATCCTTCAGGAATCACGAATAGAGCCGGCGAGAGTCAGGTAGAGCCCCTGTGAAGCCCCCAGATAGCACCCCTTTGCTTCTGGGGAGGAAACAGGCGCGGCTCCCTATCCAGCTCGCCGAGGCTCCGGACAGCGAGGACAATTCTACACATCCTAGAACAAGGCGGCGGGACCAACCTTTCTATCGAGAACAAAGTGAATTCTCCAAACAAACAGGGTGGAATAGGAACTTGAACCACAAAACTGCAAGTATTTATACTAGCCCTGTGACTAACTTTAAAATTGAAAGTCTCCTGAAAATGGCACCTGGCTTCAGCCTTAATGAGAGCTGAAAGCGAGAGTGGATTTGCATAGCTATTTCAACAAGTTACAAAGTAGCATTGCCTGTAACAAGGGAAAGAAAAGGGAATTTCTTTTAAGACAAGCCTGATTCTGATTCAATTTCATCTTTAATTTGACTAAACCTGGGGGAATTTTTCAGAGGACTTTGTGGAGGAGGAAAGGGAAAAAAGACTTCCTTTTTTGAAAAAGTTAGACTACGTGGCAGTATGGCTTCTAAGCAGACTAAACAGGATGTGAAGGCGGCAGGGGGGGGTCCCCCACACACAAGCCTCAACAACAGCCTCCCAGCCAGCAGGGCCAGAAAAAAGAGATTGATCTTGAAAGCTTAAAGGATTTTATTGCTCAGGCTTTGATGAGGCAAGATAAATGTTTGGATCAGAAGTTTAAAAAGTCACAACAGGAAATTAAGCAGGAGATGAAAGAAATTAAAGAGGTGGTACAAGAAAAATATGACAAGGTGACCAAAAAATTAATGACAGTGATGACTGGACTTTCAGAAGCAGTTATTAAAACTGATGAAAAAGTGGAGGAACTTAGATTAGAAGTGGATGTCAAAATGAAGGAGGCTGACCATAAAATTTTTAATGTTGACAATAAAATGCAAAGACTGGAAAATGAGATAACAATGATGCAATTCAGGTCTATGGAATTTGCTATAAGGCTGAGAGGCTTAAAAGAGAATGATAGGGAAGATTTGAGAAAGATCTGTGCTGATGCATTAGCTGTGATGTTAAAGATTAGTCCTGAAGAGATTTTTTGTAAAATGGACAAAGTGTACAGAGTGAATTTCTGGGTGGCCAGACAAAGACAACTGCCTAGAGATGTGGTGATATATTTTACAGATAGAAAAATAAGAAATGATATTCTGCAAAAGTCCTTTGTCTCTGCTGTGCAAGTGGATGGAAAGGAAATTGGAGTTTATAAAGAATTGCCACCTAAGATGTTAAAAGACAGGAAGGATTTTGGATTTCTAGTGAATGAATTAAAAAAACAACAAATCCCATTTAGGTGGGATGCTCCAACTGGCATAATTTTGAGGTTTAAAGGAGAAAGATATCGATTAAATACTGTTGAGAAGGCGGAAGAATTTTATTCTAATTTTTTTAAAGTGAGTTCACCATCCCCACGTACATCTTCTGCGTTGGAGACAAAGGAGAGTGATAAGGAGAAGCAATTTCAGCAAGAGATTGATGAGCAGTCTAAGCAGTTGGAATTGGAGGCAATGGAAATGCAGGGAGCTACAGGAGGATTTCTGGATGCGCCCTTGATAGATCTTCCCTCAGAAATTATTGAACCACCTAAGACTACAAGAGAAGTGGCTTTGGACCTAGCCCGGATGTGTGAAGCCAAAGATCAGCGTATAACTCAAGCAGTTGCTAAGCAAATTAAAGAAAAGCAACAACAGGAAAGGACCAAGCCACAGCAATGCAAGAAAGGAGCCAAGGGCAATATACAAGACTGTGAAGCCATGGGAGGAGCAAAGCCGAAGACTACCAACTTGGAGAGCCTTCAGCATATCTTCTTATCGCTTCGAGAAGATTCAAATGATGACTAAGTTTTTATCTTGGAATGTGAATGGATTAAACTCACCACAGAAAAGGAAGAAATTATTTAATTATTTGAGACAATTTAACAACGATATTATTTGTCTACAAGAAACTCATATCCGAATACAAAATCAAAAATATTTGATAAATTCAAGATTAGGAACACAATTTATACCCTCAAATTTGGAAAAAAAGAATGGCGTAGTGATTTATATAAATAAAAGACTGTCAGCTAAAATTATAGAAGCAGATGACTGTGGGAGGTTTATAGCAATTGAACTCTACACAGCAAATGGCCCAAGTCTGGTGATTGGAATTTATGCTCCTAATCAACAGCAAGAAAATTTTTACAAAACTTTGCATTCTAAAATATTGCAATGGGATTATAGATCTATTTTAATCATGGGAGACTGGAATGGAGTAATTGATTCTAAAATAGACAAAAAGAGTTTGGCAACGTCAAGGATTAGATTACCACAGACTTTTTTTTTTTTATATGAAAGAAGATTTGGAATTAAAAGATATTTGGAGAATACATAACCCAAAAGAATTGGACTTTACTTTCTTTTCAGATAGACACAGATCCTTCTCTAGGATTGACTTTATTTTATTATCATCTGATTTACTTGTAAAAACGAAAAGAACAAAGATTTTTCCAAGGACTTTAACTGACCATAGCCCGGTATGGATAAAAATCGAGATGGGAAAGAGAGAGAGAAGATCATGGAGAGTAAATGAAAATTTGTTTAGATATGAAAAGAACATAATAGAACTTAAAAAGCAGATGAAAGAATTTTTTGAGATGAACTTGAACAAGGGTACCCCTATTGAAATTGTGTGGGATGCGAGTAAAGCATATATGAGAGGGGTACTCATTCATATGAACTCTAAACATAAATTAAATCAACAAAAGAAAAAATCTGAAATGGAAGCAGAAATGAAGAACAAAGAACAGTTACTTATAAAAAACCCAACAAATGAAAGAATACGAGGAGCTATAAAACTTCTGAAAGATCAATTTCAAATGCTTATGGCGGAACAAACAGCAACAAATTTACAATTAGCGAAACACAATACATTTTGCAACGCTAACAAACCGTGCAGATGGTTGGCTTATACATTAAGGAAGAGGCAGAGCACACGGGTCATTGATAGTATTGATAGTGGAGGGAAGGAAATTTCTCAACAAAAATTAATTAAAGAAGTTTTTTTAGATTATTATACTAAACTATATGCCAAAGATGATATACAGAATGGACTTATAGAGAAATATTTAGAAAAAAGAAGAGTTACAAAAATTTCTAGTCAACAAAAGGAGAGAATGAACTATCCTATAACAGCTGAGGAGATTATTGCCGCAATTAAACAATTGAAAACAGCTAAAGCACCAGGGACGGATGGTTTAACTGCGGTGTATTATAAAACTTTACAAGCAGAAATGATTGAACATCTTAAAGATCTATTTTGTAGTATACAACAAGGGGGTAAAATTCCCCCATCATGGAAAACAGCTTATATTTCATTGATACCGAAAGAGCAAGTAGGTCCTAAAAAACCTGAGAATTTTAGACCAATATCTCTTCTGAATAATGATTATAAAATATTTGCAAAAGTATTAGCCAACAAGTTGATGCCAGTTATTCAAGAGGTGATTCATTATGATCAAGCGGGATTTATAGAAGGCAGATATATGAAGGATAATGTAAGGCAAATAATAGATTTATTGGAATATCTTGAGAAGAATAAACAGATCCCTGCAGTGCTGGTTTTCTTGGATGCGGAGAAGGCCTTTGATAGAGTGGATTGGAACTTTCTATTAAAGACTTTAAGAAAGATGGACTTTGGGGATCAAAGTCAGGAGGGGGGGGTCCCCCTCGTTGAGATGTGCCCACCCGGTTTCCGTGCATTCCATCAGCCGAGGACACAGGGAAGGGGCGGGGGGTGGCGGTTGTCATTAGAGAAGGTCTTGGTCCGAGGGAGGTCACTGTTCCTCAGACGGCTGGTTGTGAGTCCCTCCTTGTGAAGTGGGGTCATGGGGTGCAGATGGGTGTGCTGGTTACGTACCTGGCTCACTGCCACGTGACGGCAGCCCTGCCCGAGCTGCTCAACGTTATAGCCGCGGTGGCGGTTGACACCCCCAGGCTTATGGTCATGGGGGATTTTAACCTGCCATCCGTCGGTGAGGCGTCTGAGGCGGCTCGGGAGTTCATGGCTTCCATGACGGCTATGGACCTGACCCAGTTAGTTCATGGCCCTACTCACACGGGGGGAAACACGCTAGACCTGGTTTTTGTCTCTGGTCAGTGGTTGAGTGATCTTGAGATAGGGGATATAGTGATCGAGCCCTTGTCATGGTCAGATCACTCCCTCCTTCGCTTTGACCTTCGAACTGCCACACCCCGCCGCAGGGAGGCGGAACCATTGAGGTGATACCGCCCCAGGCGCCTGATGGATCCTGATAGGTTCCAGACGGAGCTTGGGCCATTTCCTGAGGCTCTGGCACACGGCTCGACTGAGGAGCTGGTGGCCGCCTGGGATAGGGCGGCCGCTGGAGCTTTGGATCGGGTCGTGCCTTTGTGGCCTCTGACCCGGCGTCGATCTCGCCTGGCTCCTTGGTTCACCGAGGAGCTGAGGGAGATGAAGCGCCGGAAAAGACGCCTGGAGAGTGGTTGGAGGGCAAGCCATTCTGAATCTGACCGAACACTGGTAAGGTCTCATATTAAGACCTACCTGGTGGCGATAAAAGTGGCGAAGTATAACTATTTTGCCACTCTTATTGCGTCATCAGATAATCGCCCGGCCGCCCTGTTTAGGGTGACCCGCTCCCTGCTCCACCAGGAAGCGCGGGAGGACCCCTTGGAGGGTAGAGCCGAGGATTTTGTACAGTATCTGTATGACAAAATCGCTCAGATTCGGGAACATCTGGACTCTGACTGGGTAGATTCAGCGGGGAGGACAGAGGCAGGTCTTGTGAGTATTATCTGGGAAGAGTTTGATTCTGTGACGCCTGAAGACGTGGACAGGATACTGGGCAGACTGAGCGCAGCCACATGTTTACTGGACCCGTGTCCCTCCTGGTTGGTGCTGGCCTCTCGGGAGGTTACACAAGGCTGGCTCCAGGGGATTATAAATGCTTCCTTGAGTGAGGGTGTCTTCCCTGCCGCCTTGAAAGAGGCGGTGGTGAGGCCTCTCCTCAAGAAACCTTCCCTGGACCCGGCAGTGTTGGCAAATTATCGTCCAGTCTCCAACCTTCGCTTCGTTGCGAAGGTTGTTGAGAGTGTGGTAGCGCGACAGCTCCCCCAGTACCTGGATGAATCGTCGTATCTGGATCCGTTCCAGTCGGGCTTCAGGCCTGGGTACAGCACAGAAACGGCATTGGTCGCGTTGGTTGATGATCTCTGGAGGGCTCGGGACAGGGGTTGTTCCTCTGTCCTGGTCCTATTAGACCTCTCAGCGGCTTTTGATACCATCGACCATGGTATCATGCTGCACCGGCTAGAGGAGTTAGGGGTGGGGGGCACCGTCCTACGGTGGTTCTCCTCCTTTCTCTCTGACCGGTCGCAGTCTGTGTTGACAGGGGGGCAGAGGTCAACCCCGAGGCCCCTTGTATGTGGGGTGCCACAAGGGTCGGTCCTCTCGCCCCTTCTGTTCAACATTTATGTGAAGCCGCTGGGTGAGATCATCCGTGGTTTCGGGGTGAAGTACCACCAGTACGCTGATGATACTCAGCTGTACATCTCCACCCCGGACCACCCCAATGATGCCCTTGAAGTGATGTCCCGGTGCCTGGAGGCCGTGCGGATCTGGATGGGGAGAAACAGACTCAGGCTCAACCCATCCAAGACCGAGTGGCTGTGGTTTCCGACATCCCGATATAGTCAGTTGGTGCCATCACTGACTATTGGGGGCGAGTCACTGGCCCCCACGGAGAGGGTTCGCAACTTGGGTGTCCTCCTGGACTCACGGCTGTCTTTAGAAGAGCACATGACGGCCGTGGCCAGGGGGACTTTTTATCAGGTCCGCCTGATTCACCAGTTGCGTCCCTTTCTGGATCAGGACTCGTTAAATACGGTCACTCATGCTCTCGTTACTTCCCGCTTGGACTACTGCAATGCTCTCTACATGGGGCTCCCCTTGAGGAGCACCCGGAGGCTCCAGCTGGTCCAGAATGCGGCTGCGCGGGTGGTTATGGGAGCGACGTGGCGCTCCCATGTGACCCCCCTCCTGCGCGAGCTGCACTGGCTCCCGGTGGTCTTCCGGGTGCGCTTCAAGGTTTTGGTTACCACCTTTAGAGCGCTCCATGGCATCGGACCGGGGTATCTACGAGACCGCCTTCTGCTACCAATAGCCTCTCACCGACCAGTACGCTCCCATAGAGAGGGGCTCCTCAGGGTGCCGTCGGCCAAACAGTGTCGACTGGCGGCCCCCAGGGGGAGAGCCTTCTCTGTGGGAGCACCTACCATCTGGAACGAGCTCCCCCCAGAGATACGGAAGATCCCGGACCTGCGCACGTTTCGCCGTGCTCTCAAAACTTTTCTATTTCAGCAAGCTGGCCTGGCCTAACTCCCATCTTTTAAATTTTTAAATTTTTTAATTCGTGATTTTACAAATTGGGTGTTTTAATCTGTGTTTCGGCCGAAATATTTAATAATTTTAAGGGATTTTTTAATATTTGTATTATCTGTATTTTATCTTGGCTGTTCACCGCCCTGAGTCCTTTGGGAGTAGGGCAGTATAGAAATTTGATTAATAAATAAATAAATAAATAAATTCATACAGGCGGTTTCAGCAATTTATCAAGAATAAATGGCACAAATTATTATTAATGGAAGTTTGACAACAAATTTTAGTATTGAAAAAGGAACAAGACAAGGTTGTCCGTTATCCCCATTGTTATTTATTTTAACATTAGAAGTCTTGTTGAACACAATACGGGACTCGAGTACCTTGAAGGGAATAGTGATAAGGCAAGAGGATTACAGAATAAGGGCATTTGCAGATGATCTGGTTGTTACCCTAACACAGCCAATGGAATCAATAATCCAGATGAAAGACATTATAGAACAATATGGTATGGTATCAGGATTTAGATTGAACCAGAAAAAAACTAAGATGATAGTCAAAAATATGACACAAGATCGAAAACAGGAACTGGAAAGTAAGGCAGGTTTTGAAATAGTACCAAAGGTTAAATATCTAGGAGTTCAGGTTGCAGATTCAAATATAAAATTGTTTCAAAATAATTACGAGGTGTTGTGGCGAGATGTACAGAAAGATATGGAGACTTGGAAAAAACTGCAGCTGTCTTTACTTGGAAGAATAGCAGCAGTTAAGATGAACGTTTTGCCAAGATTTCTTTTTTTGTTTCAAATGATTCCGGTGCTTAAAAGTGATAAACAACTGAGAGAATGGCAAAGTGGAGTGAACAAGTTTGTATGGAATGAGAAAAAACCGAGAGTTAAGCTGATAATTATGCAAGATGTTCCAGAAAGGGGAGGCCTTAAACTTCCAAACCTACAACTATACTATGAAGCAGCAGCCTTGACGCAAGCAAGTGATTGGTTTGGAAGGAAAAAGACTGGAATATTGAATATAGAAAGTTATGATCTTGAATTTGGTTGGCATGCATACTTATTTTATGAGAACAAAGTGGATAAAGTATTCAAAAGCCACATACTTAAAAACTCTTTGATGAGAGTTTGGAAGAAGCACCGACTCATTGGGATTATAAAATACCATTATGGTTGGATCTTGGTCATATTATGTGGAATACAAATATAATGTCACTCGGGGGGGTTTTATATAAAGAAGTTCTTTTTACAGATGCGGGCAGATGGCAACTGAAGACATTAGAAACGCTGTTGGAAGAAGGGATTAATTTAACTTGGCTACAGTATAATCAACTTCAATTGAGATGGAAAGAGGACCAAAAAACTGGTATAATGATGCATGAAGAAGAATTGGTTAGACATATAAAAGAGAAAGGTCCAATGCATATTAAGAGGGTTTATAATGTTTTGCTAGAAAGGGACTCAGAAACTGAACTGGTTAAAGATTGTATGATAAAGTGGGCACAAAATTTTGCAGAACCAGTGATGTTGGAAACATGGGAAAAAATATGGGTTCAGAATGTTAAATTTACACAGTCGCAGAACTTGAGGGAAAACTTTTACAAAATGTTTTATAGGTGGCATTTAGATCCTAAGAAATTATCGTGTATGTATCCTAATGTTCAACCAAAATGCTGGAGATGTGATTGTATAGATGCCACATATTACCATATGTGGTGGACTTGTAAGAAAGTGAAGGCTTTTTGGATAAAAATTTGGTGGGTTATGCAAAATGTTTTGAAGAAAAAAATTCAGTTTTCTCCACAACTGTTTTTATTGGGTATAGTTAAGGGTTTTACATTGGGTGAAGTAAAGCTTCTCTGTGGGGGCACCTACCCTCTGGAATCAGTTGCCCCCAGAGATAAGGAGAATCCAAGACCTTAGTGCCTTCCGCCGTGCCCTTAAAACCCACTTTTTCCAGCAAGCCGGGCTGGCTTAAGAAGAAATTTTAAATGTTTTAATTGGTTTGTATTTTTAATTTTGGGCCAAATTTATATATATTTTATCTGTTTTTTAATATTTGTATTTTATGATTTTTAATTTTGGCTGTACACCGCCCTGAGTCCTCAGGGAGAAGGGCGGTATATAAATTTAAATAATAATAATAATAATAATAATAATAATAATAATAATAATAATAATAATAATAATAATAGTAATAATGTATATGGTAACAGCAGCGAGATTACTGATAGGTCAATATTGGAAAAATGAAGCTATGCCCACTATTGAAGAATGGACTTTGAAGATGGCCAATTTTGCAGAGATGGCGAAGATTTCAGCATATCTAAAAGATCGGACACAAGAGACTTATGTATGGGAGTGGAAAAAATGGATAGATTATGTGCAGAATAAATATCAAACTAGGAAATATCAGATAGCTTTTAACTGAATGTATTATATAGGGATAGAATAACTGAATTTTGTGAAGATTTGAATAATATATAGGCGGTGGAGGGGTTCAAGTTTTATAAATTGTGATTTTGATTTGGATTATATTTTGTGGAAGTCCTGGGGGAGGGGAGGGCTAGGGGGGGTTAGGGAGGGTTAGGGGGGGTTTGGGAGGGTTAGGGGGGGAAAACTGGGGAGAAAATGTATTTGTAAAACTTTTTCAATTAAAAAAAAAAGAGTTCCTAAGTATGTGGCTTTTGAATACTTTATCCACTTTGTTCTCATAGAATAAATATGCATGCCAACCAAATTCAAGATCATGACTTTCTATATTCAATATTCCAGTCTTTATCCTTCCAAACCAATCACTTGCTTGCGTCAAAGCTGCTGCTTCATAATACAATTGTAGGTTTGGAAGTTTAAGGCCTCCCCTTTCTGCAACATCTTGCATAATTTTCAATTTAACTCTCGGTTTTTTCTCATTCCAGACAAACTTATTCACTCCTCTTTGCCATTCTCTCAATTGTTTATCACTTTTAAGCACCGGAATCATTTGAAACAAAAAGAGAAATCTAGGCAAAACGTTCATCTTAACTGCTGCTATTCTTCCAAGTAACGACAGCTGCAGTTTTTTCCAAGTCTCCATATCCTTTTGTACCTCTCGCCACAACACCTCATAATTATTTTGAAATAATTTTATATTTGAATCTGCAACTTGAACTCCTAAATATTTAACCTTTGATACTATTTCAAAGCCTGCCTTGCTTTCAAGTTCCTGCTTTCGATCTTGTGTCATATTTTTAACTATCATCTTAGTTTTTTTCTGGTTCAGTCTAAATCCTGATACCATACCATATTGTTCTATAATGTCTTTCATCTGGATTATTGATTCCATCGGCTGTGTTAGGGTAACAACCAGATCATCTGCAAATGCCCTTATTCTGTAATCCTCTTGCTTTATCACTATTCCCTTCAAGGTACTCGAGTCCCGTATTGTGTTCAACAAGACTTCTAATGTTAAAATAAATAACAATGGGGATAATGGACAACCTTGTCTTGTTCCTTTTTCAATACTAAAATTTGTTGTCAAACTTCCATTAATAATAATTTGTGCCATTTGTTGTTGATAAATTGCTGAAACCGCCTGTATAAACTGATCCCCAAACTCCATTTTTCTTAAAGTCTTTAATAGAAAGTTCCAATCCACTCTATCAAAGGCCTTCTCCGCATCCAAAAACACCAGCACTGCAGAGATCTGTTTATTCTTCTCAAGATATTCCAATAAGTCTATTATTTGCCTTACATTATCCTTCATGTATCTGCCTTCTATAAATCCTGCTTGATCATGATGAATCACCTCTTGAATAACTGGCATCAACTTGTTGGCTAATACTTTTGCAAAAATTTTATAGTCATTATTCAGAAGAGATATTGGTCTAAAATTCTCAGGTTTTTTAGGACCTGCTTGCTCTTTCGGTATCAATGAAATATAAGCTGCTTTCCACGAAGGAGGTATTTTACCCCCTTGTTGTATACTACAAAATAAATCTTTAAGATGTTCAATCATTTCTGCTTGTAAAGTTTTATAATACACCGCAGTTAAACCATCCATCCCTGGTGCTTTAGCTGTTTTCAATTGTTTAATTGCGGCAGTAATCTCCTCCACTGTTATAGGTTGACTCATTCTTTCCTTTTGATCACTAGAAATTTTCATAACTCTTCTTTCTTCTAAATATTTATCTATAAGTCCAGTCTTTATATCATCTTTAGCATATACAGGTGAAACTCGAAAAATTAGAATATCGTGCAAAAGTTCATTTTTTCAGTAATGCAACTTAAAAGGTGAAACTAATATATGAGATAGACTCATTACATGCAAAGCGAGATAGTTCAAGCCTTGATTTGTCATACTTTTGATGATTATGGCTTACAGCTCATGAAAACCCCACATTCACAATCTCAGAAAATTAGAATATTGTGAAAAGGTTCCATATTCTAGGCTCAAAGTGTCCCACTCTAATCAGCTAATTAAGCCATAACACCTGCAAAGGGTTCCTGAGCCTTTAAATGGTCTCTCAGTCTGGTTCAGTAGGAATCACAATCATGGGAAAGACTGCTGACCTGACAGTTGTGCAGAAAACCATCATTGACACCCTCCATAAGGAGGGAAAGCCTCAAAAGGTAATTGCAAAAGAAGTTGGATATTCCCAAAGTGCTGTATCAAAGCACATTAATAGAAAGTTATGTGGAAGGGAAAAGTGTGGAAGAAAAAGGTGCACAAGCAGCAGGGATGACCGCAGCCTGGAGAGGATTGTCAGGAAAAGGCCATTCAAAAGTGTTGGGGACTTTCACAAAAAGTGAACAGAGACTGGAGTCAGTGCATCAAGAGCCACCACACACAGACGGATCCTGGACATGGGCTTCAAATGTCGTATTCTTCGTCAAGCCGCTCCTGAACAACAAACAACGTCAGAAACGTCTTACCTGGGCTAAAGAAAAAAAGAACTGGTCTGTTGCTCAGTGGTCCAAAGTCCTCTTTTCTGATGAGAGCAGCTTTTGCATCTCATTTGGAAACCAAGGACCCAGAGTCTGGAGGAAGAATGGAGAGGCACACACTGCAAGATGCTTGAAGTCCAGTGTGAAGTTTCCACAGTCTGTGTTGATTTGGGGAGCCATGTCATCTGCTGGTGTTGGTCCATTGTGCTTCATTAAGTCCAGGGTCAACGCAGCCATCTACCAGGAGATTTTGGAGCACTCCATGCTTCCTTCCGCAGACGAGCTTTATGGGGATGCTGACTTCATTTTCCAGCAGGACTTGGCACCTGCCCACACTGCCAAAAGTACCAAAACCTGGTTCAATGACCATGGGATTACTGTGCTTGATTGGCCAGCAAACTCGCCTGACCTGAACCCCATAGAGAATCTATGGGACATTGCCAAGAGAAAGATGAGAGACATGAGACCGAACAATGCAGAAGAGCTGAAGGCTGCTATTGAAGCATCCTGGTCTTCCATAACACCTCAGCAGTGCCACAGGCTGATAGCATCCATGCCACGCCGCATTGAGGCAGTAATTGATGCAAAAGGGGCCCAAACCAAGTACTGAGTACATATTCATGCTTATACTTTTCAGAGGTCCGATATTGTTCTATGTACAATCCTTGTTTTATTGATTTCATGTAATATTCTAATTTTCTGAGATTGTGAATTTGGGGTTTTCATGAGCTGTAAGCCATAATCATCAAAAGTATGACAAATCAATGCTTGAACTATCTCACTTTGCATGTAATGAGTCTATCTCATATATTAGTTTCACCTTTTAAGTTGCATTACTGAAATAAATGAACTTTTGCACGATATTCTAATTTTTCGAGTTTCACCTGTAATTTGATATAATAATCTAAGAAAGCTTCTTTAATTAGTTTTTGTTGAAAAATTTCCTTCCCTCCACTCTCAATGCTGCCAATAACCCGTGTCCTCTGTCACTTCCTCAATGTATAAGCCAGCCATCTGCCCGGTTTATTAGCATTGCAAAATGTATTATGTTTCGCAAATTGTAAGTTAATTGCTGTTTGTTCCGCCATAAGCATATGAAATTGATCTTTCAAAAGTTTGATATCTCCTCGTATTCTTTCATCTGTTGGATTTTTTATAAGTAACTGCTCTTTTTTCTTTATCTCTGCTTCCATTTCAAGTCTTTTCTTTTGTCGGTTTAATTTATGTTTAGAATTCATATAAATGAGTACCCCTCTCATATATGCCTTGCTCGCATCCCACACAATTTCAATGGGGGTACCCTTATTCAAATTCATTTCAAAAAATTCTTTCATTTGCTTTTTAAGTTCATTTACAATCTTTTCATATCTAAACAAGTTTTCATTTACTCTCCATGATCTTCTCTCAATCTTTCCCATTTCAATTTCTATCCATACCGGGCTATGGTCCGTTAGAGTCCTTGGAAAAATCTTTGGTTTTTTTTGTTTTTACAAGTAAATCAGATGATAATAAAATAAAATCAATCCTAGAGAAGGATCTGTGCCTGTCTGAAAAGAAAGTAAAGTCCAAATCTTTTGGATTATGTATTCTCCAAATATCTTTTAGTTCCAAATCTTCTTTCATATCAAAAAAAGTCTGTGGTAGTCTAATCCTTGACTTTGCCAAACTCTTTTCATCTATTTTGGGATCAATTACTCCATTCCAATCTCCCATGATTAAAATAGATCTGTAATCCCATTGCAATATTTTAGAATACAGTGTTTTATAAAAATTTTCTTGTTGTTGATTAGGAGCATAAATTCCAATCATCAAAATTGGACCATTTTCTGTATAAAGTTCAATTGCTATAAACCTCCCACAGTCATCTGCTTCTATAATTTTAGCTGACAATCTTTTATTTATGTAGATCACTACACCGTTCTTTTTTTCCAAATTCGAAGCTATAAATTGTGTTCCTAATCTAGAATTTATTAAGTATTTTTGATCTTGTATTCGAATATGAGTTTCTTGTAGGCAAATAATATCATTGTTAAATTGTCTCAAATAATTAAATAATTTCTTCCTTTTCTGTGGTGAGTTTAATCCATTCACATTCCAAGATAAAAACTTAATTGTCATCTGGAGCCTCTTGAAGCGATAAGAACATTTGCTGAAGGCTTTCTTCCAAGTTGATAGTCTTCGGCTTAGCTCCTCCCATGGCTTCACATGCTTGTATATTGCCCTTAACTCCCTTCTTGTCTTGCTGTGCCTTGGACCTTTCCTGTTGTTGTTTTTCTTTGATTTGCTTATAAGCTGCTCGAGTTATACACTGATCTTTAGCTTCACACATCCGGGCTAGGTCCAAAGCCACTTCTCTTGTAGTCTTAGGTGATCCAGTTACAGTATCCAGAGGGAGATCTAACAGGAGCTCATCCAGAAATCCCCCGGTAGCTCCCTGCATTTCCATTGCCTCCCGCTCCATCTGTTTACACTGCTCTTCAGTCTCTTGTTCAAACTGCTTCTCCTTATCACTCTCCTTTATCTCCAACACTGAAGATGTACGTGGGGATGTTGAACCTGTTTTAAAAACTGTAGAATAAAATTCTTCCGCTTTCTCAACAGTATTTAATCGATATCTTTCTCCTTGAAACCTCAATATTATGCCAGTTGGAGCATCCCACCTGAATGGAATTTGCTGTTTCTTTAGTTCAGTCACTAAAAATCCAAAGTCCTTTCTGTCTTTTAACATCTTAGGCGGCAGCTCTTTATAAACTCCAATTTCCCTTCCATCCACTTGCACAGTGGAGACAAAGGACCTTTGCAGAATATCATTTCTTATTCTTCTATCTGTAATATATATCACCACATCTCTAGGCAATTGTCTTTGTTTAGCCACCCAAGAATTCACTCTGTAAACTTTATCCATCTTGCAAAAATGGGGATCATCTTGTGGTAGCTCGGGAATGGGTACGAAATCTTGGCCCGATGCGACCTTAAAAGGAGTGAAACCGGTGCTACTGTGTATGGAATTATTATATGCCACTTCTGCAAATGGCAACAAGTCTACCCAATTGTCTTGCTGGTAATTTACGTAACACCTCAGGTACTGTTCTAGAACCCCATTGGTTCTTTCACAGGCCCCATTTGATTGAGGGTGGTGACTGGAACTCAGCCCCTGGGCGGAGCCTATCAACTTCAAAAACTCCCTCCAGAAACTGGAAGTAAACTGCACACCCCTGTCAGAAATTATTCTTTTTGGAGCTCCATGTAGTCGGTAAATCTGCCGAATAAATAGTTTTGCAAGGGTTTTTGCTGAAGGGATCTTTGAGCAAGGGATGAAATGTACTTGTTTGGAAAGCAAATCTGTTACTACCCAAATGACAGTGCAGCCTTCACTCTCTGGTAAGTCCACAATAAAATCCATAGATATTTCTTTCCATGGGGCATTCGGTCTAGCCACACCTTGCAGTAATCCAGGGGGGCTTTCCTGGAGGTCTTTTAGCCGAGGCACATACTGGACAGCTAGCCACATATGCCTCTATGTCCTTTTTGAGTGCAGGCCACCAAAATTGCCTCTTAACAAGATGTAGAGTCTTAACAAATGCAAAGTGTCCTGCGGCCTTGGCATCATGGGCATATTTCAATACGGTTATTCTTAATGTGGTCGGAACATACAATTTCGATCCAATCGAAGCTAGTCCATCACGAAGTGTGCATTCATTTGAGTGGTTCTTAAACCACTCGTCAGTTTCTAGCGCTTCTTGCAATTTTTTGAGTAAATCCCCCGAGAGTTCTGGCTCGGTTTTTGCCTGCGCTCTGGTAGTAGCAGGTGTTGCCAATTGTGTCGAGGGGATCATAGGTTGAACCACCTCCTTCTTGATGCTGTTGTACTGAGGTAATCTGGAAAGTGCATCCGCCATGAAGTTCTTTCCACCAGGAAGGTAACGTAGGGTGAAATTGAAATGATTGAAATGTTGGGCCCAACGAGCCTGTTTTGGTGACAGTTTGCGTGGTGTTTTTAACGCCTCTAAATTCTTGTGATCAGTCCAAACTTCAAAAGGGTGCTTCGCTCCTTCTAAAAATTGTCTCCATGTTAACAGCGCCCATCTAACTGCAAAAGCCTCCTTCTCCCATATGGCCCACCTCCTTTCCGTTTCTGATAGTTTACGGGACATGTAGGCACAGGGTTGTAATACCCCCTTTTCATTCTTTTGCAAGAGTATTGCTCCTACAGCTACATCACTGGCGTCAGCTTGTACTACAAAAGGTTGCTCCATGTCTGGGTGTTTGAGCACTGGTTCAGCCACAAACAGCCATTTCAATTTTTCGGAAGCGGCTTGACAGTCCATAGTCCATTCTAGAGGTTTCGAGGGTTTGGGCTTTACTTCCCCTTTCGTTTTTAGCAAGTCTGTAATTGGTAGTGCGATTTTCGCGAACGAGGGGATAAATTGTCTATAAAAGTTAGCAAACCCCAAGAAGCTCTGTAACTGTTTACGGGTGCGTGGTGCGGCCCATTCTAACACTGCCCGAACCTTTTCAGGGTCCATCTCTATTCCCTCATGTGATATACAATATCCAAGATAGTCGATTTTTGTTGGGGCCGGCCTCACCACCC
Organism: Pituophis catenifer annectens; assembly: GCF_029215685.1. Classification (NCBI taxonomy): domain Eukaryota; kingdom Metazoa; phylum Chordata; class Lepidosauria; order Squamata; family Colubridae; genus Pituophis; species Pituophis catenifer. The sequence goes on from NW_027256885.1 coordinate 73,062,996, forward strand.
CCGCTGATATCCACGCCACCATTCCTGGATTCCAGGGGCCGCTGAGGAAGTTCCTGAGTGGGGCAGATGAAATTTCAACAGGCTGCCACCACTCGCTGTCCCACAGCCATACTTCCCCTTTCACCTTGCTGCTATCGCTGCCAACGAACAAACCACCATAGCATCACTTTCAGCGGCGTTGGAGCAGCGCGGCCAACTTCTTCGCCAGCGCCTCTAGGCATGTCCAGGGGCGAGGGAGATCTCAAAAACCCTCGCCCCCTCCGCTGACTGACCCCCCCGCCGCCAGCAAGCCACATCTCCATATCTCCGTTCTCCGCTCTCCGCTCGGCTCGGCTCCACCCAGTTAATTCATGACCCTACCCACACAGGGGGAAACACGCTGGATCTGGCTTTTGTCTCTGGACAGTGGTTGAGGGATCTTGATATAGGGGATATAGTTACTGAACCCTTGTCATGGTCAGATCACTCTCTCCTTCGTCTCGACTTTCGAACCGCTGCACCCCGCCGCAGGGAGGCTGAGCCGGTCAGATGGTTCCGCCCCAGGCGCCTGATGGAACCTGACAGATTCCAGACGGAGCTTGGGCCATTTCCTGAGGTTCTGGCACACGCCTCGACTGGAGACCTGGTGGCCGTCTGGGATAGGGCGGCTGCTGGTGCTCTGGATCGGGTCGTGCCTTTGCGGCCTCTGACCCGGCGCCGATCTCAATTGGCTCCTTGGTTTACCGAGGAGCTGAGGGAGTTGAAGCGCCGGAAAAGACGCCTAGAGAGTAGTTGGAGGGCCAGTCTTCTTGAATCTGACCGGACACTAGTAAGATCCCACATTAGGAATTACTTAGTGGCGATAAAAGCAGCGAAATGTAGTTATTTTGCTGCTCTTATTGCGTCATCAGATAATCGCCCGGCCGCCCTCTTTAGGGTGACCCGCTCCCTGCTCCACCAGGAAGCGCGGGAGGACCCCTTGGAGGGTAGAGCCGAGGATTTTGTTCAGTATCTGTATGACAAAATCACTCAGATTCGGGAAGATTTGGACTCCAACTGGGTAGTCTCAGGGGGAGAGACAGGGGCAGGTCTTGAGAATGTTATCTGGGATGAGTTTGATCCTGTGACCCCTGAGGACGTGGACAGGATTCTGGGTAGACTGAACGCGACCACTTGTTTATTGGACCCGTGTCCTTCCTGGTTAGTACTGGCTTCCCGGGAAGTGACACGAGGCTGGCTCCAGGGGATTATAAACGCTTCGCTGAGTGAGGGTGACTTTCCCGCCGCCTTGAAAGAGGCGGTGGTGAGGCCTCTCCTCAAGAAGCCTTCCCTGGACCCGGCAATGTTGGTAAATTATCGTCCGGTCTCCAATCTTCGCTTTGTTGTGAAGGTTGTTGAGAGTGTGGTCGCGCAACAGCTCCCCCAGCACCTGGATGAAACGACGTATCTGGATCCGTTCCAGTCGGGCTTCAGGCCCGGGTACAGCACGGAAACGGCATTGGTCGCGTTGGTTGATGATCTCTGGAGGGCTCGGGACAGGGGGTGCTCCTCTGTCCTGGTCCTGTTAGATCTCTCAGCGGCTTTTGATACCATCGACCATGGTATCATGCTGCACCGGTTGGAAGAGTTGGGGGTGGGAGGCACTGTGTTGCGGTGGTTCTCCTCCTTTCTCTCTGACCGGTCGCAGTCTGTGTTGACAGGGGGACAGAGGTCGACCCCGAGGCCCCTCATATGTGGGGTGCCGCAAGGGTCGGTCCTCTCGCCTCTCCTGTTCAACATTTATGTGAAGCCGCTGGGCGAGATCATCCGTGGTTTCGGGGTGGAGTACCATCAGTACGCTGACGACACCCAGCTGTACATCTCCACCCCGGATCACCCCAACGATGCCCTTGAAGTGATGTCCCGGTGCCTGGAGGCCGTACGGATCTGGATGGGGAGGAACAGGCTCAGGCTCAACCCATCCAAGACTGAGTGGCTGTGGTTTCCGACGTCATCACTGACTATTGGGGGCGAATCATTGGCCCCCACGGAAAGGGCTCGCAACTTGGGCGTCCTCCTGGATTCACGGCTGTCTTTAGAAGAGCACTTGACGGCCGTGACCGGGAGGATTTTTCATCAGGTTCGCCTGATTCGCCAGTTGTGTCCCTTTCTGGATCGGGACTCTTTACGCACGGTCACTCATGCCCTTGTCACCTCCCGCCTGGACTATTGCAACGCTCTCTACATGGGGCTCCCCTTGAGGAGCACCCGGAGGCTCCAACTGGCGCAGAGTGCGGCCGCGCGGGTGGTAATGGGAGCGACATGGCGTTCCCATGTAACACCTCTCCTGCGCGAGCTGCACTGGCTCCCGGTGGTCTTCCGGGTGCGCTTCAAGGTTTTGGTTACCACCTTTAAAGCGCTCCATGGCTTAGGACCCGGGTACTTGCGGGACCGCCTACTACCACCAATAGCCTCCCACCGGCCGGTACGCTCCCATAGAGAGGGGCTCCTCCGGGTGCCGTCAGCCAAACAATGCCGACTGGCGGCCCCCAGGGGGAGAGCCTTCTCTGTGGGGGCACCTACTATCTGGAACGAGCTCCCCCCAGAGATACGGAGGATCCCGGATCTGCGCACCTTCCGCCGCGCCTTAAAGACCTTACTATTTCACCAGGCCGGCCTGGCCTAATTTTCCCCCTCTTTTATAAAAGATTTTTAAAATTTTAAATATCTTTTAGTATTTATATATTCAATTTTAAATTGGTTTTAAAAGTTTGGGGTTTTAAATTTGTCGGGGCCAAAATTATTTAATTTGATTTTATTCTATTTTTTAAATTTTGTATTGTATGTGTTTTTATTGTCTGGCTGTGCACCGCCCTGAGTCCTTCGGGAGTAGGGCGGTATAGAAATCTAATGAATAAAATAAATAAATAAATAAATAAAATAAATTTGAAACAGGTGAAGGGCTTTGACTTGGGTTTGAATTCGGCCTTCCCCCCAGCCATCTTTGGTGCCCCCTTAGGGTGGAATGAAGATGACTGGTCCCCCATACGCCCTCCTCGGAGTTGGCTCCGTCTCAGTTCGATCTCCACATCCTCAGCTACTATGTACCATCTCTGCAAATCTTCGGGGACCCCCATACTTCTACAGTCTTGATATATCTCTTCATTCAACCCATCTTTGAAACTCTCCAAAAGAGCCATTTCTGACCAGCCTGTCATATAGGGTGCCAGTTCACGGAACTCTTGGATATACTCTGCCACCGGTCTCCGGCCCTGCTGGATGCTCTTCATCCTGAGTCTCGCCTTTTGTTCAGCTAAGTGGTCTTCAAAATGCCTCCTAAGGGCCCCCATGAACTGGTTGTAATTTCTCAGCAAGAGGGAGTTGTTATTGTGGAGAACCACCATCCACTCAGCGGCTACTCCCTCTAAGGTGTTCGTGCCACTTCTCACTCTGGCAGCATCTGATATGTAGTCCTCCCCCCAATCCTGCATGTGGTTCCACACTTGGGTCAGGAAAAATCCCAAGGTTTTCGGATTTCCATCATACTTCCCAGGTGTGTGGGGGGGGGGGGATTTTTGGCTTTTTATGTCTGCGAGGGGGGGGGGGGCTGCAAGGCTGGGGTTCTCTGGCCGGCTGCATCTCTCCCTTGAGCTGCCGAAGCCTGGGATGTTTCTTCCTCAAAATCTTCCTCTCCCCCACAGGCTGTCTCTTCTGGCTCCCCCCTGGGGCCTTCTCCCCCTTTCTCCACAGGAATCCCAAAAGACTCATGGTTTTTTCTGCTTTCTTCCACATCACGGATAAGCTGCAAGGCTTGTTCCATCATGAGACGTTCCTTTTGCTCCTGCATCCACACTGCCTCTTTCTTACGGGGTCTGGAAGTAGTCACTCCCTGGGGGTTCTCCCCCCAGTCCGGTAGCCTCCCCACTCCTTTCTACCATCTGGCCTCCTCCAGCTCTAATCGGAGTTTTTCCAACCATTCCGCATTCTCTTTCTCCGCTTGGAGGGCGGCTGCAGTTGAACTCGCTGCCCCCATTTGTTCTCCGTCACTCTCTCGATCTGACATAATTTGGATTTACAGTCCCCGCGGTTTTTGTCTGGGATGACTGGATGTGACTTCCAGTTTAATGTCAGGTGTGCTTCCTTCAATATCCAGGAAAGGAAAACCCAAACTCAATATTTTAAAAGAGATTAGTACTTTTACTGAATATGAAATGATCGCAACCCAGGTAAAGCTGGAAGTGAGCAAAACGCGCGAAATAGCATCTAGTAAGCTTCTCCCCCCCCCCATGTCCATTGACCATCATCCAATCCAAAGGTCTCCCAAAGGTCAGGTGGAATCACGTCTGGCAACGTCATTCATCAGAAATGTAGAGCAGTTGGTCAGCCGGCCCCTTTGGAGATTCAGTTTTGTTTCTTGGCAAGACACCTCCTGCATTGGCAAGACACCTCCTGCAATCTTCCCCCCCTCGCCCCCTTAACTGGTCCCTCCCCCCGTTTCTTATGGCAGCTGAAGCAGGCAAAGCTGAGGCTGACACTAAACACATGAAGTTATTGTTAGAACCAACACATACTGATTATGCAGAATTATGTTGTTATGCAGATTCTGATTGGGCAAGTGATAAGAAATCACGCAAAAGTACTTCAGGTTATATGATGTTCTTAAATGGATGTCCTGTTTATTGGCAAGTACGTAAACAGAATTTTGTTTCTTGTTCATCTACTGAAGCTGAATATGCTTGTGTTTCAGATGCATGTAATTCTCTAACTTGGTTTGATGCTTTAGTCACAGATATCTGGACACACCCGATCCGACCAATCACCGTGATGGAAGACAATGAATCGGTGGTTTATATTTCTGAATCACATTTTACAGGTTCTATGTCCAGACACATTGACATCCGTTATCAAAACATAAAACATTTAGTGAAAAAAGGTTTTGTTAAAATGCAATATGTATCTACACATGATCAAATTGCTGACATGCTCAACAAACCACTCCCAGCAGCTCAACATGAGTATCTGCGTAAGAAGATGTGCCTTATTTGATGAAGTACTGATATTTCGCTCAACTGGCAAAGAAGGGGAATGTCACTGCGTTTTTTTATTTCCCAGCTGAGCTTCATTATTTTTGGACTAATAGACTTACTGTAGTTTGCCAAGTTCCTTATCAGTATTTTACTACACATGTCCGCATTCCTTCACATTCCTTCACACACTTTCCTTTGTTCTCTTGCCAGAGGTCTGGCTGGACCGGCAGGAGACCTCGCTTGCCAAAATGTAGCAATTATCTTTTTTAGTTAGTGAGGTGTTTTATTTTCTTTATAACAAATAAATGAGTTTTATTAGAGAACTTTTCTTCGCGTTTCTTTTCAGAATATTGCAAACTTGGAGAGGCCACGATCCATCCTCTAACCAGGGTGATTGTCCCAGAGCCAAACATGGGATTAATAAATGCCCTGACATCTGGTAGCACTCGGACGGTTGATTTATGGCTTTTTTCCTTGTTTTGTTATTTCTGATAAGAGCGCATAGGCAATTAGTTTTTAGCTACTGAGGTAAGCTAATTATTTTGCTAAGATGCCGAAACAGAAGGAAAACAAATACAAAATGTATTTTGCTGAGAAGGTGGCAGAAAGGAGGTTTTCAGATTTCCAGCCCCTTGCCACAGCCACACGCCTGGAACAAGAAGAAGCCGTGGGAGAAGGAACAAAGGGAGATAACAGAGAAATTGTTTTTGAAGATAACGTACTGGAACTGAGGTCAGTGACGTCTTCTTCTGAATATGCATGCTCTCAAAAAGTCCTCCCAGAACCTTCTGAATTTGTAACGCTCGGTGCAAGGCCAAAGCAAACTGCCGAGCAAAATTACTCCCACGCAGAGAGAGAAACAATTCATTATTCTCCTCGAAGCTCTAAGCTCACCCTGGATGAGCTGGCTATGAAAACCTATCGTGACCGTATAAAATTCTATGAACAGGAGCTATCCCAGGCAAAAATGGCTATATCTATGCTTGAGCAAGATAAGGGAGAATCTCGTGACTTAAGATTTTCAAAAAGCGCCATATTGTCTTCTTCCTCAGAGACAAAGACGCTCCCCCTGGTGGATCCTGTGTCAGGCCAATTAAGGCAAAAAGCACTGCATACGTCACATGAAAGTCTCCCTGATCAAGTTACATGTAAACCTGCCACGCAGTCATTTCTTGTAACTGGGCTGCCCGAAGCTAAAGGTGCAGCACCATCTGCTGGCGAAAGTAATTTACTACAGGAAGCTGAAATGCCACAAGTGTTTCCACAGGCCCAAACTCAAACACCCCCTGGTGGTGTTGGTGTCTTTTTAGATGGAACACAGCCACGCTTAGTGCAGCAAAGGCAAATGACTGCATCCCCAGCAGGTCATGCCAATATTGCAGATCAAGCACAAATGGCAACTGGAATGCAGCAGATTCCAGTGCATCAGCCACAGCAGCTACAAATGCCTGCATATGTGCCCCAGCCACAAGTGCAAATAGGGCCAGCTCTTGGCCCACCTCCAATGGCACAACCAAGACCATTTTTAGGTCCACAACAGGCACAGCAAATACCACAGGCATTTCTGCCAGCACAGCCAGCGTACCAAGTGCAGGCTCCTTACCAGGCATTTTCTGTCTCTCCACTAACTGGTGAGTCAAAACTAAAAATGTCAGGACATAATTACAAAGCCTGGGTCAGTGAGATTACACTATTGCTTCTTAGAGAAGGCACTCACTGCATGGTTTTTAACCCTCCTGCACAACCATGGGATTTTGCAATAAGAGATTTAGAGATAAGGGCTCACACAACATTATTGATGTCCATGGATACTGAACTGCAGGTCACTTTTCCACCAAATACAACAGCCCAACAAATTTGGGCTGAATTGGAAAATTACTACAGGCCTATCTCAATTGAATCTTCATGTTTACTCATGTCTGAACTCCACGGTTCGAGATTGAAACCCGGTGAACAAATTGGAGGACATTTGACCAAACTGAAAGGTCTGAGAACAGAATTGAGAGAAAGAGGCCATAACATTGAAGATATTCAAATGATCAGCATCATCATTAACTCTTTGAATTATGAATGGAAAGATGCTGTTACAAAAATTAACCAAGTCCCAATTGCTCAAAGCACAGTGGACAATGTCTGTAGACTTTTAATTGAAGAAGAGGCATTCATATTGGCCACGCCACATTTGAGAGGACCACCCGCATCAAGAGCTCCAGCTAGGCGCCCCTTCCGAGGAAGGACCTATGCTCCAAGGATGCCAAGATGCTACACCTGCAATCGTGTGGGACATGCCACCCGGGATTGTCCCCAACGAGTTCCAGCTCCCGTCACGTACCAGCCCAGAGGAACAGATTCCAGAGGCAGAGGCAGAGGCGGAAGACAAGGTCGTCGTGGTCCCCGGCGTGATCCACAAACTCCACTCGCCACATTGGCTTTAACCAATGATCCACAACCTCAACCAGAGTACGACAGACGACTCCTGTGGACTTTGGACAGTGGTGCAGCATTGCATGTTACCTACAGAAAGGAACTTTTCACAGAAATGCATGAGCCTGAACCAGAGCTACGTGAACTTTATTCTTTTTCAAATCATCCTTGTCAGGTCAAAGGAAAAGGAACTGTTTATGTTGAAGAGCTCGATGCATTCATTCCTGATATTTATTACATACCAACAGCAACCTGCCGCGTGGCAGCAACCCTGCCTGAGCTACTCAACGTTATCGCCGCGGTGGCGGTTGATACCCCCAGACTTATGGTCATGGGGGATTTCAACCTGCCGTCCGTGGGTGAGACGTCTGAGGTGGCTCGGGAGTTCATGGCTTCCATGATGGCCATGGATCTGACCCAACTAATTCATGGCCCTACGCACACTGGGGGAAACACACTGGACTTGGTTTTTGTCTCTGGACAGTGGTTGAGTGATCTTGAGATAGGGGATGTAGTCATCGAGCCCTTGTCATGGTCGGATCACTCTCTCCTTCGCCTTGACCTTCGTACCGCGGCACCCCGCTGCAGGGAGGCAGAACCGATAAGATGGTACCGCCCCAGGCGCCTGATGGAACCCGATAGGTTCCAGACGGAGCTTGGGCCAATTCCTGAGGTTCTGGCTCACGCCTCGACTGGAGACCTAGTGGCCGCCTGGGATAGGGCGGCCACTGGGGCCCTGGATCGAGTCGTGCCTTTGCGGCCTCTGACCCGGAGCGGATCTCGCCTGGCTCCTTGGTTTACCGAGGAGCTGAGGGAGATGAAGCGCCAGAAAAGACGCCTAGAGAGTAGTTGGAGAGCTAGTCTTTCTGAATCGGACCGGACACTGGTTAGATCCCATATTAGGACTTACCTAGTGGCGATAAAAGCAGCAAAATGTACGCATTTTGCTGCTCTTATTGCGTCATCAGATAATCGCCCGGCCGCCCTGTTTAGGGTGACCCGCACCCTGCTCCACCAGGAAGCGCGGGAGGACCCCTTGGAGGGAAGAGCCGAGGACTTTGTTCAGTATCTGTATGACAAAATCACTCAGATTCGGGAAGGTCTGGACTCTGACTGGGTAGATCCAGCGAGAGTGACGGAGGCAGGTCTTGAGACTGTTATCTGGGATGAGTTTGATCCTGTGACCCCAGATGACGTGGACAGGATTCTGGGTAGATTGAACACGACCACATGTTTGTTGGACCCGTGTCCCTCCTGGTTAGTGCTGGCTTCCCGGGAGGTGACGCGAGGCTGGCTCCAGGGGATTATAAATGCTTCATTGGGTGAGGGTGTCTTCCCCGCCGCCCTTAAGGAGGCGGTGGTGAGGCCCCTCCTCAAGAAGCCTTCCCTGGACCCGGCAATATTGGCTAATTATCGTCCAGTCTCCAACCTTCATTTTGTGGCGAAGGTTGTTGAGAGTGTGGTTGCGGGACAGCTTCCCCAGTACCTGGATGAAGCGTCATATCTGGATCCGTTCCAGTCGGGTTTCAGGCCTGGATACAGCACGGAAACGGCATTGGTCGCGTTGGTTGATGATCTTTGGAGGGCTCGGGACAGGGGCTGCTCCTCTGTCCTGGTCCTGTTAGACCTCTCAGCGGCTTTTGATACCATCGACCATGGTATCATGCTGCACCGGTTGGAAGAGTTGGGGGTGGGAGGCACCGTACTAAGGTGGTTCTCCTCCTTTCTCTCCAACCGGTCGCAGTCTGTGTTGACAGGGGGGCAGAGGTCGACCCCGAGGCCCCTCATATGTGGGGTGCCGCAGGGATCGGTCCTCTCGCCCCTTTTGTTCAACATTTATGTAAAGCCGCTGGGCGAGATCATCCGTGGTTTTGGGGTGAAGTACCATCAGTACGCGGATGACACCCAGCTGTACATCTCCACCCCGGACCACCCCAACGATGCCCTTGAAGTGATGTCCCAGTGCCTGGAGGCCGTACGGATCTGGATGGGGAGGAACAGGCTCAGGCTCAACCCATCCAAGACCGAGTGGCTGTGGTTTCCGACGTCCCGATATAGTCAGCTAGTGCCATCGCTGACTATTGGGGGCGAATCATTGGCCCCCACGGATAGGGCCCGCAACCTGGGTGTCCTCCTGGATTCACGGCTGTCGTTAGAAGAGCATGTGACGGCCGTGTCCGGGAGGATTTTTCATCAGGTTCGCCTGATCCGCCAGTTGCGTCCCTATCTAGAACGGGACTCCCTACACACAGTCACTCATGCCCTCGTTACTTCTCGTCTGGACTACTGCAACGCTCTCTACATGGGGCTCCCCTTGAGGTGCACTCGGAGGCTCCAACTGGCACAGAGTGCGGCCGCGCGGGTGGTGATGGGAGCGACATGGAGTTCCCATGTAACACCTCTCCTGCGCGAGCTGCACTGGCTCCCGGTGGTCTTCCGAGTGCGCTTCAAGGTTCTGGTTATCACCTTTAAAGCGCTCCATGGCTTAGGACCTGGTTATTTACGGGACCGCCTGCTACCACCAATAGCCTCCCACCGGCCAGTACGCTCCCATAGAGAGGGGCTCCTCCGGGTGCCGTCGGCCAAACAATGTCGGCTGTCGGCCCCTAGGGGAAGAGCCTTCTCTGTGGGGGCACCTACGATTTGGAACGAGCTCCCCCCGGAGATATGTAGGATCCCGGATCTGCGCACCTTCCGCCGCGTGCTTAAGACTTTTCTATTTTATCAAGCTGGCCTGGCCTAAATCTTCCCCCTTTTTAAATGTGGAAATTTTAAATTTTTAAATTTTAAATTCGTCTTATTTATAGGGGTATGGGTAAGGCGTTTTAAATTGGGGAGCCATGTTAGATTTAATTCTGTTTTAAACGTATTTTAATTGTTTATATTGTATGTTTTTTAATTTTGGCTGTTCACCGCCCCGAGTCCTTCGGGAGAGGGGGCGGTATAAAAATCTAATAAATAATAATAAATAATAATAACCAGTAACTTGCTTAGTCAGAGTCACTTGTCTAGAATGTTAAAATTCCAGGTTCACCACCTTGAAAATGCAAATTACATAGTTAAAGATGGAGATATTGTTGCTGGAACCATATTAATTGGTGGTGTTTATTACTTAAAGCCAAAGCCTAAAACCCAAACACAGGCAAGTATACAAACTCCAAAAAGGGAAAGCACAGGCCCAGAGAGAGATGCTCCAGAGAGAGATCCTGTTGCTATTCCAAAGGGTCCTAAAGCCAACAAAAATAGAATTGGTAAACAGGTTGCTCAGAGCAAGCCTGAGGTTCCGCATAAAAATGTTAATGTTGAGAATTCACTAACAGGTAAACCTTTGCATTCCAGGTGTATCCATAAATGGCATAGAAGATTGGGGCATGCCAGTTTCCGTGTTCTTAGGAAGATGCCGGAGTTCGCAAAAGGTTTGGATCTAAAGGGGTGTAAGGTTTTTTTGGATTGTGCTGTCTGCAAAAAGGCCAAATCCAAAGCAGCAGCCATTCCCAAACGCGCTACACGCCTGTCAACACGCATTTTTGATTTGGTTCACATTGACATAGTTGGTCCTTTCCCGCCATCATTTGGTGGTAGAAAATATTTTCTAACAATTGTTGATAATTACTCTAGATATGGATATGTATATCCTATGAAAGAAAAATCAGAGACCTTTCAGATCTTTAAAGACTTTGCAGCCCTTGTTTCTACCCAACACCAAGTTTGCATCGCCAGAATCCAGAGTGATCGTGGTGCCAAATTCATGTCTCAGTGTTTCCAGGACTGGATGCGTAAGAATGGAATTATTCATCAGACTTCGGCCCCTTACACACCGGCTCACAATGGAGTCGTAAACGAAGACAAGGGGTACTGCAAACCATGATGCGTTGTCTCCTAGAAGATGCCAGCCTTGATATGATATACTGGGATGAAGCTATCAAGTATGCAAATTACATTGTCAACCGTACTTGGAGCAGTGTAATAAATCAGACTCCTTTCTTCATGTTGTATGGCTACAAGCCCAATCTTAAAAACATCCATATTTTTGGTTCATATGCCATGGTGAACATTCCCTTAGCTCAAAGAAGAAAAGGAAGTCCAGCAGCAAAGAGACTGAGATTTATGGGTATTGATGATAACTCAAAATGGAGCAGATTTATTGACTCTAAACATGCAATTGTGATTTCCCAATCTGCTAATTTTGAGGAAGATATTGACTGGTCCAGGATTCATTCCAATGATCCTGGAGTTTATTTTCCCAGAGATGATACTGCTGATGCTACGCAGATTGATGATCAAGATTCCACTGATTCTTCTCAACCCGATGTTCCGTCTTCACAAGCCGCGGATGCTGACGCTAGCGATGAAAGTGAGGATGAGGACGAAGCAGAAGAAGACTGGACTGTTGTCCTGAGACGTTCCAAGAGGGTCACAAAAGGGATCCCTCCAGAACGATATTCTTGGCAACTGACAAAAGCACCCTTGCCTTTGATTTGTAATGTTACACTTCCACCTGATAATTTCACACAAATCAAGCAGCTCCCTGATTCAGAGCAAGACAAATGGTATGAAGCAATGCAGGTTGAAATGGACAGTCTAAAGAAACTTAAAGTGTTTACACCTGCAAAACCTCCAGCAAACAAAAAGGTCATTGGCACTCGATGGGTCTACAGAATCAAAAAGAAACCAAATGACACATTGACATCCGTTATCAAAACATAAAACATTTAGTGAAAAAAGGTTTTGTTAAATTGCAGTATGATCAAATTGCTGATATGCTCAACAAACCACTTCCAGCAGCTCAACATGAGTATCTGCGTGAGAAGATGTGCCTTATTTGATGATGTACTGATATTCGCTCAACTGGCAAAGAAGGGGAATGTCACTGCGTTATTTTATTTACCAGCTGAGCTCATTATTTCTGGACTATCAGACTTTCTGTACCTTGCCAAGAATTGTTATCAGTATTTTACTACGCATGTCCGCATTCTTTCACTTGCTACACACTTTTTCCTTTGTTCTCATGCCACGGGGGTGTCGACTGCTGGAAAGCAGCCGGCCCGAATTACTTTCAAAATGTAGCAATTAACTTCCTTAGTTAGTGAGGTGTTTTATTTTCTTTATAACAAATAAATGAGTTTTATTAGAGAACTTTTCTTCGCGTTTCTTTTCAGAATATTGCAACAAGGAATAAGCCACAATCCATCCTCTAAACCAGGGTGATTTTTCCCAGAGCCAAAGATGGGATTAATCGATGCCCTGACACAAACAATGTTACTTTGTAGCGTATTGAAATAACTATGCAAATCCACTTTCGCTTTCAGCTTTCCCTAGCGCTGAAGCCGGGCGCCATTTTCAGGAGACTTTCAATCTTTCACTTAAATTTAATCACAGGGCTAGTACAAATACTTGCTGTTTTGAGGTTCAAGTCCCGATTTCACCCTGTTCATTTAGAAAATTCTCTTTGTTTTCGCTGGTAAGGTTGGTCACGCCGTCTAGTTCTACGAAGTGTCGAATTGTCCCCGAGGTCTGGAGCCTCGGCGAGCTGGATAGGGAGCCTCGCCTGTTTCCTCCCCAGAAGCAGAAAAAAGCAATCTGGGGGCTTCACGGGGGCTCTACCTGTTCTCGCCGGCTCTCCTCACGATTCCTTGGGAATTCGGAGTTTTCCAAGCCACTTCTCCTTTCTCGAAGCGGCTCTTTACAGGTGACGGGGCTGGCACCGTCTGGCAACGACGGGAACCAAACCGGAAGATAAGGGAATAATTATTGATGAATGCCAACTGGCAGGAATTTGCCCTGTTCTATTGATAAAAGTAAAGAGACCCGCCAGGACAGGCACCCACCAGGCTATGTTATCTTTAAATAAAGATGCCGGGAGCACATCCTGTCCTGGAGCTTTGTTTGTCTTCAGGGAGGAGATTAAATGCCTCACCTCCATGATTGACACTTCTTCCCACTGGGGTAAGGCTTCATATCCCTGTATCAAGCTCGGAGAGGATATAGCCTCATCAGAGCTTTCCGCTGCTGCTGGAGTGGCCAAATACTTCTCCCAACTTTCTGCACTAATATTTGGGTCACTTATTGGTTTCCTATCTCTAATAATTTTTGAGACCTCAAACCAGAAAAGTGTAGGTGAGGCCAGCTTTGCTGCCTGTTCTAGGTCAGCCCATAAGTTGTCAATATAAGAGGCCTTTTTTCTCTTCAATAGCTGCTTATATTTCTGCCTTCTGGTGATATACTCCTGTAATTCCATGTTTGGGCTGATTAAGTATCTCCTAAGTGATTTCCTAAGCTGTTTTTTCCTTTCCTTACAGTCATTATCAAACCATGTTGAGTAACTAGAATCAGACTGGCCCATTGGCTTGGTAGTCATGAAAAAATGCTTCAATTTATGGCATATTTCCGCAAAATATACTATAAGCTCTTGTTCACCCATACTGTTTGAGCATGTATGCGCTAAGGCTTCTATACATGGTGAATTCATGAATTCTGTCACTGCTTTGCCATCAACCCTCTTCCATGTTAGTCTTCTCTCTTGGGCTATTTCTAAGTTGAAGCCTATTTGTTGAATTGTTTGATTCCTTTTCCTTAAGTCGGAAGGGATTGCCAGGGACGTTTCAATCGGAAGATGATCACTTTCTGGCCTTGGTAACATCAAGACCAAAGTTGCCCCTGATACTAAGCTGTGAGAAACACAAAAATAATCAATGGAGCTACATGCCTTAGGGCCAAAAAAAGTTATGGGGTACCTTCTAATCTCCAAATACTGGCCTACAATTTGAAGGTTACAGTTGTATACCATTGTTAGAAATTTCCCCCCATCTTTGTTCTTTTTCTTATCTTGGGAGACCCATGATTGTTGGTTATGTAAATATCCATCTGGAATTGTACCATTTTCAATGAAAGGCTCCAACGAGGGACCCACACGCGCGTTAAAGTCTCCTGCCAAAATGAAAGGTGTTTTTATAATTTTTTTACGTATATCTAATATTTTTACCTCTAGTGCCTCCCACAAATCGCCCCTTGCTGGATTAACATACACATTTACAAATACCATTGACTTCCCTTCATATGCCAAATGGATTGCCTGAAAAATTAAAGGGCCAGAGTCTGAGCATATCTCATTTCCCTTTCATCCTAATTCGGCTTTTACCAAGATGCCCAATCCTCCTGAGGCTCTTCCCTTTTTAGCTACTCTCTTTGCTAGCAGCTGCCAAATATTAAACCCGGGGAGCTCAATGGGGGCCTCATCGCTGCTAATCCAAGTCTCCTGCAAGGCAATTACATGGTACCTGTTTAAAAATTTAATACAGTCGTCTGTGCACCAACTTCCTCTCCATCCTGCCACATTCCAAGAGAGGAAGTGTACTCTTGAAGAAAGTGATTGCTCGCTATTTCCTAGTCAGGCTTCTTGAATAATCTCTCCAACCTGTCCTCCCTCATTTACGCTCACACACCCATTTAATCGCCTGAGCTCCATAGAAGTCTGTTTGGGCGTCATTGCTCTGCCTGTTACTTTCGGGCTTGCAGGTCCATGGGCTCTATTAATCTCTGCCTCCACGATAAATGATTTTACATGAGGCACCGTGTTTACGTCATTTCTTGGTATCATCTTTGCCACTAAGGGGGACTGGGGGATTCCTTCCTGGGTGCCTTCCATCTCCGATGTTTGTCCCACAGCACTTTGCACTATCAGATCTGCTGTCTCTGGCATTTTGTGCTGTATAGACGTGGTCATCAGGCTTCCTGGGCTTATAAACTGCTGACTCTCCGGAACTGCGTCATGCCTTGATGGGGGCAGAACAATCGACACCAAAGGAGCGGCAGAGGAAATGGTCTGCTTCAGCAGCTTCCTTGTCTCTTTAAGTTTTTTAAGTACTTCTTGCTGCTCCGTTAGTGAAAGTGAGGAAAAAGTTTCCAAGCAGGCAAAATCGAATGTCTCATCTTGCACCAAGCCAATTGAAGGAAGTTTCACATCATCTGGATCCAAAACCCCAACCGACATTTCTTCTGTAACACTAAATCTCCTCCCTGCCTCAGCCAACCTGCTTTCCCTATTCAGTCCACTTTCCCAATCAGCTGTCCCATGCACTGCCACGCTCTTCCTAGGGGCTCTCTGGATCAGCGGGCTGACCTCACCACTAGAAAAAACTCCGGTAGGTAAAATTTGATAAAAAGCCAAGAATCCTCTCATTCACATGAGCAGGCTTGGAAAGAGCTGTTGTTTGAACTTAAGAAGAATTCTGAAATAATTATCACGCTGTGGAAGATATTCATATGCTGCCAAATCTATTGCCCCCTTGTCACTCCGAGTAAACTGTGACAAAGAGGTCACTATCCATCTTTTTGAAGTCCATCTACCCGCATTTATCTCAGAATTATATATGTTCAATACAATCTGCTCCTTCAACAATCACCTGTTCCCCCCCCCCACTCCTGTACTCTAACGGTAAACCACAACTTCGTTTGTAACTCAACAATATCCTTATCACAAGTCGCACCAGCTAACTTGACATGGGGAAAATTCAGTGCCCCACAAGCTCCTTGCCTCCCCAAACTGCTGGCAGCCAAGTGCGTGCACACATGCACACCAGTGGTGGGTTCCTCCCAGTTTGGCCCGGTTCCCCCAAGCCGGTAGTGGTGACGATATGACATCACCGAACCGGTTCTGCCCCCCCGCCCCCCCACTCCCCGCATTATTCTTACCTTTTATTTGGCCCCACCCCCAATCTATTGCTGCCTCCTGAGTCCCAGCTGATGGCTAGAGGAAAAAAAACTGTTTAAACTCTTGCCGCGGGGCTTCAAAGGGCTGCCCTACAGCTGATCAGTGTTAAAAGAAAACAAATGAGTAGTCCGGTGCCTTCAAAAATACATGAGTAGATCAGTGCCTGCCAAAATACATGAGTAGATCAGTGCCTGCAAAAATAAATGGGTAGATCGGTACAGCTCTGCAAGCAGTTAAAAGCCTGGTAGACCAGTACCTCTGCTAAATCCTAAATAATTGTCACATGACCATCAAGCCACGCCCACAAAATAAGCCACACCCACAGAACCAGTAGTAAAAAATTTTAGAACCCACCCCTGATGCACACACACACACCACATTCTAAGTTTGGGGACTTTTATCCACAGAGGAAGGGAGGTGCTACTCCCCAAGCCCAGGCATGATTGGCAGTTTGCAAGCTCAGATGTGGATAAAAGTCTCCAAGCTTGGAATGGTGTGTGTGTGTGTCTGTGCACAGCATGCCAAAGGAGACATTCTTCTCCCAATCCCAGACATCATTGGTGTTTCCCTGTCCGGTGCCCTGGAGGCGAAGGATGCTGCTGCTGCGTGTGGAAGCACAGAGGAGAAAGTTTGCAGGAAGCAGTTTCCTCCAAGTCCAACTTCTGCCTTGACAGATCTCTGGAGAGCAAGAGGATACTATACTTGATTAGCCAAAAGATACTGAAGGAATCAGAGATTCTGGGCTTGGTTTCTTGTTTGAAACTTTGGATTTAAGGAGTATGGAGAATTTCCTTACCCTGGAATTATCTGCTTGCTGTAGTGTTCAGGTCCCCCCACCCCCACCCCCGTTCAGGATCACAACTCTCTTGCAGAAGAAATGAAAGTATGCCATTTCTCATCACCACACCCAACTCTGGGCTCCTCAGTTGGGGCAAAGGGCACTGACAGTGCTATCAACCTGAGACTTTTGTCCTAGCAAAAGCTTCATTACGTATGTAACTGACAGCAAAAGCAAAATTTATTTATACTTTATCAAGCCCTGGGTGCTCCTGTAAGAGTCAGTTCATTTATTCTTTCAGGAGGATCCCTCTCTGTACTGGTAGATTCTATCTAAACTGGAGCAACCCCTGCAATCCTCAGGATTTGAGGAATTAAAGTCCAGAACTTTTAGAAGACTCCTCTGTTGGGAGATTTAAAAATACATGGGTATGAGAACCCAGATTCTTGTAGAATGAGTTATTTTTGCACGAAGGCATTTCAGCAGCCAAACAGAGAAAACCCTTACATTCAAGAGAAATGAAGTAAAAATACAGATTAAAAAACAAAGCCCACATAATTTCTCAGGGAAGAAGTTGGGTAGCTTAGTTGATTTAACATCCTCATTCATTGCAACTGTTGAGCTTCTAGCACCACTGTTTAGAGGCTGGGAACCATACTAGCACAGGGGTGTCAAACTCAATTTCATTGAGGGCTGCATCAGCATTACAGTTGCCCTCAAAGGGCCAGTTGCATGTAAGACTATGATGTTTCACAGCAGCCAGGTAGGTGTGGCTGAGTGGTCACAGCCAGGTTGCCGCGACTAGGTGGGCATGGCTGGGCGGGCATGGCTGGCTCAACGGCACTAACTGGTTGTGGCCCACTTGGGATGGCTGGGTTGGGACGGAACAAGTCACACCAGCTAACTTTTTTTTAAAAAAAAAATTATTTTTCAAAAACACAAACAAAACAAAACATAAAAACATTATCATTCCATACAGTGCATCAGTTGGTGGCATTTTTGTGCTCCTCCTCTCTTCAATTTATCACTAAACATGCTAGCTTATTTCCAAAAATTTCAACATTCATTTATATCATAATTATTTCCAATTCTTATTCTCTATCCATTGGTAAAATAAATCCCATATCAAATAGTATTGTCTATCTTCCTGCTCTCTTATTTCAAATGTCAGTTTACTCATTTCAGCACATTCCATCATTTTCTTAATAATTTCTTCATCATTAGGTAACTTTTCTCCTTTCCAGTTTTTAGCAAATACAATTCTAGCTGCTGTCAAGAGATTCACAATTAAATATTGCAGTTCTTTATTATATGTCTCTGGTATGATCCCTAATAAAAATATCTCTGGTTTAAAGTCAATATGTCTCTTTATCATTTTTGCCAACCACGTGTGTATCTTAGTCCAATATCTCCTCGCTTCTGCGCATGTCCACCACATGTGGTAATAGGATCCTGGGGTCTGATGACATTTCCAACATTTCTCCGATTTATTCTGGAACATTCTGGCTATTCTCGACGGGGATAGATGCCACCTATAAAACATCTTATACAAATTCTCCTTATATGCTGTAGACATTGTCATTTTATAATTATGTGACCACAATTTTTGCCATTTCTCTAAATCAATACCATAGCCAAAATTCTTCCCCCATGCTATCATTGATTCTTTAACTTGTTCTTCTTCCAATTTAACCTCTAGTAAATAACCATATAGCTTTTTAATTACATGATCATCAGAACCCATCAAAATCTTGTCTAAATTAGTCAATACATTATAAAAACCTTGTTTAAGATCTTCTCAATATCTAGAGAGTATTTGCGTGTATGAAAACCAATCCATCTTATACCCTTGATCTTCTATATCTTGCTTTGATTTAAGTTCACCCTTTTCATCCAATAATTCCTTATATCTTATAATTTGTTTCCCTTTAAACGCCACTGGATACGAAAATGCTTCAATTGTAGATACCCAGACTGGTATCTTCAAGTAGTGATTTTTTTTTGTCTTCTCCCAATTCAACCATAAGGCTTCACGTATTTTATGTCTTCTAAAATACCCCTGTATTTTAGTTCCTTTATACCACAGAAAAGCATGCCATCCCAACAACAAATCATGTCCCTCCAAATTTAACAATCTAGTATTTTTTAATGATATCCATTCTTTAGTCCACATTAAACTAGCTGCTTGATAATAAAGTTCAAAGTTAGGTAAACCAAAACCACCCCTCATTTTAGCATCTTGTAACAACTTCATTTTTATTCTTGCCTTTTTCCCCTGCCAGATGTATTTCAATATCATTTTATTCAAATCTATAAAAAATTCCTTGTCCAACTTTATCGGAATCGTTTGGAATAAATATAAAATTCTAGGCAAAATATTCGTCTTAATAGTTGCAATTCTCCCAATTAAAGATAGTTGCAAATTTCCCCATTTTTCCAAATCTTGTCCTATCTGTCGCGTAACCTTATTGTAATTATTTTCCTTGAGAGAACTACACCTTGCTGTCAATTGTATTCCCAGATATTTTATCTTATTCGTAACCTGCATACTTGAAATCTCCATCAATTCTTCTTTTTGCTTTTTCAGCATATTTTAGTCATTATCTTTGTCTTTTCTTTATTAATTTTTAAACCAGCTACTTCTCCAAACTCTCCAATGCTTTCTAGCAGTTTATTTATTGATGTTAATGGTTCTTCCATAATAAAAACCAGGTCATCTGCAAAGGCTTGCAACTTATATTCTTCTTTTTGAATTTTCATACCTTTTATCTCCTTTTCTTCTCTAATATTTCTATTTAAGACTTCCAATGTCAATATAAACAATAGTGGGGACAGTGGACATCCTTGTCTAGTGCCTTTTTCTATTTCAATAAATTCGGACAATTCTCCATTTATCATTACCTTGGCCTTTTGTTTTGTATATATAGCTTCAATTGCCTGAAGAATTTTTTTCCCAAAGCCCATCTCCTCCATTTGTAACATCATTAACCACCATTTGACATTATCAAAGGCTTTTTGTGCATCTAAAAATATCAAAGCCATCTGCTTTTCAGGATGCGCTTCATAATATTCTAAATATTCTAAATATTCTTATATTGTCTCGAATTTGTCTTTTTGGCAGGAATCCATTTTGGTCAGAATGTATAAAGTTATTCAAATATCTCTTAAGTCTTTCTGCCAATATCGTTGCAAAGATTTTATAGTCTGCGTTTAACAGGGATTTGTCAGGGCATTTATTAATCAAATGTTTGGCTCTGGGACTAATTACCCTGGTTTAGAGGAGATGAATCGAGGCTTATCCTTGTTTGCAATATTCCGAAAAGAAACGCGAGGAAGGTTTCTAATAAAACTCATTTATTTGTTATAAAGAAAATAAAACACCTCACTAACTAAGAAAAGTTAATTGTTACATTTTGGAAGTAATTTGGGCCAGCTGCCTTTCAGCAACCGGCACTCCTGGCAAGAGAACAAAAGAAAGAGTGTGTGAAGCAAGTGAAGGAATGTGGGTGGATGGACATGCGTAGTAGCTTTTGATAACAATTCTTGGCAAGGTACGGAGAGTCAGATAGTCCAGAAATAATGAGCTCAGCTGGTAAATAAAATAACGCAGTGACATTCCCCTTCTTTGCCAGTTGAGCGAATATCAGTTCATCATCAAATAAGGCACATCTTCTTGCGCAGATACTCGTGTTGAGCTGCTGGAAGTGGTTTGTTGAGCATATCAGCAATTTGATCATGTATAGATACATATTGCATTTTGACAAAACCTTTTTTCACTAAATGTTTTATGTTTTGATAACGGATGTCAATGTGTCTGGACCTAGAACCTGTAAAATGTGATTCAGAAATATAAACCACCGATTCATTGTCTTCCATCACGGTGATCGGTCGGATCGGGTGTGTCCAGATATCTGTGACTAAAGCATCAAACCAAGTTAGAGAATTACATGCATCTGAAACACAAGCATATTCAGCTTCAGTAGATGAACAAGAAACAAAATTCTGTTTACGTACTTGCCAATAAACAGGACATCCATTTAAGAACATCATATAACCTGAAGTACTTTTACGTGATTTCTTATCACTTGCCCAATCAGAATCTGCATAACAACATAATTCTGCATAATCAGTATGTGTTGGTTCTAACAATAATTTCATGTGTTTAGTGTATTTTAGGTATCTCAATAATTTCTTAATACATGTCCAATGAAACTGTTTTGCCTTACCTACGTGTCGTGATAAGAGATTAACACTAAGTGCAATGTCGGGTCTGGTCCAACTACTAATGTACAATAGTGACCCAATGACTGAACGATAAAGTGTTTGATCCTCGAACTCAGGACTTTCTTCTTGTGTCAAGTTGTGAAAATCTGTTTGCATGGGTGTCTTTGTTGTGTTAGCATCTTTCATGTTGCAATGATGCAAAACTTGTTCAATTTTATCCTCTTGTGAAAGACTAAACCCCTTCTGTGTTTTTTCAATCTGAACACCTAAATAAGTGCTAATGTGACCTAATGATTTCAATGTGAAGTATCTCTGCAAAGCTTTGGCAAAAATTTCACTCATTTACTTATTTGGACCAATATAAACAATATCATCAACATAAACAAGAACTATCTCATATGCATTGTTAGATCTTTTTGTGAACACGCACTCATCAGTTTCGGACTTAATAAAGCCCATTGAATTTAGTTTGTCAGTAAGACATAAATACCACATTAAACCAGATTGTTTCAGACCATAAAGACTTTTGTTTAGGAACCAGGTATCCCCTTCTTGCTGTCAGAATCCTGGAGGACTTCTCACGTAGATCTCTTCGTCTAGGTCTGCATGTAGATAAGCCGTGTCAACATCAAACTGGAAAACTTCTAGACCAAGGATAGTTGCAGTTGCTAAAGCAATTTTTACACTCTCAGTTCTGACTGTCGGTGAGTAAGTATTTGTGTAGTCCTCAGGATAACGTTGAGCGAAACCCTGAGCTACAAGTCTGGCCTTGTACAGTGACTCACCATTTGGTTTCTTTTTGATTCTGTAGACCCATCGAGTGCCAATGATCTTTTTGTTTGCTGGAGGTTTTGCAGGTGTAAATACTTTAAGTTTCTTTAAACTGTCCATTTCAACCTGCATTGCATCATACCATTTATCTTGCTCTGAATCAGGGAGCTGCTTGATTTGTGTGAAATTATCAGGTGGAAGTGTAACATTGCAAATCAAAGGCAAGGGTGCTTTTGTCAGTTGCCAAGAATATCGTTGTGGAGGGATTCCTTTTGTGGCCCTCTTGGAACGTCTCGGAACAACTGTCCAGTCTTCTTCTGCTTCGTCCTCGTCCTCACTTTCGTCGCTAGCGTCAGCATCCGCGGCTTGCGAAGACGGAACATCGGGTTGAGAAGAATCAGTGGAATCTTGATCATCAATCTGCGTAGCATCAGCAGTATCATCTCTGGGAAAATAAACTCCAGGATCATTGGAATGAATCCTGGACCAGTCAATATCTTCCTCAAAATTAGCAGATTGGGAAATCACAATTGCATGTTTAGAGTCAATAAATTTGCTCCACTTTGAATTATCATCAATACCCATAAATCTCAGTCTCTTTGCTGTTGGACTTCCTTTTCTTCTTTGAGCTAAGGGAATGTTCACCATAGCATATGAACCAAAAATATGAATGTTTTTAAGATCGGGCTTGTAGCCATACAACATGAAGAAAGGAGTCTGATTTGTTACACTGCTCCAAGTACGGTTGACAATGTAATTTGCATACTTGATAGCTTCACCCCAGTATATCATATCGAGGTTGGCGTCTTCTAGGAGACAACGCATCATGGTTTGCAGTACCTCTCCGTTGTGAGCGGGTATGTCAGGGGGTGAAGTCTGATGAATAATTCTATTCTTACGCATCCAGTCCTGGAAACGCTGAGACATGAATTCGGCACCACGATCACTCTGGATTCTGGCGATGCGAACTTGGTGTTGGGTAGAAACAAGGGTTGCAAAGTCTTTAAAGATCTGAAAGGTCTCTGATTTTTCTTTCATAGGATATACATATCCATATCTAGAGTAATTATCAACAATTGTTAGAAAATATTTTCTACCACCAAATGATGGCGGGAATGGACCAACTATGTCAATGTGAACC
Source organism: Pituophis catenifer annectens (assembly GCF_029215685.1). Lineage (NCBI taxonomy): Eukaryota > Metazoa > Chordata > Lepidosauria > Squamata > Colubridae > Pituophis > Pituophis catenifer. Next base: position 73,086,029 of record NW_027256885.1, read on the forward strand.
AAATCAAAAATGCGTGTTGACAGGCGTGTAGCGTGTTTGGGAATAGCTGCTGCTTTGGATTTGGCCTTTTTGCATACAGCACAATCCAAAAACACCTTACACCCCTTTAGATCCAAACCTTTTGCGAACTCCGGCATCTTCCTAAGAACACGGAAACTGGCATGCCCCAATCTTCTATGCCATTTGTGGATACACCTGGAATGCAAAGGTTTACCAGTTAGTGAATTCTCAACATTAACATTTTTATGCGGAACCTCAGGCTTGCTCTGAGCAACCTGTTTACCAATTCTATTTTTGTTGGCTTTAGGAGCCTTAGGAATAGCAACAGGATCTCTCTCTGGGGCATCTCTATCTGGGCCTGTGCCTTCCCTTTTTGGAGTTTGCATACTTGCCTGTGTTTGTTTTTTAGGCTTTGGCTTTAAGTAATAAACACCACCAATTAACATGGTTTCAGCAACAATATCTCCATCTTTAACTATGTAACTTGCTTTTTCAAGGTGGTGAACTTGGAACTTTAATGTTCTAGACAAGTGACACTGACTAAGCAAATTACTGGTTGCTGTTGCTATGTAATAAACATCAGGAATGAATGCATCGAGCTCTTCAACATAAACAGTTCCTTTTCCTTTGACCTGACAAGGATGATTTGAAAAAGAATAAAGTTCACGTAGTTCTGGTTCAGGCTCGTGCATTTCTGTGAAAAGTTCCTTTCTGTAGGTAACATGCAATGCTGCACCACTGTCCAAAGTCCACAGGAGTCGTCTGTCGTACTCTGGTTGAGGTTGTGGATCATTGGTTAAAGCCAATGTGGCGAGTGGAGTTTGTGGATCACGCCGGGGACCACGACGACCTTGTCTTCCGCCTCTGCCTCTGCCTCTGGAATCTGTTCCTCTGGGCTGGTGCGTGACGGGAGCTGGAACTCGTTGGGGACAATCCCGGGTGGCATGTCCCACACGATTGCAGGTGTTGCATCTTGGCATACTTGGAGCGTAGGTCCTTCCTCGGAAGGGGCGCTTAGCTGGAGCTCTTGATGCGGGTGGTCCTCTCAAGTGTGGCGTGGCCAACATGAATGCCTCTTCTTCAATTAAAAGTCTACAGACATTGTCCACTGTGCGTTGAGCAATTGGGACTTGGGTAATTTTTGTAACAGCATCTTTCCATTCATAATTCAAAGAGTTAATAATGATGCTGATCATTTGAATATCTTCAATGTTATGGCCTCTTTCTCTCAATTCTGTTCTCAGACCTTTCAGTTTGGTCAAATGTCCTCCAATTTGTTCACCAGGTTTCAATCTCGAACTGTGGAGTTCAGACATTTTTAGTTTTGACTCACCAGTTAGTGGAGAGACAGAAAATGCCTGGTAAGGAGCCTGCACTTGATATGCTGGCTGTGCTGGCAGAAATGCCTGTGGTATTTGCTGTGCCTGTTGTGGACCTAAAAATGGTCTTGGTTGTGCCATTGGAGGTGGGCCTGGAGGTGGCCCTATTTGCACTTGTGGCTGGGGTACATATGCAGGCATTTGTAGCTGCTGTGGCTGATGCACTGGAATCTGCTGTATTCCAGTTGCCATTTGTGCTTGATCTGCAATATTGGCATGACCTGCTGGAGATGCAGTCATTTGCCTTTGCTGTGTTCCATCTAAAAGGACACCAACACCGCCAGAGGGTGTTTGAGTTTGGGCCTGTGGAAACACTTGTGGCATTTCAGCTTGAATCTCTGAGTGAGTTAGAGACAGGTTTGCCAGGGTCTGCTGTAGTAATTTAAAATGTTCATCTAAGCTCCTTTCTCTTTCAGCTTCCTGTAGTAAATTACTTTCGCCAGCAGATGGTGCTGCACCTTTGGGCAGCTTTGCATACGTGGCATTGTATGTTTTAGAGTAGGAGTGGTTATGTAAGACATGTGTAACTTGATCAGGGAGACTTTCATGTGACGTATGCAGTGCTCTTTGCCTTAATTGGCCTGACACAGAATCCACCAGGGGGAGTGTCTTTGGCTCCGGAGAAGAAGGCAATATGGCGCTTTTTGAAAAATTTAAGTTATCTCCCTTATCTTGCTCAAGCATAGATATAGCCATTTTTGCCTGGGATAGCTGCTGTTCATAGAGTTTTATACGGTCACGAAAGGCTTTCATAGCCAGCTCATCCAGGGTGAGCTTAGAGCTTCGAGGAGAATAATGAATTGTTTCTCTCTCTGCGTGGGAGGAATTTTGCTCGGCAGTGTGCTTTAGCCTTGCATCGAGCATTACAAATTCAGAAGGTTCTGGGAAGACTTTTTCAGAGCTTGGAAGATCAGAAGAAAATGTTACTGACCTCAGTCGTAAATCATCATCTTCAAAAACAGCTTCTGTCTTATCTCCCTCCATTTCTGTTCCCACGGCTTCTTCTTGTTCCAGGCGTGTGGCTGTAGTAAGGGGCTGGAAATCTGGAAACCTCCTTTCTGCCACCTTCTCAGCAAAATACATTTTGTATTTGTTTTACTTCTGTTTCGGCATCTCAGCAATATAATTAGCGTACCTCAGTAGCTAAAAACTAATTGCCTATGCGCTCTTATCAGAAATAACAAAACAAGGAAAAAGCCATAAATCAAACCGTCCGAGCTACCAGATGTCAGGGCATTTATTAATCCCATGTTTGGCTCTGGGACTAATTACCCTGGTTTAGAGGAGATGAATCGAGGCTTATCCTTGTTTGCAATATTCCGAAAAGAAACGCGAGGAAGGTTTCTAATAAAACTCATTTATTTGTTATAAAGAAAATAAAACACCTCACTAACTAAGAAAAGTTAATTGTTACATTTTGGAAGTAATTTGGGCCAGCTGCCTTTCAGCAACCGGCACTCCTGGCAAGAGAACAAAAGAAAGAGTGTGTGAAGCAAGTGAAGGAATGTGGGTGGATGGACACGCGTAGTAGCTTTTGATAACAATTCTTGGCAAGGTACGGAGAGTCAGATAGTCCAGAAATAATGAGCTCAGCTGGTAAATAAAATAACGCAGTGACAATAGGCCTATAGTTTTTGATTTGTTGTGAGTCTGTTTCTTCTTTATGAATCAAAGTGATATATGCCTCAGTCCATGTTTTGGGTATTTCTTTTTTTATCATTACTTCATTCAAAATCTCCAGCATTGGGATCAATAACGATTCTTGTAGCATCCTATAATATTCAGCTGGCAGTCCATCTGGACCTGGTGCCTTTCCATTCTTCTGTTTCTTAATTGCCTCAGTTAATTCCATCATCGTTATATTTCCATCCAATAGCTCCTCAACCTCTTTGGGGATTTGTGGTAGTTTGGCTTTTTGTAGATACCTTGCCACTTTATCCTCTTCTATCACATCTTTCTTGTACAATTGTGTATAGTATTCCTGTATTATTTTCCCCATCTCTTTATTTCCAAATCTACTTTGTCCTTGATGATCAATTAGTTGCATTATTTTCCTCGATTCTCTTTCCTTTTTCAATTTATATGCTAACCATCTGCTGGGTTTATTTGCATTTTCAAAGTAATTCTGTTTAGCAGTTCTTATTTTTTGAGCTAATTCTTCCTTCTCCAGTAGATACATTTTGTGCTTTATAGTATCCATTTTAATTTTTACATCTTTCTTATATGGATCTTTCTGGAGTTCTTTTTCAAGTCTTTTATGATCATCTCTCAGTATTTTAAGGGTTTGTCTTTTCTTCACATTTCTTTTCCGTGTATAATCAATAATTAATCCTCTGGCAAAGGCTTTCATTGTATCCCAATGATTTTGTATCGATGTTTCTTTCTTTTTTTAAAAAAAAAAAATTATTATATTTTTATTGTTAAAGAATAACAAAAAGGAAAAAAAATCAATACAAAAATCAATAGTAAGAAAAGAAAAAAAATTTTTTCCCCCAACGTGCTGTACAAACGGAAAGGAAGTTTTAGGAAATTGAAGTCTTCAATTCTTCCAGAAATCTCTTTGATAAGGTACTGGTGCCGATTCATCCAATCTCCCAAGTGCAAAGTCCACAAATGGTTGCCAAGTGTCCCAAAAAACATTTTCTTTGTATATACCACTTCTAATTTTAATATCACAAGTCAATTTATCATTTAATGCAAATTTCCATGTTTCATTATACCATTCTTCTAATTTTAAGTCAACATTTAATTTCCAATATCTAGCAATTATAATTCTCCCCATTATAACCAAAATCCTCACCAATTCTCTTTCTCCAGTTGTTAATGTTGTTTCATTCAATATTAATAATAATATGGTTTCCAATTTCAATTTGACCCTCTTCTTAATCATTTCAAATATTTCATTTTCTATCCTAGACCAAAAAAGTTCAACCCCATTACATTTACACCACATATGAGCATATGTCCCGAGTTCCACTTTACATCTCCAACACATTTTATCCACTTTATTATCCATTTGAAAAAGTCTTATTGGGGTCAAATACCACTTCCAAATAACTTTATAGTTATGTTCTTTAATCCTTATTGATAATGTCCTCATTATTCTACTAACCCAGTTCATATTCCAATTTTGATCAGAAATTTCAATACCCAGTTCTTTTACCCAATTCTCTTTCATTACCCTTTGTGAATTATTATCAAAGTTAATAATTTTATAAATTTTACTAACTAATCCCTTTGGCCCAATTTCATCTTTTATTATTCGAGATGTCAAGTTTTCAAATTCCGTTTCCTTTCTACTCTCATCATTCCTTTCTTTGCATTTCCTATTCCATTTATTCATTTGAATTCTTTCAAACCAATTAATATTTAATTTCCATAAATTTCCTCTTTCCTCATTTCATTTTCTATAAATTTCAACCATTCACTAATTGTTTCCACTTTCTCTTCTATTATAATCCTCTCTCTGTTACTATTTAATTTCATTGGGCAATTCTCTTTCAGTTTACCTAAATACAATGTGTCTGGTATTAATTTTTTTGCTACTCTGTCCCAATTTTTAGTCAAACTATTTAACCAATAATTACAAATTTTAACCTTACCTTTAAGATTTTCCAAAAACCATTTATAACCAAACTTCTTTATTTCCTTCATTTCCAAGTTACCCCAAAGTTTAACATCTCCTTTTAAAATTTTTACTACTGTTTTTATATTAAATGCTCTATAATAGTTTAATAATTTTGGAATTCCTAAACCACCTTGTTTTTGGTTCTGATACCACATTTTCTTAATCAATCTTGGTTTTTTATCCCCATTACAAAATTTATCTAATTTTTTTTTATATACTTCAATGTCCTTCTCAGTTAAAAAAATCGGAAGCATCTCGAATAAAAAGTTAAATTTAGGAAGTAACATCATTTTACATAAAGCTACTCTACCAAACCAAGATAACTTTAGTTTTTTATATTTCCCAATTTTCTCTTCAATTTCTTTTATTACTATGTCATAATTTAGTTTCTTTAAATTTTTAATTTTAAGTGAAAGTATAATACCTAAATATCTTAAATTATCCTTTATCCTAATTCCGAATTGATTTTGTAATTTTTCTAATTTGTTTTCCCTCTCAATTTCCATTAATAATTCTGATTTTGCCCAATTTACTTTCAAACCAGTCATATCTTCAAATTCTTCCAAATGTATTTGAACTCTTTTTATATCATTTGTAATATTATTTAAAATGACAAGAGTGTCATCTGCATATAAATTAACTTTGACGCCTTTATAACCTATTAATTCTGAATCCTCTTCAATCAAAGTTGTTAAAATTTCCATTGCTAATAAAAATAGGATCGGAGACAGAGGACAACCCTGTCTTGTCCCTGCTTCCAAATTTATATCTTGTGTAAATATACCATTTACCTTCACTCTTGCCGTACCCCTCTGGTACAATTTGGAAATAATATGAATAAATTTATTACCAAATCCTAATGCAGAAATCATTTCTTTTATAGTATCCCATTGTATAGAATCAAAGGCTTTAAAAATATCCAAGGCAAGAATACCTATCTTATCACCGTTATTCTCAGCAATATCAATAACATTTAATACTCTTCTAACTAAATCACACATATAACGCCCTTTAACAAAACCTACTTGATTATAGTTTATATATTTATCTATAAAATTATTCAATCTATTTGCTAGAATTGCAGTAAATATCTTAGCATCTTGGTTAATCAAGGAAATGGGCCGATAGGATTCAATCTTTTCTAAATCTTTACCTGGTTTCGGGATTAAGGATATAATTGTTCTATTCCAGGACATGGGAATATCATCTCCATGTAATATCTTATTATACAATTTCTGTAGTTTTGGGATCAAAATTTCTTTAAACTCTTTATAAAATTCTGCTGGTAACCCATCCTCACCTGGAGATTTTCCAAGTTTTAGCTTCTGAATCACATCTTTAATTTCCTCAGAGGTAATATCCTTTTCCATTTTTTCTTTATGTTTATTATCAATTTTCTTCTGACCATATTTTTCTAAGAAATTTTTTAATTTGCAATTATCAATTTCTTTTTTAAGATATAATTCTTGAAAAAACTTTTTAACAATTTCACATTTCTCTAATTTTTTATAACATCTCTTACCTTTTTCATCTATTAGGACACCTATTTCTCTTTTTTCTTTTTTATCTTTCGCCATTCTTGCTAATAATTTTGAATTTTTATTACCATATTCAAAAAATTCTCTTTTTAAATAGCTTAATTTTTTTTAACTATTTCTGTATCTTCCGCTATTTGTTTATTTTTCAATTTTTTAAGTTCCTCCCATAATTTTCTATCTTTAGTCACTAGGAATCTATTTTCCAGTTCTTTTATCAATTTCTTCTTTTCCTCTATTTTTACTTTATAATTCTTATACTTCCTACTTGATAATTTAATACTTTCTCCTCTAAAAATTGCTTTCATTGTGTCCCAAACTATTCCATAATTAACTTCCCCATTATCATTCCAATCCCAATTTTCTTCCCATTTCTTAAGAATACGATTCTTATCTTCCTCATTCTTATACAATTTTTCATCATATCTCCAACAATTTTCTTTTTTCTCCAAAAACATATCTAATTCTAGTAACAATTCTGCGTGGTCAGTCTTTAAATATTCCAACATCCATATTATCCACGTTATCCATCAGATTCTTGGATACAAAAATATATTCAATTCTTGAATATGAATTAAATACCTTTGAGTAAAAAGTATACATTCTTTCATTACCTTTAATCTCCCTCCAAACATCTACTACACCATTTTGCAACATCCAATTATCAAGTATCCCCATTTTTCTTATTCCACCATATCGGGTAGGATTGGTACTATCCATCTGGTTTCTAATTAAATTAAAATCACCAGCAATAATTACCTTCCCTACCCTTTCAGTTTGCAACAAATCAGTAATTTTATTCAAAAAATCTTTTTGATTCACATTTGGTACATATAAATTAACTAATGTTATTTTTTCCTCGTTAATACATCCTGTTATTATCAAATATCGTCCATCGATATCTGCTATTACTTTGTTTTTTTCAAATTGGACTCTATTTGATATTAATGTTGCAACACCTCTAGATTTTGAGGACCCAAAAGCTTTTTCATAAACCTGCATCCCTTTTAAATACATCCTGTTTATATCCTCAGATTTCTGATGAGTTTCTTGCATAAAAAGTATGTCAGGAGAATCTCTTTTAATCTTAAATTCTAAACGTCTTCTCTTAATCTGATTCCCAGTACCTTTAACGTTCCAAGTCATTACCTTAATTACCCCCATTAATGTTTTTAATTTTAACTATTCCCTCTTTTTCCTTTCCGTGACCCAAAACCCAAACAAATATATATAGACAACACATAACATAAAAAAAATAATAAAAAATAATAATAATATAAAACATACAAACAACATAAATCAAAAACTAACATAACACACAACCACATAGAATCTTCATCTCCCACCGTCTTCATTAAGACACGCCTCGTTTCCAAGAGTGGGGGAGAGGGGACCCCGTCCATCAGCTGGGTCGTCTCTTCATTGGCATAATTCTGGTTTCAATTGAACAACTACAGATTCTTCATCCCCGTACTCAGGCTCATCTTCCCTTTTATGTTCAGAGTCCAATGTAATCATCCTTTCCACTCCTTCACCAGTAAGATCTCGACTTTTCTTCTGTACCTCCGCCAAGGATGGAGAAATATCTTTCGTTGGTTTTCTTTTCCTCTTTGGTTTTGGACCTAAACCTCCAACCGCCCCTCCGTCTTCCTCTGGTGTTGATGTATATACTTCAATTCCACCCATTTTGAGTAGTTGTGATCTTAATTCACTTTGTTCTTCCTCTTTTTCCAAAAAACCAAGCTCGTGGAAGTATTGAACCACATCCGTTTCTATTGTTAATATATGCATTCTATTTTTATAAAAAAAAATTCATTCGCTCTGGTGGTCTCCAATTATACTTAATACCTCTATCTCTTAATATTTTGGTAATTGGCTTCAGATAATATCTCCACAATCTTTCCTCTCTTGAGATGTCTTGAAAGACTTGGACCTGTTTTCCCTCAAGCTTCAGCACAGCATCACCATTTTCTCTAATTTTCTCTAATTTTTGCCATTACTTGTAATTTATCATTAACACTTGCAAATCTCACCAAAACATTTCTTATTATTTCATGTTGTCTTCTAAATCCAATTCGATAGACACTTATCAAATCTGTAGTTGTAAAATTTTTATCCAATCCAAGTTCATTAAGCCATTTCAAAACACGTTGTTTAACATTGTCCACTTTTTCTTCCACTATGCCTCTTATAACAATGTTGGACTTCCTAACTTCTTCTTCCAGAATACATATTCTTCTATCCTGTTTTTCATTTTTAAAAAAGATTTCAGTTATTTGCTTATCAATTTTTTTTGTTTGCACTTGTAGTTGATCTACATTATCTTTTATCACTGTTACTTCTGCTGTGTATTTAGCAAAATTAACATTAATTTCTTGAACAATTTGTTCCAGCTGATTGGATCTTTCCTTCTTTTCTTCATCCATTTTTAAATGTATTTTTTGAAATTCTGTATCCATTGTCTCAATTTTATCACTTAATTTGTTTAATGCCAACACAATTTGAGCTGAGTCAATACTAGCTTGAGAAATCTGTTTGACCTTAGATCGCACCGATTCATCTTTAGATGGATCCATCTTAATAACTCCTATAATTTTTGGCAAAAATATTTCTATAACCTTATTCACAGTTCAAAATCAATGGGTCATCAACTTGTATTTAAAATGTTGAATTGTTGTAGAGGAAAATCTTTTATGATCAATTCTGTACCACAGATACTCAGAAGGGTCTTTTCAGAAGGACTTGGGCTTATTTTACTTTCACTTTAAGGAGCCAGAGACGACAAATAAAGCATTAAAAAGTCCCAAATTTAAAAAAGTTGAAAGTCCAAATTATTGAAGACTTGCTTACAATTGCTTCTTGCGCCAGAGGCAGTGTAAAATACAAACAGTAAAATTCCTTAGTCACGTTAATCAAGATCAGTTACACTCCTCAGCGCCATATTGCCTGCTGTGAGCTTCAGACAGCAAACATGCTTTAGATTACTTTAAAACTTTTAACTTTTAGTCCACAATTTTCACAGCGTCTTCAAAAAAGGGGATAATTGCTTTCAAATTTTCAGACGATCCCACAAACAAACCATTTAAATATTCCTGTTCTCCACGTTTATGTCGACTCCAACATTCAGGCAGCTCTCATATATCTTAGTTTATCTTATTCAAACATAGCCATAAAACTTAATTTGCTGCCCTTCGCCCTGAGGACGTTTTTGCGGATCCAGCTCACAATTAAATTCAAATTTATTGTTTTTCAAACCTCTTTAAATCATCGTTTCGCCGTTTCATCACCCCCTCTGCTCACTTTTATTCCCCGAAGGGAAAGCACTTTTAAAAAAAGCCTCAATTAAAAGCAGTTCAGGGTGGCTTACCACATCAATCTTAATCCAACCAAAGCAGGAGTTCTTCAATAACACATTTAGTTGTTATCGGACTTTAAAAATGCTGTTTATTTTATTTTCGTCCACTTTCAATTTTCCATACGCCGCAGAGAGACGAAGACAATGTCTTCTAAGCCACAGCCATGGACACGCCCCCGTATCGATGTTTCTTTCTTATTTTCCTTAAAGAAAAAGTCCAATTCTCATTTCATTTTCTGTGCAAAGTCTTTTTCTTTTAATATTGTATTATTCAATGTCCATCTAGATCTGCCTTTTTGCCCTTTCCAAATAGCAATCACCGGGTTATGATCCGCCCATGTGTTAGTATCTATATTCACTTGTTCAATATTTAAAGTCAATTCCATTTTTGTCCATATCATATCTAATCTGGACCAAGATAAGTGTCTATCGGAGTAGAAAGTGTATTGTCTATTTTTCCCATTTCTCTCCCTCCAAATGTCTTTCAGGTTTATTTCCTCTATCATTTTAAAAAAAGTTCTCGGCAATATCTTTCTACTATATCTTGTTGTTCTACTTGTTTTATAGTCCAGTTTTTCATCTACAATTCCATTAAAGTCCCCCATCATACAAACATTTTCATACTCCATTTCAATTATCTTATTATGTAATTTCCTGTAAAAGTCACTCTGATTATTGTAAGGGTCGTATATTGCTACTAAGAGCAATTTTGTATTGTTGTCAATTAATTCCACCATCAAAATTCTGCCTTCTGAATCAGCATATTTCTGCTCAGCCGTTAATGTATTTCTAATATACAGAGCAACTCCTCTTTTTTTACTTTGCGCCAATGATACAAAAGTTTTGCCAAGTTTTGGTTGAATCAATAATTGTTCATATTGTTTTTTAATATGCACTACCTGTAAGCAAATTATATCAAATTTTAGTTTTTCTAATTTGTGGAAAACTGTTCTTCTTTTATTGGCCGAATTAAGTCCATTTATATTTATTAAAATTAGTTTCCTTTCTTCCATATTCATACTTTATAATTAGGTTTTGTTGCTCTAGTCGATCTGGCTTCACGTTGCTCCTTGTATTCCATAACTCCGCCCACTGCTCCTTCTGTTACTTCCAGCGTTATCAATTCCTCTTCAGCGGGTTTTATTGGGGCTGATGTTGCTTGAGTTTCAACTTCCATATCTACATCTGTCTCTTTAAGAACTTCCTCATAGAAGGCTCTTGCCTTATCAATTGTATTAAGCCTATATCTTTGGAATTGCCATGTTAAGCCCACTCCTTCTGGAAACAGCCATCTGTAGTTAATCCCTTTTTGCAACAAAACTTTAGTCAAGAATTGGTATTTTCTTCTTATCTCTCTCACTTTCCTTGGAATTTGTCTCAAAACTGTGACTTCTTTCCCTTTGTATTCCAAAGCCTTGTCACGAGCAGCCTGAAGAATCTGTGTCTTAATTGATTTCTTAGTAAATCTTATGTGTACTTCTCTTGGAAGCTTATTACGCATTGCATATCCAGTATAAACTCGATAAATTTCATCAATTCCTTCCATCATCTTCTCTTTAGTTACTTCTAAAGCCTCGGCTAGAATTGTATTCATAATCTCAGCTAGATCTTCCCCCTTTTCTTCTACGACATTCTGGAATCTTAGGTAGAATTCTGCTTTGTCCATTTCCCAACCAATTAAGCCAGATGTTCCTTGTTCGACCTCTCCAAGTCTATTTTCATTTTCCTTCATTTTTTCTTCTTTTGGGCCATCTTTTTCCTCCAGCTTAACCAATCTCTCTTCATATTTCATCATTGTTTGTTGTATGCTGACCACCTTTTCATCTGTTTTAAGTAACTGTTGCTCCATCCTTTGTTGTTGCTGTTCCATTCTTTGTTGTTGTTTTTCCATTCTTTGAAGTGTTTGTAAGATCGTTTGTGTCATTTCTTTTTCTTTCTCTTGCTGCAACATTGTCTGGATGGAGCGTTGGTCTCCAGATGGTGATGAGGATGGTGTAGTCGCTGCAGCTCCCACTGTCGCTACTTTTTTGCTCATTTTGTAGTTAGCCAGGTTCACTTTCAGGCCAAAAGAAGTTCAAGAGGTCCAACTAAGCAATAGGGCGGGGGGAAAGGAAAAAGTAGAAAAAAAGGGGAGAAAAAGGGGAAAAAAGAAAAAAGAAGGAAAGAAAATTCTTTTTTTTTTTATTGAAAAAGTTTTCAATTACAATTTTTTCCCCCTTTTTTACCCCCCTCCTCCCTAACCCCCCCCTCACCACCCCCTCCCCCCTCCCCCCCTATGACTTCTGCGAAATAAAAACCTAATACATAACAGATTATATAATATTTTACCATCCCCTTACTCCCTCCTCCAAATACTGACCCTTACTCCTAGTGATATTATTAATATTATTACTTCCCCCTCTTGCCATACACTTCAAAATAACATTCCATTATAACACTATATAATAACTTCTGATTTAACACAGTAATATTATTTTAACTCCCAATTTATCGATAATCTGCCCTTTTTTTTTCTCCTCCCCCATACTTATGTCTGTATATTAATATAACATTTCAAAATAACCTTCCACTTTAAAACTATATAATAAATCCTACTTTAACATTTAATCTTTTATGTATATTAATATGACATTTCAAAGCAGCCTTCCCCATATATTCTAGTTTTATATTTGTTCTACACTATCCATTTCCTCCACTCCCATAAATATATCTCTTAAGCATCCCTTTTCTTAATCTGTATAATTAAATCACTAACCTATCTCCACCCACTTTCCTACAAAATTACCATACACAACAATTCTTAATATCTTTGTTCTTCTGCCCATCCTACTAAAAAATATTACCTTATATAAACAAAATCAATAACTTTAAACTTACAATCCATACAATATCTTCTTTAATATCTTTCCACTGGATTGCTGACTCCATCATCCGAATTAGGGTAACATAACATCCCAGTTGCAACAGAATATTCAAAATCCTCAGTTATCATCTGCCCCCATCAATAATGAATATCTTCGTATATATATAAGAAAAAAGAAAACAACCACCCGAGTGACTTTATAATTGTAATCCATGTAATATCTGTAATAGTGGCTTTCTTCAGGATTATTAATTCCCATTCTCATAATGGGGTAACAGCCAGATCTTCTGCATGCCCCAGCATAACTCTCTTGCCTTATAGCTCAGCATAAGTATAATACGTTGACCAATGAAAAAAAAAAAAGAAAACCCAAAAATAGATAATTCCAATCCAACAATTTAAGGCCCTTTTCACATCCCAAAATTACGGCATTGCAGAGGTCTGTCACTCTCCTCAGGATGATATTAACCAATACTTCGCCTCAACCATCTTTTCATATATTCAGTCATATATTTTTTTAAAAAATAACTGGCTTTGCTGTTGCTTAATTTAGAAATTTTTATTTTTGTGAGATCTATTTCTTTTTTTCCTTTCTTTTTGTGGGTTTGATCTCCATCCTAATTTACTTTCTGCAAGTTGTGTGTCAACTGATCGGTTTTCATTCTGCTTTAAAACTTGATCTTGTTGGTTTTGCTTTTGTGACTCATATTTCTTTTCTGTAAGTTGTGTATCAATTAATTGATTTCCATGGTTGTCTGTAGCTTGGTGAGTCGTCACGTTAGAATCCGATACCACTTCTCTCTTATTTATAAATAATCCAGCTGAGGTGTCTGAAGAATCCAAAGGCAATTCATCTACCAAGGCCTCTGTAACTCGATATTTTTCCTTTATTTCTAACTCCTTCTGCTTGTCTTGTGTTGTGCATAAAGATGTTAAGTTCATTTTTAAAATTTTTTGATAAAATTCTTCCGCTTTTTCAACAGTATTTAATTAATATCTTTCTCCTTGATATCTCAATATTATACCAACTGGAGCATTCCATCTGAATAAAATCTTTCTTTTTTTAAGCTCAGCCACCAGAAAACCAAATTTCTTTCTTTCCAATAACATCTTAGGCGGGAGTTCTTTATAAATCCAAATCTTTCTTCCAAACAATTGCAAAGTAGACTTAAAAGATTTCTGCACAATATTATTTCTTATTTCTTTATCTGTAAAATAAATCACCACATCTCTAGGCAATTGCCTCTGCTTTGCAATCCAGGAGTTTATTCTATAAACTCTATCGATCCTACAAAATACCTCCTCAGGATGAACCTTTAAAATCCCAGCCAGAACTTCAGAAGATATTTTCCTTAAGTCATCTCTGTTATTTTCCTGTAATCCTCTCAGTCTGATCGCATATTCAGTAAAATTATATTGCATCATTAAAACTTCCTTTTCAATACGTTGTTGTATATTTTCTACATTACAATCAGCTTCCATTTTAGGTTTTTCTTCTAAACTATTGTCTTGGATGTTTATCAAATCATTTTCAATTTTTTCTATTTTATTTTCCAAATTGTCCTCAATTTCCTCCATTTTAGACTCTAATAGATTAATATTTGTGTCCAACCTAATCAAAAATTCTGAGAAACCATTAGCCATTTTTATAATCTTTTCTTTAGTTTCCTGCTTAAATTTCTCAAAGTTCTGATTCATAATCTCATCCCTTCTTACAATCTCCTCCAGAAGAAATTCAATTATATTAAAATCAGTTTTCTGAGACTGTAGGTTAAGAACTTGTTCATATAGTTTGTGGATGGGGGAATCCCCCCCCCTGCTTGTTTATCCAGCTTTGGAAGCCTAAATGCCATATTTCCACACAGGCAAACTTTTTAAAAAACAAAGCTTCTTTCCAACGAGATCAATATCAAATCAAATCTCCAGAAAAGAGAAAACACAAAAGTGGAGCTTTTTCCTCAATTGTAGCCAAGAGCATTTATTCCGCTACTTTGTGGCTTAATAAGAAACGGAAGGACTTTCCCTTTTCAGCTTCCCTGCTCAAATTTCGGCAGTCGCCATTTTAAAAGCTCTTTTTTACTTTCCTTTGCCCCAGTTATTTACGAGACCACCTTCTGCCTCCGATAACCTCCCACCGGCCAACACGCTCCCACAGAGAGGGTCTCCTCAGGGTGCCGTCTGTCAGGCAATGTCGGCTGGCGACCCCCCGGGGAAGAGCCTTCTCTGTGGGGGCACCCGCCCTCTGGAATGAGCTGCCCCCAGGGATACGACTAATCCCGGATCTCCGGACCTTCCGCCGGGCCCTGAAGACGTTTTTATTTCAGCAAGCCGGGCTGGGTTAAAAAATTTTTAATTGGTGAATTTTATGGGTAACGGGGTTTTAAATTGGAGAAGCCTAAGATAATTTAATTCTGTTTTAATGTATTTTAATATTTGTATTGTGTGTTTTTAATTTTGGCTGTTCACCGCCCCGAGTCCTTCGGGAGAGGGGGCGGTATAAAAATTTAATAAATAAATAAATAAATAAATAAATAAAAGAAGTATAAATACTTGCAGTTTAGGGTCACAGGTCCAGATCCAGATCTCATCCTCTTTAATTAATCTGTTAGTGCTATAGGGAGCCGCATCCGCTCGCCCCCAAGAGTAAAAAAAAAACTCTGGGGACTACGCGGAGAGCTCTACCTACACTCACCAGCTCTTTCTCACATTTCCTCCTGGAAATGGAGTTTTTCGAGCCGCCTTTCTGTTGTAAAGGCGGCTCTTTACAGGCGAAGCGGCTGGCGGTCCCAAGGGACCATCTGGCGGCTACGAAGAGCAAACTGGAAGTCAAATTTCTCAAATTCTTCAGGTTCTTCCAAAACCCTAATCCAAAGGGAAAAAAAACACACAAAAAAAAAAGAAAAATAGGAAGAGACAAAAATTTAAAATCCTCCTCCTTGGTTTCCGGTTCCGGTCATCGTGCTAGCAAGATGGATTTGGAGTTAGCTCCTGTCACGATCTTGCCAACTTCCTAGCCTGGGCGGCTTTGTTTTGCCGGTGGCGGCCCCGGAGAGGCGGCCGCAAGCAGAGAGGAGCTAGGAGCGTGTTAGGAGTGGCAATCCGGCACGCAAAAGTGAATCTCTCCTGTCCCAGGCTGAGAAGGCAGCGCCAGTAATGGCGGCTCCGTAGCGATGACTGCTCATATTGGAAGGGAAACCTGATCGCGACGGACAAGACGCCCTACATCTTCAATTAAATAAGAGCTAATGGAGACGGTGTTTTGACTCTTCTGAGAACCCCACTGGATATGCTGAGGTGGTGAAATCTATGAAAAGTGCCCTGTGTGTGGTTGGAGCAAAGACGGGATAGCGGCTACGTGTGTCCCACTCCTTACTTGTGGAGCTGATTTTGAACTGTGCTGGCTGAATGGAACATTTGAAAAGGATCGAGTTGTGAGCTGTATCTGGTGGAGGGTGTGATTGATTTTGGGTTGATCTCCTGCTCCTTTCTTATATTTTCTATAGAGGATTTGGGAGGACCTGTGACTGAACAAACAGCTATACTTTTTGCTAGAAATCTATTACCCTTTCCCCACCCCCTTTTCCTCTCAACGTGTTTATTAAAGAGTGTGTGTGCAGAATAGCGCTATACCCCCATCTAGTGGAGATCTTTATTATAACCTGTGTATAGCAACTCCAGGAAGAGAAGAATTCTGCCGAGTAATATTTTTTGGATTTTTGTTTCTTTCTCCTTACTTTTCTTTCCTCTCTGAACTATGTATTGAATACTACCCCTACTATCGATTAGACTGCTCACCTGATTAATTCAAATCTTGTCTACCCTTGATTACCCCCTTTTTTTTGGAATTGATCGGATAAAATCTTTTCAATCAAAATGTCAACAGCAACATCAGTGGTAACCACAAAAACTGGGAAAAAAGTCTTGACATTCCCTATGGTCGCTGCTACGGCTACCATGGCTACACCCACTTCATCGCCTTCGTCTGCCAGGTCACTGGATGATATGGTTGCTGTAGGGAAACCACCATCATTATCAAGCTTACAGAACATGCTGCAGGCAATGTACGAAGTGATGACCAAAAATCAAGAAGTTATTTCTAAAAATTTAGAGGACTTAACATCAGATATTAAAGGGGAGCTAGGAGCCATTAGAAATGATATCAAAATGTTGAATGAGAGCTTGGAAGGTGTTCAGGGGGTGTTGACGCAACAGGAGAGTAAAATACAAGACATTGAAAGGAGGATGGGACGATGTGAGGAAAGACAAGATGGAGAGGAAAGGGAACAAATAGCGGTGAACAGGGTCCTTGGAGAGGAAATTATTTTTCTAGAAATGGAATGATCATCTTTCTATCTGAGGATTCAAAATGTGGTGGAAGAAAGGGGGGAGCCGTTAAGAGATATAGTAGCAGAAATATTGGCTGGGACTTTGGAGATCACAAAGGAAGAGGTTTTGAGGGATATAGATGATGTGTTTCGGGTTCACACGAGTTATGCCAGGAGACAGAAACTTCCGACTGAGGTTCATATCAGACTATCTAAGAAAGCCCTTAGGGAAGATGTGATTGCAAAGGCCAGAGATAAAACAGTAACTTATAAGGATAAACAATTGATATTCTTAAGGCAACTCCCTAGGCGGGTTCGGGAAATACGGCGCAATTATCACTTTTTAATGGCCCAACTGAGAAAGCATAAAATATTATATAGGTGGCTACTCCTGGAAGGGTTATTATTTACTTGGGCAGAAAAAAGGGTGAGAATCGACAACCTTAGAGATGCTAGAGATTTCTTTATTAGACATTTGAACCCCTCAGAATCAGATGTGGGAGAAGAGCTAGAGAGCAAGAGTGGGGAAAAAGTACTAGAGGAGGAAGAGAGAAGGGAAATAGAACAAGTGGGTGAAAGGAAGAAAGGGAAAGGACAAACTCAGACTCAGGTAGAGAGGGGTGTCGAAACAAGACAATCAAAAAAGAAACCTCAAGCAGAAGGCAAGTAAGGGTAATAAGGAAGACGGGATGGGGGAAGAGATGCGTTTAATGTCTGTTAATATCAATGGATTGAATAGTCCAAATAAAAGGAAAAAGGTTTTCACTAAATTAATGAAAGCACGTTTGAATATAGTATGCCTCCAAGAGGTACATATAAAAAGAGATCACCTCTATTTATTGAATTATAATAAACTGGGTCAATTATATACATCCCTAGCAGAAACAACAAAAAAGAGGAGTAGCTATTTATGTACAAAAACATATAAAGTCGAGGCTGATTTTTGCAGACGAAGACGGGAGACTGCTGATGGTTGAGGTAGAAATATGTGATAAAAAATGTCTATTGGTCTGTATATACACACCCAATGGAAATCAGAAAGTTTTTTTTCAGATCTTACACTCTAAACTGGTTGAATATGATTACCCACATATCTGTGTAGTGGGAGACTTTAATGCTATAGAGGATAAAAGCAAAGATTATACATCTGGAAAGAGGAAGCAGGAAGGGGAAAAGAATATGGTAAAGAAAAGGTTGCCTTCTATCTGGCATCAAATACAAGAAGAATTTGGACTCAGAGACATTTGGAGGGAAAAGCACCCAGATGATAAACAATATACATACTTCTCCGCCAGGCACTCATCTTGGTCGCGGATAGATGCGGCGTGGTTGTCAGGGGAATTGAGTCAGGGGATACAGAAAGCAGAAATAGGCGTCAATGAGTGGGCAGACCACAACCCTCTTTGGATAACATGGGGAAGCCGGAAAATAAGGCCTAAGTGGAGATTGGATATAAGAGTTTTTAAAGATGAGTTATTCTTAAAACACTTAAAGAAAGAGATGGGGTTCTTCTTTCAGGAAAACAACAGGGAGGATGCAAGCCTTTTCAACGTATGGGACACAGCGAAGGCTGTGTTTCGTGGTTTGGTGATTAATTATATGGCAGGGAAACGAAAGAAGGAAAGGGCTGAGCGCAATAAATTATTGGATGACCTGGCAAGAAGTGAGGCTATGTTACAGCAGGATCCAAGCAATATAGGACTCAAAATGAACTTGAAATTAGCACGACACCAAATTAATTTATTAGATCAACAGGATTTGGAGAAAAAAATAAGGTGGCTGAAGCAAAGATACTTCGAAAGGGCAAACAAACAAGGGAGGTGGCTCACTTACCGTCTAAATAAAGAAAAGGAAAAGAATAGAATACATAACTTGAGAGATGGGAAAGGCAATTGGATTACAGGGGAAGAAGGGAAGAAAATAATTGCACAGGAATTTTATACTAACCTATATTGTAAGGAAGATAAGTCTGAGCAGGAAATAAAGAAATACTTAGAGGAATCAGACATACCCAAAATACCAGGTTTATCTAGGGAAGTATTGGATGAAGAGATTACGGAGGGGGAAATCGAAAGGGTCATGGGAAAACAAAAGACAGGGAAAACTCCCGGTACAGATGGCCTACCGATTGAATATTACAAAGCACTTTGGGAAATACTAGGTACACATATGATTGAGTTATTTAATGGGGTGATTCGGGAGGGACAGACCCCGAAATCATGGACAGAAGCACTAATAACTCTTTTGCCAAAGGACGATAGTGACCTATCTCAGATTCAGAACTATAGGCCCATCTCGCTCCTTAACGCAGATTATAAATTATTCGCAGCAGTTTTAGCAGAGAGACTCAAAGGGTTTCTTAACCAATTTATACATGAAGACCAAAATGGCTTCTTACCAGGCAGACAGATTAGAGACAACGTAAGAATAGTTATGAATGTTTTGGAATACTACGAAACCCATATTGATAAACAACTGGCCCTGGTATTCATGGATGCACATAAGGCCTTTGATCGTGTGAACTGGAGCTTTTTAATAGGTTTACTGCAACATATGCAATTTGGAGAAAGATTTATTTGGGCAATCCGTGCAATTTACTCGAAGCAGACTGCTAAAATTTCAATTAATGGTGATGTATCCGGTCAAATTGATATTGAGAAAGGAACTAGACAAGGGTGTCCGCTTTCCCCGTTGCTATTTATTCTGTCATTAGAACCCTTACTGAGGGAAATTAGACGTAATACGGGGATAAAAGGTCTTTATATCCAAAATCAACAATATAAGGTGCAGGCTTACGCTGATGACTTAGTATTTATATTAGAAGATCCGTTGATATCGGGACCGTGTCTGACCCAGGAAATAGAAAAATATGGTAAGGTGGCGGGATTAAAAGTCAATAGGGAAAAAACTAAAATTATTGCCAAAAATCTGACAGTAAAGCAAGGGAAAGAATTAGAACCGAATTTGGGGTTCCAAATTGTAAATAAACTAAAATATTTAGGTATTATTATATCAGCCAAATGTTCCACGATCAAAGAAGACAACTATCTGAACCTTCTCAAGAGAACAGGTCAGGATCTAGAGAAGTGGAAGAACATGCAGATATCCCTACTAGGTAGAATAGCAATTATAAAAACTTACATACTCCCGAAATGGATATACCTATTCTATACAGCACCAGCTAGATTGGATAATAATTTTTTTAAAAAACTAAATTACTATGTCCTTAAATTCATTTGGCAAAATAAAAAACCCAGAATCAAACTTAAAATGCTTCAAGAGCTTAAAGAAAGAGGAGGATTTGGTGTTCCAAAATGGGAATACTACTATCAGGCCGCAAATTTAGTCTGGATCAGGGATTGGATATTGTTGAGAAGAAGGAGGTTGTTGATCTTGGAAGGTGAGGGGCTACATCAAGGTTGGCATTATTTTCTTTGGCAAAACAAAATCCCAAAGCACAGTGCCTTGCAGGACATTATGTGAGGAATATTCTAATTGAGTCCT
This sequence comes from Pituophis catenifer annectens, assembly GCF_029215685.1. Classification (NCBI taxonomy): domain Eukaryota; kingdom Metazoa; phylum Chordata; class Lepidosauria; order Squamata; family Colubridae; genus Pituophis; species Pituophis catenifer. The sequence goes on from NW_027256885.1 coordinate 73,106,618, forward strand.
GGAGGAAAATTAAGGGTAAATTTTACTCTTCAATCCCCTCTTGGCTGGTCCCACTCGAAGCTATAACGTATAGGCCTCTATATAACAAAGAAAATCACCTCTCTTACCGGGAACTTTTGGACCCCCATGGTAGTCTGAAATCAAGAAATGAGTTGGAGTTGCAGGGAAGACAACTGGATTGGTGGGCTTATGCCCAAATTTGCTCGAAATTTAAAAAAGATAGGGAACAAGATGGTATTAATTTGAATCAGCATGACCTGGACAACATCATTCTAGGAAAAGAGGACAAAATGTTATCAAGGATATATAAACTTTTAATAGACTATTGGATAGGGGATGAAATAGTTAAAGACTCTATGATTGCCTGGGGGAGAAATATTGGCTATCCAATTGATATGACAAAATGGGAAGAAATCTGGATTAAACATATGGAATTCCTGTGGGCAACATCATACAAAGAAAATGTGTACAAGATGCTGTATAGATGGCACCTTCCACCTGCTCGTCTTTCTAAAATGTATTCAAATCTCTCACCAAACTGTTGGAAGTGTGGGGAGATTGGCACCTATTTCCACATGTGGTGGACATGTTCCAGGACAACTGAATTCTGGAAAATCATACAGGCATGGATCATGGAAATCACAGGTTATAACCTAATTCTGAAACCAGAGTACTATCTACTGAACATTAGGCCAGACAACATAGGCACAAATATATGGTGTCTGTGTGTATTTATCACCACGTCAGCAAGAATATGTTTCGCCCAACATTGGAAGGGGAAAGACCTGCCGGCTGAAGATTTGATTTTGGAGAAAATTTTGGATTATGCGGAAGCCGACAGACTGACTAAAGCATTGAGAGATCAAAAGGACTCTGTATATTTCCAATGTTGGGACAAATGGTACGTTTGGTTGAACAACAGACGCCCAAAAAGTCAAGTATAACCAGGATTATGTTTAATATATGTTAAATCTGACTGAAGCCTACATACCGTAGAAAGTGTAAATATCATGTAAAGTTCCTGTCGCGATCATTTGTTTGACTAATTCTTTTTTTTTGATGTATTGTTTTAAATAAATAAATAAATAAAAAAATTAAAATCCTCCTCCAAGTACAAAGCCAAACTAAAAATTAAAAAATAACAATAATTCTTCGGGCTCTTGAATGCCTTAATCCAATATTTATATAGAAGTCCCAATTCCAAAATAAAAAAAAGAAGCAGGAAAAAACAACAACAAAGATGAGAGTATTTAAAAAAGAAAAAAAAAAGATAAAAAAGGAAAAAAGAGAGCAACGAAGAAATTAAATAGTCCTTCAAACCCTTTATGTCCAGAAAGCCTACAGCAGTGGTTCTCAACCTTCCTAATGCCGCGACACTTTAATACAGTTCCTCATTTGTGGTGACCCCCAACCAGGGGTGGGTTCTAAATTTTTTTACTACCGGTTCTGTGGGCGTGGCTTATTTTGTGGGCGTGGCTTGGAGGTCATGTGATGAGGTGGCCATGGCTATATGTATAGGGACTACTCAGAGGGCTGAAAAAAGTCATTTCTGACAGATCCTCACACTTTTGACTGGTCATCACACTTATGACCATCCTCACATTTATGCCCGTGCAGCATTCTTAACAACCATGTCACTCATTTCACAACTGCTTCTCTTCAGCATGGTGACAAAATAGGGCAAAAACATAAAATGTGAGGACAGTCGTAAGTTCAAGGACTGGTCAAAAGTGCGAGGACCAGTCAGAAATAACGTTTTCAGCCCTCTGAGTAGTCCATATGAAAAAAAGGACTACCCAGAGGGCTGAAAAAAGTGATTTCTGACAGGTCCTCGCACTTTTGACCAGTCTTCGCACTTATGACTGGTCATCATTTATGCCCATTGTAGCATTCTTAACAACCATGTCACTCATTTCACAACTGCTTCTCTTCATCATGGTGACAAGATAGGGCAAAAACGTAAAATGTGAGGACAGTCGTAAGTTCGAGGACTGGTCAAAAGTGCGAGGACCAGTCAGAAATAACTTTTTCAGCCCTCTGAGTAGTCCATATGCATAAAAGGATACAGCAATAGAGAGGGATGAAGGAAGGGAAGGGAAATTAGAGTAGGAGGGAGGGTAAGAGAGGGAGGAAGAGAGGAGGAGAAGGAGAAAGGAAGAGGAAGTAGGGAGGAGAAGAAGAGGGGGAGGAAGAGAAAGTAAGAAGGAAAGAAAAGAGAGAGGTGGTAGGTTTGAGGAGAAAGATTGCTGTACAATAAAAAAGATGAAAGGGAAGAAAGCCAACCCCAAACAAATATAAAGATATTAAGATAAAGAATGAATTGTTAAACTTTAAAGAATAAAAGAGAACAAATATGAATAAATAACAATAATTAGAAACACACATACAAACATACAATGTATTTTCTTTGAACAGAGTATTTGGCCGGTTCATAAATTTAAACAGTGTTTAGTCATTTCAATTAAATTTACAATTTCTATATTTCCTTCTTGCCATATTTATTCCTCATCTATTTTTGTAAAAAACCAATATTACCCTTCATCCTCATCTCTAATCTTAATCAAATTCAATTTTTCCCTTCTATTCTATATTATTCCCCTTCCCATTGTCATCTATTTTTATATCCATCCTCACATTGGTTAATTATGTAATATTACAGTTGTTTAATATAAATTCAACATTTTAATATAAATCAATTAGTTATGTAACTATCTTTTTTGTATATTAATCAATATGAACATGAATATTCCAATTATTTCCATGCAATCCAATTTCTTACAATTAATTATATTTACCAATAATAATAAACCAAATAATTTCCCCCATATATTCCTCCAAACCACAACTTAACCATTTCTGCTTTCAACACAATATACAATTAATAGTATCTCAATTATTACAATTCCCTAGTTAAATAGAACTTTTTTTCTTTTGTGTTTTAAAATCTTGAACTCTCCTCTTTTGCCCTAAATTTCCCATTGTTTGCACCTACCTTTTTTGGTGAGGAAAAAGAAAAGAAATTTGCCTGCCTAATTTTCCAACTTTGCAGCAACAGCAAACTGCTTTGCAGCAACAGCAAACTGCTTTACTTTCAGATTCGTTTTTCAGCATAGCTAGGGGAAAAAAAATCAGCCCTCTTTGCAAGCAAGCAGCAGAGCCCTGAGCAAAACAGCTGAGAGCAAATCAGCTGAGGGTCGGGAGCCGATCTAATCCAGGGCTAATTAACCTATGCTGAAGCTCCGTGGGCCAATAAAATTACAAAAAAACACCAAACCATTTGTTAAATTGCTGGCTCGCCCGCCCCTCGCCCACCACTATTTATTGGCAATAAATAGTGGTGCGGAGGGGCGGGGCAAGCCAGCAATTTAACAAATGGTTCGGCTGCACCACTGACTATAGGGCGGCCCTTTGAAGCCCCGCGGCAAGAATTTAAACAGTTTTTTTTCCTCTAGCCATCAGCTGGGACTCCGGAGGCAGCAATAGATTGGGAGTGGGCGGGGTAAGCGAACGGCCGGCGATCCAACAGAGCAGAGAGTGAGGGTGAGTGAAGGCGTGGGGGGGGGTGAGAGAGGGCTTTGGCGACCCCTGTGAAATGGCCATTCGACCCCCAAAGGGGTCGCGACCCCCAGGTTGAGAACCGCTGGCCTACAGGGAGTAGTTTTTCCTTTTGCCTCTTTCCAGGCCACACATCTCACTGAAATTAAAATAGTTACTCAAAGAGAAAAAAAATCCAAAGCCTTCCAGTATGTTCCCAGGCTTTATCAATTTAGATAGAAGAGCACCTGTGTAAACAACATTCAGTAGCTCTTCAGTCTTCTCATTCCAAACAGGTTCTCTGTATTTGTTTTGGCTACAATGTTTCTTTTTTCTCTGCTACTTAAATAAACATAGCAACAAAGTTTCTCTTCTAGTGGGTGGCAGCACTGCACACTCCCCTAGCTCTCCTATTCTTTTAAAGGAAAAAAAAGAGAGAGAAAAGAAAATCTTTCTTTTAAATAGTCCAGAAGTCCAAAAATAAAAGAAAAGGTACCAGTCCAGATGTACCAACTCAGCAAATCAAACAATCCAATATCAACAAATTCCAAAAGCTTCAAAAACATCCCAATACTGTTTTTCCTACTTTCAGTCCAGTCCGGCTTTCCAAAAAAGAAGTAAAACAATTAAGCAATTTCAAGTCTTTTAAAATGTATACTTGGGAAAAATAGAATTAGTCCAAAATAGGTTCGCCACTCCTCTTCATTTACTCTCTGTCACAATCTCATATATTGATAAGGGTGTTCTTAGTAATATTTAAAGAAAAGTGAAAATTTCTCACCGCTCTGATCACTGTCGTTCCGATCTTCCTTCCTGAAGTTGTCACAGCCTCCGCAGCCTAATGGCTGCTGCTCTGCCGCTGGAAAGAGGGCTTTCCTGACTCAACCAGGGACTTAGCGATGTCCCTGGGATCCTCAGGATGTGCCCTCCACTACCACAGTCAAATCGAGACTGTGTGGTCCGGTTCGGACTGTCCAGCGGCAAAGTCACACCAGCTAACTTGACATGAGTACAATTTGGTGCCCCACAAGCTTGCCAAACTGCTGGCAGCCAAGCTCATGCATGCGTGCACACACACACTGCATTCCAAGTTTGGGGACTTTTATCCACAGAGAAAGGAGAGGGCCTTCTCCCCAAGCCCAGGCATGATTGGCAGTTTGTAAGCTCAGATGTGGATAAGTCTCCAAGTTTGGAATGGTGTGTGTGCACAGTATACTAAGTAGATGTTCTTCTCCCAATCACAGACATCATTGGAATGTCCCTGTCTGGTGCCCCCTCCCAGCAAAGCAGGAGGTGGAGGACAACACTGCTGTGTGTGGAAGCAGTTTCCTCCAATCTGCCTTGACAGATCTCTAGAGAGCAAGAGAAGGAGGAAGGTGTTGTGGCCCACCAGCTGTCAGCGGAGCTGGCGGCAGACTCGGATGATGAGGAGGTTGGGGAAGAACCTGGGCCAGTTCTGAAGCCTGGGGAAGGCTCTGATGGATGCTCAGCGTCAGACACAAAGATAGAGCCACAACCATCTGGTGTTTCCCAGCCAGAGAGGCAGCTGCCTTTGGAGTCAGAGATGAGTGAGGAGGAGGAACAGCTGGGGCCTGTTCCACATGCGCGTATGCGCAGAACAGAGGTGAACAACGGAGGACAACGATCCGGCTCGGGAAGCAAAACAAACGTGGACGCTGACTGGCCCCTCCCTGGCTGGGGAATAAATAGGAGGAAAGGGGAGTGGTTTGGAGAAAGGGCAGCAGGGCTACTGGTGGCCAAGTGCTAAGGTAGGACTTCCCTCAGACCCTCCCTCCCTCTCATTCCAATCTTCCTCCCTCCCTCCCTCCCTCCTTCTCATTCCCATTTCCTTCCTCCTTCCTTCCCTGCCTCCCTCCTTCTCATTCCCATCTCCTTCCTTCCTCCTTCTCATTCCCATCTCTCCATGCCCAGGAAGGGATGATGGGAGGGGGAGAGGGTGGCAGCGCTGCCAGTGGCCGTGGCTTTCTCACGCAGGGGCAGGGGGGGTGGGATGCGGGGGCAGTCCCGGTGAAAGGGAAGCACTCATGGGCTGCAGGGAAAGTGGGTAAGGCCGGGCCGGCGAGCGGGCCATGGAGGCAGTGGAGGCTCTGGTGGTGGGTGCGGCACTGCTGCTGGGGCTCTACTACATGCTGATGTATAACTTCATGGCAGCCACCTGGGCAGGAATGCGGTCAGCATTAGATCTGGCCCGTGGGGTTGCCCTGGAGACAGTGAGGGGTCATCCCCCACCTTGGCCCTGGCCCACCCCAACCGGGCACTCCCCTGGATGAGTGCACAGGAGGCAAGCACACAGGGGCTGGCGTCCCCGGTGACCGTCTTCCCCCCACAGGCTGACTGCATTCTGAGTGCTTCCCTTTATTTATTTATTTAGGTATTACGGAGACCTGGTTGGGCCAAGAGGGGGGGTCCCCCTCGTAGAGATGTGCCCGCCAGGTTTCCGTGCATTTCATCAGCCAAGGGCCCAGGGGAGGGGTGGGGGAGTGGCGGTGATCATTAGGGAGAGTCTTTGTCCGAGGGAGACCACTGTTCCTCAGATAGCCAGATGTGAGTCCCTTTGTGTGAAGTGGGGTCGTGGGGTGCAGATGGGTTTGCTGACTACGTACCTGGCTCCCTGCCACGTGGCAGCGACCCTGCCCGAGCTACTCGACGTCATTGCCGGGGTGGCGGTCGACTATTGTAATGCTCTCTACATGGGGCTCCCCTTGAAGAGCACTCGGAGGCTCCAACTGGTCCAGAATGCGGCCACGCTGGTGGTTATGGGCGCAACCTGTTGTGCCCATGTGACACCCCTCCTGCGCGAGCTGCACTGGCTCCCAGTGGTCTTCCGGGTGCGATTCAAGGTGTTGGTTACCACCTTTAAAGCGCTCCATGGCATAGGACCTGGGTACCTCCGAGACCGTCTTCTGCTACCAATAGCCTCCCACCGACCAGTCCGTTCCCACAGAGAGGGTCTCCTCAGGGTGCCATCAGCCAAGTTATGTCGGCTGGCGACACCCAGGGGGAGGGCCTTCTCTGTGGGAGCCCCAGCCCTGTGGAATGAACTGCCCCCGGAAATTCGTAAGATCTCTGACCTCCGGGTGTTTCGCTGCGCATTGAAGACCCTGTTGTTCCGCCAGGCCGGACTATCAACACAATAGTTTTAAATTGGGGTGTTTAAATTTATTGGGCTTTTAAATCTGAGCCACTTTATTTAATTATTTTAAATTTTATACTGTTGTTTTGTCTGTGTTTTTAAATAGGCTGTACACCGCCCTGAGTCCTTCGGGAGAAGGGCGGTATAGAAATAAAATTATTATTATTATTATTATTATTATTATTATTATTATTATTATTATTATTATTATTATTATTATTATTATTATTATTTATTTCAATTTGTATACCGCCCTACTCCCGAAGGACTCAGGGCAGTGAACAGCCATGGAATAAAACATATGAATACAAAATTTAAAGTAAAGTAAAACGAATTAAATAATTTGGCTGAAAATTTAAAACCCCAATAATTTAAGACCAAATTTAAAATTTCCATTTAAAAAGGGGGAAAAACTTAGGTCAGGCCAGCTTGATGAAATAAGAACGTTTTGAGCGCGCGCCGGAAGGTACGCAAATCCGGGATCCTCCGTATCTCTGGGGGGAGCTCGTTCCAGACAGTAGGTGCCCCCACAGAGAAGGCTCTCCCCCTGGGGGCCACCAGTCAACATTGTTTGGCTGACGGCACCTGGAGGAGCCCCTCTCTATGGGAGCGTACTGGTCAGTGGGAGGCTATTGGTGGTAGTAGGCAGTCCCGCAAATAACCAGGTCCTAAGCCATGGAGCGCTCTAAAGGTGATAACCAAGACCGTGAAGCGCACTCGGAAGACCACCGGGAGCCAGTGCAGCTCGTGCAGGAGAGGTGTTACATGGGAGCGCCACATCGCTCCCATTACCATCCGCGCGGCCGCACTCTGTGCCAGTTGGAGCCTCCGAGTGCTCCTCAAGGGGAGCCCCATGTAGAGAGCATTACAATAGTCCAGACGGGAGGTGACGAGGGCGTGAGTGACTGTGCGTAGGGAGTCCCGATCTAGAAAGGGACGCAACTGGCGAATCAGGCGAACCTGATGAAAAATCCTCCCGGTCACGGCCGTCAAGTGCTCTTCTAACGACAGCCGTGAATCCAGGAGGACACCCAAGTTGCGAGCCCTTTCCGTGGGGGCCAATGATTCGCCCCCAATAGTCAGCGATGGCACCAGCTGACTATATTGGGATGTCGGAAACCACAGCCACTCGGTCTTGGATGGGTTGAGTCTGAGCCTGTTTCTCCCCATCCAGATCCGTACGGCCACCAGGCACCGGGACATCACTTCAAGGGCATCGTTGGGGTGGTCTGGGGTGGAGATGTACAGCTGGGTGTCGTCAGCGTACTGGTGGTACTCCACCCCGAAACCACGGATGATCTCGCCCAGCGGCTTTACATAAATGTTGAACAAAAGGGGCGAGAGGACCGATCCTTGTGGCACCCCACATATAAGGGGCCTCGGGGTCGACCTCTGCCCCCCTGTCAACACAGACTGTGACCAGTCGGAGAGAAAGGAGGAGAACCACCGTAGTACGGTGCCTCCCACCCCCAACTCTTCCAAACGGTGCAGCATGATACCATGGTCGATGGTATCAAAAGCCGCTGAGAGATTTAACAGGACCAGGACAGAGGAGAACCCCCTGTCCCGAGCCCTCCAAAGATCATCCACCAACGCGACCAATGCTGTTTCTGTGTTGTACCCAGGCCTGAAGCCCGACTGGAACGGATCTAGATACGTCGTTTCATCCAGGTACTGGGGAAGCTGTCGTGCAACCACGATCTCAACAACCTTCGCCACAAAGCGAAGGTTGGAGACTGGACGATAATTAGCCAATACTGCCGGGTCCAGGGAAGGCTTCTTGAGGAGAGGTCTCTTTCAAGGCGGCAGAAAAGACACCCTCACCCAATGAAGCATTTATAACCCCCTGGAGCCAGCCTCGCGTCACCTCCCGGGAAGCCAGCACTAACCAGGAGTGGCACGGGTCCAACAAACATGTGGTTGCGTTCAGTCTACCCAGAGTCCTGTCCACGTCATCAGGGGTCACAGGATCAAACTCATCCCAGATAACATTCACAGGACCTGCCTCCATCATCCCCGCTGGATCTACCCAGTCGGAGTCCAGATCTTCCCGAATCTGAGTGATTTTGTCATACAGATACTGAAAAAAATCCTCGGCTCTTCCCTCCAAGGGGTCCTGGTGGAGCAGGGAGTGGGTCACCCTAAACAGGGCGGCCGGGCGATTATCTGATGACGCAATAAGAGCAGCAAAATGAGTACATTTTGCTGGTTTTATCGCCACTAGGTAATTCTTAATATGAGATCTTACCAGTGTCCGGTCAGATTCAGCACGACTGGCCCTGCAACTACTCTCTAGGCGTCTTTTCCGGCGCTTCATCTCCCTCAGCTCCTCGGTGAACCGAGGAGCCAGGTGAGATCGGCGCCGGGTCAGAGGCCGCAAAGGCACAACTCGATCCAGAGCTCCAGCGGCCGCCCTATCCCAGGCGGCCACTAGGTCTGCAGTCGAGGCGTGAGCCAGAACCTCAGGGATTGGCCCAAGCTCCACCTGGAACCTATCAGGTTCCATCAGGCGCCTGGGGCGGTACCATCTTATCGGTTCCGCCTCCCTGCGGTGGGGTGCAGCGGTTCGAAGGTCAAGGCGAAGGAGAGAGTGATCCGACCATGACAAGGGCTTGATGACTATATCCCCTATCTCAAGATCACTCAGCCACTGTCCAGAGACAAAAACCAAGCCCAGTGTGTTTCCCCCCATGTGCGTAGGGCCATGAATTAGCTGGGTCAGGTCCATAGCCGTCATGGAAGCCATGAACTCCCGAGCCACCTCAGACGCCTCACCCACGGACGGCAGATTAAAATCCCCCATGACCATAAGTCTGGGGGTATCAACCGCCACCGCGGCGATAACGTTGAGTAGCTCGGGCAGGGCTGCTGCCACGTGGCAGGGAGCCAGGTACGTGATCAGCAAACCCATCTGAACCCCTTTCACTGGAGATGCTATTTTTTCCTGTCACGTCCCCATGACAGAGCATTTTTCATGTCCCCAGTGCTTGAGGGAGAGCTAAGGAGTCCTGAGCTGGACCAGTGTGAAAGCAGAATTTGTCTCTTGATGTCCACGCCACTTCAAGGTGTCTAAAATCCATTGGGGTCAATGACCCATTCCCAAACATGAAAGGCTGATGACTGCAGTGACTGGGAACAGAAGCACAAGAAATGGGGTAGGAATTGGCAACCAGATGAGCACATTTCATGCTGGCTTAGTTTCCTGCTCATCAAGGAAGAGCTTTTTTTTTTTTTTTTTTGCTCAGAGCTGGGAAGACCCTCAGCCTCATATTTCAAAACTCTATTTATAAAGAGTTATTCTAGGAGCAACCAAAGATTGATCCAGACATAGTTTCCCCCACCGATTTCTTTCTTTATTAACAATCTCTGTATATAATTCTATTCTTTGCGGACTGTGAAAACTGCACATGAAATATGAAGGCATTTAAAAAATTTGCACACACAGCTCAGTGGGTGCCCACAATCATACTATGGGCCTAAGGCGCATTGAAACAGAAGGGGTTTTAGGACTTAGGGAATGCAAGTAACCTCAGGGTCTCTCCAAGACCAAGAGAAAGTCCAATGTCTTGGAGAGACGTTATTGTTCTATTCAACTTCTCAAGCTCTATTCAACTCTTCTATTCAACTTCTCAAGTTCTTTCATTTTGAAGGAGAAAGACAAACTCTAAAATAACAAGTTTGATTTTGCCTTAGCAGGTTGCATCATCACAGAAACCATGCTTGGTAAAGCACTGTGTATAGCTCAGTGTGATCCTAACTAATTACTATGAAAGCAGGGGATTAAGTCACAGTTTAGTGAACCAAATCAAAAAGTAACTTTATTCTCAGGTTCACTGGCATTAGCATCATATAAACAAAGTGTGATTATTAAAACTTTGATGAGACAGAGTTCAAAACTACTCAGTCATGAAATTCACCAACTCTGACTTGAACCAGTCTCCTTCTATTGCTGAGCCTATACTACTCTACCAATCTCAGTGAGGACACAAAGAAATATCTGAAATTTTATATACTATGCTTGCTGATGTCAGAGCAAAGGAATAAAATGTGAAGGAAAATCGACACTAATGATGCACATTAGTTTGGAACAGCAGGAGGACTTCCTAATACATCCAACAACTGCTAGCAGGGCTCTAGAGCAGCGGTTCTCAACCTGGGGGTCGCGACCCCTTTGGGGGTTGAACGGCCATTTCACAGGGGTCGCCAAAGCCCTCTCTCGCCCCCCCCACGCCTTCACTCACCCTCACTCTCTGCTCTGTTGGATCGCCGGCCATTCGCTTACCCCGCCCACTCCCAATCTATTGCTGCCTCCTGAGTCCCAGCTGATGGCTAGAGGAAAAAAAACTGTTTAAATTCTTGCCGCGGGGCTTCAAAGGGCCGCCCTATAGCCAGTGGTGGGATTCTGCCGGTTCCGCCCCGCCCCTTGCCCCACCCCTCCGCACCACTATTTATTGCCAATAAATAGTGGTGGGCAAGGGGCGGGCGAGCCAGCAATTTAACAAACGGTTCGGTGTTTTTTTGTAATTTTATTGGCCCGCAGAGCTTCAGCATAGGCTAATTAGCCCTTGATTAGATCGGCTCCCGACTCTCAGCTGATTTGCTCTCAGCTGTTTTGCTGCTTGCTGGAGCAGATTTTTTTTCCCCTAGCTATGCTGAAAAACGAAACTGAAAGTAAAGCAGGCTGTTGGCTTTGCTGTTGCTGCAACGTTGGAAAATTAGGCAGGCAGATTTCTTTTCTTTTTCCTCACCAAAAAAGGTAGGTGCAAACAATGGGAAATTTAGGGAAAAAGAGGAGAGTTCAAGATTTTAAAACACAAAAGAAAAAAAGCTGTATTTAACTAGGGAATTGTAATAATTGAGATACTATTAATTGTATATTGTGTTGAAAGCAGAAATGGTTAAGTTGTGGTTTGGAGGAATATATGGGGGAAATTATTTGGTTTATTATTATTGGTAAATATAATTAATTAATTTGTAAGAAATTGGATGGCATGGAAATAATTGGAATATTCATGTTCATATTGATTAATATACAAAAAAGGTAGTTATATAACTAATTGATTTATATTAAAATGTTGAATTTATATTAAACAACTGTAATATTACATAATTAACCAATGTGAGGATGGATATAAAAATAGATGACAATGGGAAGGGGAATAATATAGAATAGAAGGGAAAAAGTGAATTTGATTAAGATTAGAGATGAGGATGAAGGGTAATATTGTTTTTTTACAAAAATAGATGAGGAATAAATATGGCAAAAAGGAAATATAGAAATTGTAAATTTAATTGAAATGACTAAACACTGTTTAAATTTGTGAACCGGCCAAATACTCTGTTCAAAGAAAATACATTGTATGTTTGTATGTGTGTTTCTAATTATTGTTATTTATTCATATTTGTTCTCTTTTATTCTTTAAAGTGTAACAATTCATTCTTTATCTTAATATCTTTATATTTGTTTGGGGTTGGCTTTCTTCCTTTTCATCTTTTTTATTGTACAGCAATCTTTCTCCTCAAACCTACCACCTCTCTCTTTTCTTTCCTTCTTACTTTCTCTTCCTCCCCCTCTTCTTCTCCTCCCTACTTCCTCTTCTTTTCTCCTTCTCCTCCTCTCTTCCTCCCTCTCTTACCTTCATTCCTACTCTAATTTATTGCACTATTGCAACGCTCTCTACATGGGGCTCCCCTTGAGGTGCACTCGGAGGCTCCAACTGGCGCAGAGTGCGGCCGCGCGGGGTGGTTATGGGAGCGACGTGGAGTTCCCATGTAACACCTCTCCTGTGTGAGCTGCACTGGCTCCCGGTGGTCTTCCAGGTGCGCTTCAAGGTTCTGGTCATCACCTTTAAAGCGCTCCATGGCTTAGGACCTGGTTATTTACGGGACCGCCTCCCACCGGCCAGTACACTCCCATAGAGAGGGGCTCCTCCAGGTGCCGTCGGCCAAACAATGTCAGCTGTCGGCCCGTAGGGGGAGAGCCTTGTCTGTGGGGGCACCTACGATCTGGAACGAGCTCCCCTCGGAGATACGGAGGATCCCGGATCTGCGCACCTTCTGCCGCGCGCTTAAGACTCATCTATTTCATCAAGCCGGCCTGGCCTAAATCTTCCCCCTTTTACATGTGGAAATTTTAAATTTGTTTTAATTATAGGGTTATGGGTAAGGCGTTTTAAATTGGGGAGACATTTTGGATTTGATTTTCTTTTAACTGTATTTTAATGTTTATATTATATGTTTTTTTAATCTTGGCTGTTCACTGCCCCGAGTCCTTCGGGAGAGGGGGCGGTATAAAAATTTAATAAATAAATAAATAAATAAATAAATTTCCCTTCCCTTCCTTCATCCCTCTCTATTGCTGTATCCTTTTATGCATATGGACTACTCAGAGGGCTGAAAAAGTTATTTCTGACTGGTCCTCGCACTTTTGACCAGTCCTCGAACTTACGACTGTCCTCACATTTTACGTTTTTGCCCTATCTTGTCACCATGATGAAGAGAAGCAGTTGTGAAATGAGTGACATGGTTGTTAAGAATGCTACAATGGGCATAAATGATGACCAGTCATAAGTGCGAAGACCGGTCAAAAGTGCGAGGACCTGTCAGAAATCACTTTTTTCAGCCCTCTGGGTAGTCCTTTTGTGCACATGGACTACTCAGAGGGCTGAAAAAGTTATTTTTGACTGGTCCTCACACTTTTGACCAGATCTCGAATTTACGACTATCCTCACATTTTACGTTTTTTGCCCTATCTTATCACCATGGTGAAAAGAAGCAGTTGTGAAATGAGTGACATGGTTGTTAAGAATGCTGCATGGGCATAAATGTGAGGATGGTCATAAGTGTGAGGACCAATCAAAAGTGCGAGGACCTGTCAGAAATGACTTTTTTCAGCCCTCTGAGTAGTCCCTATACACATAGCCATGGCCACCCGGTCACATGACCTCCAAGCCACACCCACAAAATAAGCCACACCCACAGAACCGGTAGTAAAAAAATTTAGAACCCACCCCTGGTTGGGGGTCACCACAACATGAGGAACTGTATTAAAGGGTCGCGGCATTAGGAAGGTTGAGAACCACTGCTCTAGAGGGTCTTTGCAAGGTAGTTTCTGTGTGTGATACAAATGCAGGTAGTCTTCATTTAGCAATCATAACTATGACCAGCACCTTGGTCATTGAGTGAAGTGGTTGCTAAGTGAAATCCTGACTGTGTTTATGATCTTCAGCTTTCCTTTGCTTTACAGACTGCAAAGGTTGTAAATGTGAGGATAGGTAATAACTTTTTCATCTTCGTTGTAACTGTGAATGGTTGCTAAATGAGGCAGTTATTAAATGAGGACTGCCGGTATCCTCCAAGAAGCCAGTGTGTTCCAGGAAGAAACATAGGTAACAAGATCCAAAGGAAGTACAACAAACATTATTCCCACCAAGGTCTGATTTTCTGGTGATGGCTGGTTTTATTGTTGGGAGCAATCCTGATCAGAAACGAGAAGCTTTCAACAGTCATGACCATAAAAAAAACACACAGACCAGCAACTCCCTCCTTTCTCTTTTTCACCCATATCCCTGTAAAAAAGACTCTGACTTTTCTGTTCTGGGTGGTTTATGAGAAGATTCTGGAGGAGGAAAGCCGATTTCACCTTCAGTTTCTGTATGTTACTGTTGTGGAATGGAAGGACTAAACAACATTCCTAGGTCAGACAGAGACAGCTTTATTGCGCAAGGTTCAGAGCCAGTTTTTTTACATGAAGCTTTGAACAAACAGAGAATTCTGATACAGCGGTTTTATACATTTCTAAGACAAAGGATTCAGTGAGATCATACATTTTCCATATATGGTTAATCATGAGATCATACATCCGATTTTCCTTATATGGTTACATACACTGGATAATAAGTTCATCTAATTACTTAAAGCATTAATCTTAGTTTACAAAATTATCTTAGCCACACAACTTTTCTTAAGTGCTCGGAGTTGCTAATGGGAGAGTTACTACTGTCCTTGGGTAAATTTATTGGATTAAGTAACTCTTTGTAACATATAGGTCTTTGTGTCATTCACAGTGAGGTCACTCAGATGTTTTTCCATATGGCAGTCCTTTCTGTGACATCTAGGTCTCAGAAGATATATTACCACTTAATGGGGTTTAACTGTTTGTTAATGTAATTTCCAACAAGCACTTTCCTCTCTTATAATAATGTGAATAGAGAGGGTCTCTCAGAGTTCATGTATCCAAGCACGTCTTCCCCTTATAATAATGTGAATAGAGAGGGTCCCCCAGAGCCCATATATCTGACTCTGTATGATTCCTATTTTATTCACATTATTTCTTTTATCTACATTATTCTTTATTTGCTATATTTACCTCATTTCCCCCCTGTGGAAGTTTTTCCATGCATAAACTTCCATTACTTCCTACACAACACTCTATGTCCCTTAATACACAAAGCCAACATATAATATCCCACAACATATGACTAATCTAGGCAAGAGATAGGTATTTCTTGATCTTCGCCCTATTAATCCTTGGAGGTACTCCCTCCATTCTTTTCCCAGACCCCATTTCGACATATGTGTCTGTTTCAGAAACTTTTTTCTTCAAGAAAGCACTCTGTCAAAACTAATTCCTTCGCAGTCTGTATTTTGGGCATCAAGGAAAACCAGTGAAGCTTGTTTTTCAGGGTGTGTTTCATAAAATTCTAGTGTTAAGTAGGATGAATGAGGACACAGAAGCCAGGTCGTGAGTAACAACAGCTCTTTACTTCATGGTGTGAATCCAGCAACTGACCCAGGGAAACAGCTCCCTTTATATACCTTATGGTCCTGGCAATTAGCCATTCAGCTGAGAGCAATTACATTCAAACTTTCCCGCCAAAACTATATACATAACACCCCTCCCTTCCCAGAAGGCACTTGGGATACATATTTACATACAAAATCACGCAGGTGACCAGGGCGTGTCCGGACCCTAGTAGACCTGCGCAGTTCAGTCTGAGGCATGGCATCAAGCGGGTCGGAGGGGCCTCCTGTTTCTCCCCGCTCCGCCAATGGAACCTCCTGGATTTCTCTGGGGGCGTTGACTTCTTCGGTTGGTCTCGATTCCTCAGGCTGTCGGCTCCAGACACCGAAGTTTTCAGATAAGTTCTCCGCTTGTCTCGGGCTTGAGCTAACTGTTGGAAGTGGTTGGTAGTTAAGGACTGGATCATCAGGCATGGTTTCTGGTTCGGCGACTACCCTTTTTCGTAGCTGGTCTATGTGCCTACGCCATACTCTCCCATCTCCCATGTCTACCGTGTAAGACTTGGGCCTGGTTGTGTCCGTAATTGTTCCTGCTACCCATAGGGGCCTGTCTGCGTAGTTCTTAGCATACACTGGTGTCCCTATCTGGAACTCTCTCAGTTTCTTGTCTGCTCCCTTGAAACTGTCGGGAGAATAGTTAGGGTGTAACCTGTCTAGTTTGCATCTGAGTTTCTGACCCATTAGCAGTTCAGCCGGGCTGCGCCCGGTGGTGGTGCATGGTGTGGCATGTTGGGCCACCAGAAACTTATCTACCCTAGCTTGCCAGTCCCCAGGGCCTAATTGTGAGAGTGCTTCCTTAGCCGTTCTCATGAATTTTTCAGCCTGTCCATTACTGGCCGGATGAAATGGGGCAGACAGTGCGTGCCTGATTCCTAGCTCGGCCAGTTACCCCTCGAACTGTGTGGCAGTGAATTGGGGCCCGTTGTCTGATACCAGTGTGTCCGGTAATCCATGAGTGGCGAATAACTTCCTGAGCACCCTGATTACTGCGTCAGTGGTAGTGGATTTCATTAGCCTGATCTCGAGCCATTTCGAGTAGGTGTCAACTACGACCAGGAAGGTTTGGCCATGACAGGGGCCCGCAAAATCTATATGGATTCTTGACCAGGGACCCTGGGGACGTTCCCATTCTCTTACTGGTGCTGTGGGGGGATCTGGCCTGGACTCTTGGCAGGGCTGACACTTCCCCACCCACTCAGTGATGTCGTCCATTTGCGGCCACCATACATAACTCCTGGCCAGCCCCTTCATTCTCACAATCCCTGGGTGTCCCTCATGCAACAACCGTAAAACCTTTTCCCTTAGGCACAAGGGAACAACGACCCGGTTGCCCCAAAATAAGCAACCCCCTTGCATGGCTAATTCATTGCGTTTGTTGACAAAACATTTGAATTCCCCACCTTCAGTCTTTCCTGGCCACCCCTCGTGACCCAACTCATGACTGTCTTTAACACGTGGTCTTTGGCAGAAGCTCTCGCCACTTCCGTGGAAGTGAGATGGCCCGAGTCCAATGCGTCGATGAGTAAGAATGGAACTCCAGGTGTGGGGTCCTCTATGATGTCCAGTAGTGGGCAGCAGCTGAGGGTGTTGGCATGCCCCAAATTCAGTCCTGGTCGGTGTACCAGGCGGTATGAATATGCCGCTAAGAAGATTGCACAGTGTGTCATCCGGGGAGACAAGGAAGCAGGAGTCGGACGGTCCCCTGCCAGGAGGCCCAAAAGCGGCTGATGGTCCGTGACAAGTTCAAAGTCCCAGCCAAAGAAATATTCGTGGAACTTCTTAACCCTGGATACGGCGGCTAGAGCCTCTTTGTCCAGTTGGCTGTAGTTCCGCTCAGCGCTGGACAGGGTGCGGGAATAATAAGCAATGGGCGCTTCTAGTCCATTTGGTAGTCTGTGGCTCAGCACGGCCCGCACTCCAAACGGGGATGCATCGCAGACTAACACAAGGGGAAGCATGGTGTTGTATTGGATAAGAAAACTTTCTGCAGACAAAAGTTTCTTTACAGCGGCAAATGCGGTAGATTCTGCTTTTCCCCAGGCCCATTGTGCTGGTACGCCTGCGCAAGATCGAGTTTAGTGAAAATCTTGCCAGGGTCCAGGGAATGGAGCAAATGGTGCACGATAGGTGCTGGATAAGCGCTCTGTTGGAGAGCCTTATTAATCGTACACTTATAATTGGTGCAGATGTGCACAGACCCATCAGGTTTAACTGGGGTCACAATTGGGGTCTCCCATTTGGCGTGGTCGACGGGAACTAGCACCCCTTGTTTGATTAGTTTGTCTAGCTCAATGTCTATCTTTGGCTTTAGGGCGAAGGGTACCCTCCTGGGCGTTAGCCGGATTGGGGCGACATTGGGGTCAAGGTTAAATGATATAGGGGTCCCCACATACTTGCCGAGCCATTCGTCGAACACGTCCTGGAACTCCCGCATCAAGTTGTCCTTCAGGGTGCTGCTTCCGTTGCGGCTGCTCATGTTGCGGACTCCGGTGAACCCCATCCCCAGGGCGTTAAACCAGTTCAGGCCTAGGAGACTTGGAAGATTCTCGCTGACCACGGTGAGAGGTAGCTTCTTCCAGTATTCCCCGTACTCGACCTGGAACACACTGATTCCTTCCACTGGGATGCGGTTGCCCTGGTAGTTGCGTAGTCCGAGCCTCTGGTGTTGTAGCTGATGCTTCTTAATGCTGGGTACAGCCTTCCTTAGGTTGAACCAGGACATGATGGTTAGCGGCGAGCCGGTATCAATCTCCATCTTGCACTCGCTCCCTTCAATCTTGACCATGGTGTACACCTTTTTCGCCGGCACTGTGCTTGCCTGGCCAATGCTGATGGTGCAGATCTCGTAGCTTTTGAATTTCGCACCCTTCCTGTAGTCACCATACTTGTTGGTCCTTCTCTGCGGTGCTGGCTCTGGTTGGCTGGAGGCGCCTCGTGACTTGTGGCTGGCTGGTTGAGTAGCTCTGCAGACTCTTGCCAGGTGGCCCTTCTTATCGCAGCACCTGCAAATGGCGTCTTTGAACTTGCAGGTCTGGCGATGGTGGGACCCTCCGCAGCTTGCACAGGTTTCCTGGTGGTCTCTCTGGTCCCATCGGTATTTCTCAGTCCGGAAGACGTCTTCGTCAGACTCCTCCTCGCTTTTGGTTTGGACCGTCTTGCGGTGTACCGGGGTTGACCATTGCGTTGCCCTTGCTTGAGCTGGTCTCTGTAGTATCTCTGCAGCCTTTGTGGAGGATTCATGAGCCCTTGCCTCGTCTAGTGCGATGTGGAGTGTTAGGTTTGCTCGGGCGAGCAGTCTTCTCTGTAGGCAAATATCTTTAACACCACAGATTAGTTGCTCTAGGAGTGTGTCATCAAGGTCTCGGTACTCACAGTGCGTCACAGCCTTGCGCAGGGCAGCCATGTATGCACTGATCAGTTCTCCCTCTCGCTGCAGCCTCTGGCGAAACTCGTACCTCTGTACGAATTTGGACGGTGCTGGGGCGTAGTGTGCCTTCAGTGCAGCCTGTAAAGCTTGCCACGAGATGGTCTGAACCGGGGTTGGTTCAGATAGTGACTTGGCCATGTCGAACACTTCAGGTCCACAATGGCTTAAGAACAGGGCTCTTTTTCTGTTGTCTGAGAGACCCTGTAGGTCGCTGGCTTCCAGGAAGCACTCGAATCAAGCCATGTATGACCCCCATTTCTCTCTGGCAGGGTCGAAAGGCGTTGGCGGCACATAAGCAGACATTGTGTTTGTCTCTCTGGGTGCTCCGCTCATCCGCCTGGCTGGATTCTCGGATTCAGCTCTCTCTGTTGCTTCATGGCTTCAGCTCTTTCCTTAGCTTCTTGCCTCAAAATTCCACCCTCATTGCCAATGTTAAGTAGGGTGAATGAGGACACAGAAGCCAGGTCGTGAGTAACAACAGCTCTTTACTTCATGGTGTGAATCCAGCAACTGACCCAGGGAAACAGCTCCCTTTATATTGTTGTGGCTCCGTCCTCCGAGCCTATCTTATTGGAGGAAGAAGGCTCCGAACATGAAGGAGAGGAGACGGCCAGGCCTCCCTTTCCAGGACCCTCCTCTCTGGCAATGCCTCAGGTGTCTCCCGAAGGAGAAGAGATTGGCCAGGAGCCAGGTGTTTCCGAGCCGTCAGATAGTGACGAAGAAACATTGTGGTTGGACCCACGCCAGCGTCGGAGAGACAAGCGTGCGCAGCAGAAAAGGAGGCATGCCAGAGATTAAGCTGAGTCACTGGACCACTCCCCACAGGCTATAAAAGGGAGTGTGGTGGCCATTCGGACTCTGTGACGGACAAAGCTAATCTCTGGCGAGTCACTTTGCACCTTTGGACACAACACCTATTTGCTGCGGATTTAATTACAAACTGGACTATTCAAACTGTGTGTATTTTTGTCTGTGTTATCGGAGTAAAAGTTCTTGGCAGGCAGCCACAGAGTTGCTGCCAAGTTCCTTATCACTGACGTTGAGTGTTTGAAGAGTTTATTTAACCCTCGGCTGGCTGGTTGGGTGTGTGCGTGGTACGGGGACAGAACATATATACCTTACAGTCCTGGCAGTTAGCCAATCAGCTGAGAGCAATTACATTCAAACTTTCCTGCCAAAACTATATACATAACATCTAGAGTATTTATTATTGTTCTCATGTTGTTTTTGATTTGTCTGCCTGTCAAAAATCTGTTTTGGTCTGAGCGTATATATTTGTTCAATATTTTTTTAATTCTCTCAGCTACTATTGATGCAAATATTTTGTAATCTGTGTTTAATAGTGAGATTGGTCTGTAATTTTGGATTTGTTGGTGGTCTGTGTCTTCTTTGGGAATCATAGTGATAATTGCTTCTGTCCATGTTATCAGTATTTTTGCCTCCTCCAGCGCATCATTGAATATCTCCAACATTATCCATCCTAGCGTTTCTTGGGTGTTTTTATATATCTCCACAGGGAGCCCGCCTGGACCAGGTGTTTTATTGTTTTGTTTTTTGTTTTTTTCAATGCCATATCAAGTTCTGTCACAGTTATCTGTCTATTTAATATTTCTTTTTGCTCTTCTGTGATTTTATTCAAATTTGTTCCCTCAATGTATTGTTTGACTTTTTCTTCTATTATATCCTTCTGACAGTATAGATTTGAGAAGAATTTTTGGATAATTTTCTTTTTTTCTTCCCTTCTATATTGCATTGTCCCATTCTCATCTTGTAATTGTTATATCATTCTTTTATCCTTTTCCTTTTTTAATTTATAGGCCAACCATCTACCAGTTTTGTTCACATGTTCAAAATAATTTTGTTTTGACACCTTTATTTTCTGGGCTATTTCCTTTTGAGTTATCAAATTAATTTTATGTTTTATAATATTCCATTCTTTTACTTTCTTATTTTGAGGGTCTTCGTGTAATTTACGTTCTGCCTTTTTAAGTTCTTCTTGTAGTTTTTCTTGATGACATTTCCTTTCTTTATTTTACCTTGCTTTATAAACTATCGTCAATCCACGGATATATGCTTTTACTGTGTCCCACAGGTTTTGAATTGAGGTATCCTCTTTTTTATTTATAGTAAAAAATAGTGTCAGCTCTTTCTCTAACATCTGTCTGTATTCTTTGTCTCTGCATATACTTTGATTCATTGTCCATCTCTTAAACCACTTTTGTCCTTTCCATTTTATGATTATTGGATGATGATCTGCCCAGTCATTAGCTCCTATCTCTACTTCTTCTAGTCCTGTTTGAATTTCTGCTGTCATCCAGGCCAGATCGATCCTGGACCAAGATTGATGTGGGTGCGAATAAAATGTGTATTCATTGTCTACACTATGTGTTTCTCTCCATACATCTCTAAGTTTTAATTCTGTTGCCATATCAAAAAATTATTTTGGTAATGTATCTTTCTTCTTTTTATTTTTCTTGTTACTCTTATAATCTTTTTTAACATCCGCTATTGTGTTATAGTCGACCGAACTATTCAACCGAACACTTTTAAGAGCCTTTGTTAGGACTTACTTAGTGGCAATACGGGCGGCAAAATATTCACATTTTTCCGCACTTATTGCATCCGCGGATTCTCGCCCAGCCGCTCTATTTAGGGTAACTTGCTCCCTCCTTAAGGTTGGGGGAACGGAGGAGCCCTTGCAGGGTAGAGCTGAGGAATTTGTGCAGTTTCTGTTGGATAAAATCACTCAGATTCGGATGGACCTGGACTCTGATTGGGCAATACCGACCGAGATGACGGTGGCGGGTCTTAGTCCTATTGTGTGGGAGGAGTTTGAGCCAGTGACTCCTGAGGAAGTGGACAAGACTATAGGGGCGATGAGCTCCTCCACTTGTTTGTTGGACCCGTGCCACTCCTGGCTGGTTTCGGCCAGCAAGGAGATGACACGAGGCTGGCTCCAGGCTTTAGTTAATGTGTCCTTGAGGGAGGGGTCCTTCCTGCAGCCATTAAAGGAAGCGGTTTTAAGGCCCCTCCTCAAGAAGCCTTCCCTGGACCCAGCAGAATTAAAAAACTTTCGGCCAGTCTCCAACCTACCCTTTGTGGGAAAGGTTGTAGAGAAAGTGGTGGCACTTCAGCTCCTGCGGTCATTGGATGAAACGGATTATCTGGACCCTTTTCAGTCCAGCTTCAGACCTGGCTACAGCACAGAAACTGCCTTGGTCACGCTGAATGATGATTTCTGGCGAGCCTGAGACAGGGGTCATTCCTCTATCTTGGTGCTACTTGACCTCTCAGCGGCTTTCGATACCATTGACCATGGTATCCTTCTGGGGCGACTAAGAGAGCTGGGAGTGGGAGGCACCGTGTTGTGGTGGTTCGCCTCCTATCTCTCTGGTCGATCACAGTCGGTGCTGGTAGGAGGACAGAGGTTGTCCCCTAGGTCCCTTGTCTGCGGGGTGCCTCAGGGCTCGGTCCTCTCCCCCCTCCTATTTAACATCTACATGAAACCACTGGGTGAAATCATCTGACGACACGGGGTGGGATATCAGCAATATGCTGATGATACCCAGCTGTATATCTCCACCCCTCGTCAGTTCAGTGAGGCGGTAGATGTGATGTGCCAGTGCCTGGAGGCTGTGAGGATCTGGATGAGAGTCAACAGGCTCAGACATAATAATAATAATAATAATAATAATAATAATAATAATAATAATAATAATAATAATAATAATAATAATAATTTTATTTCTATACCGCCCTTCTCCCGAAGGACTCAGGGCGGTGTACAGCCAATTTAAAAACACAAGACACAACAATAATTAAAAATTAAAATAATTAAATAGATTTGGCCGATTTAAAACCCCAAAAATTAAAATACCCCAATTTAAAATTATTATATTGACAGCCCTGCCTGGCGGAACAACAGGGTCTTCAGTGCGCAGTGGAACACCCGGAGGTCGGAGATCTTACGTATTTCCAGGGGTAGTTCATTCCACAGGGTTGGGGCTCCCACAGAGAAGGCCCTCCCCCTGGGTGTCGCCAGCCGACATAACTTGGCTGATGGCACCCTGAGGAGACCCTCTCTGTGGGAACGGACTGGTCGGTGGGAGGCTATTGGTGGCAGAAGACGGTCTCGAAGGTACCCGGGTCCTGTGCCATGGAGCGCTTTAAAGGTGGTAACCAACACCTTGAATCGCACCCGGAAGACCACTGGGAGCCAGTGCAGCTCGCGCAGGAGGGGTGTCACGCGGGCACAACGAGGTGCGCCCATAACCACCCGCACGGCCGCATTCTGGACCAGCTGGAGCCTCCGAGTGCTCTTCAAGGGGAGCCCCATGTAGAGAGCATTACAATAGTCCAGCCGGGAGGTGACAAGGGCATGAGTGACCGTGCGCAAGGCGTCCCGGTCCAGAAAGGGCTGCAACTGGTGCATCAGGCGAACCTGATAAAAGGCCCCCCTGGCCACGGCCGTCATATGCTCTTCTAAAGACAGCCGTGCGTCCAGGAGGACACCCAGATTGCGAGCCCTCTCTGTGGGGGGCAAAGATTCACCCCCAATAGTCAGCGATGGCACCTGCTGACTATATCAGGATGCCGGCAGCCACAGCCACTCGGTCTTGGAAGGGTTGAGTCTGAGCCTGTTCCTCCCCATTCGGGAGGAATTCCTCCCCAGACAAGACCGAATGGCTCTGGGTATTGCCTCCTAAAGACTATGTTGACTGTCCATCCTTGGTTCTGGTGGGAGAGAAAGTGTCCCCCTCAGAACGGGCTCGCAATTTTGGTGTCCTTCTAGACTCACAGCTGAGATTGGAACAACATCTGACAGCTGTAGATAGGGGGACCTTTGCACAGGTTCTTCTGGTGCACCAATTGTGACCCTTGTCAGGTTTCGGTGCTATCTTAAATAAGTTTCATTTTCAAGCGCAAGATCTCTAATGAATCATTTTTATTTAAGAACAGAAAAAAACCCGACATTCCTGATTCAAGTTGTAGCCAAACTGGCTCCTCCTTCCAACCCCCTCCTCTTCCGCTCTCCAGCCCAATGTCCCATTGGCCATCATGCAGATCCATCTCTACGTCCCGGCACGTTCTTTTCACAGGAATGTGGCCCCCACCCTCGTCCCCCAGGAAACCCTATCTGTTGCATGCAGAAAACTAGGTAAAAGTTCATCTCAGCAATAAATCAACGCTTCTGGTCTTTGCTTCATCTTGTTCATGTCAGAACTGGAAGAGAGCCTAATTTGGAATGCTGACATCCCTACTTGGATCAGGAGGCTCTCATCACAGTCACTCATGCCCTTGTCACCTCACGGTTGGACTATTGCAACGCGCTCTACATGGGGCTACCCTTGAAAAGTGTTCGGAGACTACAGTTGGTCCAGAATGCAGCCGTGCGAGTTATAGTGGGTGCACCTAGATACACCCACATTACACCAATTCTCCACGAGCTGCACTGGCTCCCTATCGGTCTCCGGGCGCAATTCAAGGTGTTGGTTATTACCTTTAAAGCCCTACATGGCTCAGGACCAGGCTATCTTCGAGACCGCCTTCTACCACATAGCTTCCAGCGACCAGTAAGATCCCACAGTGTCGGTCTCCTCCGGGTCCCGTCAGCTAAACAATGTTGGCTGGCGGGCCTGTGGGGGAGGGCCTTCTCTGTGGCTGCCCCGGATCTCTGGAACCAATTACCTCCTGAAGTCTGGACCGCCCCCACCCTATTGGCCTTCTGGAAAGCGGTGAAGACCTGGCTCTTCCGGCAGGCCTGGGGCCGTTGATCTCGTTATAGTGATCTTGCGAGACCCGGCCACAAATTGGAGTGTATGTGTTTTAACGTTTTAATGTTTTAATGTTTTAATGTCTTCTTTTAACTTTTGTATGGGATATTGTTGCATTGTTTTATTCTCTGTTGTAAGCCGCCCAGAGTCCCTCGAGCGTTGGGCGGCATAGAAATGCGACAAAATAAATAAATAAATAATAGTCCCCAATTAGGCAAATATTATCGTATTCTAATTCTATTATTTTGTTATGTACTTTTTTGAAGAATTCATGTTGGTTTTTGTTGGGCACATATATTACTGTTAGTAAAGTTTGTTTTTGTTCAACTTCTAGTTCTACCATTAAAATTCTACCTTCTTTGTCCAAATAAATTAATTTTGATTTTATTCTTTCTGTTACATATATAGCGATTCCTCTTTTCTTTTTTTGTATTAATGATGTATATAATATCCCTAACTTTGGATTCTTTAATAGCTTTTGGTATCCCTTTTTAATGTGTACTTCTTGTAGACATATCACATCTGCTTCAAGTTTTCGCAGTTTTGTAAATGTTTGTGTTCTTTTTCTTGGTGAATTTAAACCATTTATATTTACAGAGAAGAGTTTGATTGCCTCTTCCATTTCTTATTGGAGTTGTTTTTTTGTGTTTCTTGTCTCCCTTCGTACTCTCCCTTTCATGGTCTCTCTTTCTTCTCATTCTTTTTCTTGTGTCTTTCTTATTTCTCTTTCTCATTCTCTTTCCTCTATTTGATCTTCATCTTGGCTTTTACTCTCTGATTCTTCCCTACTTTCTTGTTCTTCTTCCTGTGTAAAATGAAGTTTATAGAATTCTTGCGCTTTCTCTACTGTGTCCACCTTGTATTTTTTCTCTTGCCATGTTATCAGTATGCCATCTGATATCAGCCATCTAAACATAACTTTATATCTTGTTAATTGATTTGTTAAGAATTGATATTGCCGTCTTTGGTTCCGTATCCTATGTGGTATCTGCTTCAGAATTATAATTTCCTTGCCCATATATGTTATTGATTCTTCTCTTGACTTTTTATATATTTCATCCCTCACTGTTCATTTGGTAAATCTTATATGTACCTCCCTCGCCAACTGGTGCCTTCTTGCATAATTTGTGTGCACACGGTAAATTTCATCTATCTGTCCTCTTACTTCTGCCTTATCTCTTTGCAATAGTTCTGCCAGGATCTCCGCCATCTTTTCTCCCAACTCTTCATCTTTTTCTTCCATGATATTTTGAAATTGTAAAAAATACGAAGCTTTCTCCATTTCTAAAAATGCAATTGACTATGTCAGCTCCCTATTTAGCTGCAGAGACTTCTGCTCCATCATTTCCATTTTATTGTCCACTTGATCCATTTTTGTTTCCATTTTTTTTATTCTTTGTTCATTTTCCATCATTGCTTGTTGGATATTCTCTATTTTATCATTCATATTTTTGATATCATCTTTCACTTCTCCAATTTCATTTTTAATTTCTTTATGGTGTATTTTCATCTCTTCATGATTGTCAGCAATTTCTCCTGTGTTTTCATTAATATTTCTTGTATCTGTCAGCGTTCCAAATTATGTTCTCCTCCAGCGCTGACATGAATGAAAGAGGGAGAAGCTTTGCTTTAATGCTGAGATGAACTTTTACCTAGTTTCCTGCTCTTTAGTAGATAGCATTACCTGGGCGACAGAGGGAGGGGGGAAATTCCTGTGAAAAGAAAGTGCTTGGGACGAAGAGATGGATCTGCACGATGGCCAATGAGACATTGGGGTTGAAGATTGGAAAGGGAGGGTTTTGGAAGGAGGGGCCAGTTTTGGCTGCACAAAGAGTTCAGGGATGTCGTTCTCCTATTCTTAAAAAAAAAAAAAGATTCATTAGAGACCTTGCGTTTGAGAATGAAGTTTATTTAAGATAGCAACGAAACCTGACAGTATCATTTGCAGCATACTCTGCATACTCTGACTATTCACTGTCAATTCTGATTTCTCTTTTTCTTTTCCCAGCATATTTTCTATC
This sequence comes from Pituophis catenifer annectens, assembly GCF_029215685.1. NCBI lineage: Eukaryota > Metazoa > Chordata > Lepidosauria > Squamata > Colubridae > Pituophis > Pituophis catenifer. The sequence goes on from NW_027256885.1 coordinate 73,133,330, forward strand.
ATTCTCTGGTTTGATGGTGATGCAGCTATAGGTGGAAGATTTGTGTCTGGTTTTTTCCCTACTTTAGTTATAGTTGCCATGCTCGACATTCTTATCACTTGGGTAAAGTTCTTCCACAATATCATATAATAAATAACAACAAAATACTTTTGTTGTTCTTATACACACGTTCTTATGTACTGGTTATTTACTCTATCTGTATTTTCTATAAAGGTTTATTCTATATATATCTAATTACCCAACACTATATCAGTCTATACATTCTATATACAAGCTTACTCTAAAGTTATATGATATCTAATATGGTTGATAATATTCTTAAATTATTTTATCTGTCCACAGTTACTATCAATATACAGTTCTTATCTCTCAATATTTTATCACCGCTTTAAATCTCAATCAATATCTATCTTTATATACGTTTATAAATAACTTTAAATTATTCACTTATTCTTTAAATCTATAAATCTATAATTCATTAATCTATTACAATTTAAAATTTCAATTGTTTCTTATTGTTTCTAATTATTATCAGTGTTCAAATATATCAATTCATTGCTTTTATCGCTCCAACAGTTATAATTGTTCTTGTTTCTTATTTCTTATTTCTTTCTCCAAACTGTTTCTTTCTGTCATCCAGTCTCTGTGTAAATCTATATGAGGCAATGTTGCATCAGTCTTACTCAGTTCTTCAATCAAGTCTTCACTTCTACACGATATCACCTTTTCTTTTCTTTCCTTATTTGCTTCTATATCTCCAATAGTCCGATTTTCAAAGTTATAATGTTTCAAAAATATAATTCCTTTAAAGTTGTAATAATAGTCAATCTCCTACTGGCTATCCTCGTATTCTCCAATCTCCACTTCTCCACGCTCTGCTTTTCACAATCCTTAAAGTCCTCTTGCAGTTAGTGTCAATTCCTCATGCTTTACGGAATCCACTTATTGGGCTCTTCCTGTTTTACGGTAGGCTTTCTCGGATCTGTCTCACCACTTGGCGCTCTACTCCATTTTAGGTGCCGCTTTTCCGGACATGCTTTGTCTTTCTCCTTAGAGCCTTACTCTCTCCACGCCTCCAATCCACAAAATATTCCTCACCTCCTTCTGGGGTTATCTTCTCTGCCAAACGAAGCTGTCATTTCCCACTTTTTGCTTCCTTCTTATGCAGCTGTCATCACTCCCAATCTGTCTTAAAGGCAGACTCTTTCTTCACCGGATTTAAGAGGGTTGCTCCTGTCTGCTTGGGTGATTGCTTTTCGTCCGGCATCTTCAGAGCTTCTTCTTTAGTTTCCTGATCTCTATGGGATCGGTATTGCCCTTAAAGAGCTCCTGATGAAGAATTTTCGGGATTTGGGTACGGAGCTCTGTTCCCTTTCTCCTGCTCCGCGATGACGTCACCGCCGGAAGTTGAGAAACTGACTTTCCAAGACGCATTGAAGGAAGTCATGGCGGATGAGGCTGCTGGAGGGGCCATGAAGACTCTCTGGCCACCAAAAACACACACCAGCCCCCCAGCGATCCACCAAGAGACTGCAGAAGGCTCGGGGGAGGTCAGTGAAAGTGAATAAATTGATCACTTGTGGAGAGAGCCACCCAGATGGCCACACACCACAGAGAAAGCAACACCCCCACAGAGCTGCGCAAGCTGCAGGGGACTGCATAAAAGAGCTGAATGTAGATTCTGCACAGCAGTATGCCATGCCTGTGGAAAACAAGGGCACATTGCCAGAGTTTGCAGAGGTTGTCAGTGGGCAACGAAACCTGTGATGCAGCAGCACAAGGGGAAATGGTCCCCAGGAGAGAACAGAGTTGAGCACTGCTCGGGAAGGTGTAGCATCCAACACAGAGAAGCCCAACACCCCATCAAAGAAAAAATAAGACTCCAACTAAAACTCCAAGGGGTCCCATGCTCCATGGAGCTAGATACTGGATCGGCCCTGTCCATTATCTCCTCCACGATTTTCGACCACATTTGCAAATGTAGCTGATGGCAGGTCCCGCTCAAATCATTGAGCTTAGTGCTAACGGACTTCCAGAGTCGCCGTGTTCCTGTAAGGGGCGGGGCTACCATTGGAGTACAATTCAGAGAGTTTGAGGGTCCCCTCAGCGTAGTGGTCATAGAGGGGCCGTGCATCAGCCTCATAGGTCTGGACTGGTTCGAGGCCCTGGGCATCAGGGTGACGGGCATCCATCGAACCCAAATAGCTGATCTAGCAGCAGTATACCAACAATATGCTGATGTATTCAGCACTGAGCTGGGACAATACAAAGGGGCACCCATTTCACTCAACCTCGATCCAGCAGTAACTCCAATCCGATTAAAACCGTGCAGGGTTCCCTTTGCATTGAAGCCTAAAATTGATGCGGAACTAGACAAGCTGGTACAGCAGAGAGTGCTCCAACCTGTGGACTGTAGCCAGTGGGAGACTCCCATAGTGACCCCAGTTAAGCCTAACAAGGACGTTCGCATCTGCGCAGAGTACAAGTGCACCATAAACAAGGCACTACAGCAGCATGCTTACCCTGTACCAGTGGTAAGCCACATCCTCGCCTCGCTCCAGGGAGGCCAAATCTTCACTAAGCTAGACTTCGCCCAGGCCTACCAGCAGCTACCAGTAGACGACGCTACCGCAGAAGCACAAACAATAGTCACACACAGAGGTGCATTCCGAGTGCGCCGCTTGCAGTTTGGGGTAAGTGTAGCACCAGGGTTGTTCCAAAGTATTATGGAATGAACACTGAAGAACATTCCCACTGTCTGCCCGTACTTTGATGATGTCCTGATCGCGGGGGAATCCGCGCAGTACTCCACCGTTTCTGCAAGGCAGGCCTAAAACTCAAGAAGGAAAAGTGCCAGATCGGCGTGGAATCCACAGAATTCCTGGGTTTCCACATCGACGCTGCCGGAATCCACCCATCTGAAGCAAAGCTAAAGGCAATTCAGCAAGCCCCCACACCAAAATCCAAGGGGGAGCTTCAAGCATTTCTGGGCTTGCTCAATTTTTACCACTCCTTCTTATTGCATAAGGCTGCCTTGGCAGAACCGTTACACCGCCTACTGGACAAAAAAAACACCCTGGAGAGGGCTGTTTTTAGTTCTTCAATTGTAATCTTCCTATTAAGCATTTCTCTCTCTTCTTCTGTTATTTGTGGGAGCTCTGCATTTGTCAAATATTGCTCTATTTTGTCTTCTGGTACCTCCTCTTCTTTGTATAGAGATTCATAATATTCTCTAGCTCTTTCCAATTTTTCTTCCTCTTTAGTCAATAGCTTGCCCTTAGAGTCTTCTAAAATGTGAATTATCCCCTTTTCATTTTCCTTTTTTAATTTATAGGCCAACCACCTGCCCGATTTGTTAGTGTTCTCAAAAAGATATTGTTTCGTTCTTTTCATTTTTTGCGCTAGCTCCTCTTGCTTAATGATATTTACTTTGTGCTTCCACATCATCCAACTTTCTTTGGCTGTTTCATCTTCCGGATTGTCTTGAAGTTTTCTTTCTGATTCTCCTAAATGATTTAGATAGTCTTCCAGGGTCTTCCTTTTTTCCTTATTTTTATGTACGCTATATGAGATCACGACTCCTCTCAAGTAGGCCTTCATTGTATCCCATACTATTGCACGGGGTGTGCTCTTATTTTCGTTTTCCTTGAAAAAGAAGTTCACTTCTTCTTTGAGTTTTTGTATACAATCTCTGTCGCCCAGTAATTTAGCATTAAACCTCCACCTCCGTTGGTACTTCCTCTGTACAGACTTCCATCTAATTTCTATTGGGTTGTGGTCTGCCCAATCGTTCAGGTTAATTACAGCCGTTCCAATTTCTAACCCCAGATTCCTGCTGACCCATGCCATGTCAATTCTAGACCACGACTTTTGTGCATTTGAAAAGAAAGTGTATTGCCTATCGTTTGGGTGCAGGGTACGCCAAATATCAATTAGGTCTAATTCATCGACTAAATCGAAAAAAGCTCTCGGTAAATTTGTCCTTTTTTTTTTTTTTTTTTTTTGCTTTATTACTCTTGTGATCATTCTCCGAATCCACAATGCCGTTAAAATCCCCTATCATACAGATTTCATTATACGTCATTTTTACTATTTGTTCATGGAGTTTCTTGAAAAATTCTCCCTGTTTTTTGTTTGGAGCATATATGCCCACTAATAATACCTTGGAGTTCCCTCTCTTAATTTCAATCATAAGAATTCTGCCCTTTGTATCTTTAAACTTTAGCTCTGCTTCAATTCCTTTTTTTACATAAATTACCACCCCCCTCTTCTTTTTCTCTGCCAACGAAACAAATGTTTGACCAAATTTTTTATATTCTAAACATTTACCCTCTTCTTTTTTTATGTGCACCTCTTGTAAACACATTATATCAACATTTTGTTTACCTAGTTTGGTTAATATTCGTTTTCTCTTTTTGTAGTCATTTAAACCATTGACATTTACAGATATTAACTTCAAATCATTCATCTCTATGTCCTTGTCTGGTTATTAGTTTTTGTTTGTTCGTACGGCCCTTACTGGTCTTACTTTTTTCCCTTTGGCTTCTTCTTCTTCTGTCTTCTCCTCTGCAATTGCTTCGTTCGTGTTCTGTTGGTGTAGGGCTTCCTCCTCCACTGCTGCTGTCTCTAGTTCTTCTTTGCTACCCTGCTCTTCTTCCACACCTCTCAACTGGTCAAGGAAGACTTGTGCTATACTCAGGCTCTCTATTTTAATTTTTCTTCCTTGCCAGGTTATTAGCATCCCTTCTGGAAGGAGCCACCTGAATAGTATATTTCTTTTATTCAACTGTACGGCTAGAAATCTATATCCCTTTCTCATCTCCCGAACTCTTCTTGGTATCTGTTTTAGGATTATTATTTATTATTAATAAAGTGCCAGGACCCGATGGATTCCCAGGGGAAATATATAAAAAATTAGAAGAAATACTACAACCAAAATTGGTAGAAATTTTCAATGATGCATTGATAGGCTATAAAATCCCAGAGTCGTGGAAGGAAGCGCATGTTACACTTGTGCCGAAAGAAGGTGCCGACCTAAAACAAATTCAGAATTACAGACCAATTTCGCTCCTAAACACTGATTATAAGCTATTCATGGGCATAATGGCAGAAAGAATGAAAAAGATTCTAAATAATTGGATATATAAGGATCAGAACGGATTCCTCCCGGGGAGGCAAATCAAAGACAATTTGAGAATTGTGCTAGACACCCTAGAGTATTATGAAGAACACCCCGGAAAACAGATGGCCTTAATCTTTGTTGATGCCCAAAAGGCATTCGACAATTTAAATTGGAAATTTATGACCAAACAAATTGAGATAATGAAATTTGGAACAAATTTTGAAATGATGATCAAATCTATCTATGACAATCAAAAGGCGAGTATTTTGATGAATGGAGATAGGACCAAAACATTTCAAATTAGTAAGGGGGTAAGGCAAGGTTGCCCCCTATCTCCATTATTGTTTATTTTGGTCTTAGAAGTTCTTTTACGGAAAATTAGAATCAATGAGGAAATAAAAGGTCTGAAGATTAGGAAGGAGATCTACAAGACACAAGCATTTGCAGACGATGTAGCCTTGATTCTTGAGGACCCCATAGAATCAGGACCAAAAGTGTTAGAGGAATTAGGCAAATACGGAGAGGTGGCAGGCTTTATATATTTTTTTTTTATTGAAAAAGTTTTAAAACAAACAAATTTTCCCCACAACCCCCCCTCCCAACCCCCCCTCCCCCTCCCCAACTTCCCAGAGCAGAACACAAGGTATTTCTATTGATCTTTAACAATAATCTAAATTGCATAACCAATCATTAAACTAACACCCCTATAAAAAAAATTCTTAACCCCCCATATATAAAATCCTATTTCTTAAACATAATACTTCTGATATCACTTATATAGCGCTTATACAAATAAAAGAGATCATTCATAAGCTATTTGATATTTTTTGGTCTGATACTTATTTTGTATATAATCAATCCATCTTCTCCAGTCCTGTATGTACCTTTCTTGTGTGTGATCCTTCAGATATGCTGAAATTTTAGCCATTTCAGCTTAGTTACTTTCAATATCCAATCATCAATAGTAGGCAAAAAGTCCTTCTTCCAATATTGTGCTACCAACAATCTTGCTGCTGTTATCAAGTTCAAAATCAATTTAGTCTCTACAACTGTACAGTCCGTAGTTATACCCAGTAAGAACAACTGTGGAGTAAATTTCAGTCTCTTTTTAAGAATATTCTGCATCACCCACCAAATCTTTATCCAAAATGCTTTGATTTTTCTACAAGTCCACCATATATGATAATAAGTTGCATCATCACAGTCACATCTCCAACATTTAGCTTGCACGTTAGAATACATACATGATAATTTTTTGGGATCTAAATGCCATCTATAAAACATTTTATAAAAATTTTCTCTTAAATTTTGTGCTTGTGTAAATTTCACATTTCTAATCCAAATCTTTTCCCAAGTTTCCATCATTACTGGCTCTTGAAAATTTTGTGCCCATTTAATCATACAGTCTTTAACCAATTCCGTCTCAGAATCTATTTCCAATAAAGCATTATACAACCTTTTAATATGCATTTGTTTTTGATCTCTAATTTGTTTTACCAAAGTCTCCTCATTTTGCACAAAGCCAGTTTTTTGATCTTCCTTCCATCTAGCTTGAAGTTGCCCATACTGAAACCATGTATAAATTATACCTTCTTCTCTCAGTATATCTAAAGATTTCAAATACATTACCCCCCTTTCCATAATAAGAAGCTCTTTATAGGTAATCACCTCCTGTTTTTGTTCTATACTTATATTTTCTATTGCATGTCTAGGATTTGCCCATAAAGGTATCTTATAATTTAACTTATATTGATATTTTTTCCAAACCCTTAACAAAGCATTTCTTAATATATGAACCTTAAATACTTTATCCACTTTTTTATCATATAACAAATAGGCATGCCATCCATATAACAAATCATAACCTTCTAAATTCAAAATTCTCCCCTCAGTTAAATTAAACCAATCACTGATTTGTGATAAAACCGCTGCTTCATAATATAATCTTAAATTAGGCATTTTAAGACCCCCTCTTTCACGTGTATCTTGTATAATTTTCATTTTTATTCTGGGTTTTTTCCCAGCCCAAATAAAAGTATTAACACCTTTCTGCCATTCTCTCAGATTTTCATCTTTCTTAAGCACAGGTATCATTTGGAACAGAAATAAAAATCTAGGTAAAACATTCATTTTAATTGCTGCAATTCTTCCCAATAAAGACAACTGTAATTTTTTCCAATTTTCCATATCCTTCTGTACCTTCTGCCAAAGTACCTTGTAGGTAGCTCTTGTCAATCGTTGATCTTTTGGCAGCTGTATCATCGTTAATGACTCAAGGGTTGGTGGTGGACCCCCACTCAATAATGGATCTTCTTCCAGAATGGCTCCTCCAGCTAGTGCTTGAGCATAAGTTTGTGGTTGCCCTCCATCTTTCTCTTGTTGAGTGATTTCCAATTGCTTTCTAGCACCCCCTGGTGAGGGTGGCCTTCCAGCCTTTAAAACATTGGCATAAAAATCTTTTGCCTTTCCAACTGTGTTTAAGCGATGTCTTTGCCCAGCGTATGTCACTATTATCCCAAATGGGACATCCCATCTGTACTGGAGTTGCTGGTTTCTTAGTTCATTCACCAAAAAGCCAAACTGCTTTCTGTCTCTTAACATTTTAGGAGGAAGCTCTTTCAGGACCACCAGCTCTTGTCCTTCCACTTTAGTCTTATTTCTATAAGACGCTTGCAAGATGTCATTTCTAAGTCTCCTTGTTGTAAAATAAATCACCACATCTCTTGGTAGCTGCTTTTGTTTTGCCAGCCAGGAATTGACCCTGTAAATTTTGTCCATTTGAATTGCCACGTCTTCTGGCCTTTCTGAAATCAGCTCTGCTAAAGCATTGGAGCAAACATCTTTTAAATTTTCACCACTCTTTTCTTTCAAACCTCTCAGCCTCAGGGCAAATTCCATTGATCTGTATTGTAACATAACCATTTCATCATCCACTTTCTCTGTCTGTATCATAACCTCTCCTAGTTTAGTTGCAAGCTCCAAGTTGGCATCATCAATTTCCCGCACTCTCTCCTCAATCTTTAACATGTGAGTAGCCAATCCTGAAACTGCATAAACAATGTCATCTCTTATTTCATCATGTTTTTCCTCCACCACACTTGTAAGTTTCTTTAACTCCTCTGAAAATTCTTTCATCATTTCTGTCTGATTGTTCAGGGCACCCATTATAAATTCTTTAAGGTCTTGTGACTGTGTATCAGCCGGAAGTTGTTGTTTTTGAGTCACTACAGGGGAACCTCCTCCCCCTTTAGAAGTTGGTGGCTTTAGTTGTTTAGCAGCCATTTTATTTTAAAAAGAGTTTTCCTTTTACAGCCACAAAATCTTATAAACAGTCTTACAAAGTATATTTCAAAGTTTTTCCAAAATAAACAATCCTCTCTTCAGGCTATACTCAATCCCCAGCAGTTTTCTCTTCAGGCAGAGGGCTCTTAACAAGCAGTTTCCCTTTAACTTTCACTTTCCCTTCCGCCCACAACAAAGGCTTCCTCTCCAGCCTCCAGCTCAAGAGAGCTCCGTTTGCAACAATGTAATCACGGAGTTAAGTTCTGTTTCTCTTAAAAAGCTTGCACTCTTGCTTCCGCTCTGTCTGCCTTGTTAGAAATCATTGAAACTCACTGTTTGCCGGCAGAATTGGACGCAGACGTCTTGCTCTGATTAACAGAGGCACCAGCGATCCGGAGCGATGGGAGGGGTGAACTGGGGAGCTCTCACCCTCCGAGTCCCTGGAATTAATCCAGTGACTTTCGGGAAGCTCTACCCACCCCCTCCGACTCTCCTCTCCTTCTTTGCCCGAAGGAGAGTTTTTTCAAACCGCCGGACAGCTGTTTAGCGCTGTCAGGGCGGTTTTTACAGATCGGGTGGCTGGCGGTCTATGGAGACCGTCCTCGTCGTCTGCGGAGCCACCGGAAGTCTCTGGCAGGCTTTATATTGAACAAAACTAAAACCAAAGTACTGATTAAGAATACAACTGAGAGCCAGAAAAATGAGATAGAAGAAGTATTAGGACTGCAGGTTGCCAAAAAAATTAAATACCTAGGAATTTGGATTACATCAAGATGTTCAACCTTAAAAGAAGACAACTATACCCCCTTAATTAGAAATATGAAACAAGACCTTGACAGATGGAAGAAAATAAGATTATCACTCTTGGGCAAGATAGCCGCAATTAAGATGAATATTCTTCCCAGAATATTATTCTTATTCCAAAACATACCGGTGAATTTAGATAAAAAGTTTTTTCTAGAATTAGATAAAATTATCAGAGAATTTATATGGGAGGGGAAGAAACCGAGGTTCTCTATTAAAATTTTAAGGGGCAAAAGAGATATAGGTGGATTTGGACTCCCCGATTGGGAAATATATTACAGGGCAGCTAAGTTAGTCTGGATAAGAGATTGGATCACCCTGGGAAACGAGAGGATTTTAACCCTAGAAGGCCACGATTTGCAAAAAGGGTGGCATGCCCACATTTGGGATGTAGAGAAGAAAAGGAAGACATATTTTCATAGACATAAAATTAGAGACTCATTGATACAAACATGGACCCCGATTAGGCAAAGATATTACAAAAAAATCCCAAGTTGGCTCTCAACGATGGAGGCCCTGATCTACCCCAATAGATGGGGAATGGAGAAAATGGGCAGGTACAAAGATATCTTAGACGAAGGAGGGAATCTTAAATCAAATGACACTTTAAGAGAGCAAGGAATAACTCTAGATTGGTGGACTTATTCACAAATAAAATCTAGATACCAGAAAGACAAAGAACAATATGGCATAGAATTTGGACCAAATGGATTAGATAAAGTCCTGATGGGAACAGGTAAAAAGATTTTGGCCAAATTATACAATTATTTATTAGATGATGATAAGTCCAAAGATATAACAAAGAATCGAATAAATGCATGGGAGAAAAATATTGGACGAGATGTAAATTTTGGGGAATGGGAGGAGGCATGGAATAGGAACCTTAAATTGACTAGAGCGCCGACATACAAGGAAAACCATTATAAAATGCTCCATAGATGGTATTTAGCCCCGGCCAGACTAGCAAAGATATACCCTAATATACATCCCAATTGTTGGAAATGTGGCCACAGTCAAGGCACCTTCTTTCACATGTGCTGGACATGCCCGGAAGCGAAAGGATATTGGAATAAGATCAGGAGATGGTTATATGAAATAATTGACGAAGATATTGAATTAACGCCAGAGATATTTCTCCTGGGAATAGTAAAGAAGCCATACGGAAAGGAAAAGATTCATTTAATGATTCATATAATTACAGCCTCCAGATTGGCATACACACAGTATTGGAAAGAGAAAACCCAACCACCAGAAGAGCTTATAATTAGGAAAATACTGGAGTGTGCAGAGATGACTAAATTAACCCATGAATTAAACGATGATGAGAAGTCAAATTATTATATTGAGTGGGAAAGGTGGTATAAGTGGATGCATGATAAAATGAAAGAAAGACCAAAAGGTGTGTTAAATAATGGTAAAAAGTAATTTGAAATATCACCAGAATATTTTTTTTGTATATAGTAAAAACACTGCACATCTGATGTTAATTGAAAATGTTAGTATATTTATGTTTTTTTAAAAAACTCAATAAAGTTTTTCCAAAAAAAAAACACCCTGGGTCTGGTCGAGCCCTCAAGACAAAACGTTTAAGGCGGTAAAATCATTGCTATCCTCGGACTCTGTCCTAGCTCATTTCAACGAAACCCTACCAGTAACACTAGCCTGTGATGCTTCGCCATACAGCATTGGAGCAGTACTAAGCCACAGGATGCCAGATGGTGGAGCAGCCCCCATCGCATACTATTCTAGAATGTTATCATCGGCTGAAAGGAACTATACCCAGATAGACAAGGAAGCCCTCGCCTTCCGGTTGGCACTGCGGGGATCCAGACGGGGAAATGGCGAGCTCCGTGGAGCTCTGCCAAAACCCCGTCTGTCAAGCTGCCGCCAACAGGTCTTTGGACCTCCCCTGTCTTGAAGGGACAGGGGGACAAGAAGGGACCCCTTGGGCGGCCAAGAGGAACGGGTAGGTTCCTTGGGGCCGGAGGCTTTCCCTTCATGCCGGCGGCAGTGGAACGACAGCCATGGCGGCTGTCCCAAAACCGCGGCAACAGGGAACAAAGATCATGCTGGAGGAGAGGAGGAGAAGCGAGAAGCGCAGAGCGGAGCAGGGAGTTTGAAAGCCGGGTGAGTTGACTTCTGCCCAGGCGACAACTGCCCGTAAATGCTGGATTACAAAAAGTGTGCCCTAGCCTTAACAGCGGCTGAGAAACATTGGGGCAAAAAGACTCAAATGAATGGTGGAGAAAAGACCTGTTGACAGATAGCGTTAATTATAGACTTTTTGGAAATGATTTTATTACAGATTTGGTTTTCTTTTTTTATTTTTCTGGCTATTTTTTGTGGCTAAACGAGACTGGATTACGTTTGAGAGAGAGGAAGGAGAAGAGGAAATAAATATGTTTTTAAAAGAAAAGATAGCTGCCAGCTGAAAAATGAAAGTGTAAATTCCAGACTGCTCGTTACTTGAAAGAGAAACTTTGTTGCTTGTTACTTAAAGTGGATTATTTTGAGAAAAATTTCAAGAGGCTTGACTTTGGACATATAATCTGTGTATTGGAGGATATTGAAGACCAGAAAGAAGAAACTAAATGGAATAATGAAAACTGATTTATTAAGCGTGGTAACAAGAGAAAAAGGGCATGGCAACAAAAGAAGTCTCAGCTCCTTGACCCGTACGTCACGGAGACAGCAATAAAACACAGCCGGACACATCAACTGAATGGTGAATGCTGGTTTAATGCTTTTGTCAGATATGAGACAACGCCAAGCTACAAAGTCTTTCAAAGTTGGCACTACGAGCATTCGCCTCGTAGCGCTTTATATCTCTGCGCCCCACTCCTCATTACTCCCCTTCGTAATGATCGGGTGTTGTCCCATCAGCTGCGTCGTTGTAGTTTGGGATCGCGTTTCCAGCGTTCTTCCTAGCCCCCGTAGTTATCCTAACCCGATGCCCTTCCACCCCCTCGCGTGTCGCCTTGCCTATACCCCGTGCCACCTCCACCGCTACGTCTTGCTGCTTTGCCGTAGAATGTTGTGAGTAATATCCCCCACCAGTCCTCCACTGTTTCTCCTTCCCGTCCCCTCCGTATGCCGAGCACGCCGGGCTCGACAGGCGGCTCCCCTTCACCAGGGTCCTCTCTGGAAAACACAAAGTAGACATATTAGTATTGCCCGACGGTTTCCATGGGTATTTTTTATGGAACCGGCGTGTTAACCGGTCAGCTGCGGTGTCCGTCGCTAGAACCCAGGTGGCTTCCTCTAGTGGATATCCCTTCCACCTCACTAAGTATTGTAATCTACCACGGTGGATTCGGGAATCTAGGATATCCTCCACCTCATAATGTTCCCCATGTACTGGTGGGGGTGGGGTTGGCGTGGGTCTCACAGTAGTTACAGGTTTAAGGAGACTGCTGTGAAACACTGGATGGATTTTCCCTAACAGGGGCGGAAGTTTCAGACTAACTGTGACTGGATTAATAATTTTTTCGATGGGGAAGGGACCTAGGTATTTGGGTCCCAATTTCCGATTAGGTAATCGGAGTTTGATATATTTAGTGGACAGGTAGACCATATCCCCGATTTTAAAAGGTTTTGATACGGCTCGTTTTTTGTCAGCTTGGATTTTATATTCGGCTGCCGCTTTATCAAGGGCAGATCTTACTTGCGGCCATAGAGTTCGTATTTTCTCTCCCCACTCGCTAGGCGCTATTTCTGGTTGTGTAGGCCTGAGTTCTGGGATGGCGACGAAGTCTTGTCCAGTAACTATTTGGAATGGCGTATATCCAGTGCTGCGATGTACCGCATTGTTATACGCCACCTCGGCGAAAGGTAATAGAGCGGCCCAGTCTGTCTGTTGGTACGAAACATAGCTTCTTAAATAGCATTCCACCATTGCATTAGCCCTTTCGGCAGCATCATTGGTACTAGGGTGGAACACTGAACTAAGTCCTTGAGTGGAACCTATTAATTGAAGGCAGTTTCGCCAAAACCGCGCTGTAAATTGTACCCCTCTATCTGAAATAATTCTACGGGGTACCCCATGAAGTCGATAAATGTTCTGGACAAATAGTTTAGTTAATTTTTGGGCTGACAGGAGTCCAGCGCAGGGTATAAAATGGGCCTGTTTGGAAAAGAGATCGATAACAGTCCAGATAACATTACAGCCATTGCTTTGTGGTAGGTCCACTATGAAGTCCATAGCTATCTCTTCCCAGGGTCTCGTCGGATTAGCCACGGTTTGTAGTAGACCGAGAGGTTTTCCAGGTTTGGGCTTTGCTTTGGCGCAGATGTTACAGCTATTGACATATTCTTCTATTTCCTGTCTCATCCAAGGCCACCAGAACTGTCGTCTAGCCAAATGCAACGTTTTCAGGAATCCGAAATGCCCAGCGGCCTTGACATCATGGCATTGCTGTAGTACGTCATTTCTCAGTACTCTGGGAATGTACAGCTTGTCGTCTTTCCATGCGTATCCATTCTTCAGGACAACCAATTGGCGATGTGATGCTACCCAATCATCGGTTCGTAAAGCTTCTTGAAGCTTGGTTTTCCACCCTTGTGCAAATTCGCTCGGTGCCCTATTGCCGGCAACTATATGTTTGGCGGGTATCATGGCTTGTACAACTTCATCCCTTTGACTGTGATACTGTGGCATTCGCGATAGGGCATCCGCCAAAAAGTTTTTCCCCGTGGGAACATATTTTAAGGAGAAGTTAAACCGTTGAAAATACTGAGCCCACCACACCTGTTTAGGTGATAACTTCCGAGGGGTTTGCAGGGACATCAGGTTTCGATGGTCGGTCCACACTTCGAATGGCACTTTTGACCCCTCCAGGAGATGCCGCCAGGTAAGAAGTGCCCACCTAACTGCGAATGCCTCTTTTTCCCAAATGGCCCATCCGCGTTCTGTTGGGGTAAACTTTTTTGATGTATAGGCACAGGGTTGTAATTGGCCTTGTTTGTTTGATTGTAGCAATACAGCGCCCACCGCTACGTCGCTGGCATCGGTTTGTACTATAAATGGCTTATCTTGGTTGGGGTGCTGCAAGATTGGCTCCTTGGCAAATAATGTCTTCAAAGTATCGAAGGCTTTTTGACATTCGGTAGCCCAGAGGACCTGTTGGCTTGGTTTTGGGGGGGAGCCACTCCCTTTTGTCCGTAGAAGGTTGGTAACTGGTAACGCTATATGTGCAAAGGCTGGAATAAATTGACGGTAAAAACTAGCGAACCCGAGGAAACTTTGTACTTGTTTCCTCGTCTTTGGCGCTTGCCACTCCATAACCGCCATCACCTTTTTGGGATCCATTCGCAAACCCCCCTTCGAGATTCTATACCCTAAATAGTCCAACTCGGTGCAATGGAACTCGCATTTGGATACTTTGATGAAAAGTTTGGCGGCCAATAGTTTTTCGAGTACTTGGCGGACCAAGCGTATATGCTCCTCTATAGTGTTGGTGTAGATGAGTATGTCATCCAAATATACTAAGACTCCCCGATAGAGATGTTCATGCAATACCTCATTGATGAGTTGCATGAACACAGCAGGAGCTCCTTGTAATCCAAAGGGCATCACTTTGAATTTATAGCTCCCAAGGGGGCAGTTGAATGTGGTTTTCCACTCATCCCCCTCTTTGATGCAGATCCGATAGTAAGCCTCCCTTAGATCCAATTTAGTGAATATTCGGCCCGTGGCCAATGTTGCTAAGAGGTCTTTTATCAATGGCAACGGATATAGGGGTTCGACACTTACGGCATTCAGGCCATGGAAATCAACGCATAATCGAAGCCCGCCATCTTTCTTTTCCTGGAAAAGGATGGGCGCTGCCATAGGAGCCCGGCTTCGGGCTATAAAACCCCGAGCTAAGTTATTGTCGATATACCTTCGCAACTCTTCTACCTCCTTGGGAGTCATCGCATACATGCGTGGTTTCGGTAGTTTAGCTCTTGGGATCAATTCAATTGCGCAATCGGTAGCGCGATGTGGTGGGAGGGTGTCACAACGGTCTTCGCTAAAAACATCAGATAGGTCCGCGTACGCGTCAGGGACCCCTGGTACCCTGGTGTCCTTTAGTCGAGGTTCTATTTGTGGGTGAACACCCCGGGTCTGATCGGTCGGCCTTTCCTCCCTTGGCTCAGGGCCTAGCTCTAGACGTAATTTTCTATATCCGCCCTCCCACCATATGGTAGGTCTCCATTTGTCCAACCAGGCCAGACCTAATATAAGGGGATCTATGATGCACTCTACTACTACGAACTGGATGAGCTCCCAATGCTCCCCTATCTCTAACATTACAGGTTCTGTCACTTGGGTTGCCGGAGATCCTCCAAGAACTGACCCGTCCATTTGCTCAAAACGAATGGGGACCTTTGACGGGGTCAAGCGTAGTCCCAGCTCTTTGGCCAGAGAGGCTCGGATCAGGCACCTAGTGCACCCAGAGTCTATCAGTGCCCCTCGGCAAACCATGGTATTAGTGTGGGGATGCTGGAGACTAACTTGAATAATGAAGGGACGGATGGGGGCACTCACCATCGGATCACGGTTGTCCTCCTCGTCGCTATCGCCCAGCACCACCGGTAAGTCACCAGGTCCTGTGGGGGTGCCCTCCTCCTTAACAGGGCTATCGCTATCCATTGTCACGGCCTGCGAAGCCACCCGGGACCGCTCGGGTGTTATCTGTCTTCCGTCTCTGCCGCCAGGCCGATCAGGTGTGCGTCCCGTCGATGATTGAGGAGGAGGAAATGGGCAATTGGCAGCTCGATGTCCAGCCTGGTTGCATCAGAAACACCGAAAAGGTGCCCTTCGCGAGGACCCAGGGGTTGAGGTGGGCCTCCCCGAATCTCGGGAAGTGGATGGCCTATCGGGTGGTCTTTGTCTCAGCATGGTTCCAGTGGTCTCTCCAAGTCGGAACTCCCTCAATCCCAAGTCCAGGTCAATGGCCGCCTTGAACCACTCCGTCAAACGGGGAGGTAAACCCCGATATACGCAAGCCTGCCGCAATTCCCTATCCAGGCCAAGGTGGAACTGGTGAACTAACATCCGCTCCGGCCACGCCCGCAGCCATCCTGCAATGGAGTGGAACTCCTTCAAGTACTCTCTAGCTGGGCGACCTCTCTGCCGTAAGGCCACCAATTCTCCTTCAGCTTGCTGGATGCGGGAGTCATCTTCAAAACGGGCCTGGAGGCCCTCTAGGAACAGACCCACATCTGTCAACTCTCGAGCGTGGTCGCTGTGGAGGTCGGCCACCCAATCGGCTGCCTCTCCTTGCAGCACTGTGGTAACCGCCACCCCCATGGACCACTGGGTAGGGTAGAATTGCCCGTACAAGTCAAAATAGCTGAGGACTTGACTTAAAAAGATAGCCACCCTGTCTGCGCTGCCATCAAATGATGCTTGTAGTGGGGGCGGGCCCCACATTGGTTGAGGCTGCCACGGACCCTGGCCGGGAGGTCCTGCATATCCGGGAGCGGGGTGAGCCTGAGGTGGGGGCGGTCGCTGTACCCGCTGGTGTTGACCATCCGAAACTCGCCCCGGGTTGGCTTGTCGATTATCCCCTTGGAAGGACTGAGGGGCGGGGTCGTGTCCTCCACCCTGGCCGGCAGATCCCAGATCAGGCCCCGCAGGACGAGGATGGGTCTCTGGTTTTGCCCGTTCCGGACTTCGTGTTCTGCTTGCAGACGTACCCAAGCACAATTTGGGGCTAGCCAACCGGAACAGGGTCGATCCGGACATACCCGAACTGTGCCACGTCTCCGCCCCTTCAGCCCATGGTTGCCATGAAGGGGCGTCTCTGAAACTACTCTCCCCAAACCGCTCCCTCAGAATCTCCAGAGTAGAAGAGCTGTGCCCGGTGGAGTAGCTCCATTCGCCCCCTTCGTCGTCATCCACCCAACATCTTTCTCTCCAACGCCTAAATGGCTCAGCCAGGGGGGTGATGGTAGGGGCTTTTCCACCAGCCACCGCCAGGCTGCGCCACCAATCTCCAGATGAAGGATGCCCCTCTGTTGGCTTCGTTTCGACTTCACCCGCTCCTCCGCCCTCCTCATCTTGGCTTGTGGGCCGTTCCTTCGGCCTCACCACTGGCTGCGTCTCGTCCGAGACCGCTGGTCGTGCGCTCACCTCCTCCGCCAGAGTCTCTGCCAACACCTCCACCTCGGGGTCCGTCCCTTCCGCCATGCCAGATGTCCAAACGTACCTCGAGTGCGAAACTAGAGCGAACGGAGCGCCAACTTTCTCTCAGCTCCTTGTCCCGTACGGCACGGAGACAGCAATAAAACACAGCCGGACACATCAACTGAATGGTGAATGCTGGTTTAATGCTTTCGTGAGATACGAGACAATGCCAAGCTACAAAGTCTTTCAAAGTTGGCACTACGAGCATTCACCTCGTAGCGCTTTATATCTCCGCGCCCCACCCCTCATTACTCCCCTTCGTAATGATCGGGTGTTGTCCCATCAGCTGCGCCGTTGTAGTTTGGGATCGCGTTTCCAGCGTTCTTCCTAGCACCCGTAGTTATCCTAACCCGACGCCCTTCCACCCCCTCGCGTGTCGCCTTGCCTATACCCCGTGCCACCTCCACCGCTACGTCTTGCTGCTTTGCCGTAGAATGTTGTGAGTAATATCCTCCACCGGTCCTCCACCGTTTCTCCTTCCCGTCCCCTCCGTATGCCGAGCACGCCGGGCTCGACAAGAAGAATATGATGATACCATATATGGAATAGTCAATTCAGAATTAACTTTATAGAACTTATAATTTTGAGGACATTGAAATGGAAAATAAATATACTCAGATAGATTGGAGAAGGAAAAAAAATATGGAATATAAAGTAACAAGATAACAAAATACTATAGTTTGAATTAAATGGATGTAATGGTGTCTGGGAGTTTGATCTTTGAATAATTTTAGGAGATACCTTACTTCTTCTCTGGGCTCTCTCTCAATTCTATTTTATTTTTTTTTCTTTCCTTTTCCTTTTTTTCTTTTGTCCCTTTCCCCCTCTCTATTTTTTCTAATTCTCTTTTCAATTTCTTTTGTTATATTTCTATTCTCTTTCCTATTTTTAGTCTTGTTTTTTTTCTTTTGTTTTTATTTTAACTATTATTAATATTGTTACTATTCTCTCTCTTTTTTCACTATTATTTTTATCTAAGGTGATTTTATGAATATACAACAATTTGACTTGGAAAAAATGAGTATAAATGATTGAAAATTATGATTTTTGGATGTTTTAATATTTTTTTAAACTTGGAATTTTTAAGCTCTATTTACAGACCTAATAATTTAGAAGAAAATGTTCTCTAAGGTGCTGGATATTAAGAAGAATTATTTACAGACTTAATAATTGTAGAAAATTGATTTTAAAGTGATTTAAAATGTTGATATTCACTGGAAATAGATATGGCACGGGAGAAAGCCTAGGAGAGAATAGGAGCTAAGATATTTGTCGATATACTTTTTTATTTTTAATCAGTTAAAGACATGGAGGAGAATGGATTTAAAAATGAATATGAGTAATATATTGTGAATTAATTCAAAGTTAAATAATCGAATAAGAGATGTAGAAATGGAGGAAAACATAAAGCTGGACAATAATTAAAATAAAATGTTATGAATTAGTTAAACAAATGAAGTTAGGAGTGGAGGGAAGCATGATTCTGGAGAACAGGGAAAGTAAAGCTGTGATCTAGTCTTACAAATAAGGTAGGAGTGGAGGAAAGCATCATACTGGAGAACAGTTAAGGCAAAACTGGGAACCAGTTAAAAATAAAAACAAGAGTTAGGAGTGGAGGAAAGCATGGGCTGGAAAACAACCAAAGTAAAGCTGTGAACCAGCCATTAGAGTTAGGAGTGGAGGGAAGCATACACTAGGTAACAGTTAAAGCAAAACTGTGAACTAGCCAAAAAATAAAAAGTTAGGAGTGGAGGAAAATATACCTGGAGAGCAACTGAAATATAGTTGTGAACCAGTTAAAAATAGAGGTTGGAGCGGAGGGAAGCATTGCTGGGAAGCAACTATTTGAGTTGCGAACCAGTTTCATAATAGATTTAGGAGGATTGAAGGAGATAACGTTGGTATGCAGTTAAAATTATACTGTGAACCAGCTCAAATAAGTAATGTCAGGAGTGGAGGAAGGCATTGCTGGAACGCAAATGATTAAGTTGCAAACCAGCCAAAAAATAAACTCAGGAGGAAGTGGAGGAGACAATACTGGAGAATAGTTAAGCCAAACTGTCAACCAGTTAAATAAATAGAGATAGAAGTGGCGGAAAACACTGTTGGGAAATAGCTATTATGAATCAGTTAAATATTAGACTTTAAAATAAAGTATTTTGGGAGTGACAAATTTTAGATGGAAATGTTGATTGATTTAGAAACAATTAAGAGAGGAGGAAAATATTCTTTGTCAAGATTATGGATACTAGTTGCCATTTAAAAGAGGTACAATATAGACTCGATGTAATGGGTCTTAGAAATGAGGAATATATATGAAATATTGATTGTTAAAATGACAAAGAGTTGGAATGATGTCTATTTGGAAATAATTGTTTAGAATTTAGGGTGACATAGTAGAATGTTCAAAATCTAAATGTTTAGAATAAGATTTCTTTTTCTTTTCTTTTCTTTCTTTTTTTTTTTTAAAGAGGTAAATGGATAAAATCTATTATTGGTAGGCACGCCAGTCACATGTGGGTTATTGGCTTGGACTTCATCCAATGAGACCGGGTCTGCTAAAGTTAAAAGCCCCACCTTCTGCTGCTTGCTTCGGTTTTTCGACTCGGTCTTCATTGAGACAGTCGTGTCTGTAGGAGTTTAGCCTTTTATTGTTTTGCAAATTGCAAACTTGTCTGTGGAGATTGTAAACTTGCCTGGGGGCTTTGCCTTTAAGTTTACTAGCTGCCAAAGCAGCTGCGATCTGCAAGTCGGCATTCTGATTTCGCAGCGTGCACGAGCTTGCTCCGACGCATCTGCAGAAGCCTCCCGATCATTCTTCTCTACTGCGTGGGCGGATGGCAAGTAGTTGTGAGTTCCTGTATTGGCGCCAAAGCCTTACCACTCCCATTCTGATCGCACTGAGCCGGCAGGCTAGCGATTATGCTTTTCTCCACGTGGAGACTGCAAAGCGCAAGTATTTGGGGCTTTTTTTCTGGAAGTTTTATTTCTGAGCCTCTCTCTCTCTTTAATGTTAAATCCCAGCACTTAATTAAGCCTGGGTACAAGTGGTTTTATAGAGAGATTGTTTTAAATCCCAGCATATTATTCTAAGCCTGGGTATAAGTGGCCTTTGTTGAGAATTTATTTTTAAATCCCAGCATTTAATCTAAACCTGGGTATTAGTAAAATGGCTCCTTCCAAAGCTGCATCTAAACGAAAGAGGCAACAGCAGACAGATTCTGATGAGATTGTGCCTGAGGCCCCTCCCAGACCTTCTAAGACGCCTCGCCATGCTGAACCTAGGGCCCCCAAGGTTCCCAGAGAAGAGGCAAGGCGTCATAAAGCCCTGGAAAAAGTTTTTCAAAAGGCTCAGTCAGGGATGGTGGTGGTTCCTGCTCAAGTCCATGTGGATGCCCCTTCCCCTGCTCCTGTTTCCACTGCAGGTGATCAAGCCTCTGTGGACAGGCCTTCTATTTCTCCTTCATTGTCCCCGGATAGATCCTTGCAGGGAGGTTTGTCTTCAGCAGAGGCAGCTTCTGTGTTTCCTATATCTCCAGTGGGCCCCGCCCAGCCTCAGGTGGGGATTCAGAGCGCTTCTCAGGAGGTCATTGTTGAATCTGCTCCTGTTTCTGGAGCTGGAGGTCATTTTAGGAGTGATCAGGCCTTGCCTGAGGTTTCACCTGCCTTAGCTAATTTGATTTCTGCTGCAATTCGTCAAGGAATAGCTGAAGGTCTTTCTCAACGAGCTTCTTCTGAGGCTTCTGTTTCATTAAGTCACCATGATCTGTCCCACAGGCCTCAATCTGCTGAACAGGACATTTCTCATCGTGAAAGAGCAGATTCATCTCATTCTGTTTCTCAGGAATCTCTCTCTGAGAGTGAGATTCTTCCGGACCAGGATCTTTCAGAGGATGAAGCTCTGGAGCCGGATCAACCTGCCTTCGTGGGTTTATTTAGATCTCACATGTTTCGTTCCTTATTGTTTAAGGCTCAAAATACTACCCGTCTTGGTGTTCCTTCCCCCAGACCGGATCCTTCTTCCACTCTTGCAGACCCTTCTACATCAGTTTTCCAGCAGCCTATTGTCCGCTCGGAGTCCATTCCTGCTCCCAAATTGTTCACTGATGTTATTCAAAAACAATGGTCCTTTCCCAGCACTGGGCCTGTTCCCAATTCTTTGGATAAGCGATTTTACAATGTGGCTGATGAATTCTCATCTATCTTGCAGGTGCCATCAGTAGATTTACCAGTGGTGGCCTTAGCATCTTCTTCCCCAGTTACAGGGCCTGCGGAAGAATCCTTGAAGCCAGAGGACAAGCGAGCAGAAAGGTCTCTCATTAAGGGTCATCAGGCATCTGCGTGGGCTATTCAGGCCTCTTCAGCAGCTTCCTTCTTTAACAGGGCTACTATTCTTTGGATTAAACAACTCCAGGAACATCTTCCTGCTTCTGATTCCAGATCTCACCAGGATTTGAATAAAATTCTAGCGGCTGTAGAGTTTTTGGCGGATGCTACCCTCAATGCTGCTAGATTCTCATCGAAAGCCATAGGTACCTCTATCACGTCTCAGCGCCTTCTGTGACTCAAGAACTGGCAGGCTGATGTCTGGGCTAAATGGCGTTTGGCCTCTTCCCCGTATGCAGGAGAGAAGTTGTTTGGAGCCTCTCTGGAACCCCTGCTGATTGAAACCAAAGACCATCTCAAGGTATTTCCTTCTCTTTACAGACGCTTGGAGACACGTGCTCAGGGTTCCTTTCGATCTGGTTCCTTTCGTGGCCATGATTCAGGATTTTACCAACAATGTTTCCAGCGTCCCTTTCAACCCAGGGGTTTCCCTCAGCAAGACAGTCGGGTCAGACAGCAATACAGGGCTACCGCCAGGAGGCCCTTTAGGGGAGGCAGAGGCCGTCCTTTCAGGAGATCATGCTAATTCTGATCTCCCTATAGGTGGTAGGTTAGAGTTTTTTGCTGATCAATGGGATTCCACCATTTCTGATTCTTGGGTTCGGAACACCATTCGATTTGGATTATCCCTGGAATTTCGCTCCAACCCCCCCCCCCCCCCGAGGTCTTCCTGTGTTGCCCTCTGTCAGCGGATAGAGTAAAGAGAGCTCAAGTTGAATTGGCCATTGAGCATCTCTTACAAATTAATGCCATCCAACCTGTTCCCAAAGGCCAACAGGGGCAAGGTTTCTATTCTCATTTATTCTTAGTACCTAAATCCTCTGGGGGTTGGAGAGCTATTCTTGACCTTAAATCCCTGAACTGGTATATTGTTTACCATCGGTTTAAAATGCAATTTTTGCAAACTATTTTACTAGCTATCAGATCAGGGGATTTCATGGCTTCCATTGATCTCACGGAGGCATATTTACATATTCCTATCCTTTCCTCCCATCGTAAATTCCTTCGTTTCTGTTATAAGGATAGACACTATCAATATAGAGCCCTTCCATTTGGCCTGTCTTCTGCCCCTCAGGCATTCACCAAAATAATGGCCTCCCTAGTGGCTCATATTTCCACTATTCCCATTAGGATTCTGTTTTATTTAGATGACATTATCATACTTTCTGGGTCAGAGGCTAGGGCTCGAGGGGAGATAGCTACAGCCATTACGATCTTACAAGATCATGGTTTTTCTATTAATTGGAAAAAGAGTCACCTGGTTCCGTCTACCCGCATCCAACATCTAGGCGCGGTAATAGATACAGTTTCCTCCAAAGGTTTCCTGTCTCCTGACAGACAGCATAGTATTTTAGATTTAGCTACTCTTTTTAGGAGGTGCAAGTCAGCCTCCCTCCTAGACTTGTCCAGTTTACTGGGGAAGATGGCTTCTTCTTTATTTATTTATTTATTAAATTTTTATACCGCCCCCTCTCCCGAAGGACTCGGGGCGGTGAACAGCCAGAATTAAAAACACACAATACAAATATTAAAATACATTAAAACGAAATTAAATTATCTTTGGCTTCTCCAATTTAAAACCCCTTACCCATAAAATTCCCCAATTAAAAAATTGTTAACCCAGCCCGGCTTGCTGAAATAAAAAAGTCTTCAGGGCCCGGCGGAAGGTCCGGAGGTCCGGGATTAGTCGTATCCCTGGGGGTAGCTCATTCCAGAGGGCGGGTGCCCCCACAAAGAAGGCTCTTCCCCGGGGGGTCGCCAGCCGACATTGCCTGACAGACGGCACCCTGAGGAGGCCCTCTCTGTGGGAGTGTGTTGGCCGGTGGGAGGTTATCGGAGGCAGAAGGTGGTCTCGTAAGTAACCGGGTCCTAAGCCATGGAGCGCTTTGAAGATGAGAACCAACACCTTGAAGCGCACTCGGAAGACCACTGGAAGCCAATGCAGCTCGCGCAGGAGAGGTGTCACATGGGAGCGCCATGTCGCCCCCATAAGTACCCCGCGCGGCCGCATTCTGCACCAGTTGGAGCCTCCGAGTGCTCCTCAAGGGGAGCCCCATGTAGAGAGCATTGCAGTAGTCGAGGCGGGAAGTGACGAGGGCATGAGTGACCGTGCATAGGGAGTCCCGATCCAGAAAGGGGCGCAACTGGCGTATCAGGCGAACCTGATAGAAAGCCCCCCTGGCCACGGCCGTCATATGCTCTTCTAAAGACAGCCGTGAATCCAGGAGGACACCCAAGTTACGCGCCCTCTCCGTGGGGGCCAATGTCTCGCCCCCAATAGTCAGCGATGGCACCAGCTGACTATATCGGGACGCTGGCAGCCACAGCCACTCGGTCTTGGATGGGTTGAGTCTGAGCCTGTTTCTCCCCATCCAGACCCGTACGGCCTCCAGGCACCGGGACATCACTTCAAGGGCATCGTTGGGGTGGTCTGGGGTGGAGATGTACAGCTGGGTGTCATCAGCGTACAGATGGCACTGCACCCCAAAACCACGGATGATCTCGCCCAGCGGCTTCACATAAATGTTGAACAGGAGAGGCGAGAAGACCGACCCTTGTGGCACCCCACAAACCAAGTGCCTTGAGGTCGACCTCTGCCCTCCAGCCAACACAGACTGCGACTGGTCGGAGAGATAGGAGGAGAACCACCGTAAGACAGTGCCTCCTTCTCCCAACCCTTCCAACCGGCGCAGCATGATACCATGGTCGATGGTATTAAAAGCCGCTGAGAGGTCTAATAGGACCAGAACAGAGGAGCAACCTCTGTCCCGAGCCCTCCAGAGATCATCAACCAACGCGACCAATGCCGTTTCCGTGCTGTACCCGGGCCTGAAGCCGGACTGGAATGGATCTAGATAGACGGTTTCATCCAGATACTGCGGGAGCTGTCGTGCAACCACACTCTCAACAACCTTCGCCAAAAAGCGAAGGTTGGAAACTGGACGATAGTTTGCTAAAACAGCTGGGTCCAGAGAAGGCTTCTTGAGGAGGGGCCTCACCACTGCCTCTTTCAAGGCGGGAGGCAAGAACCCCTCACTCAAGGAAGCATTTATAATCCTCTGGAGTCAGCCTCGTGTAACCTCCCGGGTAGCCAGCACCAACCAGGAGGGACACGGGTCCAATAAACATGTGGTTGCATTCAACCTCCCCAGCATCCTGTCCACGTCCTCGGGAGTCACAGGGTCAAACTCATCCCAGATAACCGTCTCAAGACACACCTCGGACAACCCGCCTGTACCTACCCAGTCAGAGTCCAAGCCTTCCCGAATTCTTATGGCATTGTCCCTTGGTCTCGCCTCCATAGCAGGTCTTTACAATGGTTCCTCCTTCCCTACCAAAGGAACCTTGCAGCATCTTCAAGAACCCGGCTTTCTCTTCCTCTGGGGGTTCTCAGGTCTCTGGATTGGTGGACGTTGGGGGCGATTTCCATAGGGAGCGGTTTCTGCGATCCACACAGATTGGTCATCACCACAGATGCGAGCCTCTCCAGCTGGGGAGCTCATCTGGGACCTCACATGGTTCAGGGCTCGTGGTCGCAGCAGGAGCGTTCCCTCAACATCAACCTTCTGGAGCTTCGGGCCATTCGCCTTGCCCTTCAATCTCTGCATCCCCACATCAACGGGATGGATATCCTGATCCTCACGGACAACACCACGGCCAAGGCGCATATCAACTGTCAGGGAGGCACTCGGTTGAAGGCCCTCATGCAGGAGATGCTTCAGGTAGGCCTTTGGGCAGAGACCCACCTTCTGTCACTTTGGTCAGAACACATCTCAGGAAAGAGCAATGTTCAGGCGGACTTCCTCAGTCGCTCTCTTGTAGATCAGGCAGAATGGAGTCTGCACCCCCTGCTGTTCCAGGACCTAGTGGGTTGTTTCGGCCTCCCATCGGTGGATCTCTTTGCTTCCAGCGCCAACCATCAACTTCCTCGATTCTTCTCCCGGTTCCCATCTCCGGGGGCGGAAGCAGTGGATGCTTTGCGCAGTCCTTGGCCACCAGACATTCTTCTCTACGCCTTTCCTCCCCTTCCGTTAATACCCAGAGTGATACGGAAGCTCTTAGAGGAGAGGGCCAAGCTTCTGCTCATAGCTCCTCACTGGCCAAGGAGACCATGGTTCGCGGATCTGATCTCATTGTCAGTCGCTCCCCATTGGAGGATTCCCGACAACCAAATATCTCTCCTCCAGGGTCGCCTGGTTCATCCCGACCCTCAATCTTTCCAACTGGCCATTTGGAGATTGAGCGGAGCATCCTAGTGAAGGCCATGTTATCTCCAGAAACTATTTCTATTATTCAGGCCTCTCGACGGCAATCCACAAACCGCATTTATGATGCCACATGGAATTCTTTCTCCAGCTAGTGCAGATGGCATGACATAGTTCCCACCTCTGTGTCTGTAGTTCAACTTGTTGAATTTCTTCGCGAGGGATTCATGTCCGGCCTCGCTCCCAACACACTCAGGCAGCAAGTAGCGGCCATTTCTTCCATTCTCACCTGTGATGCGGGTTCATCTTTGGCCAAGGAGCCTCTGATTCGCAGTTTCTTGAGAGGGGCTTCCAATCTTCGCCCTCCAGTGATTCATAGGTTCCCCACCTGGGATCTCAACAAAGTTTTGTCAGCTCTCACTAAACCTCCATTTGAACCTCTGCGTGAGGTGGATCTTAAGTTCCTCTCATTTAAAGTCGCCTTCCTGGTAGCTATCACTTCTGCCCGTCGCATCTCTGAATTGGCCGCCTTGTCTATCTGACAGGACCTCTGCATCTTCCACCCTGACAGAGTTGTTCCTCATTTGGATCCTACCTTCCTTCCTTCCTAAGATTAACTCGGTATTCCATAGATCTCAGGAACTGGTGCTTCCCAACTTCTGCCCTTCTCCCCGGCATCATCTGGAAAAAGTTTGGCATACACTGGATGTCAGGCGGGCAATCAAGATTTATATTGCACGCACCTCGTCCTTTCGTTGAACGGAGTCGCTCTTCGTGGCCTTTCAACCATCGGCCATGGGCTCTAAACTGACATCCACAGCCTTCAGTCGATTGATCAGAGCAACTATACCTTTGGCCTACTCAGCCCAGCGATTGCCTATACCTCGTCATATCACAGTTCATTCCACTAGGAGTGCGACCCCATCTGCAGCCTGGTCCACTCAGGCTCCCTTGGAAGAGGTTTGCCGGGCGGCAACCTGGACGTCACCGTCGCCCTTCATTCGTCATTACAAGCTGGATGTCTATGCTTCGGCGGAAGCTTCCTTTGGATGAAGGGTGTTACAGACGGTGCATTCGGCAAGTGATACCCGGTTCCGGCCTGGTCCCTCCCTATAGGACATCAGCTTTGTTATGTCCCACATGTGACTGGCGTGCCTACCAATAATAGATTTGGGCGTTGGTCTTACCTGATATGCCCTATCTATAGAAGGTAGGCACACCAGTCATTCCCTCCCTTATTGGGGCCATTCCCGGGCTCTGTTTCGGGGGGGTGGGTTGTTTTCACTTTCTCCTTGATTTTCCTGCAGTCACGACAGTCTGCTGTTTCTACCTCGTCTCAAAACTGAAGCAAGCAGCAGAAGGCGGGCCTTTTAACTTTAGCAGACCCGGTCTCATTGGATGAAGTCCAAGCCAATAACCCACATGTGACTGGCGTGCCTACCTTCTACAGATAGGGCGTATCAGGTAAGACCAACGCCCAAATTTGGAATAAAATTGGTTGAGGGAATGTGAGTAATTGTATTTACTTTATACCGGATCAAATCCTTGCTCTAAAAAGATGTATTTTATGTTTCATGTTTTAAAAAAATAAAAAAAACTTTTCCAAAAAAAAAAAAAGGAAGCCCTCGCCTTAGTGGCTGGCATTAAGAAGTTCCACGACTTCTTATATGGATGACCCTTCACCATCTTTACAGACCACAAACCTCTGCTTGGTCTCTTCACAGCTGACAGACACCGCAGATCCTGTCACCATGAATGCTACGATGGTCCATTTTCATGGCTGCATACTCATACCGGCTAGTCCACAAGCTGGGCAAGGAAATGGGCCATGCTGACGTTCTCAGCCGACTGCCTCTACCGCAGACTGAGCTGGATCCAGCCCCAGTTTGTCGTATTCTGGCAATCCAGGACCTACCTGAAGCAACCCTACATGCAGGGGACATGGCAGCTGAAACTACCACAGACAGAACGTTTAGCCACATTGTCAACTGAGTGTTAAGGGGATGGCCAGAGGCCCAGCCAGGCCCTGAGTTCCAGCGCTATGCTTCTCAGAAAAATGAACTGTCGGCCCACAAGGGATGTGTGCTGTGGGGCAGCAGGGTCATCATTCCACCCAGTCTTCGTTCCAAGGTGCTGGATTCCCTACAGGAGGGGCACTCAGGAATTGTTTGGATGAAGGCTCTAGCCAGGAGCTACTTGTGGTGGCCAGGCCTGGACAAAGACATTGAGAATCAAGTAAGGAGTTGCCAGGCCTGCCAATAAACCTGACCGGAGATGCCACAAGCACCAGTGCACCGCTGGGAGACCATGCACACCCCATGGTCTCGCATGCACATTGATTTTGTGGGCCCTTTCCAGGGGCAGGTGTTCCTGATAGTAGTGGACAGTTATTCCAAGTGGTTGGAAGTGGCACCGGTCTCATCAATGACAACGACCATAGTCATCTGAGAGTTGTGCTGGCTGTTCACAACACATGGTCTGCCAGATGTGATTGTGTCCGACAATGGGGCACAATTCATGGCAGAAGAGTTTCAATCTTTCCTCAACGCCAACATGATTCGGCACGTAACATCCGCTCTATTACACCCCGGGACCAACGGTCAGGCCGAACAAATGGTCAGGATCACAAAGGAGGCCCTCAAGCATATGACGACTGGGGACTGGAATCACCACCTGGTGAACTTCCTCCTGTGTCAACACACAACTCCCTGTACAGCAACAGGTTGCAGCCCAGCGGAGCTGAGGTGGGGCCGCTGGTTCACCATGAAGCTCGACCGACTTCACTCAGACAGAGTAGCGGTGGAGACGGCTCAGCCAACACCCCTCCAGGAATTTACAGACAGGTGAATTGGTCTGGGCCAGGAACTATGGGAGTGGGGCACCTTGGGTGGCAGCAAGGGTAACTAAGGTAACGGACCCCTTGTCATACGAGGTTATTCTGGGGAATGATCATACAGTCAGACGCTACATTGATCAGTTACGGCATTGGCAGGCTGGGCCAGTCCCAGATGAGGATCCCGAGGCGTTATCAGACCCACTAGGGAACTGTTTTCCTCTGAGTTTCCTTATACCACCCATGGCCGCCTCTGGAGTAACAGAGGTACCAAGGGCAGTAGAGCCGCCGCCACTCATGGGTGACCAAAACAGCCATCAAGAGCCACCAATTGGAGATGGACAATACCCCACTTAAACAGGACTCTCCAGTAACCTTGCGGCAGTCCACTAGGATCTGTGGGCCCCCAGCCTATCTCAAAGACTATGAATATTGAACGGGCTGAGGGTAAGAACTATCCCAGGGGGGACGGGTGTTATGTATTGAATATATGTAGTTGTGTTAAGCCCAGCTAAAGTGAAACTGAGCTTTGATAGTACAGTGGTCTAAGCACCCTGTTATTAACACAGCTGCCTGCAATTACTGCTGTTTCGAATCTCTCCAAGGCTCAAGGTTGACTCAGCCTTCCATCCTTTCTAAGGTAGGTGAAATGAGGACCCAGTTTGTGGGGGCAATAAGCTGACTTTGTATAAATATACAAAAGTATGAATTTTATTAGTTTTTCCAGATTAAAATCAACACAAGACAAAGACATTATTTATACAGAAAAACAACAACCATACATTCCCCTCCCTCCCTCCCCCACCCATTCATAGCACTAAACATAAAAACACATCTATCCCGGCAGATATTGTCCCTGCCCTCATTAGTAAATAATTATGCCCACAACACAGAATAGGGTAAGTAATCCCTAGATATTATTTTCATACAATTATCTTTCAATCTAAATAAATATATCTCTCCTCATGATTGCCTAGGCCCTCACTTCGTCTCAATTCTTTTATTCAACCACCGGTACCAACTGTACCAACTTTGAAAAAATTCTTCTTTTTCTTTCAACATAAACGTCATTCTGTCCGCCTCAGCGCACTCTAATACTTTATTTATAATTTGGGTACTAGCTGGTATCTCTTTTCCTTTCCACTGTTGGGCGAACACTATTCTAGCTGCAACTAAAATATGAAGAGCGAGATACCATTTTTTCTTATTCAGCCCCTCTGGGCAAATACCTAGTAAATATATCTCAGGTTTCCATTGGAGGTCCACATTAGTAATTTCCTTAATCCAATTCTTAATCCTTCTCAAATACTTCTTCGCCATTATACAAGTCCACCATTGGTGGAAATACGTACCTCTGGTTTTCCCACATTTCCAACATAACTCTGATGCACCCGGAAACATTTTAGCAATTCTTGCTGTTGGGAGATGCCACCTATACAACATTTTATATGCATTTTCCTTAAAAGACGTTGCCGTAGTCATTTTAATATTTTCCCCCCACATTTGTTGCCATTTTTCTAAGGGAATCGAGTACCCCAAATTCCTCCCCCAGGCAATCATAGTGTCTTTTACAACCTCCTCTCCTATCATTCGCTCAAGCAATTATGCATACATTTTGATTATGTATTTATGGTCCTCTCCCATTAATATTTTATCAAAACTCTGTTCCATCATATGTATCCCGTAATTATCTCTATCCTTCCTGTAACGAGATTGAACTGTAGCCTAGGTCCACCAATCTAGCCTAATTCCTTTATCAGCCAAATCTTTCCTAGATCTTAATATCCATTGGGCATCCACAAGCTCTTTATATCTATAAATATTTATTTATTTTATTTATTTGTTCTTATTTCTATACCGCCCTTCTCCAAATAGGACTCAGGGTGGTGAACAGCCAAAGTAAAAAACAATACATACAAAATTTAAAAGCAGTTTAAAATAATTAAATATTTTGGCCGTAAATTAAAACAACCCAATTTAAAAACAATTTAAAATTTAACTCAAGCCAGCCCAGCTAGTTGAAATAAATGGGTTTTCAGGGCCCGACGAAAAATCCGGAGGTCTGTTATTGTACGTATCTCTGGGGGGAGGTTGTTCCAGAGGGTGGGCGCCGCCACAGAGAAGGCTCTCCCCCTGGGAGTCGTCAGCCGACATTGTCTGGCGGACGGCACCCTGAGGAGGCCCACTCTGTGCGAGCGTACTGGCCGGTGGGAGGCTATTGGTGGCAGAAGGCAGTCTCGTAAGTACCCCGGCCCTAAGCCATGGAGCGCTTTAAAGGTGGTCACCAACACCTTGAAGCGCACCCGGAAGACCACCGGGAGCCAGTGCAGCTCGCGCAGGAGAGGTGTTACATGGGAGCGCCTCGTCGCCCCCATAATCCCCCGCGCGGCCGCGTTCTGGACCAGCTGGAGCCTCCGGGTGCACCCCAGGGGGAGCCCCATGTAGAGAGCATTGCAGTAGTCCAGGCGGGAAGTGACGAGTGCCTGAGTGACTGTGCGTAGGGAGTCCCGATCTAGAAAGGGGCGTAACTGGCGTATCAGGCGGACCTGATAAAAAGCCCCCCTGGCCACGGCCGTCAAATGATCTTCTAAAGACAGCCGTGCGTCCAGGAGGACGCCCAAGTTACGAGCCCTCTCCGTGGGGGCGAGTGATTCGCCCCCAATAGCCAGCGATGGCGTCAGCTGGCTATATCGGGACGCCGGAAGCCACAGCCACTCGGTCTTGGAGGGGTTGAGTCGGAGCCTGTTTCTCCCCATCCAGGCCCGCACGGCCTCCAGGCACTGGGACATCACTTCAAGGGCATCGTTGGGGTGGCCCGGGGTGGAGATGTACAGCTGGGTGTCATCAGCGTACTGATGGAACTCCACCCCGAAGCCACGGATGATCTCACCCAGCGGCTTTACATAAATGTTGAACAGAAGGGGCGAGAGGACCGACCCTTGTGGCACCCCACAAGCAAGGTGCCTCGGGGTCGACCGCTGCCCCCCTGTCAACACAGATTGCAACCGGTCAGAGAGGTAGGAGGAGAACCACCGCAGAACGGTGCCCCCCACCCCCAACCCCGCCAACTGGTGCAACATGATACCATGGTCGATGGTATCAAAAGCCACTGAGAGGTCTAACAGGACCAGGATAGAGGAGCAACCCCTATCCCGACCCCTCTAGAGATCATCCACCAACGCGACCAATGCCGTTTCCGTGCTGTGCCCAGGCCGGAAGCCGGACTGGAGCGGGTCTAGATAGACAGCTTCATCCAGGTACCGGGGAAGCTGTTGCGCCACCACACTCTCAACAACCTTCGCAAAAAAGCGAAGGTTGGAGACTGGACGATAGTTAGCCAAAACAGCCGGATCCAGAGAGGGCTTCTTGAGGAGGGGCCTCACAACCGCTTCTTTCAAAGCGGCCGGCAGGACCCCCTCACTCAAAGAAGCGTTAACAATCCTCTGGAGCCAGCCTCGTGTCACCTCCCGGGAAGTCAGTACCAACCAGGAGGGACACGGGTCCAATAAACATGTGGTTGCGTTCAGCCGTCCCAGGACCCTGTCCATGTCCTCGGGAGCCACAGGATCGAACTCCCCCAAGATAACACTCTCAAGACCTGCCTCAGTCATCCTGTCCGGACATACCCAGTCAGAGGCCAGCCCTTCCCGAATCTGAGCGATTTTGTCATACAGATACTGCACAAAGTCCTCAGCTCGGCCCTGCAAGGGGTCATCCCTCACTTCCAGATGGAGGAGGGAGCAGGTCACCCTAAACAGGGCGGCCGGGCGATTATCTGATGGCGCGATAAGAGTGGCAAAATAGCTAGATTTCGCCGCTTTTATCGCCACTAGGTAGGTCTTAATATGAGACCTCACCAGTGTTCAGTCGGATTCGGAGCGGCTGGTCCTCCAACTACTCTCCAGGCGTCTTTTCCGGCGCTTCATCTCCCTAAGCTCCTCGGAGAACCAAGGAGCTAGGTGAGTTCGGTGCCGGGTCAGAGGCCGCAAAGGCACAACACGGTCCAAGGCCCCCGCAGCCGCACTATCCCCGGCGGCCACCCGGTCTTCAGCCGAGTCATGAGCCAGAGTCTCAGGAAATGGCCCAAGCTCCATCTGGAACCTATCAGGGTCCATCAGGCGCCTGGGGTGGAACCACCTGGTCGGTCCCGCCTCCCTGCGGCGGGGTGCAGCGGTTAGAAAGTCCAGTCGAAGGAGCGAGTGGTCAGACCATGACAAGGGTTCGATGGCTATATCCCCTGTATCAAGGCCACTCAACCACTGACCAGAGACAAAAACTAAGTCCAGAGTGTGTCCCCCTGTGTGAGTGGGGTCATGAATTAACTGAGTAAGGTCCATGGCCGTCATGGAAGCCATGAACTCTCGTGCCACCTCAGACGTTTCACCAATAGATGGCAGGTTGAAATCCCCCATGATAACAAGTCTGGGGGTGTCCACCGCCACCTCGGCTATAACGTTAAGCAGCTCGGGCAGGGCCGTTGCCACGTGGCAGGGAGCCAGGTACGTGACCAACAAGCCCATCTGTACTCCATGACCCCACTTCACAAAGAGGGACTCACATCCGGCTATCTGTGGAACAGTGGTCTCCCTTGGATCCAGACCTTCCTTTATAATAACCGCCACCCCCCCGCCCCTGCCCTGAGCCCTTATCCTGTTTAAGAGTTGTTGGATATGTCGTCGCTTCTGTTTCTGAGAACCAGATTGGGATCTTGGTATAAAATTTTCTTCTAATTATGTCCCAGGTTTCCAGCAATATTCGCCTTAAATAATGTCTCTTAAAATACTTATACTGTTGAACTTTCTCTCTCCATAACAGTGCGTGCCAACCGTGCTGTAGGTCATGTCCTTCTAAATCTAATAAAGACCTCCTCTTCAATAACAATTTGGGTGGGCTTTTTCAAGGATTATGATTGGTTAAGGCCCTGTGGGCCTAGAGTATAAATTACAGGCATTTGCCTGCTGTTCCTCAGTTCCAGTTTTGAGTCAATAAATGCTGAGGCCCACTACACAATAGCTATTACCCAAGAATCAGGCTCAATAGCTATATCTTACAACATTCATTAAATGCCAAAATGGCCATGACACTATACAATTATCCAAAACCCTGTTATCCACTCCTGACGTTCCCTCCAAGTGGAGAGGCACTGGCTCAATTCTCACCTATCACCTTCAGGCCATACTTTCCTGCAATCAATTTTAACATTGGCATTAACCCCCAATGTCTAATATAAATTCCACTGTTGAGAACATGATTTTCAAATGACAAATTTGGGTTCCTGAGCTGTACTTTCCAAGTTTGCTCCAGGCATCTAGTAATAGTTTGTTTCAAGAAAACTCCAATAGGCCAGGGTATCTTAGTATCACACCACCCTGTGCTTCTGCACAACAGGCAATTCTGCATTCAACAAAAGCATTCTCACAGAATGTGGGCTGCTTTGATTTTTGCTGCCTGGTTTTAGAATGCTGCTATCTGCTTTTGTCATGCTTTGGAAAAAAAAAAAAGAACAGAAAATCAAGCTTAAGGTAAGAAAGCCCTTTGCCTCCAGACAATGTTTCGAACTATAACTCTCACAGCCCCTTGCTGTTATTATGATGGTCAGAACTCACAGGAATGGTAATGCAAAATGTCATAAGGTTTGCCACACTCGTGTGTAGGATGACCCCAGACTCATTAACATCCCAAGTGCTAAGAGTATTTCTTATTTTGTAAAATAATAAAATAGTGATAATAATCCTAACATGTTTTAAAAGTCCAAACAATTGGATGGTCTGATCAGGAAAGTAGTGCTATGGATGCACTAAATCCTCCTCCTCCCTTTCCCTATCATAAATGGTTCCACTTCTTGCTTGCTTAGTTATTTATACATACATCATCATTTTAGCTATTGTCTATCCCAGTGATGCCCACACCCATAATTCAATGCGCCCCACCCCCCTCGCTCCCCCTTTTGGCATGTAATGGCACGGTGGGCCTGGTAGGCCCATTTTTCGCCCTCCCCAGGCTCCAGAGGCTTTCTCGAGGAGGGCAAAAACGGCCTTCCTCAACCCCCTGGAGGTCCTCCGGAGGCCGGAAATGGCCCGTTTTCAAACTTCCGGTGGGACCAGAAGGCCCGTTTTTCACCCTCTCCAGGCTCCAGAGGCTTTCTAGGAGCCTGGGGAGGGAAAAAAACGGTCTTCCCCACCCCATGGAGGCCCTCCGGAGGCCGGAAACAGCCTATTTCCTGACTTCCGGAAGGCCTGAAAATCAGCTGGCCGGCATGCACATGCGTGCTAGAGCTGAGCTAGGACAACGCTCGTGTGCCCACAGATATGGCTCGGCGTGCCACCTGTGGCACGCGTGCCATAGGTTCGCCATCACGGGTCGATCCACTGCAGGATGAAGGCCTCTTCCACCTGTTTCCAACCAATACGGTCCTGAGCTTTCTTTTGCCAATTGGGCCCACAATACTTGCTGATGTCATTGATCCATCTTGTTTTAGGTCTCTTTCGTGGATGCTTTTGTCAAGTATTTGCAAGCCATTGGCACATATATCATACAGACACTAGTGGAGGCAGAAAGTGCCCCCACCTGTTGTGGCCCCGCCCTCTGAGCCTGTCCCATCGGAGGAAGAAAGCTCCAAGCATGAGGAAGAGGAGTCAGCCAGGCCTCCCTCTCCAGGCCCCTCCCCTCTGGCATTGTCTCAAGTGCCGGCCGAGGGAGAGGAGACAGCTGATTCGAATCAGAGTGATGAAGAAACATCATTCCTGGACGCACGCCTCCGAAGGCGTGATAAACGTTTGCAGCAGTTTAGGAGGCGTGCTAGGGATTAGAACTGAGTCACTGGACCACACCCCAGAGACTATATAATAAAGGGTAGTGGTCAAGGATCCTTGTGACAAACAAAGCAAACCCTGGATAGTCACTAAAGCCTCGTCCGGAACTGCTGAGAGAAAGATTTAAAGTGTCGGACATTTGGACTCTTGAGTATTTATCTTTCTGTTTTACTTTGAAAATAAAGTCACTTGGCAGACGGTGTGTCTATCGCTGCCAAGTGGGAGATAAGACCTGGGTGCGTTCCAAAGTGTTTCCTTAACCCTCGACTGGCTGTGTTTGTGTGTGTGTGGGTACGGGGACAGATCACCCACCCCTATGTGGAGAGGAGGGGCTTACACTGAGTATAAAACCCACTCTAACCTTTCCACCAAGCTCTTTTACGTTTGTTCTCCATGAGACATGATCTTTGATAAGGGTAGTCACACACGCTGTGTGCCCCCTATCCTAATGGATATTAAGACAGCCTTTGTATATAGTTAATATGTTTTGTTATATGAATAAATACATTTATCACATTTATTCATGCATCTGCCTTTGGACTCTTCTATGCTCCTGGGTGTTTCTACGATCCCAATTTCCACAGAATGGTAGCAGAGGGAATGGTAGCAGAACTCCACTCCAGGAGCTGTTGAAAAGGCGAGATGCCCTCCAAAATAACCTGTGAGAGAAGCTCCCCTGTTGTGACCAGAGGCCTTCAACGGAGGAGAACTTCACAGCAGCCCCAGTCTGAATCAACGATGGAAAACATTGAAGGGGGTTTCCATCCAGCTACACCCTGGCAGCCAGAGGCTACCCAGATGCAGCGAGAGATCCCAGGGGCCGAGCCAGGCAATGTTGGAGAAGGCTTCTTCAGCACTGACGAAGAGGGGGCAGAAGGACCAGATGAAAGCCTGGACAGGCAAGTGGCTGAGATGTCAGAAGAGGAGTGCCGAGCAGCGCTCGCCTTCCTCCTGAAGACAAGGGCAGCAGCCAGAAAGAGGCCTGAGGAGGCAGCACCAGAGATGCCTGCCATCCCGGTAAGGACTCCCCTGCCTGATCTCTCCAAGATGGCGCCTGCCGCCAGAGAGACTCCCCCCCCCACCCAGTTTCCCGCCAAACAAAATGGCCACCAGGCCACTTCCGGAGGCAACTTCCTCCAAGATGGCTGCTCCCCTGGGCACTTTGCCAGAACCACGAGCCAGGCCATCCCCAGCTCCACAGCCCAGGCCTACAACGCCAGCCAGTCAGTTCAGCATTCCAGTGGCCCAGAGGACGACTCTGAACCCACAAGCCCCTTGCCAGGCCCCGCCTGCCAAGGCAAACATCAAAGAGGCCATAGAGGCCGTGGTCGCTGCCCTGGAACTTATGGAGCAACCACCCACCGGCCGCCCCGAGGTCCCAGACCCAGCTGCCCACTTAAGGAGGGCCCCAAATCCAACCTCCCACCCCCAGAGGAACCCAGATGGACCTGCAGCCTCCCACCCCCCACTGCAGAGGCGCTCACCATTCACTGAATGCTCCACGGAGGCCCAGGCTTAGGCCTCCGCACCTTTCCGGTCCTGCTGGGATGATCCGGAGCTGCAATCCTGCTCCTCTGATGGAGAAGAGGAGATCCAGATACATTTCCAGGCCTATCCAGCCCATGGACCTCATCTGATGGGCCTCCAGTCTCCAGAAAGATCTCCAGACCTTCTTCCCACTCCTCCAAGGTTTCTCCGCCACACCGCTGATGTCCGGGCCTATGCTGAAGCTCCAGCCAGACTTGACTTCAGAGCTCAGAGAGGGAGATCGGAGCTCCAACAAGAAAAGGCTTTGGAGCATGCTCCATTTCCTGCACGTGCCCAGTTGCTTCAAACTACAGAAGGACTACAAAAAGGAGCCAGACCTAAGCAATCGATCCCAGGCTTAGGGATCCCAATGCCATTCACAACAGGCTCTTTTCAGCCATTTAAACAACTCCCCATGCAGTTTAATGGCAATAATTTTGTAACTTTGCCAAATAATTTTGAAAAATTACATTTAAGTGGTCAGAATTTTAAAAAATGGTGTAAAGAGATTCAGATAATTCTCTTAAGAGAAAATACTCTGGACATGATCAAAAGACCACCCCCTTTACCTTGGAGCCCTGAAATTGAGTTCCTGCATAAAAGAGCTTACACAACCCTGTTAAGTTCTATAGACACAGCTCTGTATGCCAGTCTTTCAGACGGCCTCACAGCTCAGGAAGTTTGGACTGCCCTATATAATTTGTTCCATAGTGACAATATGGCTGCAACCAGCAGATTGTCAAGAATTTTCCACAACTATAAACTCAAACCTGGTGTCAAAATGGGGGAACATTTGGCAACGCTTAAAGCCATGAGGGATGAGCTTATACAGAGGGGGGAGCCTGTTTCTGAATCCACTTTAATTAGTGTGATGTTGAACTCCCTAGACAAATCCTGGACTCCCTTTATTATTTCTCTAGAAGGGGTTTCTAGGGAACAAAGAAATATAGAATACTTTTCTGGCCGCTTTATTGAGGAAGATTTAAGGCGCAGAGATGAGGAACAACAAGAAATGAAGGAGGCATATCACAGATCTAGGCCTCAGAGGAGGCGCCAGGACACAAGTGAAAGGATTAATACCCTTCCCACCTGCTTTGACTGTGGCATACAAGGTCACTTTAAAAGGGAGTGCCCTCGCTCTAGGGCCAACACGGCTGGACTTAAGCACAATAAAAATAAAAGAGGCCGTGGAAGAGGGGGAGGTGGTCATAAAGGATACCAATTCTGTAGTGTCACTAGTGACAATCACACCTCCCAGGTAAAGGATGCTGAGGGGCTGTGGCTTCTTGATTCAGGTGCATCAACGCATATAGCCAACACGAAGCAAGGATTTAAGGTTTTACACCCACTCAAGTCCTCAGTAAAAGTTGCCACTGGAGACAACGCAGAGGTAACTGGGGAAGGCGTGATCAATGTGCCTGGTATAGGAGATGTCACAGGGGCACTGCATGTTCCCTCAATCAAGAACAACCTTTTAAGCATCTTAAAATTGACTGAGGATAAAAATGTAAAACTGGTTTTTGAGAAGGGTGGAGGTTATGTTTTCGAAAATGGGGGTGTTGTTGGCGATATTGTAAAAATCAACAATTTGCCTTATTTTTCCCCAAAAGCAAAGGTCAAAAGGCACAAGAAACCTAACAAGAGGGCTCAGGGAGCTAACGCCCAGATAGAGCAGAAAGCTTCTGTGCCAGCCCCCAGGTTGTCCAAACTCAAGGACCCTGGACCTAAAACAAATGAAGCTTTTAAACCAGCTCCTAGGACATCCAAAGCCATTAAGGCTGAGCCCATTAAGGTCACAACTCCTCAGCCAACCCTGAGGAACTCTAAGGTGACCATTAATCCAGTGCCTACTCTCATTACTGAACTTACCAAGGCTTGTAATGGTAAGATACATAAGGTTGACAAAGTATGCATGGGTAAACCTTTACATTTGGATTGTGCTCATATATTACACCGCAGGCTTGGCCATGCCAGCTTCCCGGTTATTAAGAAAATGCAAGATTTTTCTGATGGGCTTAAGATAAAGAATTGTAATACCTATTTGGAATGTGCCATCTGTAAGGCAGCAAAATCTAAAACTGCTGCTATACCTAAGGTCTCTTCCCGTCGTGCAAGGTACCCTTATCAGCTGGTACACATGGATTTGGTTGGTCCTTTTAGACCCTCCCTTGGTAGGGGGCATTATTTTTTAACAGTAGTAGATGATTACTCTCGTTATGGCCATGTATTTATTTTAAAGGACAAAACTGAAGTCTTTACCAACTTCAAATATCTTTACAACCAGATCCAAACGCAACACAAGGTGTGCATCGCTCAGGTGCAGAGTGATAGGGGGACTGAGTTTACATCCAAGACTTTTGAAAAGTGGATGAAGGAGAGAGGTATCCTCCATTTTAAATCATCCCCTCGAACTCCGTCCGAGAATGGCATTGTAGAAAGGAGAAATGGCGTGCTGCAGAATGTCATGAACTGCCTACTTGCAGATGCTGACATGAGCCAAGTTTTTTGGGCAGAAGCGGTCAAAATGGCTAATTATCTAGTCAACAGGACGTGGAGTAGTGCCATTAACCAAACCCCATACTTCCTGGTCCATGGAAGGAAACCTAGCCTCTCACACCTGAGAATTTTTGGTTCCTATGCCTGGGTCCATATTCCCAAGCACCTCAGAAGAAAGGGGGGCAAGGCATCAAGGAGGCTCAGATTTATAGGTTATGCAACCGGCAGCAAGGCCTCTAGGTTTGTAGACAAAAATAACCTTGTCATTGTCTCTAGATCAGCTTCCTTTGAGGAGGGGTCAAATTGGTCAAAAATTCATTCCAATGAACCCGGTTATTCCCCTATTAGAAGCGACACTGAACAAGCAGCACCACCTGAAGAGGATGAACCAACAAACTCCAAACAACTGACCAGCGAAGATCCGGATGGTGATGAATCCCTACCTGACTCTGACGATTCAGACAAGGAATCCCTGGGTGACTTCACACCTCCTGCCTCACCTAAACGACCATATCTTCGCAGCGCCTGGGACAGAGGCCCGCCCCATTTTGATTGGAAAGATACCTCCGGCAGCTCCAATTCTGACACCGATGCTCCGGATGACAATGATGATGGTGAGTGGCAATTTCCCAGACGGTCAAAACGCTCCAATAAAGGGGTGCCACCCAAAAGGTTGGACATTGGCTGTGTTGCCTCGGTCAACAGCGTTACCATGGCCCCTAAAATGTACTCAGATGTCCTCCAGCTTCCCGAGGAAGAACAGCGCAGGTGGAGGGTGGCAATGGAGCGGGAAATGGACAGTCTCAAAAAATTGAAAGTCTTCATCCCCATGGAAGTCCCCAAAAAGAGGAAAGCAATTGGCACCCGTTGGGTCTACAAGGTCAAGCCAATGCCCAACAACAAACTCCTCTATAAGGCCCGGCTGGTAGCACAAGGCTACGCACAGCGCTACTTGCAGGACTTTGATGAAACATACTCCCCCACCGTGAGAGCGGAAAGTGTGAGGGCTGCTTTGGTCACCACAGCAGCACATGGGGAACACATTTTTCAATTTGATGTGCAAACTGCTTATTTACACGCACATCTAAAACAAGAAATTTATGTCAGAGGTGCCCCCGGATTTCAACGGCAGGAAGGCCACACCTTTGCTTCTGAAGAAAAATTTGTACGGCCTCAAACAATCAGGCAGACTGTGGTACAAATGCCTGACTAAAACTCTCAAATCACTGGGTTTCCATCCATCTCCAGCTGATAAATGTACCTTCACAAGGGATACCAAAGGGGGGCTGGAGAAAGTCCTAGTGTATGTCGATGACCTTTTATATATAGGGCCTGACAAGGGGGGATGTATTATATTTGCCAGGACCCTACAAAAAAAGTTCACTCTAAAGTCTTTAGGATATGTAGACAAGTACCTAGGCATACAAATCATCACTACACCAAAAGGTTTTGCTCTCTCCCAAAAGGAAAAGATAGAGGAACTCTTGGTGAAATGTAAAATGGAAGATAGCAAGCCAACGGCTATCCCAATGCAGACCAACTATTATGGATTGGCACACAAGGATAGCCCAGAGTTCCAAAATAATACTCTATTTAGGTCAGTGATCGGCTCATTACTATATATAAGTAACTGGAGCCATCCAGATATTGCCCTGGCCATAAACCTGCTATCTAGACAAGTGGAACATCCTACCCAGTTCCACTGGTTGGCCATTAAAAAGCTATTAAGGTATCTCAAGACCACAGCAGATTACGTGCTTCGCTTGGAACCTGAGAATAGAGACAAGGCCCAATTAAAATGCTTCGCAGATGCGGACTGGGCCGGAGATACCAAGACACGTAGGAGTACTTCGGGCTTCTTGGTACTATTAAATGAGGCACCCATCCATTGGCATGTGGGGCAACAGAAATTTGTTTCGTGCTCCACCGCTGAGGCCGAATATGCATGCTTATCAGAGGCAGGGAATGATCTGATATGGTTTGATGCCTTAATTTCTAGCATCTGGACACCACCGACTTTGCCCATCCAAATTATAGAAGACAACACCGGGGCCATAGGCATTTCCAAAGCCTATGCGGTGGGAAAAAGGTCCAGACATATTGATATCCGCTATCAAAATGTTAGGCAACTAGTAGAGATGGGGTTTATATCTTTATCACATTGTCAGACCAAATATCAAACAGCTGATATTTTCACAAAACCTCTACCAGCAGATAGGCACAAAGATCTGTGTAAAAAGTTATGTCTCACAGGGTAAAATCTGTTGTGCATTGCATTTGTATGTTTGCATGCCATTGGCTCGCAAGGAGGGGAACTGTCAAGTATTTGCAAGCCATTGGCACATATATCATACAGACACTAGTGGAGGCAGAAAGTGCCCCCACCCCTATGTGGAGAGGAGGGGCTTACACTGAGTATAAAACCCCCTCTAACCTTTCCACCAAGCTCTCTTTTACGTTTGTTCTCCATGAGACATGATCTTTGATAAGGGTAGTCACACACGCTGTGTGCCCCCTATCCTAATGGATATTAAGACAGCCTTTGTATATAGTTAATATGTTTTGTTATATGAATAAATACATTTATCACATTTATTCATGCATCTGCCTTTGGACTCTTCTATGCTCCTGGGTGTTTCTACGATCCCAATTTCCACAGCTTTTTATCAAGTGGGATCCATTCTATGACTGCCTTGGTCCACCTGCCATCAATTCTTCTTGCTATGTGACCAGTTCATTTCCATTTCAATTCTTTTACTCTCTTGATGATATCATATACTTTTGTTTGTTGTCCAATCCATGTGCAGGTCTTTCTATCTTGTCTTGTAATGCCAAGCATGTATCTTTCCATGGTCCTTTGCACCACTCGTAGCTTTTGTATCGATCGTGAGGTTAGTGTTCATGTTTCACTGGCATATGTTAGAGCAGGTAGCACACACTGATTGAAAATTTTTCTCTTCAGGCATAGGGGGAGGTTGTTCTGGAAAATTATGCTTAGCTTGCCGAATGCCGGCCAACCACATTTAACACGCTGTTCAATTTCCTTTATTGTATCAATGACTCAACAGTACAATTAGGATAATTGCAG
Source organism: Pituophis catenifer annectens (assembly GCF_029215685.1). NCBI lineage: Eukaryota > Metazoa > Chordata > Lepidosauria > Squamata > Colubridae > Pituophis > Pituophis catenifer. Next base: position 73,176,058 of record NW_027256885.1, read on the forward strand.
TCAGCAGTCAGTCAGCAGTCAGTTACAATGACTCATCAGTACAATTACTCAGCATTACATCTTAAAGTTACAGAATACATTTAAAGTTATAGCACACATATATTGCCTGGACAACTTGTTAGGCTTACACCATATCCTAACAGTATCACCTTCCATTGAGATCAGTTGGCCAAGGTATATGTAATGGTCTACATGCATGCATAACATACACACATACTTCATATTTCTTAACCACCCACCTCCCTGCTTTATTGTTGTCTAAGAAAATAAAAAGACTAGATTTCTTTTTTCTCTGTTGCACAGCTAACAGCAATACTGGGAGAAGTCTCCTGTATCGCTTTCAGCTTTGCTCTCCGTTCACTAAGCAGCCACTGTTCCCCACTCACAAGAAATGGCAAAGAATGCCTTGATCTGAACTGCATCGCTGGGGTCATGATCCAGCAGCCACAGCAATTTCCTCACGCAGCCCAGCACCAGGGCCTACTCTTGAACCTTGGGCACATTCTGGGCACAGGTGCCCACCAGATGGGCAGCTCGCCATCGCATTTCCTGCTCTTTGTGTTCCAAGTATCGGTGGGCCAAAAGCCGCATGCCCTCCAGTTTGCAGAAATCTGGAAGATGATTGAAAGCAGTACAGGTAGTCCTTGACTTACAACCAATCACTTAGCAACAGTTCAGTTATGATGGTCCACCAAAATTTACTTATGACCTGAATACAAAGTTCTGACACACACACCCTGCGCAGAGGTGGGTTGCTACCAGTTCGGACCGGTTCGGGAGAACCATTAGCAGAAATTTGACGTGGTTCTCGGAACCATTAGTGACCTTTGGCTGGCCACGCCCCCAAACCGGTCCCTGCTCACTCACCCTGCTCGCCTGATGCTCGCCCGCCCAGCCCAGCCACTACTTGCAGAATCTAGCCCCGTACTTCTGCCCTTCCCACTTTCGGAATAGCAGCAGAGGAGCGGAAGCAATTAATACAAACTGATTAGTGAAAGCTGAAAAATTAAATTAAAGAAATTGAAGGCGGATTGGAGAAAGAGGTCAATGAACTGTACTTTAAAAATTTGGGTTTTGTGACTGGGAGCCCAAAATGGAAAGAAGGAAAGTAAAAGGATATTTTTAAGATTTCTAAGACTATTTTAAGTGGACGGCAGTGCCATCTAGTGGTGACAGAAAAGACTAAATAGATGTACTGAATAAAGGAGGGGAATGACCTTGGAAAATGTTTTGGAAACTGGCAAGAGGTTTTTGATAAGATGTGGTCTTGTGATTTTGTAACAGAAGAGGGAAAAGCTGGGCTGTCTGTTTTCTTTTATCTCCCCCCCCCTTTTTTTTTCCCCTCTTGCCTGTTGGATTTAAATTTTGGAAGATTTTGCAGTAGTGTTATTTGGAACATTTCGAATATTATTTTGTCTTCTCCAATTTGCCCTTTTTAAAAAAGTATTCTTTTGTTGTGTACCTCTCTTTGTTTGTTTGTTTCTTTGTAGAGGTCTTTGCTTCCTGGATTTAATTTTTTTTTGGGAGGGGGGGTGATTGGGAGGGTTTTTGCTTTTTCCATTTTCTTTTCAACTTTTTTTTTTTTTTTTGCGAGACTATATGTCAGGTGTGCTTCCTTCAAAATCCAGGAAAGAATGACCCAAACTCCATTTTTTATAGAGATTAGTACTTTTACTGAAAATGAAGCGATCGCAACCGAGGTAAAGCTGGAACTAAGCAAAACGTGCGAAATTGCATCTAGAAAGCATCTCCCCCCCCCCTTGTCCATCGTCCATCATCCAATCCAAAGGTCAGGTGGAATCACGTCTGGCAACATCATCCATCAGGAATGCAATGACGGTTGATCTGACAGCCCCTTTGGAGAATAGGTTTCGTTTCTTGGAAAAACTCCTCCTGCGCCCTTCGCCCCCCTAACTGTTTCCCACCCGTTTCTTATGGCAGCTGAAGCAGTAAAAGCGGAGGCTGACACTATACCTTATACTTTTTCTATTTTTTATTGTTTGCTTTGGACATTTTGAGCGAATATCTTGGTTTTGGAAATTTTTTTAAAATTTTTATTGGTTTTACCACAACAGCACAACACAACACAACATACAAAACACAAACACATGATATGTGTTTCTTTTTACATATCAGTTTCGTTCCTCTTACTTTCTACTATATACATTCCCCATTTTTCCCATTCTTTATTATTGTTATCTTTATCGTCCCTTTATTTTTAATTTTCTTCATTTACAATATTTTGCACATTTTTCACCTTCTCTCCATCGTTTTTTTCACATTTACTTTCCCTAATCTTGAGCCAATCATACCATTTATTCCATACTTGATAATATTCTGTATCTTCCTTTTCTTTTATTTCTTTCGTTAATTTATCCCTCTCCACACAGTCCAGGTTTTTCTTAATTATTTCTTCCTCTGTTGGGATCTTTTATTTTATTTATTTATTTGATTTGATTTCTATACCGCCCTACTCCCGAAGGACTCAGGGCGGTGCACAGCCAAACAATAAAACACATACATACAAAATTTAAAAGTAGAATAAAATCAAATTAAATAATTTTGGCCCCGACAAATTTAAAACCCCAAACTTTTAAAACCAATTTAAAATTGAATGTATAAAATACTAAAAGATATTTAAAAATTAAAAATCTTTTATAAAAGAGGGAGAAAATTACGCCAGGCCCGCCTGGTGAAATAGTAAGGTCTTTAAAGTGCGGCGGAAGTTGCGCAGATCCGGGATCCTCCGTATCTCTGGGGGGAACTCGTTCCAGATAGTAGGTGCCCCCACAGAGAAGGCTCTCCCCCTGGGGGCCGCCAGTCGGCATTGTTTGGCTGACAGCACCTGGAGGAGCCCCTCTCTATGGGAGCGTACCGGCCGGTGGGAGGCTATTGGTGGTAGTAGGCGGTCCCGCAAGTACCCAGGTCCTAAGCCATGGAGCGCTTTAAAGGTGGTAACCAAAACCTTGAAGCGCACCCGGAAGACCACCGGGAGCCAGTGCAGCTCGCACAGGAGGGGGTGTTACATGGGAACGCCATGTCGCTCCCATTACCACCCGCGCGGCCGCACTCTGCGCCAGTTGGAGCCTCCGGGTGCTCCTCAAGGGGAGCCCCATGTAGAGAGCATTGCAATAGTCCAGGCGGGAGGTGACAAGGGCATGAGTGACTGTGCGTAACGAGTCCCGATCCAGAAAGGGACGCAACTGGCGAATCAGGCGAACCTGATGAAAAATTCTCCCGGTAACGGCTGTCAAGTGCTCTTCTAAAGACAGCCGTGAATCCAGGAGGACGCCCAAGTTGCGAGCCCTCTCCATGGGGGCCAATGATTCGCCCCCAATAGTCAGTGATGGCATCAACTGACTATATCGGGACGTTGGAAACCACAGCCACTCGGTCTTGGATGGGTTGAGCCTGAGCCTGTTCCTCCCCATCCAGATCCGTACGGCCTCCAGGCACCGAGACATCACTTCAAGGGCATCGTTGGGGTGATCCGAGGTGGAGATGTACAGCTGGGTATCATCAGCGTACTGATGGTACTCCACCCCGAAACCACGGATGATCTCGCCCAGCAGCTTCACATAAATGTTGAACAGGAGAGGCAAGAGGACATATGAGAGGCCTCGGGGTCGACCTCTGTCCCCCTGTCAACACAGACTGCGACCGGTCAGAGAGAAAGGAGGAGAACCACCACAACACAGTGCCTCCCACCCCTAACTCTTCCAACCGGTGCAGCATGATACCATGGTCGATGGTATCAAAAGCCGCTGAGAGATCTAACAGGACCAGGACAGAGGAGCACCCCCTGTCCCGAGCCCTCCAGAGATCATCAACCAACGCGACCAATGCCGTTTCCGTGCTGTACCCGGGCCTGAAGCCCGACTGGAACGGATCCAGATACGTCGTTTCATCCAGGTGCTGGGGGAGCTGTTGCACGACCACACTCTCAACAACCTTCGCCACAAAGCGAAGGTTGGAGACCGGACGATAATTTACCAACATTGCCGGGTCCAGGGAAGGCTTCTTGAGGAGAGGCCTCACCACCGCCTCTTTCAAGGCAGCAGGAAAGTCACCCTCACCCAGCGAAGCGTTTATAATCCCCTGGAGCCAGCCTCGTGTCACTTCCCGGGAAGCCAGTACTAACCAGGAAGGACACGGGTCCAATAAACAAGTGGTCGCATTCAGTCTACCCAGAATCCTGTCCACGTCCTCAGGGGTCACAGGATCAAACTCATCCCAGATAACATTCTCAAGACCTGCCCCTGTCTCTCCCCCTGAGACTACCCAGTCGGACTCCAAATCTTCCCGAATCTGAGTGATTTTGTCATACAGATACTGAACAAAATCCTCGGCTCTACCCTCCAAGGGGTCCTCCCGCGCTTCCTGATGGAGCAGGGAGCGGGTCACCCTAAAGTGGGCGGCCGGGCGATTATCTGATGATGCAATAAGAGCAGCAAAATAGCTACATTTCGCTGCTTTTATCGCCACTAAGTAATTCCTAATGTGGGATCTTACTAGTGTCCGGTCAGATTCAGAAAGACTGGCCCTCCAACTACTCTCTAGGCGTCTTTTCCGGCGCTTCAACTCCCTCAGCTCCTCGGTAAACCAAGGAGCCAATTGAGATCGGCGCCGGGTCAGAGGCCGCAAAGGCACAACCCGATCCAGAGCTCCAGCAGCCGCCCTATCCCAGGCGGCCACCAGGTCTCCAGTCGAGGCATGTGCCAGAACCTCAGGAAATGGCCCAAGCTCCGTCTGGAATCTGTCAGGTTCCATCAGGCGCCCGGGGCGGAACCATCTTACCGGCTCCGCCTCCCTGCGGCAGGGTGCAGCGGTTCGAAAGTCGAGACGAAGGAGAGAGTGATCTGACCATGACAAGGGTTCAGTAACTATATCCCCTATCTCAAGATCCCTCGACCACTGTCCAGAGACAAAAACCAGATCCAGCGTGTTTCCCCCAGTGTGGGTAGGGCCATGAATTAACTGGGTCAGGTCCATAGCTGTCATGGAAGCCATGAACTCCCGAGCCATCTCCGACATCTCACCCATGGACGGCAGGTTGAAATCCCCCATGACCATAAGCCTAGGGGTATCAACCGCCACCGTGGCGATGACGTTGAGTAGCTCGGGCAGGGCTGTTGCCACATGGCAGGGAGCCAGGTACGTGATCAGCAAACCCATATGAACCCCATGACCCCATTTCACAAAAAGGGATTCACAGCCGGCCGTCTGAGGAACAGTGGCCTCCCTCGGTCTCAGACCTTCTTTAATGATAACCGCTACCCCCCCCGCCCCTCCCCTGTGACCTCGGCTGATGGAATGCTTGGAAACCTGGTGGGCACATTTCAACAAGGGGAACCCGCCCCACTCCACCGCTCGTAGACAGCGAGTGCGCACTCCCCTAACACGATATGGCCCCCTGCTCCCGCCATATCTACCCCTCCCACCTACAGTACTGATGTTCAAAAAACCATCCGGACAAGCTCTAACCCCCCCTTGACCCCGGGTCCCCCACCCCCCACACCACGCTTCACTGCCAGACCCGACCCTCCCCCTTGTGGGTTATCCCCCATACCCACAACCCGAATTCCAATCTGACCCTCCCCCTCCCTGGGACCCCTTAAAAATTTGACTAAAAATTTCGATAGAAAACCCCTCAATCCCCTAGTTTGCACATGCCACCTCTCTGGGTCCCAAAACCCGTCCTTGAGGTGGGCCCTCGGTAGTGAGGAGGGCCACATCTGCGAGAGGGGGGAATCTCGCAGCGCAAGAAGATCCGCTGTCGTGTACATCTCCAAGATACAGCGATGGAGGCACGGAGCTCAAACAGGGGACTTCACAAAAGATGTAACACAGCCATTTGTTCATTGATGTACTATTGGTATCTCTACTGTCCTCCCACGACAGTAGGAGGGTCCTGATTATCTCATCCAATGGGAACGGCCTCCGGCCCGCCCTCTCACGGCAGGGCCCCCAGGGGGCTGTAGATCGAAAAAACTTCTCCGACAGACGAGACTCATGATGTAATAAAGGACCCCTCAACAGATGCATCAATTGGCTGACCCATGGTCAGAGGAAGAGTTTATCAGTCTATCAGTCAGTCAGTGAGTCACTTCAGGGGCAAAGATGGAAAATCTTTGGCATAGTCTTATACTCAAGATCACATCCGAGTAAGTCCCGATAAAAAGGGGGAGGGAGAAGAAAGGAGGGGGAAGAAGGGAAAAGGGGAAGAAAAGGGGGGGGGAGAGAGAGGACTCAGGGCAAATAATGAGCCCATTTAGGCGGACACAGTACCCGGGAGGGGGAGGAAAAAGGGCTGGTATCCAAACGAGGGAAAACCCTCTGTCACCCACCAGCCCTATTTTCCTCAGTTCTCCAGACCCCAGCCTCCATTAAATGTCACAGGAGGCCTCCAGGTCCTCTGCAGCCACCAGGATATTCCGAGGGGGGGGTCTCTCTTCTCCAATCCCAAGACCCGTTTATACTCCTCTCAGTTTCTGAGTGGGTTAGGTGGAAATTCAACAGGCTGCCACCACTCGCTGCCCCAAAGCCATTCTTCCTCCTTCATCTTCTCTGCCAATGCCTCTGGGCTTATCCAGGGGTGAGGGAGGTCTTAAAAAACCCTCGCCCCGAGCTCCACTGACTGAGCCCGCCGCCGCGATGATAAGCCACCATATCTCCGCTCTCTGCGCTGCTCTGCTCTCTTTTCTCACCCTTCTCCACTCCAGCAGCGCTTCCATTCTCAATTCTCTCTCGGTTCTCGCCCGATAAGCCACCATGCCTCAGCTTTCGGCTCCGCTCTCCGCTCCCCTCCAGCAGGGTCTCCGCTCTCGACTCTCAGCTCTCGGCTCTCTCAGCAGCGTCGGCAGCGTCGGAGCGGCACAATTTCCACTCTCCCTTGCTGCTTCCGACTCTGGGAACGTCCAGGGGTGAGGAAGGTCTCAAAACCCTCGCCCCGGACCCATCTGACTGAACCAGGGGTTGCTGATGGTCGAGCTCCCCTGTAGTACCCCCTAAGGCCCCGAAAAGTCCTCCATCTTACCGCAGCGCTTCACCACGCGACCACCATCTTGCACATGCACATTTCACTTTTCCAGGACTGTGCGTAGACTAGCCTTGCCACTGTAATTATATGGAGAATCAAATATCTAATTTCTTTACTGTAAGTTCTGTTCAATATCCCCAGTAAAATTGTTTCTGGTTTCCAATCCACATTATAGCCAATTATCTCTTCTATCCAACTTCTAATTTTAATCCAATATTTTTTCGCACTGGGACATGTCCACCAGAGATGATAATATGTTCCGGGGACTTTTTTAGATTTCCAACAATTTGGAGAGTTGTTCAGAGACATTTTAGCAAGTCGTACTGGTGTGAAGTGCCATCTGTAGAACATTTTTAATTGGTTTTCCTTGAATGCCGTTGAAAGAGTCAATTTAATATTTATTTCCCATAATTTTTCCCATTTCTCCAATTCTATATTGTATCCAAAATTTTTGGCCCATCTAATCATGGTATCTTTAACTACCTCTTCTTCCATTTTATACCTCAGTAGATATTGGTATATATTATTAATTAATTATATCTCTGTTCCATGAAAAATTTTATCTAAAACTTGCGGCTCCTTTCATATTTCATATATCTTTTTATCTCTTACAAATTTAGATTGCACTTGTGCAAATGTCCACCAATCCATCACCCTACCAATTTCTTGTTCCAATTCTTGTTTCGTTTTCAAATCTCCTTGATCATTTACCAATTCTTTATATCTAATTATCTTATTTTTCTCCAATAAATTTGGGTATATTAATGCTTCTGTTGGTGATAACCACATTGGAATTCTAATATAGTGTTTTTGTTTTGTTTTTTCCCAAATCTGTAGCAATGCATTCTTGATCAAATGTGTTTGAAAATATTTATGTGATTTATATTTCTAATCCCACAGGAATGCATGCCAACCTGCTTGCAGGTCTTGGCCTTCTACTGTTAGTAGTCTGTTATTTTTCAGCTCCATCCAGTCTTTTAACCATACTAAACTCGCCACTTGGTGATAAATTTCCCATTCTGGTAACGCCAATCCCCCTCTATCCTTTGTGTTTTGCAAAAGTTTTAATTTAATCCTGGGCTTTTTCCCTTGCCATATAAATTTGGAAATTAATTTATTTAATTCTTGAAAGAATGTTTTCCCTTGTTTTAATGGTATCACTTGGAACAGAAATAAAATTCTCAACAATATATTCATTTTTACTGTTGCGGCCCTCCCTAGAAATGAGATTTGTAATTTTCCCCAATTTCCTAAGTCTTTTTTTATTTGGTGTATCAATTTATCATAGTTGTCCTCCTTAATTGAGGAGCATTTCGCTGTAAGCCAAATTCCCAGATATTTAATTTTCTTAGTTATCTTCATTTTTATTTTGTCCTCCTATTCCTTTTCCTGACCCTTTGTAAGATTTTTTGTTATTAATTTTGACTTATCCTTATTAATTTTGAGTCCCGCTACTTCACCAAATTCTTCTATCTTTTGTATCAATTTAGAACCCATTTCTAATGGATCTTCCAAAATAAATACCATGTCATCGGCAAATGCTCGAGTCTTGTATTCTTCCTTCCTAATTTTTAAGACCCTTATTTCCTGATCTTCCCTAATTTTCGTTAGAAGAGTTTTGAGTGATAAAATAAATAGAAGAGGAGAAAGGGGGCACCCTTGCCTAACCCATTTTGTAATATCAATTTTTTCTGTCAACCCCTCATTTATTTATTTGAAAAAATGTTTTCAACTCTCTCCCTATCATCTGTCTATATTTTTTATCTTTACACAAATTCTGATTCATTGTCCATTGTTTATTTTGTTTTTGGGTTTTCCATTTTAATATAATTGGATTGTGATCAGCCCAATCATTTACTCCTATTTCAATTTCTTCTATTTCATTTTGAATTTCTGCTGTTGTCCAGGCCATATCGATCCTGGACCACGATTGATGTGGGTATGAATAAAATGTATATTGTTTATGTGTTCTATGTGTCTCTCTCCATACGTCTCGCAGATTGAACTCAGATGCTATATCAAAAAAAGCTCTTGGTAACACACTTTTTTTCTTTTTCTTTTTTTTACTACTTTTATAGTCTCTCTCGACTTCTACCACTGAATTAAAGTCCCCAATCATACAAATCCTTTCATAGACCATGTCTACTAATTTCTTGTGTATATTTGTAAAGAATTCTTGTTGATTTTTATTTGGTGTGTAAATTACTGTAAGTAGCATTTGTTTCTGTTCTATCTCCAATTCCACCATCAAAAGTCTACCTTCCCCGTCTGCATATCTTAGATTTGATTTGATTTTTTCCTTTACATATATGGCAATACCTCCTTTCTTTTTATCTGCTAAAGTTGTGTATAATGTTCCTAATTTTCTATTTTCTAATAATTTTCTATATTCTTTTTGTATATGAACCTCTTGGAGGCATATCAGTTCAGCTTCCAATTTCCTTAATTTATTAAATATTAGCGTCCTTTTCTTTGGGATATTTAATCCATTAATATTTACTGAGAAAAGCTTAATTGCTTCTCCCATCTTCTACTTGATCTGTCTTTTTGTGTTTCTAGTCTCTCTTACTTTTGTAAGTCTTTCTCTATTTCTAGTTCTTCCAATTTCTCTTCCTCCTGACTTCTAGTCTCTAATTCTTCCCTACTCCCTTGATCATCCCCTTGCACGAAGTGGTGTTCATAAAATTCTTTTGCCTTCTCCAGTGAATCGATCCTATACTTTTTTTCTTGCCATGTCACAAGTAAACCCTCAGGTATCAGCCATCGATACAGTACTTTATATTTAATTAATTGGGTTGTTAAAAATTGATATTGGCATCTTTGGTCTCTTATCCTTCTTGGTACCTGTTTCAATACTATGATTTCTTTGCCTCTATATGTTAATGTTTCCTCTCTTGTCCTTTTATATACTTCGTCTCTTATTGACCATTCTGTGAATTTAATGTGTACCTCCCTCGCCAACCTCTGTCTTCATGAGTAGTTTGTGTATACTCGATAGGTTTCATCAATATCTCGTCTTATTTCCTGTTTATCTTTTCCTAATATCTCCGCCACAATTTCTGCTATTTTCTCTCCTAAATCCTCTTCTTTCTCTTCAACAATATTTTGAAATCTAAGGAAATAAGAAGAATTCTCCATTTCCAGAAATATGATCAATTCAGCCAATTCTCTATTTATTTGCATCGATTTCTGTTCCCACATTTCCATTTGGTTATCAATCTGATCAATTTTTGTTTCCACTTTTTGGATTCTCTGTTCATTTTCTACCATTGTTTGTTGTATATTTCCTATCTTATCATTCATATTTTTTATCTCACTTTTCATTTCCCCAATTTCATCTTTAATTTCTTTGTGGTGTACTCTTGTCTCTTATTTGGTTATTTGCAATGGCCTCCTGGGTCTTCATCATTGTTTCCTGTATTAATTGTAATGCTATCTGCATACTTTGTATACTCATTGCCTGTTCTGTTTTTTCTTTTCCTAACATAGTCACTATCGATCATTGACTTGTAGGAGAATCTGTTGGTGTAATGTTTGTGGCTGCTTTTTTGCCTGTTTTGGTTATTGTTGCTGTGGTTGACATCTTTATCACCTGTACAATATTCTTCCAATTTAACATATAACAATATACCGGTATTAGGATTTAAGTTCAAGCTGCGGATTACCTCTACTATACTTTAACAGCAATATTTTCCTGTTTTCTCTCTCACCCTTATATATTATATTTTATGATATTCTTATCACTTTATAACTCTAATCGTGATATTTATAACTGTACAATTTTCTAAATTTCTATTTATCACTCTTATTTAACTGAGTATATTTCTTTACAATACAATAATATTATTCTTCAATCAATTCACTTATTGAGTTATATCTCTATACCTTACTTAATTCAATTCATTCTGACCATTTCATTTACATCAATATCTATAATCACTTTCCTTCTTATCACTTATTATCCGCTCGTGTCTGTCTGTTGCAATCTTGCATCAGCCTTCTCTCCAGATTTTCAATAAACACTGTCCCCTTCTTTGTGTCAGTAATTTCTTGTTTGTAGTTATCTTTTCCTTCCTCAAAGTTCAGTTTCCTTAGTTAACACTTCGTTCTCCACTGTCCAATTGTCCCTTCAGCTTTTTATAATCCTTCACATCAGTTTCTCAAAATCCTTCAATCGCCATTTTTCATTCAGTCAATACATCCTCAACGGTATCTTCTGTTTCCTCTCCCGTTCGCAATCTCTTTAATCTGTTTCTAATCTTTTCTTTTTTATCAGCTCCTCTATTTGGATTCTCCCCTTCTTCACGGTTTTCTTAACCCAATCTTTTTCTCAATTCTCTGCTTTGCTCTCTTTTAGTGGCTGCCTTCTCGACACTTTGTGTCTTTCCTCTTATTCGCCTTACTAATTTTGCGCTGTCTCTCGCCAAAACCTCCTCACCTCTTTCTGGGATTCCTCACGTTCCGGAACGAAGCTGTCACTTTAAATTTTCACTTCCCACTCTCGCGGCTGCCAGTGCTCCAGGCCGATCTTGAAGACCAGCTCCTTCTTCACTAAGTTTTAAGAGTGCCGCTCCATTCTACTCGGGGGTTTGCCTATCACCCGATTCTCTGGAACGTCCTCTTTAGTTTGCCATTCTCTACAGCAGCGGTTCTCAACCTGGGGGTCGCGACCCCTTTGGGGGTTGAATGGCCATTTCACAGGGGTCGCCAAAGCCCTCTCTCACCCCCCCCACGCCTTCACTCACCCTCACTCTCTGCTCTGTTGGATCGCCGGCCGTTCGCTTACCCCGCCCACTCCCAATCTATTGCTGCCTCCGGAGTCCCAGCTGATGGCTAGAGGAAAAAAAACTGTTTAAATTCTTGCCGCGGGGCTTCAAAGGGCCGCCCTATAGCCAGTGGTGCAGCCGAACCGTTTGTTAAATTGCTGGCTTGCCCCGCCCCTCCGCACCACTATTTATTGCCAATAAATAGTGGTGGGCGAGGGGCGGGCGAGCCAGCAATTTAACAAATGGTTTGGTGTTTTTTTGTAATTTTATTGGCCCACGGAGCTTCAGCATAGGTTAATTAGCCCTGGATTAGATCGGCTCCCGACCCTCAGCTGATTTGCTCTCAGCTGTTTTGCTCAGGGCTCTGCTGCTTGCTTGCAAAGAGGGCTGATTTTTTTTCCCCTAGCTATGCTGAAAAACGAATCTGAAAGTAAAGCAGTTTGCTGTTGCTGCAAAGCAGTTTGCTGTTGCTGCAAAGTTGGAAAATTAGGCAGGCAAATTTCTTTTCTTTTTCCTCACCAAAAAAGGTAGGTGCAAACAATGGGAAATTTAGGGCAAAAGAGGAGAGTTCAAGATTTTAAAACACAAAAGAAAAAAAGTTCTATTTAACTAGGGAATTGTAATAATTGAGATACTATTAATTGTATATTGTGTTGAAAGCAGAAATGGTTAAGTTGTGGTTTGGAGGAATATATGGGGGAAATTATTTGGTTTATTATTATTGGTAAATATAATTAATTGTAAGAAATTGGATTGCATGGAAATAATTGGAATATTCATGTTCATATTGATTAATATACAAAAAAGATAGTTACATAACTAATTGATTTATATTAAAATGTTGAATTTATATTAAACAACTGTAATATTACATAATTAACCAATGTGAGGATGGATATAAAAATAAATGACAATGGGAAGGGGTATAATATAGAATAGAAGGGAAAAATTGAATTTGATTAAGATTAGAGATGAGGATGAAGGGTAATATTGGTTTTTTACAAAAATAGATGAGGAATAAATATGGCAAGAAGGAAATATAGAAATTGTAAATTTAATTGAAATGACTAAACACTGTTTAAATTTATGAACTGGCCAAATACTCTGTTCAAAGAAAATACATTGTATGTTTGTATGTGTGTTTCTAATTATTGTTATTTATTCATATTTGTTCTCTTTTATTCTTTAAAGTTTAACAATTCATTCTTTATCTTAATATCTTTATATTTGTTTGGGGTTGGCTTTCTTCCCTTTCATCTTTTTTATTGTACAGCAATCTTTCTCCTCAAACCTACCACCTCTCTCTTTTCTTTCCTTCTTACTTTCTCTTCCTCCCCCTCTTCTTCTCCTCCCTACTTCCTCTTCCTTTCTCCTTCTCCTCCTCTCTTCCTCCCTCTCTTACCCTCCCTCCTACTCTAATTTCCCTTCCCTTCCTTCATCCCTCTCTATTGCTGTATCCTTTTATGCATATGGACTACTCAGAGGGCTGAAAAAGTTATTTCTGACTGGTCCTCGCACTTTTGACCAGTCCTCGAACTTACGACTGTCCTCACATTTTACGTTTTTGCCCTATCTTGTCACCATGATGAAGAGAAGCAGTTGTGAAATGAGTGACATGGTTGTTAAGAATGCTACAATGGGCATAAATGATGACCAGTCATAAGTGCGAAGACCGGTCAAAAGTGCGAGGACCTGTCAGAAATCACTTTTTTCAGCCCTCTGGGTAGTCCTTTTTTTCATATGGACTACTCAGAGGGCTGAAAAAGTTATTTCTGACTGGTCCTCGCACTTTTGACCAGTCCTTGAGCTTACGACTGTCCTCACATTTTATGTTTTTGCCCTATTTTGTCACCATGCTGAAGAGAAGCAGTTGTGAAATGAGTGACATGGTTGTTAAGAATGCTGCACGGGCATAAATGTGAGGATGGTCATAAGTGTGAGGACCAGTCAAAAGTGTGAGGATCTGTCAGAAATGACTTTTTTCAGCCCTCTGAGTAGTCCCTATACATATAGCCATGGCCACCTCATCACATGACCTCCAAGCCACGCCCACAAAATAAGCCATGCCCACAGAACCGGTAGTAAAAAAATTTAGAACCCACCCCTGGTTGGGGGTCACCACAAATGAGGAACTGTATTAAAGGGTCGCGGCATTAGGAAGGTTGAGAACCACTGCTCTACAGGATCGGTAATGCCCTAAACAGGCCCTTAGTGAGCTTCAGGAACAGAGCCCCATCCCCTCACCCACTCCACGCTGACATCACTGCCGAAAATGGTTTTGGAATTTTTTATTGGTGGATTTTTTATTTTTGTTCTGACTTGGCTTCTCCTTTATATACCACCCTACCGAGTAGGGCGGTATATAAATCAAATAAACTAAACTAAACTAAACTTTTCTCCTTTTTTCTTTTTTTCTTTTTTTGGCTTTTTGGATGTTTTTTTATAGTCTTTCTACTTTTTCTTTTTATATGGATTAAGCCTATGTGGATTAGGGTATCAAGAACCTGAAGAATCTGATTGACTTGGGAGCAGATCTGGAATTTGAATTTGGGATTTAAATAAAGGAACAGCTGGAACCTAAGAATTGGACTATTTGGATTACAAATTGGGTGGTGTGATTTGAAGAGACAAGATGAAGAAAACAACACATTTATCATCACCATCAATATCAACAGCGCCGGGCACCACGGGACAAAAGACAACAGAAACTGCATCACAGCAAGAGAAAATTAACACGGAATTAAAAGAATATGCTACAGACTATATATGAAGATCTCAAGACAAAATTAGACAAGGTAGATGGGAGAATGGAAAAAATTGAAGGAAACATGAAAAAAATGGAAGGAGAATTGAAAGAAGTTAAAGAGATGATAGGGGAAAATTAACAACAATTGCAGCAAATGGAAGAAAAAGCAGAAGCAACAGAGAAAAACGTTGAAGAGATGGACTATAGACTTACAATTACTGATAAAAATCAGGAAAAAACAATTATAATTCTGGAAATGGATAAAGCTGATTATTATTTAAGATTCCAAAATATTGAAGAAGAAAAGGGAGAAAATTTAGCAGAGAAAATTGCAGAGATATTAGCAGAAGTAATGGAAGAGAGTAAGGAAAGGTTATTAAATGGGATCAACGAGATATATAGAGTGCACACAAGATATGCGATGAGAAATAATTTGCCTAGAGAAATTCACATCAGATTTACTAAGAAATCATTGAGAACAGAGATTTATTAATTCAATTTGTATGCTGCCCCTCTCTGAAGACTCAGGGCGGCTATTGCAAATGATGAGAAACATGACGATAAAGCACAAAGGAAGAGAAGTAGTGAGAGACCTGAGAAAAGAATATCAATTTCTTACAAAATGTTTGATAAAGAGAGGAATAAATTTTAGATGGTTGATTCCAGAAGGAATATTGGTGAACTGGCAAGAACAAAGATACAGATTAGATTCAATAGAGAAAGCAGAGTTATTTTATAAATAACACATAGATGTTCAAGAGGAAGAAAGATTGAGAGATGAAAAAGGGGATGGACAACAGGAGGAGAAGAAAGAACAGCCAAGAGAGACAATGAGAGAACAAGATGAGAGAGCGTTAAGAGAAGGAGCAAGGGCGAAAGAAGTTAAAGAACAAAGAGAGATAAGAACGACTAGCTCAACAAAACAAGTAAATAAATAAGAAATGGAAGAAGAAATTAAAATAATATCTTTGAATATAAATGGACTAAACTTGGCAATAAAAAGAAGAAAAATATTTAACAAATTAGAGAAGTTAAAATTAGAAATTATATGCTTACAAGAAGTACATATTAGAAAGCAACATAAAAAGCTTTTGGAGCGAATAAAATTGGGGACATTGTATACAACATTGGCTTCTCAAAGCAAAAGAGGAGTAGTATTTTACATTAAACGGACAATCCAATCCAAACAAATATTTGAGGATGAGGAAGGAAGAGTATTAATGGTAGAAATTGTAATGAACTACAAAAAAATATTACTTGTGGGTATATATGCTCCGAATGAAAATCAAGAAGAATTTTATGTGAAACTACACAGGAAAATACTAGAACATGAATATGAGGATACTTGCATAATAGGAGATTTTAATGTGATTGTTGATAATGAGTTAGAATTTACAAAAGTGAATAAAAAACCAAGGAAGACACTTCCGATAGCATTCTATAGAATGGTAGATGAACTAAGTCTGCAAGATGCTTGGAGAAAAAGAAACCTAAAGGAAAAACAGTATACATTTTATTCAAATAGACATATGTCATGGTCAAGAATAGATATGATGTGGATGTCCACAGATTTAATATCCAAGATAGACAAGATTTTTTTTTTTACAAAGGTTTTATTTTAAAACAAAAATAAAACATAAAAACATCATCATTCCAAATAATTACAGTGTATCGATCGGTTAACATCCTTTTGTGCTCCCTCTTCAAAATATCACTATACATCCAAAGCTTATTTTCGTAAGAAATATTCCACTTAATCTATTGTCGAGCCTCGCAACACGCTTGACAATGCTACCGTGCGATGACAACATCAGGGGACATGTACATACATGGTGACGGTGGCACTGGGTGCAGGCGGCCGTGTGCGGGGTGACAGGTGGCGGTATCGGGTGTGGCGGGCTTAGGGCCTTTTCCTAAACGACGCTATGGAAGTACATTCCAGAACACGCTGATGAGCTGCTACGTTATGAAGAGGGGTGTGGTAATAAACAGGGGCGTGGTATTAAAGGAGGTAATGAATGGGCGGGCTATATAAACGCCCGGTCCTAGAGAAACGTAGCGCCAATTTCGTTCGTCTTTACGAATCACAGTGTGTATCCGGAAGCCGACGTGAATAAACCAGCGTGCTTCAAAGAGCTGAACAAAGTCTGCTGTGTTTTGATTGCATCTTGCTTGGAACTTCTGAGAGGAAATCGGCGCTACCTCTGGCTTACGGGATGGCAGAGGGGGTGGATACGACTGTCGCACCACCGCCCCAGGAGGAGGAAGGACTATCAGCGTCGGGGGAAAGCCCAGCTGAGGCTCAACCTTCAGTTCGGCCGAAAGAACACTGTTGAAGCCACAGCCAGGGCGAGGACGCTAAGGACGCCGGAGCGGCAAGGGGCGTGGCCAACCAAGCAGTATCGGGAGAGTGGTGGCAGAGCCCTGCTTTGGCCGCTCCGACGGGTGCCCTGAAAGACCTAATGTCGCCTCCCTACAGCGAACGGTTTCATCGATGGAGAGCGCGGCGCTGGGTGGAAGACGATGACGGAGAGTGGAGTTATTCAACGGGTTTAGGCCAATCCACCATAGAGGTTCTTCGGGAGCGGTTTGGGGAAGCAAGCTTCCGGGATGCACAATCGTGGCAGCCTTGGATGACGGGGACAGAACCTAGCACCGGCTAGCACACCTCTTCTGCAGGACAAGAGACCCGGTTCCACTTGGCTAGCCCCAAGTTGCGGGTGGGCCCTTCTCTAAGTAGTTCCCGACCGCCGGCCACATATCCGGCAACTCAACCGGTCGGGCTGTCAGCGGGCGTGGCTATGGGAATGGCACCTGGCCCATTTCACCTAGCTCCAGGACAGGGTGTGGGTCCCAGAGGCCCGGGTGTAACCGGTCAGGTGCCTTATCCTTCAGGCCCGGTTGGACAGCCTGGGGTATGGGGGCCCCAACCAGTATGGGGACCGCCCCCCTTGCAGACCACTTTTGACGGCAACCCCGATCAGGTGGCTCTCTTTCTGAGCCAAGTACTCAGCTATATTGACCTATATGGCCGTCTATATCCCACCCAATGGTCTATGGTAGTGGCCATTACGACGACTCTAACCGGGGAGGCCGCTGATTGGGTGGCGGACTTGCATAATGATCATGCTCGGGAGCTCACTGATGTTGGGCTGTTCTTGGAGGGCCTTAGAGCATGATTTGAAGATGATACTTGAACCCAGGTATCCGAGGGGGAGCTAGTAGCCCTGAAGCAATGGGGTCGCCCGGCGAAGGAATACGTAAAGGAGTTCCATCGGTTAGCAGGGAGGGTGCGGGGGTGGCCCGAACGCATGCTTGTTCACCAGTTCCATCTTGGATTGGACTGCGATTTGAGGCAGGCTTGTGTATATCAGGGTATGCCACCACATCTGTCCGAGTGGTGTAAGGCAGCTATTGACTTGGATGTTGGCCTAAGGGAATTCCGGATTAAGGGCAGTGTGGGCTCAATTCCCATCCCCCGACAACCAGACAGGCCAGGTCCTATCAGAACAGCCTTCCATCCTTTCTAAGGTAGGTGAAATGAGGACCCAGTTTGTGGGGGCAATAAGCTGACTTTGTATAAAAATATACAAAAGGATGAAGGCTATTGCTGAGCACATTGTAAGCCGCCCTGAGTCTTCGGAGAAGGGCGGCATATAAATCAAATTAAAAAAAAAAAAGGAAGGGGGGAGCCTGATCCCCGTGTAACCGACTCTACACGGTGGCCATTACGCTGTTTCCGTTGTAACCAAACGGGCCATAGGGCTCTAGAGTGCCCACTACCGCCAGCTCAACCGACCGGACCAAACACTCTGACATCTAGTGGGAAACCTCGAGGACGACCAACCCCAGAGAAGACCAGGGGGTTATCGCAGCTGGGACAAAACCCCAATGGAGCTACAACGAAGGAGACGGGTCCTGCTATACATCCTGGGATAGTCCTCGTGGTTCTAGCAGATAGTGATTAGGAGGAGGAGACCAATGACCCGATGGTAAGTGATCCCATCCGTCCCTTCAAACCCCCAATAACATTCGAACAGATGGACGGGTCTACCCTAGGGGGAGCTCCAGCAACCCAGGTGACTGAATTAGTGAAAATGAAGATAGGGGCTCATTGGGAATACATACGTTTTGTGGTGGTGGACATGATGATTGAACCCATAATCCTGGGTTTGGCTTGGTTGGACAAATGGACGCCCACAATATGGTGGGAAGGGGGTTTCCGGAAACTTCGGTTACCGATTGGCCCAGAGCCAGGTACTATACAGGAGGTGCCAAAGGGGCAGGGGGTGTCATTAGGGCTAGACAATACTATATGTCCCAGTGGAGTACCTGCAGTATGTTCATGCCCATTGGGTTATAAGTTTTGTGTTATGCCTTTTGGCTTGCAGGGCGCTCCTGCAGTCTTTATGCAATTAATTAATGAGGTGTTACACGATTATCTGTACCAAGGGGTCTTCGTGTATCTGGATGACATCTTAATATATACCAGGTCTATGGAGGGACATGTCAGCCTTGTCCATCAGGTACTGGAACGGTTACTAAAAGCACACATGTATGTTAAGGTATCTAACTGCGAATTCCATCGCACAGAACTAGACTATCTTGGATATCGGATATCGAAAGATGGCATAGCGATGGATCCAATGAAAGTAAACACTGTGTTAGAATGGCAGGCCCCCATGACTAGGCGACAGTTACAAAGCTTTCTCGGGTTCGCCAACTTCTATCGTCAATTTATTCCAACATTTGCCCATATTCCTCTGCCATTGACAAACCTCCTATGTACGAAAGGGGAAGGGCCTCTGCGACCGGGACGGCGCCTAGACTGGATGATGGAATGCCAAATGGCTTTTGAGACCTTGAAACGTTGTTTTGCTGAGGCGCCGGTACTACAACATCCTGATCAAACAAAACCATTCGTAGTACAGGTAGACGCGAGTGACGTCGCAGTAGGGGCTGTGTTGTTACAAGCCGATATTCAAGGTCAGTTACACCCTTGTGCATACACATCCAAGAAGTTTACTCCCACGGAAAGGGGCTGGGCTATCTGGGAAAAGGAGGCGTTTGCCGTTTGTTGGGCTCTCCTCACCTGGTGACATCTCTTGGAAGGAGCCCAGGTGCCGTTCGAGGTGTGGACGGATCACCGCAATCTCATAGCGTTACAAACCCCCAGACAGTTGTCCCCTAAACAGGTTCGGTGGGCACATTACTTTCAACGTTTCTGCTTTACATTGAAACACATGCCTGGGGGCAAGAACTTCCTGGCTGATGCTCTATCCCATATGCCGCAGTTCCATAGCAAACGGGATGAGGTAGTGCAAGCTATGGTGCCCAATGGTGGTAAGACTGTAGCAGCAACAACAACTGAGAAACAGATGGAATGGAAAGAGTTGTTACAAAGGGACCTGAAAACTGATGTGTGGTTTAAAGAAAATAACCACCTGCTCACGCATAGGGACGGCCTCCCGTGGAAGGGGGACAGGTTGTATGTTCCGGAGGGGGTCTGTGGAATGGTGTTACAACGATGTCATGATAATAAACCGGCCGGGCATTACAGTTTCCTTAAGACACTTCACCTAACCTGACGTCAGTTCTGGTGGCCACACATGAGGAAAGACATAGAGACATACACACAAAACTGTTCTGTATGTGCGAAGGCCAAATCCCGGCCTGGAAAACCCTTGGGATTATTACAGACCATAGCCAGGCCTACTTACCCTTGGGAGGAGATAGGAATGGACTTTATAGTCGATCTACCGGAAAGTAATGGGAACACGGTTATATGGACTGTTATTGACTTGTTCTCCAAACAAGCTCATTTTATTCCTTGCCGAGGGTTGCCATCAGCTCGTAGACTGGCTAGACTTTTTATACTACATATCTATAGGTTACACGGGGTACCCCGTCGCATCATTTCCGATAGAGGGGTACAATTTACAGCTCAGTTTTGGAGGAACTTCCTCTCTGCTATTGGGTCAACACAAGGCGCAATTGGGGCAGAAACAAGCTTTGTTTTACTCTTTTTTAAAAAATCATCTCTGTTGAACATTCTTTACTGGAACTGTGATGCAGCTTGCAGAACGAAATATGAATACAAAAGCATTCTGGAATTCACCCCAGCACCAATAGAGCTGTAGAAAGGGCAAATGCAATGATAGAGCGCTATCTCCGTTGTTACGTCTCGTATCAACAGACCGATTGGTCCTCCTTACTACCATTTGCGGAGGTCGCCTATAACAATGCAGTCCATAGTCGTACGGGACTCACCCCTTTTCGGGTAGCGATGGGACGAGACTTCGTAGCTATACCGGAATTAGACCAATCATCGACAATCTCACACATGCCCCATGAGTGGGCCGATAGAATGAATACGGTATGGCCCCAGGTAAGAGAGGCCTTAGATAAAGCAGCCCTCACATATAAATCCCAGGCAGACAAAAAACGAGCCTCATTTCAACCCTTACAGGTGGGGGACATGGTATATCTATCTACCAAATACATCAAACTGAGGCTCCCTAGTCAGAAACTAGGACCGAAATACCTAGGACCCTTCCCAGTGGTAAGGGTGATTAATCCTGTCACCGTGGCACTAAAACTGCCTCCGTTATTGGGGAAAATCCACCCCGTGTTTCATAGTAGTCTTCTCAAACCAGCTAAACAAACCCAAGAACATTTTGATCGTCCCGGTCCAATCACAGAGGGTCATTATGAAATTGATGAAGTCCTAGACTCTAAGGTACAAAGGGGAAAGCTCCATTACCTGGTTAAGTGGAAGGGGTATCCATTGGAGGAGGCATCCTGGATACCATACAGTGACGTAAACGCCAAACGACTGGTTTGGCGATTTCATAGAACAAATCCTCAGAAACCTCGGTTGAGTGCTAATGGTTTTCATTTATCTCTTACAGAGGGACCCATGGTGAAAGTGGAGCTGCCTGTCGAGCCTCACAACACGCTCGACAACGCTACCGCGCGATGACAGCATCAGGGGACATGTACATACGTGGTGACGGTGGCACTGGGTGCAGGCGGCCGTGTGCGGGGTGAGGGATGGCGGTATCGGGTGCGGCGGGCTTAGGGCCTTTTCCTAAATGACGCTATGGAAGTACGTTCCAGAACACGCTGATGAGCTGCTACGTTATGAAGAGGGGTGTGGTAATAAACAGGGGTGTGGTATTAAAGGAGGTAATGAACGGGCGGGCTATATAAACGCCTGGTCCTAGAGAAACGTAGCGTCAATTTCGTTCGTCTTTACGAATCACAGTGTGTATCCAGAAGCCGACGTGAATAAACCAGCGTGCTTCAAAGAGCTGAACAAAGTCTGCTGTGTTTTGATTGCGTCTTGCTCGGAACTTCTGAGATTTATCTCAACATCCACATATTATATATTTACCTCCATGTCTTATTGTCCATCCATTGATAAAATATCTCCCATATCAAATAATATTGTTTATCTTCCTGTTCTCTTATTTCAAATGTCAATTTACTCATTTCAGCTCAATCCATCATTTTCTTAATAATTTCTTTATCATTAGGTAACTTTTCTCCTTTCCAATTTGTCACGAGTGTTTCCAGGATTGCTGTGGCTACCTGCCTACTCACAAACAGTATGGTTTCAATCAAGCCATCTCCTGTTGGCAATTACCTGCAAGCCTTCCCCGCTCTAGTTAATTGCAGGTTAACTCCCCATATAAGCAAGGACCTTTTGCTTGCTACTTGGGCCTAGACTCCTGGTTTAGGCCTAAATGCACAGCTCCTGCAGGAAGCTCAGTGCAACGCCGCAGATGGGAGAAGAATGCAGATAAGGACTCCAGACGCCGTTGCAGAGAAACTCCCACGGATGCTTGCCTTTTGCTGTTTTGTAGCACGCAAGCTATCATCGGGACTGCTGTTGCTGGACCTTTTTCCTCCCACAAGCTTCAAGCAATGTTTGCTGTTTGAACCGTTTTTACTTCAGGTGACTTTTAGCTGTGAAGTTTGTGCTGCCCCCACTTGGATTGCCCTGATGATGTATCGACGCCGAAGCTGTTTACCTTCATGCTAGCTTTATTCTCTTGTGAACTGTTTCGGTATTGTGGAGAGGGATCTAGGGAGATAGCCTTGCTTCACATACCCAGATAAGACTTTGTTTTTAATGTGCTTTCTTAAAGACATAGTGCTTTTTAAATGTTTTAAAGTAAATTATATTTTTACACAAGACGCCTCTGTCAGAATTATTTCAGTCTCAGTGTGTTTGCTCATGAGCTGGTTCACGGTCCGGGGTACCCCTCAACCCCATTTCATAACACAATTTTTAGCAAATACAATTCTAGCCACCGTTAAAAGATTCACAATTAAATATTGCAATTCTTTATTATATGTCTCTGGTAAAATCCCTAATAAAAATATCTCTGGTTTAAAGTCAATATGTCTCTTAGTCATTTTTTCCAACCACGTGTGTATCTTAGTCCAATATCTCTTTGCTTCTCAGCATGTCCACCACATGTGGTAATAGGATCCTGGAGTCTGATGACACTTCCAACATTTCTCTGATTTATTCTGGAACATTCTGGCTATCCTCGTCGAGGGTAGATGCCACCTGTAAAACATCTTATACAAATTCTCCTTATATGCTGTTGACATTGTCATTTTATAGTTATGTGACCACAATTTTTGCCATTTCTCTAAATCAATACCATAACCAAAATTTTTCCCCCATGCTATCATTGCTTCTTTAACTTGTTCATCTTCCAGTTTTACTTCTAACAAATATCCATACAACTTTTTAATTATATGATCATCAGAGCCCATTAAAATCTTATCTAAGTCAAAACATTATAAAGCCCTTCTTGTTTGAGATCCTCTCGATATCTAGAAAATATTTGCATATATGAAAACCAGTCCATCTTACATCCCTGATCTTCTAGTTCCTGCTTTAATTTAAGTTCACCCTTTTCATCCAATAATTTACTATACCTAACAATTTGTTCCCTTTTAAATATTACTGGATATGAAAAAGCTTCAATTGTGGATACCCAGACTGGAATCTTCAAATAATGATATTTTTTGACCTTCTCCCAATTCAACCATAGAGCTTCCCGTATCTGATGTCTTCTAAAATACCCTTGTATTTTTGTTCCTTTGTACCATAAAAAGGCATGCCACCCCATCAACAAATCATGTCCCTCCAGATTCAATAATCTGGTATTCCTCAAAGTTATCCATTCTTTAATCCACATTAAACTTGTAGCTTGGTAATACAATTCAAAATTAGGAAAACCAAAACCACCCCTAACTTTGGCATCTTGTAACAACTTTAACTTTATTCTCGCCTTTTTTCCTTGCCAGATATATTTCAATATCATTTTATTTAACTCAACGAAAAATTCCTTACCTAGCTTAATTGGAATTGTCTGAAATAGGTACAAAATTCTGGGCAAAATGTTCATCTTAACAGTTGAGATCCTACCAATCAAAGATAACTGCAAATTTCTCCATTTCATCAAATCTTGGCCTATATGTTGTTTAAGCTTATTATAATTATTTTCTTTAAGTGCACTACATCTTGGTGTTAAATATATCCCCAAGTATTTTACTTTATTTGTAACCTGCATTTTTGAAATCTCCATCAATTCCTCTTTTTGCTTTTTCAACATATTTCTAGTCATTATCTTCGTTTTGTCTTTATTAATTTTCAAGCCAGCTACTTTCCCAAATTCTCCAATAGTTTCTATCAATTTATTTATTGTTGTTAATGGTTCTTCAATAATAAAAACCAGAGCATCTGCGAAGGCTTGTAATTTATATTCTTCTTTTCGAATTTTCATGCCTTTTATCTCTTTTTCTTCTCTGATCTGTCTATTTAAGACTTCTAAAGTTAATATAAACAACAATGGGGACAGCGGACATCCTTGTCTAGTACCTTTTTCTATTTCAATAGGATCAGTCAGTTCTCCGTTTATCATTACTTTTGTCATCTGTTTAAAATATATGGCTTCAATTGCCTGTATAAATTTCCTACCAAAGCCCATCTTTTACATTTGGAGTATCATAAATTGCCAATTTACATTGTCAAAAGCTTTTTGTGCATCTAAAAATACCAAAGCGATCTGTTTTTCAGGATGGGCTTCATAATACTCTAATGCATCCAAAATTATTCTTATATTATCTCTAATTTGTCTTTTTGGGAGGAAACCATTTTGATCTGCATGTATGAAGTTGTTCAAATATCTCTTAAGTCTTTCCGCCAATATTGAAGCAAAATTTTTTTTGTCTGAATTTAGCAAGGATATTGGCCTATAATTTTTGATTTGTTGTGGGTCTGTATCTTCTTTGTGTATCAATGTAATATACGCCTCAGTCCATGATTTAGGTATTTCCTTCTTTGTCATCGCTTCATTCATCACCTCCAATAATGGAAGGGTCAAAGACTCTTGTAATGTCCTATAGTATTCAACTGGTAGACCATCTGGGCCTGGCGCCTTCCCATTCTTTTGCTTCTTGATTGCTTCTGTTAATTCGATCATCGTTATGTTTCTTTCCAGCATCTCCTCTGTATCTTTAGAAATCCAAGGTAATTTTGCTTCTTGTAAATACTTTAACACTTTCTCCTCCTCAATTGTCTCTTTTTTGTAGAGTTGTCTATAATACTCTTGTATTATCTTCCCCATCTCTTTATTTCCAAATTTACTTTGTCCTTGTTCATCAACTAAATATGTTATTTTCCTCTATTCTCTTTCCTTTTTCAATTTATATGCTAACCATCTGCCTGGTTTGTTTGCATTTTCAAAGTAGTTTTGTTTAGTACTTCTTATTTTTTGGGCTAATTCTTCTTTCTCCAGTAAGTCCATTTTATGCTTTATTATATCCATTTTAATTTTAACATCCTTCTTGTGTGGATCTTTCTGGAGTTCCTTTTCAAGCCTTCTATAGTCATCAGTCAATATTTTTGAGGTTTGTCTTTTTTTTTTTGCATTCCTTTTCCTTGTGTAATCTATAATTAATCCTCTGGCATATGCCTTCATTGTATCCCAATGGTTTTGTATCGATGTCTCTTCTTTCTTATTTTCTTTGAAGAAAAAAGCCAGGTCTCTTTCCATTTTCTGCACAAAATCTTTCTCCTTTAATATTGTATTGTTTAAAGTCCATCTAGATCTTCTTGTTCGTCCTTTCCAAGTTATTATCACAGGGTTATGGTCCATCCATAAATTAGTTTCTATTCAAGATAGACAAGATTGATATAGAAGCGAATATATGGGCAGATCACAACCCAATAATGATGATATGGAAAGGACAAAAAAAAAAAAAAGAATGAGATGGACATTAAATCAAAGCTTATTAAATGAGAAAGACTTTATATGATATATGGAAAAAGAATTGACTTTTTTCTTTAAAGAAAACAGAAAAGAAGATACATCATTACAAAACATATGGGATGCTAGTAAAGCATATATAAGGGGCTTGATAATGACTTATACGGGAAAAAAATAAGCAGAATAGACAAACTCAAAAGAAATTGGAAGAGGAGTATAAGAAATTAGAGAAAGAATTGCAAAAAACCCACAAGACAAAAAAATTAAAAATTTAATGGACTTGGAAAAACATAAATTGAACTTAATTGAGAATGAAGACTTGGCAAGGAAAATAAAATCAACAAAGCAATTTTTTTTTTTTGAAAATGCAAATAAACCAGGAAGATGGCTGGCATATAAAATTAAAAAGGAAAAAGAAAGGAAACTGATAACTCAATTACTAGATCAAGATGGGAAGATATGTCATCAAAATGAGGAAAAGAAAAAAATAATTGAGAAATATTATAAGAAATTATATCAACAAGAACAGATATCAGAAGAGAAAATAGAACAATATTTGGAAAAAGCAATGACTCCCAAAATACCAGAAAAATTCAAAAAAGCACTAGAAGAAAGAATATCAATGATGGAATTGGTGGAGGGAATTAAAAGGCAGAAAAATGGAAAACCCCCGGGATCAGATGGACTACCAGCAGAGCTATATAAAAAACTGCAAGATGTACTAAGTGATACAATGTTACAAGTATTTAATGACTTATTAATAGAAGCCAAGGTGCCGAACTCTTGGATGGAGGCATACATAACTCTTATACCAAAAGAAGAAACAAATTTACAATAAATAAAGAATTATAGACCAATTTCACTATTAAATGCAGACTACAAAATATTTGCATCAATTATGGCGGAAAGATTGAAAAGGTTTCTAAATGAACTCATACATTCAGACCAAAATGGTTTTTTGCCTAAAAGGCAAATTAGAGACAATATACGAATTATATTGGATACATTGGAATATTATGAGGTACAGTCAGAGAAACAAATGGCATTGTTATTTTTAGATGCACAGAAAGCATTTGACAATGTGAATTGGCAATTTATGACTATACAATTACAAAAGATGGACTTTGGTGATAGATTCATTAATATGGTTAAGACTATATACAAAGACCAATGGGCAAAGGTAATAATAAATGGTGAAATGAGAGAGAAAGTAACTATCAGAAAAGGAACTAGACAAGCATGTCCGTTATCTCCATTGTTATTTATCTTGATGCTAGAAATTTTAAACAGAAAAATAAGGCAAGTTAAAGAAATAAAAGGAATGAAAATTAAAAGAGAAGAATATAAGCTACAAGCATTTGCGGATGATTTAGTATTTATTATGGAGGAACCTATAGAAATGGGCCCAAAGCTAATGAAGCAAATAGAGGAGTATGGAGAAGTAGCTGGATTGAAAATAAATAAAGATAAAACAAAAATTATAGTTAAAAATACGAGAGAAAAACAAAAAAAGCAATTAATGGAGAAATTAGATATTCAAATAGTGAAGAAAGTGAAATACTTGGGCATCCAATTAACCTCAAGATGTATCACAGTGGACTTCCAGTGGCTCCGCGGACGACGAGGACGGTCTCCATAGACCGCCAGCCACCCGATCTGTAAAAACCGCCCTGACAGCGTTAAACTGCTGTCCGGCGGTTTGAAAAAACTCTCCTTCGGGCAAAGAAGGAGCGGAGAGTCGGAGGGGGTGGGTAGAGCTCCCTGAAAGTCCCTGGATTAATTCCAGGGACTCGGAGGGTGAGAGCTCCCCAGTTCACCCCTCCCATTGCTCCGGATCGCTGGTGCCTCTGTTAATCAGAGCAAGATGTCTGCGTCCAATTCTGCCGGCAAACAGTGAGTTCTAATGATTTCTAACAAGGCAGACAGAGCGGAAGCAAGAGTGCAAGCTTTTTAAAAGAAACAGAACTTAACTCCGTGAATACATTGTTGCAAACGGAGCTCTTTTGAGCTGGAGGCTGGAGAGGAAGCCCTTGTTATGGGCGGAAGGGAAAGTGAAAGTTAAAGGGAAACTGCTTGTTAAGAGCCCTCTGCCTGAAGAGAAAACTGCTGGGGATTGAGTATAGCCTGAAGAGAGGATTGTTTATTTTGAAAAAACTCTGAAATATACTTGGTAAGACTGTTTATAAGACTTTGTGGCTGCAAAAGGAGAAAAAAAAAACTCATTTTAAAATAAAATGGCTGCTAAACAACTAAAGCCACCAACTTCTAAAGGGGGAGGAGGTTCCCCTGTAGTGACTCAAAAACAACAACTTCCGGCTGATACACAGTCACAAGACCTTAAAGAATTTATAATGGGTGCCCTGAACAATCAGGCAGAAATGATGAAAGAATTTTCAGAGGAGTTAAAGAAAATTAAAGGTGTGGTGGAGGAAAAACATGATGAAATAAGAGATGACATTGTTTTTGCAGTTTCAGGACTGGCTAATCATATGTTAAAGATTGAGGAGAGAGTACGGGAAATTGATGATGCTAATTTGGAGCTTGCAACTAAATTAGGAGAGGTTATGATACAAACAGAGAAAGTGGATGACGAAATGGTTATGTTACAATACAGATCAATGGAATTTGCCCTGAGGCTGAGAGGTTTGAAAGAAAAGAGTGGTGAAAATTTAAAAGATATTTGTTCCAATGCTTTAGCAGAGCTGATTTCAGAAAGGCCAGAAGATGTGGCAATTCAAATGGATAAAATCTATAGGGTTAACTCCTGGCTGGCAAAACAAAAGCAGCTACCAAGAGATGTGGTGATTTATTTCACAACAAGGAGAATTAGAAATGACATTCTGCAAGCTTCTTATAGAAACAAGATTAAAGTGGATGGACAAGAGCTGGTGGTCCTGAAAGAGCTTCCTCCTAAAATGTTAAGAGACAGAAAGCAGTTTGGCTTTTTGGTGAATGAACTAAGAAACCAGCAGCTCCAGTACAGATGGGATGTCCCATTTGGGATAATAGTGACATACGCTGGGCAAAGACATCGCTTAAACACAGTTGGAAAGGCAAAAGATTTTTATGTCAATGTTTTAAAGGCTGGAAGGCCACCCTCACCAGGGGGTGCTAGAAAGCAATTGGAAATGATACAACAAGAGAAAGATGGAGGGCAACCACAAACTTATGCTCAAGCA
The DNA here is from genome assembly GCF_029215685.1 of Pituophis catenifer annectens. Taxonomy (NCBI): domain Eukaryota; kingdom Metazoa; phylum Chordata; class Lepidosauria; order Squamata; family Colubridae; genus Pituophis; species Pituophis catenifer. Next base: position 73,205,082 of record NW_027256885.1, read on the forward strand.
TTAGCTGGAGGAGCTAATTTGGAAGAAGATTTACTGTTGAGTGCGGGTCCACCACCAACCCTTGAGCCATTAAAGATGATAGAGCTGCCAAAAGATCAACGATTGACAAGAGCTACTTACAAACAACATCTGGCACGACAGCCTCAAGATTCAACCCAACAAGTCCAAAAAACACAAGCAGTGGGAGGAGCTAGGCCGAAGTCTAAAATGGCGGAGGAGGTTCAGCTGATGCTCTCAAAGCTTGGAGGGCCCAGAGATGGCAAATAAATTTTTATCCTGGAATGTCAACGGTTTAAATTCTCCACAAAAAAGAAAGAAAATATTTCACTACTTGAAGCAATTTCAGAATGATGTTATTTGTTTGCAAGAAACGCATATTAAATCCTCAGATCAAAAGTACTTGATAAATTCGAAGTTAGGTATACATTTTGTGGCATCAGCACCAGAGAAGAAAAATGGCCTAGTTATATATGTTAAAAGAGGCTTATTGGCTAATTTAATTGAGGCTGACACTCAAGGTAGATATATTGCAATTGAATTAACAACACAGAATGGGAAGCTGCTTGTAATTGGAGTATATGCACCTAATCAACAACAAGACAAATTTTATAAACTTTTACATACTAAAATACTACAATGGGATTATAGATCTTTACTTCTAATGGGTGATTGGAATGGGGTAATAAATACCCAGAAAGATAAAAAAAAAAGTCTTTCCAAGATATCTATGCGTGCTAAGTTGCCTAAATCTTTTTTTGATATTTTGGAGGATATGGAGCTTAGAGACATTTGGAGAGAAAGGAACGTATTGGAAAGTGATTTTACTTTTTTTTCAGATAGGCATCAATCTTTTTCTAGGATTGATTTTATATTAACCACAAATGATCTTTTTTCTAGGGTGAAGAATACGAAGATATGTCCAAGAACTTTAACTGATCATAGCCCGGTTTGGGTGGAACTAGAGCGGGAAAGAGGGGAAAGGAGGTCTTGGAGGTTAAATGAGAATTTATTTAGATATGAAGATAACCTGAGTGAACTTAAAAAACAAATGAAAGAATTTTTTGTTAACAATATGAATAAAGGAACCTCGATGGAGATGGTATGGGATGCTAGTAAGGCATATATGAGAGGAACATTAATTTTCTTGAACAATAAATATAGACTAAAACAACAAAACAGACGGAAAGAGATAGAGGAGGAAATTAAAAAGAAAGAACAATTGCTTATAATTAACCCGGGAGATAAAAAGGCAAAATATATGATTAATATCTTAAGAGAGCAATTTAATATGTTAATGGCTGGGCAAGTAGCAACCAGCATACAATATGCCAGACATAATACATTTTGTAATGCTAATAAACCTGGGAGATGGTTGGCTTACACGATGAGAAAAAAACAAAAATCACGGGTTATAGACAAGATAGAATTTAGAGGTAAGGAGATTTATCAACAGAATTTAATAAAAAAGGCTTTTTTGGAGTTCTATACAAAGTTATATGCTAAAGATGTAATTCAAGATGTTGATATTGATAGATATTTAAAGATGGAGATTCCTGAATTAACGCTGGAACAGAGAGAGAGATTGAATCAGCCAATAACTTCCGAGGAAATTGTTGGGGCAATTAAACAATTAAAAATAGGAAAGGCTCCGGGAACAGATGGGCTAACAGCTGTTTATTATAAACATTTACAATCTGAAATGTTAGAACCACTCAAAATCTTATTTAATAAAATACAAGTAGGAGGAGGAGTACCACCTTCCTGGAAAACAGCCTTTGTCTCACTAATTCCAAAGGAGGATCAAAATTCCATTAAACCTGAGAATTTTAGGCCAATTTCACTTCTGAATACTGATTATAAGATTTTTGCTAAGATACTAGCTAATAGATTAATGCCAGTTATGCAACAAATAATTCATAATGACTAATCAGGGTTTATAAAAGGGAGACAAATGAGATATAATGTTAGACAAATTGTAAATTTACTGGAATATTTGGAAAAAAATAATCAAGTCCCTGCAGCGTTTATATTTTTGGATGCAGAGAAGGCATTTGATCGCTTGAACTGGCAATTTTTATTTAAAATAATAGAGAAAATGCATTTTGGGGAATATTTTACACAATCAATTAGAGCGATATACCAGCAGCAAACAGCACAAATTATAGTCAATGGAGGTTTAACAGAGGTTTTTAGAATTGAGAAAGGAACAAGGCAGGGGTGTCCTCTTTCCTCATTATTGTTTATTTTGACTTTGGAAGTACTATTGAATAAGATACGTGACTCAGAAAAATTGAAGGGTATTGTAATTAGACATCAAGATTATAGATTAAGAGCATTTGCAGACGACTTGGTTGTTACCTTATCCCAACCTATAGAGTCGGCTCCATATATATTGGATATAATTGATCAATACGGGAAAGTATCAGGATTTAAAGTTAATTCACATAAGACAAAGATGATAGTTAAAAATATGCCTATACTTGAAAGAGATAAACTAGCAAGATTAACAGATTTTGAAATAGTTAAAAAGGTTAAATATCTAGGAGTATACATAGCAGCTTTAAATACAAAATTATACAAAAATAACTATGAGGTTCTTTGGCAGAAGGTACAGAAGGATATGGAGAATTGGAAAAAAAATACAGTTGTCTTTATTGGGAAGAATTGCAGCAATTAAAATGAATGTGTTACCTAGATTTTTATTCTTGTTCCAAATGATACCTGTGCTTAAGAAAGATGAAAATTTGAGAGAATGGCAGAAAGGTGTTAATACTTTTATTTGGGCTGGGAAAAAACCCAGAATAAAGATGAAAATTATACAAGATACACGTGAAAGGGGGGGTCTCAAAATGCCTAATTTAAGACTATATTATGAAGCAGCGGTCTTATCACAAATTAGTGATTGGTTTAATTTAACTGAGGGGAGAATTTTGAATTTAGAAGGTTATGATTTGTTATATGGATGGCATGCCTATTTGTTATATGACAAAAAAGTGGATAAAGTATTTAAGGCTCATATACTTAGAAATGCTTTGTTAAGGGTTTGGAAAAAATATCAATATAAGTTAAATTATAAGATACCTGTATGGGCAAATCCTAGACATGCAATAGAAAATATAAGTATAGAACAAAAACAGGAGGTGATTACCTATAAAGAGCTTCTTATTATGGAAAGGGGGGTAATGTATTTGAAATCTTTAGATACATTGAGAGAAGAAGGTATAATTTATACATGGTTTCAGTACGGTCAACTTCAAGGAAGTTGGAAGGAAGATCAAAAAAATGGCTTTGTGCAAAATGAGGAGAATTTGGTAAAACAAATCAGAGATCAAAAACAAATGCATATTAAAAGGTTGTATAATGCTTTATTGGAAATAGACTCTGAGACGGAATTGGTTAAAGACTGTATGATTAAATGGGCACAAAACTTTCAAGAGCCAGTAATGATGGAGACTTGGGAAAAGATTTGGATTAGAAATGTGAAATTTACAGAAGCACAAAATTTAAGAGAAAACTTTTATAAAATGTTTTATAGATGGCACTTAGATCCCAAAAAATTATCATGTATGTATCCTAATGTGCAAGCTAAATGTTGGAGATGTGACTGTGATGATGCAACTTATTATCATATATGGTGGACTTGTAGAAAAATCAAAGCATTTTGGATAAAGATTTGGTGGGTGATGCAGAATATTCTTAAAAAGAGACTGAAATTTACTCCACAGTTGTTCTTACTGGGTATAACTACGGACTGTACAGTTGTAGAGACTAAATTGATTTTGAACTTGATAACAGCAGCAAGATTGTTGGTAGCACAACATTGGAAGAAGGACTTTTTGCCTACTATTGATGACTGGATATTGAAAGTAACTAATTTAGCTGAAATGGCTAAAATTTCAGCATATCTGAAGGATCACACACAAGAAAGGTATATACAGGACTGGAGAAGATGGATTGATTATATACAAAATAAGTATCAGACCAAAAAATACCAAATAGCTTATGAATGATTTCTTTTATTTGTATAAGCGCTATATAAGTGATATTAGAAGTTTTATGTCTAAGAAGCAGGATTTTATACATGGGGGGTTAAGAATTTTTTTTAGGGGGTGTTAGTTTAATGATTGGTTAAGCAATTTAGTTTATTGTTAAAAGTCAACAGAAATACCTTGTGTTCTGCTCTGGGAAGTCGGGGAGGGGGTGTCAACGTTGTGTTGCGATTCCGTGTGAACAAGGAGAAAGGAGCACAAGTAGCCTTAGCTTGCTGCAACTTTTCTTTATTAGAACAGTCCTTCACACGATGCACAGCAAAGCTGACGGTAATGCGGATACACAAAGTCGGCGTTGGGAGCGGCTGCCTTCCAACGCCTTTTAAATAGCGCACCGGCGAGGTATTAAGACCGCCGCCCTTCCGGGTTTACTGCGCATGCGCCGCCGAGACACTGTCCTGTTGCAGCGAAAAGGCACACAGTAATCCCTCTCCCCGGCCGCCACCGTGCCCGAACGCCTAACAAAAGAATACAACCCCCACCACCGTGTAGCAGCGTAGACAGTCTCCAACGCTCCCGTCGCCAACTCCCCCGGGTCGTTGTCACGGTAGTGGCTAGATGTCGAGTGGATCGCGACAGGCGGCTCCCCCTACCAGGGGCCCTCCTGGAAGACATAAAGAAACATGTTAAACCCTACGTCAAGGGTGTATGTCCGCACTCTGGGGCCCTGGTTTATGGGGATACTGTCTATGAAATTGCTTGACCAAGCGATTAGCCTCCACGTCAGTAGCGGCTACCCATGATGCTTCTTCGAACGGGTATCCTTTCCATTTAAGCAAATATTTGAGTTTTCCCCTACTAAGCTTTGAGTCTAGGATCTGTTCTACTTCATATCGATCATCCTTCACCGGGCCGGGCCTGCTTATAGGTTCCCGGACTACCTCCACGGGCTTCAATAAACTACTATGGAACACAGGGTGTACCTTGCCGAGTAACGGCGGCAATTTGAGTTCCACTGTGACTGGATTAATGACCTTTACAACAGGGAAGGGACCCAAATATTTAGGACTTAGTTTACGGCTCGGTGTCCGTAGTTTCAGGTATTTGGTGGAAAGATATACTCTATCTCCAACTACAAACGGTTTATGGTCTGCTCTCCGTCTGTCAGCTTGGTGTTTTTGCATAAGGGCTGCTTTCTCTAAAGCCTTTTTTATATGAGGCCAACCCCTCCCAATGTGGCTGGCCCATGTACCAGGGGCCAGCTGGTCTTGGGATTGCACATCGAGTTCAGGGATGGCAGGAAAGTCTTTACCAGACACTGTATGAAACGGAGTAACCCCTGTACTCCCATGAATTGTATTATTGTAAGCAACTTCTGCGAAAGGGAGTAGCTCCGACCAGTCTGTCTGTTGGTATGAAACATAACACCGTAAATAACGCTCTATCATAGCATTCGTCCGTTCCGCTGCACCGTTGGTGCTTGGGTGAAACCCAGAACTTAACCCCTGTGACGAGCCGATCATGGCTACGAAGGTACGCCAAAACTTTGAGGTGAACTGGACACCTCTGTCTGAAATAATACGGCGGGGTGCACCATGTAATCAGTAAATGTGGACGAGAAACATTTTGGATAATTTACGGGCAGAAGGTAACCCACGACATGGTATAAAGTGGGCCTGTTTCGAGAAGAGGTCTATTACAGTCCATATAACGTTATAGCCATTACTGTTTGGGAGATCCACTATGACGTCCATAGCGACCTCCTCCCATGGGCGATTGGGGTCTGCTACGGACTGGAGCAGGCCGAGAGGCTTTCCAGGCCGGGGCTTCGCACTTGCACACACCTTACAACTTTTTACATAGTCCTCGACCTCTTTTCTCATATGGGGCCACCAGAATTGACGTCGTACTAGGTGTAGTGTTTTGAGGAAGCCGAAATGGCCAGCAGTTTTCACATCATGACACCTGTGTAGTATGTTCAATCGGAGAGCTAGGGGAACGTACAGTTTACCCCCCATCCAGGCAAATCCATTCCTGTGTGTTAGACCTTGCCTATGTTCCACCAGCCAGGTATCTGTTGCTAGAGCATCCTTTAGTTCCTTCTCCCAATGTAGTGGTGTAGTATGAGACGTTTGGCCTACTTGTTGAACCCCCGGCATCAACGCCTGTACGACTTGTTCCCTCTTACTCTTATATTGCGGGAGACGCGATAAAGCATCCGCCAAGAAGTTCCTACCCCCCGGAACGTATTTAAGTTCAAAATTGAAGCGTTGGAAATATTGTGCCCACCTCACTTGCTTGGGTGATAGGCGTCTTGGGTTTTGTAACGCTTCAAGGTTTTTATGGTCAGTCCACACTTCAAACCTTTTCCCACTACCCTCCAAAAGATGCCGCCAGGTGAGTAAGGCCCACCTAACAGCAAATGCCTCTTTCTCCCAAATAGCCTAACGCCTTTCTGTGGGGGTCAGCTTACGAGATGTGTACGCACAAGGAACTAATCCGGCTGTTGTGGTTCTTTGCATAAGGACCGCCCCCACAGCCACATCGCTCGCATCAGCCTGCACCACAAAGGGCAAAGTGGGATCTGGATGTTTAAGGATGGGAGCTTGCGAGAAGAGGGTTTTTAATCCATCGAATGCTTGCTGACATTCGGAAGACCAGGCTATCACTTGGCTTGGCCATACCTTCTGGCCTGTATCCTTCGTGCGGAGCAGGTTCATTAAAGGGAGCGCCATTTGAGCGAACGCTGGTATAAACTGGCGATAAAAGTTCGCAAAACCGAGAAAACTTTGTAATTGTTTTCGTGTTTTCGGTGCTTGCCAGTCCAGCACCGCTTGCACCTTTTTGGGGTCCATTTCAACTCCAGTGCCAGAAATCCTGTACCCTAAATAATCTAGCGTTGTGCGGTGGAATTCGCACTTTGACAGTTTGATGAACAGTTTTGCTCGTAACAACTTCGTAAGCACCTGTCGTACCAAGACTATATGTTCCTCCATCGTTTTGGTATAAATTAGAATGTCATCCAAATAGACGAGAACACCTCGATACAGAAATTCATGCAGAACCTCATTTATTACCTGCATGAAGATGGCTGTTGCCCCCTGTAATCCAAATGGCATAACTCTAAACTTATAACTGCCCAGGGGACAATTGAAAGTGGTCTTCCATTCATCACCAGGTCTAATTCGGACCCGATAGTATGCCTCACGCAGGTCTAACTTCGTAAACACTTTACCGGTCGACAGCGTAGCTAAAAGGTCCTTCATGAGCGGCAGGGGATATAGATGCTCAACGCAGACAGCGTTTAGGTCTCGGAAGTCCACACACAAACGTAACCCGCCATCCTTTTTTTCCCGGAACAAGACGGGCGCCGCCATGTGGGATCTGCTGGGCTGAATGAAGCCTCTGGCTAGGTTCTTATCGATGTATCACCTTAATTCCTCTAACTCGGGTTTCGTCATGGCGTACATGCGAGGTTTTGGCAAACGAACCCCTGGTTTCAATTCAATAGCACAGTCTGTTGGCCTGTGGGGGGGGTAGCATCTCACATTCCTGCTCGTCGAAGACCGCCAACAGATCACTATACTCCACAGGGTATTCACTCGATGGTTGTTCCGGTATTGCGTCCCCCTCCCCCTCTGCTCTCCCGCTAAAGTCCTCCGGGATTGGTTCAGGGCCAAGTCCCAATCGTAACCTCCGGTAACCACCCTCCCACCAGATAGTTGGCCTCCACTTGTCTAGCCAGGCCAATCCGAGAATGAGGGGCTCTACCATAGTGTCAACAACCACAAAGCGGATCTTTTCCCAATGGTCCCCCACCTCCAGACGGACCGGCTCAGTTACTTGGGTTGCTGGCCTGCCCCCCAATAACGACCCATCCATCTGTTCAAACCGTATGGGGACCCGTAAGGGAACCAGTTGTAAACCTAGTTCCTGGGCTACAGATTTCTGCAGAAGACATTGGGTGCACCCAGAATCAATAAGGGCATCCCGCTCCACCCTTCCTGCTGTGTGTAAGTGCTTTAGGACCACAGGTATCACAAAAGGTCGTATCGGGCCACTTACCATGGGGTCTCCAGCTGCATCGTCTTCACTGCTGTCCGAGGCCACAGGGGTACTCCCTTGGAGCGGAAGGGATCTTGCTTCTGACGCCGGCCCACGGGTAGACACCGATGTTATTGTAGGTGTGGCCCCTCTGGCCCAATCTGACAAAGAGTGGACCCTTTCTTGACCTTTCCCTGCGGATGATGGTGTTTTGGAGGCAGCCGACACAGGAGGTACAGGACAATCAGCGGCACGATGACCCAGCTGGTTACACCGAAAACATTGGATTGCACCCCTCCCAACAGGGAGGATAGAACGAGGAGGAGAAGACCCTACTCCCCGGGTTCCCACGGGCTTATCGCTGCTGCGTCGTGTGGCGGTGGAGAAACCAGCCACCCCTCGGGGTCGAAACTCCCGTAATCCTACATCAAGGTCTACTGCAGCCTTAAACCATTCCGTGAGTTTGGGTGGTAGACCCCTGTACACACACGCCTGTCTCAGCTCCCTGTCTAGACCTAGGCGGAATTGATGGATGAGTAACCGTTCAGGCCACGCCCGTAAGCGACCTGCCACGGCCCGAAACTCTTTGACATATTGTCTGGCAGGCCGGCCCCCTTGTTTCAACGCCACCAACTCGCCTTCTAACAATTGGGTACGTGACTGATCTTCAAAGCGGCAACGTAACGCCTCTAAAAAGAGGCCCACATCAGCTAATTTCTTGGCGTGGTCGCTATGTAAGTCAGCGACCCAGTCTGCGGCTTCGCCAGACAGGACAGTGGTTATAGCCACCACCATAGACCATTGCGACGGGAAGAGATGACCATACAAGTCCATATAACTAAGGATCTGACTCAAAAACAACGAAACTCTGTCCGGACTACCGTCGAAGGTGGCTTGGAGGGGAGGAGGCCCCCACAGCTGCTGCTGGGTGTGCCACGGGCCAGGACCCCATCCGGGCCCCGGAGCCATCGGTCTAACATCCGGAGCGCCCCTAACACCACTCCTGCGGTGGATGTCCCTCTGCTGACGCTCGTGTCCTTGCGACCCCTGCTGGTTGACTCGTGGTCCCCTTGCCCTATCTCCATCCCCGTCTTGACCCCGAAAGCCCGTATGGGACACGGTCTGGGCAGAACCAGGCGCTCCTTGGTCGCGATACTCAAGCCATGGCGTCCCCTCCCCGATGCGTAACTTTGGGCTCGCCAAATGAAAACAAGCCTCCGATGTGCTGTGAGGTGCCCTTTGTCCCTGCCAGGGTTGTGCCTCCGGTATCCATGGTTGCCAGGAGGGCGTGTCACGGAAACTTGCCTCGCCAAACTTCTCCCGTAAAATATCCAGCGTGGACGCCCCCAGTCCGGTAGAACAACTCATATCATATTCATCTTCTTCTGTCCACCTCCGTTCCCTCCACCCCTGAAACGACGCGCCGGCCAGGTCAGGGGGGGATGGTGACGCCCATTGCTCTAGCGAATCCCTCTCACCTCGGGAAGGCCACTCGTCCGTACGGGGTTTAACACCACCCGCCTGAGGCGTGGCCTCCTTCGGCCGTACGACGGTCACTTCCAGCTCTTCAGACGCCGGGGTCTCTGACAAGCCCTCCATGTCCGCATCCAACTCCTCCTCAGTCGCCAGGGACTCAGCTGCTGCGCCCTCTGCCATGCCGCTGGACCGCCGCTGGAAGCGAGGAGAACGCCGACTTTCTGTCAACGTTGCGTTGCGATTCCGTGTGAACAAGGAGAAAGGAGCACAAGTAGCCTTAGCTTGCTGCAACTTTTCTTTATTAGAACAGTCCTTCACACGATGCACGGCAAAGCTGACGGTAATGCGGATACACAAAGTCGGCGTTGGGAGCGGCTGCCTTCCAACGCCTTTTAAATAGCGTGCCGGCGAGGTATTAAGACCGCCGCCCTTCTGGGTTTACTGCGCATGCGCCGCCGAGACGCTGTCCTGTTGCAGCGAAAAGGCACACAGTAATCCCTCTCCCCGGCCGTCACCGTGCCCGAACGCCTAACAAAAGAATACAACCCCCACCACCGTGTAGCAGCGTAGACAGTCTCCGACGCTCCCGTCGCCAACTCCCCCGGGTCGTTGTCACGGTAGTGGCTAGATGTCGAGTGGATCGCGACAGGGGGAGGGGGGGTTGGGTGGGAGGGTTGTGGGGAAATTGTGTTTGTTTTAAAACTTTTTCAATAAAAAAAAAGATGTATCACAGTGAAGGAAGATAACTACTATAAATTGAGAAATCAAATTGAAATAGACTTGGAAAAATGGAAAAATCTACAACTATTGTTAATGGGAAGAATAGCGCTAATCAAAATGAATGTACTACCAAGAATTTTGTTCTTTTTTCAAACAATTCTGATAAAACTGGAGAAAAAATATTTTGAAAGTTTGAATAAAATGATGTGGAAATATATATGGCAAGGATAGAAAGCAAGAATTAATATTAAACTGCTTCAAGACGCTAGGACTAGAGGAGGTTTTGGTCTACCAAATTGGGAACTTTATCATCAAGCGGCGATGTTAACTTGGGTTAAAGAATGGATTCTATTGAGAAATACAAGACTATTGACTTTGGAAGGACATGATTTGCAACTAGGTTGGCATGCTTTCTTATGGTACAGGAAAAATAGGATACATGGATACTTCCAGAGACACTGTGTAAGAAACAGCTTGTTAACAGTATGGGAGAGAGTGAAAGAAAAACATTATATGAAAATACCAATGTGGCTTTCAACAATAGAAGCGTTGACACATCCAAATATGATAAACATGGACAATATTGTTAGATATAAGGACATTTTAACAGAGAAGGGAGAACTAAAACAGAAACAAGATTTAGAAAAACAAGGGATTGAGATTGATTGGTATACACTAGTGCAGATACAATCAAGATATGATAAAGATTTGAAACAATATGGTTTTAATTTGGGGGAATCAGAGTTGGATCAGATAATGACTGGAAAGGATGAAAAAATGATTAAAAGGTTGTATAATTATCTACTGCAGATTAGATTAGAAGATGAAGAAGTAAAAGAGACAATGATAACATGGGCAAAAAAATCAATAGAATTAGAGAAATGGCAACAACTATGGGAAAGGAATTATAAATTGACTATGGCAACTTGTTCTGCCCCAGCTCCAGTTTTCCGAGGATATTGACACACACCAACGGTCCTTATCAAATTTATTAAGTAGCAAGAATAAACCAAAGTCCGGTAAAGGTTGGCAACCAGCCCAGAAAACAAGATACAATAAGCCAAAATACTCTGATAATAAATACGAGTTGTTTCCAGCAAGAAAGCACTAGCTGCGTGCGACTTAAATAGGCTAAGGGAGTGGCCAATTATCCTCAAGCCCTACTCTCGAGTAGACCTCCTTCTCCTGAGTAGCCACTCCTGCCTTTTGGCAGCCCTGCGTGCTCAAGCATTGAGGAGAGGCTCCTCCACTTTGCTCTCTCCACTTGAAGGAACCTCTGGAGGTTCTGAAGGCCCTGGCTGAGTCTCTGCCTCTGGCACCACATCCTCTTCAGCCTTCTCGCTGTCCGACGCGAGCACTGGCTGCGCAGGCTGCTGGCGCGACACCACACCAGCCTCCTCTTCGTTGGGATCAGCCACGATCTGTGCAGGCCGCTGGCGGGCCACAACACAACTGTATATAAAGAAAAATTATATAAAATGTTTTATAGATGGCATATGCCACCAGAAAGACTAGCAAAAATGTTTAAAGACAAATCAGCTAAATGCTGGAAATGTTTGCATTTGCTGGGATCATATTATCATATGTGGTGGTCATGTACGGCAGCAAAAAAATATTGGTCTAGAATACAGATATAGTTAGAGGAAATGTTACATAAACCTACAGAATTAAAACCAGAGATTTTTCTATTGGGTATTTTGCCAGAAAGATATAGCAAAGAAGACGTATACTTAATTATACATATAATAACAGCAGCAAGAATTGTATTTGCACAAAATTGGAAGACAGAGAAAATTCCGTCAAAAGGTGAAGTAATAAAAAAGATTTTAGACTGTGCGGAAATGAACAGATTGACACTAAGAATAAAAGATACAGAGGAATCGGTGTATTTCAAGACATGGGAAAGATTCTACGTATGGATAGAAAAGAAATATGAATAAAAGTTGATAGATAAATGATATAGATAATAGAAAGTTAAATGAGGGATAAGATAAAAAAGAAATAGAAACTCAGATGACACCAGAGTAAATGGAAAAGGGGGGTGGGGGGGGAAAGAAAGAAGATTATAAATATAAATGTACAATTATGAAATGATGGGTTGGGTAAAATGGGAAAGAAATTGAAAAGAAAGTATATATTATTAGAAAATTGGAGTTGCTCGGATACCAAATAAAGGAAATATTGCACAACAAAGGAGAAAGAAAGGAAAGAGGAGGAGAGGGAGAGAGGAGGAGAGGGAGAGAGAGGAATGGAAGAAAGGGGAAGGAGAGGAAGAAAGGATAGGGGACAAGAGCAGGAGAGAAGGTGAGAAAGGGGGAAAGAGACGAGGAGTGGGGGAGAGGAAGAGGAAGTAGAGGAGGAGAGGAGAGGAGGAGAAAGAAAGTAGAAGAGAGGAGGGAGAGGAAAGGAAAGGAAGAAGAAGGAGAAGAAGCTTTGTTGTGAAAAGGGAAAAGAAAGGGTAGAAGAGCAACCCCAAATGTAATTAAAATGTCTTATTTTTATGCTTTCATTAGGAAAAAATATGTATATATATGATCAATTATGGATAAGAGAATGTACGTTTACAATATTTGTATAAGAAATAAAAATAAAAAACTTAAAAGAAAACACTTTCTGAATCCAAGCACTTAAGTGACTTCCACCAGTTCACTGGTGAAACTTTCTTTAAAACCTCATCAGCAAACATATATTTCTTGAATGGTTCCCCCTTAGCTCTGAAGTTCATTTTAGTTGGCACTAGAGATGGATAATTGCTGGATACCCATGTCATGGCTAACGCCTCTTCTTCAGCACTTAAGGTTTGACTCTGGTACCAGATATTGACAATGTTTGCGAGAAAATGAGCTGGAGACAGTGCTTGTCCCATTTGCTTTTTAAAATAAGTAATTTCTGCTTATCAGTGTGTAGTTCTGTTTTTAAGTGCTCACTCAGTTCCTTCCAAATTTCAACAGCATCAGCAATAAAACAACTATTTTTCTGGATTTTGTTTAAAGCTTCAGAAACAGGTTTCAGGATGCGCAGCATATGTTTAGCATTTCTCTTAAACCCAATGTTGAGGATTTTGGCTGTTATAGTGCCATCTATTTTTTCTCGATTTTGCTCACAAACTGTCATCAGAATAGGCCAGTTTTTTATATATTGTTCAAAACAGTCCACTACAGAGTTCCATCTAACTCAAGGCTCCCCTTGAGGAGCACCCAGAGGCTCCAACTGGTCCAGAATGCAGCCGCGCGAGTAATAATGGGGGCAACTCCTCATTCCCATGTAACACCCCTCTTGCGCGAGCTGCACTGGCTCCCTGTGGTCTTCCGGGTGCATTTCAAGGTGTTGGTTACCACCTTTAAAGCGCTCCATGGTTTAGGACCTGGTTATCTACAGGACCGCATTCTGCCACCGATTGCCTCCCACCGACCAGTACGCTCCCACAGAGAGGGCCTCCTCAGTGTGCCGTCAGCCAAACAATGTAGGCTGGCGACCCCCAGGGGGAGAGCCTTCTCTGTGGGGGCCCCGGCCCTATGGAATGAATTGCCCCCGGACATATGAAGGATCCCCGACCTCTGCGCATTCCGTCATGCTCTGAAGACCCTATTATTCCAGCAAGCCGGTCTGACGGGATAAAGGATTTTAATTGGGTTTTGATAGGGGTTTTAAATAACGATTTTAGCTGGGTGTTTTAAATTTGGCCAGTGATTGAATTATTTTAATAAGTTTTTAAATTTTTGTCTTGTATACTGTTTTTACCATGGCTGTTCACCGCCCTGAGTCCTTCGGGAGAAGGGCAGTATATAAATATAATAAAAGTAAAGTAAAGTAAAAGTAAACATGTTGTGGGAGCATTAGCTTGGTTCCACCCATTATTTTCAGAACTGATGCTGCAAAATTATTGTTACGGAAGTATTTAGCAATTTCAACATTACTCTTTATTTCTGGGACACAGAAATCTTTGGCTAGGAGGTGCATCAAATGAGAGCTATAACCATATGTTATTAGCTTGGTAGTTTCTTCATGTTGTTATAAATTTATTCTCATTTTGGACAAATTTGCATCATTGTCTGTGACCAAACTGCATACTTGACATTTAATTTTTTTTTCGCATGTTATGATAACTTTTGCTGCTACTTCTTCTAAGTATGCTGCTGTGTGTGCATTTCCAGAAGTATCAATTGTTTCTGCAAGGAATACATTCCCTTCTTCTGTTGTTATACAAGCACATACAATAGGATGATTGTGGACATTACTCCACCCATCAAGACTTAGGTTAACAATTTTATCTTCTAGATTTGTTGCACATTGCAAAATTTCTTCATCATATACTTTATCCAGCAGTTTCCCTGCAACATCTAATCTACTTGGTGGACTGTGGTGGACTGTATCCTAGTCTCAGTAACTGAATCATATTAACAAAGTGTGGGTTTTCAAGCAGACAGAAAGAAGAGTTTGTTGCATAAACAAACGGAGCAAATTTTTCATCAATTAACTCTTTTTCTAATCTGGTTTTTATCACAAACTTATCTATGGTGGTGGTTCCAGATGGTTTCTTTCTTTTAGGTCGGGGGTCGGCAACGTGCGGCTCTAGAGCTGCATACGGCTCTTTGGGCCCTCTCCTGCGGCTCCCTGTCAGATGGTCCCACCACTGGGTGGCCCCTCCCCTCCCCCTCACTCCTCGCCTGCCCTGAGAAGAGAAGGGTGACTCCGGCGGATGGAGATTCGCTCTGTATTCCGGAGTGGGAGCAAAGCACCCCTCTACTTGCCTCTTTTTCTGGCCCTTGTTGGTGCTGTGCGCACCTCAGCCGCTGGGGGAGATGGGCCGAGACACTGGGTGGGTGGCCAGGGCATTTATTAATCCCATGTTTGGCTCTGGGACTAATTATCCTGGTTTAATTAGAGGAGATGAATCGTGGCTTATTCCTTGTTGCAATATTCCGAAAAAGAAACGCGAAGAAAGGTTTCTAATAAAACTCATTTATTTGTTATAAAGAAAATAAAACACCTCACTAACTAAGAAAGTTAATTGCTACATTTTTGAAAGTAATTCTTGCCGGCTATCTCAGCCGGACCTTTCTGGAAAGAGAACAAAGGAAAGAGTGTGAGAAGCAAGTGAAGGAATGTGGGTGGATACGGAAACACGTAGCTTACTGATAAGAAGTTGGCAAGCTACGGAGAGTCTGACAGTCCAGAAATAATGAGCTCAGCTGGTAAATAAAATAACGCAGTGACATTCCCCTTCTTTTCCAGTTGAGCGAATATCAGTACATCATCAAATAAGGCACATCTTCATACGCAGATACTCGTGTTGAGCTGCTGGAAGTGGTTTGTTGAGCATATCAGCAATTTGATCATGTGTAGATACATATTGCATTTTGACAAAACCTTTTTTCACTAAATGCTTTATGTTTTGGTAACGAATGTCAATGTGTCTGGACCTAGAACCTGTAAAATAAGATTCAGAAATATAAACCACCGATTCATTGTCTTCCATCACGGTGATCAGTCGGATCGGGTGTGTCCAGATATCTGTGACTAAAGCATCAAACCAAGTTAGAGAATTACATGCATCTGAAACACAAGCATATTCAGCTTCAGTAGATGAACAAGAAACAAAATTCTGTTTACGCACTTGCCAATAAACAGGACATCCATTTAAGAACATCATATAACCTGAAGTACTTTTACGTGATTTCTTATCACTTGCCCAATCAGAATCTGCATAACAACTTAATTCTGCATAATCAGTATGTGTTGGTTCTAACAATAATTTCATGTGTTTGGTGTATTTTAGGTATCTCAGTAATTTCTTAATGCATGTCCAATGAAACTGTTTTGCCTTACCTACGTGTCGAGATAAGAGATTAACACTAAGTGCAATGTCGGGTCTGGTCCAACTACTAATGTATAACAGTGACCCAATAACTGAACGATAAAGTGTTTGATCCTCGAACTCAGGACTTTCTTCTTGTGTCAAGTTGTGAAAATCTGTTTGCATGGGTGTCTTTGTTGTGTTAGCATCTTTCATGTTGCAATGATGCAAAATTTGTTCAATTTTATCTTCTTGTGAAAGACTAAACCCTTTCTGTGTCTTTTCAATCTGAACACCTAAATAAGTGCTAATGTGACCTAATGATTTCAATGTGAAGTATCTCTGCAAAGCTTTGGCAAAAATTTCACTCATTTGCTTATTTGGACCAATATAAACAATATCATCAACATAAACAAGAACTATCTCATATGCATTGTTAGATCTTTTTGTGAACACGCACTCATCAGTTTTGGACTTAATAAAGCCCATTGAATTTAGTTTGTCAGTAAGACATAAATACCACATTAAACCAGATTGTTTCAGACCATAAAGACTTTTGTTTAGAAACCAGGTATCCCCTTCTTGCTGTCGGAATCCTGGAGGACTTCTCACGTAGATCTCTTCGTCTAGGTCTGCATGTAGATAAGCCGTGTCAACATCAAACTGGAAAACTTCTAAACCAAGGATAGTTGCAGTTGCTAAAGCAATTTTTACACTCTCAGTTCTGACTGTCAGTGAGTAAGTATTTGTGTAGTCCTCAGGATAACGTTGAGCGAAACCCTGAGCTACAAGTCTGGCCTTGTACAGTGACTCACCATTTGGTTTCTTTTTGATTCTGTAGACCCATCGTGTGCCAATGACCTTTTTGTTTGCTGGAGGTTTTGCAGGTGTAAATACTTTAAGTTTCTTTAGACTGTCCATTTCAACCTGCATTGCTTCATACCATTTGTCTTGCTCTGAATCAGGGAGCTGCTTGATTTGTGTGAAATTATCAGGTGGAAGTGTAACATTGCAAATCAAAGGCAAGGGTGCTTTTGTCAGTTGCCAAGAATATCGTTGTGGAGGAATTCCTTTTGTGGCCCTCTTGGAACGTCTCGGGACAACTGTCCAGTCTTCTTCTGCTTCGTCCTCGTCCTCACTTTCGTCGCTAGCGTCAGCATCCGCAGCTTGCGAAGACGGAACATCGGGTTGAGAAGAATCAGTGGAATCTTGATCATCAATCTGCGTAGCATCAGCGGTATCATCTCTAGGAAAATAAACTCCAGGATCATTGGAATGAATCCTGGACCAGTCAATGTCTTCTTCAAAATTAGCAGATTGGGAAATCACAATTGCATGTTTAGAGTCAATAAATTTGCTCCATTTTGAGTTATCATCAATACCCATAAATCTCAGTCTCTTTGCTGCTGGACTTCCTTTTCTTCTTTGAGCTAAGGGAATGTTCACCATAGCATATGAACCAAAAATATGGATGTTTTTAAGATCAGGCTTGTAGCCATACAACATGAAGAAAGGAGTCTGATTTATTACACTGCTCCAAGTACGGTTGACAATGTAATTTGCATACTTGATAGCTTCACCCCAGTATATCATATCAAGGTTGGCGTCTTCTAGGAGACAACGCATCATGGTTTGCAGTACCTCTCCGTTGTGAGCCGGTGTGTCAGGGGCCGAAGTCTGATGAATAATTCCATTCTTACGCATCCAGTCCTGGAAACGCTGAGACATGAATTCGGCACCACGATCACTCTGGATTCTGGCGATGCGAACTTGGTGTTGGGTAGAAACAAGGGCTGCAAAGTCTTTAAAGATCTGAAAAGTCTCTGATTTTTCTTTCATAGGATATCCATATCCATATCTAGAGTAATTATCAACAATTGTTAGAAAATATTTTCTACCACCAAATGATGGCGGGAAAGGACCAACTATGTCAATGTGAACCAAATCAAAAATGCGTGTTGACAGGCGTGTAGCGTGTTTGGGAATGGCTGCTGCTTTGGATTTGGCCTTCTTGCATACAGCACAATCCAAAAACACCTTACACCCCTTTAGATCCAAACCTTTTGCGAACTCCGGCATCTTCCTAAGAACACGGAAACTGGCATGCCCCAATCTTCTATGCCATTTATGGATACACCTGGAATGCAAAGGTTTACCTGTTAGTGAATTTTCAACATTAACATTTTTATGCGGAACCTCAGGCTTGCTCTGAGCAACCTGTTTACCAATTCTATTTTTGTTGGCTTTAGGAGCCTTAGGAATAGCAACAGGATCTCTCACTGGAGCATCTCTCTCTGGGCCTGTGCGTTCCCTTTTTGGAGTTTGTATACTTGCCTGTGTTTGCGGTTTAGGCTTTGGCTTTAAGTAATAAACACCACCAATTAATATGGTTTCAGCAACAATATCTCCATCTTTAACTATGTAACTTGCTTTTTCAAGGTGGTGAACTTGGAACTTTAACATTCTAGACAAGTGACACTGATTAAGCAAATTACTGGTTGCTGTTGGTATGTAATAAACATCAGGAATGAATGCATCGAGCTCTTCAACATAAACAGTTCCTTTTCCTTTGACCTGACAAGGATGATTTGAAAAAGAGTAAAGTTCACATAGCTCTGGTTCAGGCTCGTGCATCTCTGTGAAAAGTTCCTTTCTGTAGGTAACATGCAATGCTGCACCACTGTCCAAAGTCCACAGGAGTCGTCTGTCGTACTCTGGTTGAGGTTGTGGATCATTGGTTAAAGCCAATGTGGCGAGTGGAGTTTGTGGATCACGCCGGGGACCATGACGACCTTGTCTCCCGCCTCTGCCTCTGCCTCTGGAGTCTGTTCCTCTGGGCTGGTACGTGACGGGAGCTGGAACTCGTTGGGGACAATCCCGGGTGGCATGTCCCACACGATCACAGGTGTTGCACCTTGGCATCCTTGGAGCATAGGTCCTTCCTCGGAAGGGGCGCTTAGCTGGAGCTCTTGATGCGGGTGGTCCTCTCAAATGTGGCGTGGCCAACATGAATGCCTCTTCTTCAATTAAAAGCCTACAGACATTGTCCACTGTGCATTGAGCAATTGGGACTTGGTTAATTTTTGTAACAGCATCTTTCCATTCATAATTCAAAGAGTTAATAATGATGCTGATCATTTGAATATCTTCAATGTTATGGCCTCTTTCTCTCAATTCTGTTCTCAGTCCTTTCAGTTTGGTTAAATGTCCTCCAATTTGTTCACCAGGTTTCAATCTCGAACCGTGGAGTTCAGACATGAGTAAACATGAAGATTCAATTGAGATAGGCCTGTAGCAATTTTCCAATTCAGCCCAAATTTGTCGGGCTGTTGTATTTGGTGGAAAAGTGACCTGCAGTTCAGTATCCATGGACATCAATAATGTTGTGCGAGCCCTTATCTCTAAATCTCTTATTGCATAAGTCCAAGGTTGAGCAGGAGGATTAAAAACCATAGAGTGAGTGCCTTCTCTAAGAAGCAATAGTGTAATCTCACTGACCCAGGCTTTGTAATTGTGTCCTGACATTTTTAGTTTTGACTCACCAGTTAGTGGAGAGACAGAAAATGCCTGGTAAGGAGCCCACATTTGATATGCTGGCTGTGCTGGCAGAAATGCCTGTGGTATTTGCTGTGCCTGTTGTGGACCTAAAAATGGTCTTGGTTGTGCCATTGGAGGTGGGCCAGGAGCTGGCCCTATTTGCACTTGTGGCTGGGGCACATATGCAGGCATTTGTGGCTGCTGTGGATGATGCACTGGAATCTGCTGTATTCCAGTTGCCATTTGTGCTTGAGCTGCAATATTGGTATGACCTGCTGGGGATGCAGTCATTTGCCTTTGCTTCATTAAGTTTAATTGTGTTCCATCTAAAAGGACACCAACACCGCCAGGGGGTGTTTGAGTTTGGGCCTGTGGAAACACTTGTGGCATTTCAGCTTCCTGTAGTAAATTACTTTTGCCAGTAGATGGTGCTGCACCTTTAGCTTCGGGCAGCTTTGCATACGTGGCATTGTATGCTTTAGAGTAGGAGTGGTTATGTAAGACATGTGTAACTTGATCAGGGAGACTTTCATGTGACGTATGCAGTGCCCTCTGTCTTAATTGGCCTGACACAAAATCCACCAGGGGGAGTGTCTTTGGCTCTGAGGAAGAAGACAATATGGCGCTTTTTGAAAATCTTAAGTTATCTTCCTTATCTTGCTCAAGCATAGATATAGCCATTTTTGCCTGGGATAGCTCCTGTTCATAGAATTTTATACGGTCACGAAAGGCTTTCATAGCCAGCTCATCCAGGGTGAGCTTAGAGCTTCGAGGAGAATAATGAATTGTTTCTCTCTCTGCGTGGGAGGAATTTTGCTCGGTAGTTTGCTTTAGCCTTGCACCGAGCGTTACAAATTCAGAAGGTTCTGGGAAGACAGGTTGAGAGCTAGTATAATTAGAAGGGGGAGTTACTGACCTCAGTCGTAGTGCTTCTCCTTCAAAAACAGCTTCTGTGTTATCTCCCTCCATTTCTGTTCCCACGGCTTCTTCTTGTTCCAGGCGTGTGGCTGTAGTAAGGGGCTGGAAATCTGAAAATCTCCTGTCTGCCACCTCTTCGTTGGAAAGATCAATCAAATCATTTACGAAGAGTGGTCTTGGTTTCACTTTGCCTTTTTTCTTCTGTTTCGGCATCTTAGCAATATAATTAGCGTACCTCAGTAGCTAAAAACTAATTGCCTATGCGCTCTTATCAGAAATAACAAAACAAGGAAAAAAAGCCATAAATCAAACCGTCCGAGCTACCAGATGTCAGGGCATTTATTAATCCCATGTTTGGCTCTGGGACTAATTACCCTGGTTTAATTAGAGGAGATGAATCGAGGCTTATTCCTTGTTGCGATATTCCGAAAAAGAAACGCGAAGAAAGGTTTCTAATAAAACTCATTTATTTGTTATAAAGAAAATAAAACACCTCACTAACTAAGAAAAGTTAATTGCTACATTTTTGAAAGTAATTCTTGCTGGCTATCTCTCAGCCGGACCTTTCTGGAAAGAGAACAAAGGAAAGAGTGTGAGAAGCAAGTGAAGGAATGTGGGTGCATATGGAAACACGTAGCTTACTGATAAGAAGTTGGCAAGCTACGGAGAGTCTGACAGTCCAGAAATAATGAGCTCAGCTGGTAAATAAAATAACGCAGTGACATGGCTGCAGCCAATGCTCCGCGTCGTAATGGGCTCCAGGGGGAGGAGGAGGGGATGCCATCTCCCCCATTGTGCAGCGCGCTACGTTTAAGTGCAAGCACAGCAAGCAGCCACAGAGGCAGCAAGAGGAATATGGGGAGACACATGACTTTCTCCGCCCCGAGACACCGGTCTCCCCATATTCCTCTCGCCGTCTCCGTGGCTGCTTGCTGCTCTTGCACTTAAACTTAGCGTGCTGCACAATGGGGAAGATGGCGTCCCCTCCTCCTCCTCCTGGAGCCTATTACAACGTGGAGCATCGGCTGCAGTCGGGCCGCCCACCCAGTGTCTCAGCATGGAGAAAAGTTGTGCATCTTCCAACAAGGGCCAGAAAAAGAGGCAAGTAGAGGAGTGCTTTGCTTCCGCTCTGGAATACGGAGTCTCCATCTGCTGCCATTGCCCTTCTCTTCTCAGGACAGGCGGGGGGGGGGGAAGCCAGTTGACAGGAAGCCACAGCAGGGGGACGATAGAGCTTCATTTTTGGTAAACTCATTCAATGAATCCAAGCTCTGCACGCTGAGATAACATGCACTGCATTGTTGCATTCACACAATTTCACAGTAACCATGAGATAAATCATAAAACAAAGTTCAGGAATATTGCTTTATCCCAGGGGTGAAATTCAGCCGGTTTTATCCGGCTCGGGCAAACCGGTAGTGGCGGCTGCAGGAGGCTCTGCCCACCCGCGCAGATGTCGTCGCTTTTTTGCGATGATTTTAAGCCTCTACGCATGCGCAGAAGGCTTTGCACATGCATGACGGCACATGCACATTTGCGAACCGGTAGGGAAGGTAAGTGAATTTCACCCCTGCTTTATCCCATTGTTTTGAAAATCTATGTACACTACAAACTGTTTGATTGTTTGAAGAGAAATGCATCTGTACCAGGCTCTAAGTGTGAGGAGAAAGGGCAAGCAGTAAAAATGAAAATGAAACATTCTAAGCAGTTTATAAACCTTGTGATATTTCTGCACATAGCTTGAAGTGCTTTATTCCTCCCTTGAGGAGCAAAATGGCAGCAGGCCGTAAAAGAGACCCAGTTTGGGAATATTTTATTTATTTATTTATTTATTTATTTATTTATTTATTTATTTATTTATTTATTTATTTATTTATTTTTAAATTTATATACCGCCCTTCTCCCTGAGGACTCAGGGCAGTGTACAGCCAGAATTAAAAAACATGAAATACAAATATTAAAAAACAATTAAAATATATATAAATTTGGCCCAGAATTAAAAATACAAACCAATTAAAACATTTAAAATTTCTTCTTAAGCCAGCCTGGCTTGCTGGAAAAAGTGGGTTTTAAGGGCACGGCGGAAGGCACTAAGGTCTTGGAGTCTCCTTATCTCTGGGGGCAACTGATTCCAGAGGGTAGGTGCCCCCACAGAGAAGGCCCTCCCCCTGGGGGTCACCAGCCTACATTGATTGGCTGATGGCACCCTGAGGAGGCCCTCTCTGTGGGAGCGCACGGGTCGATGGGAGGTCATCGGTAGCAGCAGGCGGTCTCGAAGATAGCTAGGCCCGATGCCATGGAGCGCTTTGAAGGTGATAACCAACACCTTGAAGCGCACCCGGAAGACCACTGGGAGCCAGTGCAGCTCGCGCAGGAGCGGTGTTACATTGGAGTGTCATGCTGCTCCCGTCACTACCTTCATTTTAATGAAGTTCCTGTACCTACGGGTAAAGCAGATATGCAAGATGTTAGGGTGTGTGTAAAAAGTATTTGTTGCTTGTGCAACGAGCAGAGCAGAAACACACAGGGAAGGAGATAAACGTGCGGCTCGTGTGAGAAAAATACTTTATAGATAACAAACAGTCTCGGTGTAAGTAAAACAGTCCAAGGTCGTAAACAGTAATATCAGTCCAGTAAGTATCTTCCCTTACCAAAGCAAACAGACTTTAGTAACTCTTGGTATACAGTACCATATAACAATCAGCAGAAAGCAACAGGATACAATCAGGTATCAATCCGGAAGAAGCAGGAAGAAGGAACGCTTCTCTGTGCTGCTTATTTATGCACTGTAGCCTAATTACAGGGTTCAGCAAACCCTGATTACGTGGCTCAGTTGTTTCTTAAAGAAACAGATATATTGCCTGACCAACAAGTTAGGAGTAAGCTGCAAGCTGAACCTAACACAAGAAATGCAACAAAGAGATGCAAGGCCTGGTGGCCTGAATGAAGCAACATCATGAGAAGTGCTGTGATGAAAGGACCATGTTTGAAGAGGCAAGACCTTCAGGTTGGTAAACTGTTTTTATTTCACCATATTTTTTAGACTGCCATGAGGTATTGTTATGCTAAAGCAATAATATATATCTGCTATTGTTACTGCATGGCACTGCATTTTTATACAGTTTCCAAAAAAAGAAATAAGAGTTGAAATATGCAAATAGTCCTTTTTAGGCTGTACTGTGTATGAAAACAATGAGAAATTCACAATAAGCATACATGGTTTAAATAATAAAATAACAGCATTGACTTTTTTGTTTAGGTGAAACCACCATCAACATAAAAGATTCTGGAAACTATTCACTTTCTAAATCGCCATCCTCTTGTTCTACTGTTTCAGAGTTCTCCCTCCAGGATAGTGCATCAGTCACATCATTTGCACATATCTGCAATATATCACCTAAAACAGGGGTCTGCAACCTTCAACACTCAAAGAGCCATTTGGACCCATTTCCCACAGAAAAGAAAACACCGGGAGCCAATAATTTAACAACCAGTGTGACTGGGTGGGCATGGCCAACTTGACATCACTCACTCCCACCCAGTGACATGACACCCCCCCCAGCCAAGCCTGCCCAGCCGGTCATTAGGGCAGAGAACTGGTTGTTAAATTATTTGCCCCGCCCAGCACCACCTCACCCCTCCCCTCCCAGCCACCTCTTGCCACACCCGGCCTCGGGTGTGTTGTTCACCTCTCTCTCTTTCTCTTTCTTTCTCTCTTTCTTTCTCTCTCTTTCACTCTCTCTGTTATGTAAATAGGTTTGTTTGGCGGGAAGTTTGAAATAACTGACCCTCAGCTGATTGGCTGACCACTACTGCTGTAAGGTATATAAAGGGAGCTGGCTCCCAGGTTTGGTTGCTGGAGTCTCACCATACAATAAAGAGCTGTTGTCACGAACTACTCTGGCTTGCTGCGTCCTCATTCACCCCACTTAACTTTGGCGACGAAGGTGGGATTTTGAGGCCAGAAGCAGAGGAGAGCTGAAGCCACACTCGAGAAAAGAGCGGAAGCCACGTTCAGAGAAGGGACCGGAGACCGCAACCGAATCCAGCCAGGCGAGCGAGCGGAGCACAGGAGAATCCCCGAAACGATGTCTGCCTACACCCCGCCAGCGCCTTTCGACCCCAAGGAAGAGAAGTGGGGGTCCTACATGTCTCGGTTCGAGTGCTTCATGGTGGCAAACGACATGCAAGGGCTACCGGACGGGCGGAAGAAAGCCCTGTTCCTGAGCCACTGCGGGCCAAGAGTCTTCGACACAGCCGAAGCATTGTCGGAGCCGAATTCGGTCCACAACATTTCCTGGTCGACGCTACAGACCCTGCTGAAAGACCACTATGCACCAACGCCATCGAAGTACGTCCAACGCTATGATTTCCGGCAACGGCTACAGCAGGAGGGTGAATCGATCAGCGAGTACATCGCTGCCCTACGTAAGGCCGCAACCCAATGTGAGTACCGAGACCTGGATGAGATGCTCCTAGAGCAACTAATTTGCGGAGTGAGGGATAGCCGACTCCAGAGAAGGCTGCTTGCGAGGTCAAACCTGACCCTACTCATCGCGTTAGACGAGGCCAGGGCGCAAGAGTCGTCAACAAAGGCTGCAGAGAGACTAAAGAGCTCCCACTTAACCAGAACAACGCAAAAGACGGCACCGGTGCATCGAGAGGCCACGAGCACCGCGAGCGAAGGGGAGTCGGAAGAAGAGGTCTACCGCACCGAGCAGTCCCGCACAGGCCGCAGGGAGCTCAGAGACGGATGCGCCAGCTGCGGAGGGTCCCACTCACGACAAAACTGTAAGTTCAGGGACGCCATTTGCCGTGCCTGTGAGAAAAGGGGCCACATCGCTTGGGTCTGCAGATCCAAGGCACACCAGAGCTACAAACCACGTGGCCAACCCTTCCAATCAGAGCCGGCACCCCACCGAAGGCCCAACAGAGATGGCGGAAGCCGGAAGGGCGCGAAATTTGAAGACGCTGGGGCCTACACCATACGCATCGCACAGACCTGCACCTCACCCGGAGAAAAGGCCTACACCACGGTCGAGATCAAGGGACGGGAGTGCCAGATGGAGATCGACACGGGATCACCAATATCCATCATGTCGTGGGAAAACCTAAGGAAAGTCATCCCCAGCGCACGCAAGCGACAGCTCCAGCCACAGCAACGCAGACTGAAGGACTACCAGGGGAACCGCATACCCGTCGAAGGAAAAGGCGAGTTCCAAGTAAAGTACGGGGAGTTTACCGAAAAACTGCCCCTCACCGTAGTCAGCGACAACCTCCCAAGCCTCCTGGGCATGGACTGGTTTAGGGCCCTAGGCATGGGATTCACCGGAGTAAGGAACGTTCGAGGCACCCTGAAGGAAGACCTGATGCAGGAGTTCCAGGACGTGTTCGACGAAAGGCTTGGCAAGTATGTGGGGACCCCGATTTCGTTTAATCTAGACCCCAATGTTGCACCCATCCGTTTAAAGCCTAGGCGGGTACCATTTGCCCTGAAGCCCAAAATAGACATTGAACTGGACAAATTAATCAAACAAGGGGTGCTCGTTCCAGTCGACCACGCCAAATGGGAGACCCCAATTGTTACACCGGTCAAGCCGGATGGATCAGTGCGCATATGCGCTGATTATAAATGCACAATTAATAAGGCCCTGCAGCAGAGCGCCTATCCAGTGCCCATTGTTCACCATTTGTTGCATTCCCTGGGCCCCGGCAAGATCTTCGCAAAACTCGATCTTGCGCAGGCGTACCAGCAACTGCCGGTAGATGGCACTACCGCAGAGGCACAGACTATCGTAACCCACAGAGGGGCCTTTAAGTGCACCCGTTTGCAATTCGGAGTAAGCGTAGCCCCAGGACTTTTCCAAAGCACCATGGAGCGGCTACTACAAGGGATTCCCGGGGTGGTGCCCTATTTTGATGACGTGCTCATTACCGCCGACAATGAGCAACAATTAAGAGAAAGACTGAGGGGAGTCCTAAGGAAATTCAGGGACACAGGACTCAGAGTAAAACGAAATAAATGTATGATCGCAGTCCCCTCAGTCTAATTCCTAGGGTACAGAGTAGATGGCACCGACATACACCCCACAGAAAGCAAGATCAGGGCAATCAGAGAAGCACCCACCCCCAAAGACAAGGCAGAGTTACAGGCCTTCCTGGGACTATTAAACTTTTACGCCATATTCCTTAAAGACAAGGCAACAGTGGCAGAACCCCTACATAGACTGTTAACAAAGAAAGCCACTTGGAAATGGGGGAAGGCTGAAGACAGGGCATTCGCCGGCATCAAAAAACTGTTATCAGCTGAAAGCTTTTTAATACAATACAATGCAATGCTTCCCCTTGTTTTAGCATGTGACGCGTCCCCGTTCGGGGTGGGAGCCGTCCTGAGCCACAGACTCCCGAATGGCCTAGAAGCGCCCATTGCATACTACTCCTGAACTCTATCAAGCGCCGAGCGAAATTATAGCCAGCTCGACAAGGAGGCCCTCGCCGCCGTTTCGGGAGTAAAGAAATTCCACGAGTACTTGTTCGGGAGGGATTTTGAACTAATCACCGACCATCGACCGCTCCTGGGTCTCCTCGCGGGAGACCGACCAACCCCAGCAGCACTATCGCCCAGGATGACACGCTGGGCCATCTTCCTCGCAGCATACTCCTATCGCCTGGTACATCGACCAGGGACGGACATGGGCAACGCGGACGCTCTCAGCCGATGTCCACTACCTGACGGCCTAGAAGACCTCACACCCGGCATCCCCATCCTGCTGATAGACGCTTTGGACTCTGGGCCCATAACATCAGCCGAGGTTGCGGGAGCCTCAACCAAAGACCACGTGATCCGGACAGTCGCAAGTTGGGTCATGAGGGGGTGGCCGGAAAAGATTGGGAGCGGGGAATTTAAACCGTTCGCGGGAAAACGGGACGAACTGACAATGCAAGGGGGGTGCTTGCTATGGGGCGATCGAGTTGTTATTCCTTTACGTTTATGGGAGAAGGTCTTAGCATTGTTGCATGAGGGGCACCCTGGGATTGTAAGACTGAAGGGACTAGCCAGGAGCTACGTCTGGTGGCCCAGCATGGATACAGACATTACCGAGTGGGTGGGGAGATGCCAGCCCTGCCAAGAGTCCAGATCAGATCCACCAACGGCACCCGTGAGGGAGTGGGAGAGGCCCCAGGGACCCTGGTCCAGGATACACATTGACTTTGCAGGCCCATTTCACGGACAGACCTTCATGGTCGTTGTAGACGCATTCTCCAAGTGGTTGGAGATCAAGCTAATGAAGGCCACTACCACCGACGCAACCATCAGGGAGCTAAGACAGTTATTCGCCACCCATGGGTTACCGGACATCCTAGTGTCAGATAACGGACCACAATTCACCGTGACACAATTCGAGGGCTATTTAGCAGGACTAGGGATCAGACATGTCCTTTCAGCCCCGTTTCATCCGGCTAGTAACGGACAGGCGGAGAGATTTGTAAGGTCAGCAAAGGAGGCCCTTTCACGTTTAAGCCCTGGAGACTGGCAGGAAAGGATAGATAAGTTTCTAATAGCGCAGCACTCCACACCCTGTACAGCCACAGGCCGAAGCCCAGCAGAACTATTAATGGGACGGAAACTCCGAGGAATGCTAGATAGGCTCAACCCCAATTACTCTCCAGAGGTTTTCAAGGGGGGGGGAGAGGAAGCTTAGAGAATTCACCATAGGAACACCGGTTCACACTAGAAACTATGGACAGGGCCCACTCTGGGAAGCCGGGACAATCACAGAAATCACGGGGCCCAAATCGTACAGGGTAGACATGGGGGACGGGAGAGTCTGGCGCAGACACATTGACCAACTAAGAAAACGGGTAACCACAGACACCGACGACAAGTTAGACGACCCCATCTCTGACCATGACTACCAAGCAGAAGCACAAAACACAAGCCCGAGTAGAGCGGAGGACTTAGCTGAGGATTCTGGTATCCAGCGCTGCCCCATCGAGGTAATCCAAACAGCCGGAGAAGTCGCCGCCCACGAGGAGGTCCCGGAGGCCTCATTGGCAGAGCAGGGAGAAACAGAAAGTCCCTCCGACCTGCTCGACGCCGCCCCTCCGACTGAACTGCGCAGGTCAACTAGGACTCGTACACGCCCTAGTCACCTGAGAGACTTTGTATGTAAATAACACCCCAAGTGACTTCTGGGAGGGGAGGAGTGTTATGTAAATAGGTTTGTTTGGCGGGAAGTTTGAAATAACTGACCCTCAGCTGATTGGCTGACCACTACTGCTGTAAGGTATATAAAGGGAGCTGGCTCCCAGGTTTGGTTGCTGGAGTCTCACCATACAATAAAGAGCTGTTGTCACGAACTACTCTGGCTTGCTGCGTCCTCATTCACCCCACTTAACACTCTCTTTCTTTCTCTCTCTCTGTGTCTCTATGTCTCTCTGTGTCACTCTCTCTTTTTCTCTCTCTCTCTTTCTTTCTCTCTTTCTTTCTTTCTCTCTTTCTTTCTCTCTCTCTCTCCCCCTCCCTCCCTCCCTCTCCCCCACTCACCAACCCACACACCCAGGGAATAACTGTAAGGAAATTCAGCCACGTTCTCTCTGTCTCTGGAAAGATACAAAAATAAACCTTGCATTGCAAAAGGAGTGACTGTCAGGCAGTTACATCACAGTGCCACGAAGTTGCTGCCTTAGATCTCCGCACGCACTTCAGAGAAGCATCATCCCAAGCAGCAGCACACTCACACAGGCACGCATATGCATCCTGCAACTCAGTCCAAAGTGGCTGGAAAATATAGTCCCTGGGCGCCCCCGAAGACGCTTGGCAGGCAAAGTACAGGATGACCCACCCCTCCATCATCAAGGCAGCGTCCGCTGAATCCTTGCAAAACTGGGCAAAGGTGGAGAGAGGGGAGCAGACAGAGCCAAATCGAGCTGAATCTGTCTGTCTCTCTCTCTCTCTTGCTACCCAACTGCAGCATGAAACGGCGGGCAGCTACTTCTGGCCCTGGTTGGTGCTGGATGCGTGACCTGCTCTCTGCCCCGAGACACTGGGCCGCCAATGCCCCTACTGTTGCCAGGGGCGAGTGGGGCAGGGTGGCTCCGTGTTGTAATGGGTTCCAGGAGGAGGGGAACATCTCCCCCATTGTGAAACATGCTAACTTTTATTGTGCTGCGCAACGCGCTACGAGAGCAGCGGGCAGACCATGGAGGCGGCAGCAGTAGCGGCGTCAGGAGCCGCAGCAGAGGGCTGAAAGAGCCGCATGTGGCTCCAGAGCTGCAGGTTGCAGGTCTTCTGCACATGCCTCAAGATGTCCGCAAAACGCCATTGAGCTTACCTTGAGGGGAGGCTTCTGGCTTCCCTGGAGGGGTTCAGGGATCCCATTGTTCGATTTGGGGGCCTGATTTGGCTGCCGGAGCTCCCGAGGTCTTGATGGGGCTGCCTGGGAGCGTTTGCCATCGTCAGAGGGAGATGTGGTGGGAGCCGGCGGGGGCCAGCTGATAGGTGGCAAGGGCGCGGCCGGCGCAGCCAGCGCAGCCAGGAAGACGCCGGCGGGGAGGACCAGGATGCGCCGAGGAAGCTGTGGCCTTCGGAGGGTGACCGAATGGGGCTGCCCCAGGACTTCATTGTGCTGGTGGGACACCTCCGAGGCTGCTTCCGAAGCTGCTGCAGCCGCCACTGCAGATGTCGCCGGACTCACTGGACTCCCGCTGGGCCAGGTTTTGAGTTCCCGTGGCTTCCTCTTCATCCCTAGACTGTGCCGATACCATCGACGCTGGGTGTGACCTTCTGGTGGCCTGAGGAGTTGGGACCGCCAGATAGTGGGGTCAGCATGGTGGGCGGGGTCTCCCCAATGCCCCTCCCCCCAACCCCTCCCCAGGTGTTTATACGGGGATGGGGTTGGTTGGGGTCGGAGAGGCCGGTTTTCCATCTCTGTTCCATCTGGACGGGTCTTTTTTTTTTTTAATTTGATTTATATGCCGCCCTTCTCCGGAGACTCAGGGCGGCTTACAATGCATTAAGCAATAGCCTTCATACTTTTGTATATTTATACAAAGTCAGCTTATTGCCCCCACAAACTGGGTCCTCATTTAACCTACCTTAGAAAGGATGGAAGGCTGAGTCAACCTTGAGCCTGGTAAGATTCGAACCTGCAGTAATTGCAGGCAGCTGTGTTAATAACAGGGTGCTTTAGACCACTGTACTACCAAGGCCCTTTTGACATGGGACTGTCCTTATTGCCCTTTGGGTGCTCCGTTTTGCTGTCCTCCAGGAGGTACCAGGGACGATGTTGCCGGACTGATGGAACCTGCCTGCCCTGGCTGAAGGACTGGGATATTAGAGCTCCCAACATGGCCGGTGTGAGAAAGCAGTTCATGAGGACCTTGACCTACGGATCCCCCCATTGCAGTGAGAGGGCAATGGGGGAGGGCTATTGCTTCATCACTTCGGTACTGTTCCCCTGGACTTTGTCATCAGCCGGTTAAGCTTCCCTTTTGGGGTTTTCTCAGACTATGCCAATCTATACGGCTGTTGAACTATATGCCTTGAGGGGGTCCCCCCTCTCTCAAGGCTGGCCATCCGGACTATCAACAAATTTCCTTGATGATGGATTTTGGAATCCCGAGAGGTGGCATAGAAGGCAGAAGAATATTAGGGGTTTTTTAGAGGGTCTTTTTATTCACTGTTTAAGGGGTAGGAGGGAGGGTGGCATTTGTATGACCAGGGTGGGTTTGGGGGACAACACACCAGGGTTGAGGCCGGTCCTGGCGGGGGGCTGCGGCATTGGGGGCGTGGGGTTGGATGTCAGGGCGGGGCTAGATTCCATACTAGTGAGGGCTGTTTAATTAGTACTGTGGGTGGGAGGGGCAGGACCTGGGTACTTGCGGGACCGCCTACTACCACCAATAGCCTCCCACCGGCCGGTACGCTCCCATAGAGAGGGGCTCCTCTGGGTGCCATCGGCCAAACAATGCCGACTGGCGGCCCCCAGGGGAAGAGCCTTCTCTGTGGGGGCACCTACTATCTGGAACGAGCTCCCCCCGGAGATACGGAGGATCCCGGATCTGTGCACCTTCTGCCGCGCCTTAAAGACCTTTTTATTTCACCAGGCGGGCCTGGCCTAATTTTCTCCCTCTTTTATAATTTTTTTTAATTTTTTAATATTTTTTAGTATTTTATATATTCAAATTTTAAAATAGGTTTTAAATTGATTGGGGTTTTAATTTGTCTGGGCCAAAACTATTTAATTTGATTTTAATTCCATTTTTAAATTTTGTATGTATGTATTTTATTGTTTGGCTGTGCACCACCTTGAGTCCTTCGGAAGTAGGGCGGTATAGAAATCAAATCAAATAAAATAAATAAATAAATAAATAAATATGGTGGTAGCAGGGGGCCATATCAGGTTTCAGGAGTGCGCACTCGCTGTCTGCGAGCGATTGCGCACTCTGGTCCCCAATGCGTCTCTTGTTCCCCGGGTTGCACAGATCCTCAGGGCCTGGGCCTCCAGCTGATATTGTGCAACGCCAGGTCCATGATAAATAAAGCCCCCCTCATTTACGACCTTATTCAAGAGGGGGGAGTGGACCTGGTGGGTATTATGGAGACCTGGTTGGGTGTGGAGGGGGGGTTCCCCTCATTGAAATGTGCCCACCAGGCTTCCGCACATTCCATCAGCCGAGGGCCCAAGGTAGGGGCGGGGGGGGTGGCGGCTATTATAAAGGAAAGTCTTTGTCCGAGGGAGGCCACTGTTCCTCAGATAGCCGGATGTGAGTCCCTCCTTGTGAAGTGGGGTCGTGGGGTGCAGATGGGCTTGCAGATTGCATACCTGGCTTTCTGCCACATAGTGGTGGCCCTGCCCGAGCTGCTCAACATAATAGCCGGGGGTGGCAATGGATACCCCCAGACCTATGGTCATGGGGGATTTCAACCTGCCATCTGTCGGTGAAATGTCAGAGGCAGCCCGGGAGTTCATGGCTTCCATGACGGCCATGGATCTTACCCAGTTAATTCAAGGCCCCACTCACACGGGGGGACACACTCTGGATCTGATTTTTGTCTCTGGTCAGTGGTTGAATGATCTAGATATAGGGGATATAGCCATCAAGCCCTTGTCATGGTCAGATCATTCACTCCTTCGACTAGACTTTCGAGCCGCTATCCTCCACCGCAGGGAGACAGAACCGACTAGGTGGTTCCGTCCCAGGCGCCTGATGGATCCGGACAGGTTCCTGACGGAGCTTGGGCCATTCCCCGAGGCTCTGGCTCACGACTCGACTGAAGAACTGGTGGCCGCCTGGGATAGGGCGGCCGCCAGAGCTTTGGATCACGTCATGCCTTTGCGGCCTCTGACCCGGTGCCAATCCCAATTGGCTCCCTGATTCTCGGAGGAGTTGAGGGAGATGAAGCGCCAGAAAAGACGCCTGGAGAGCGATTGGAGGGCCAGCCATTCCGAATCTGACCGAACACTGGTGAGGTCTCATATTAAGATCTACCTAGTGGTGATAAGAGCGGCAAAATCTAATTATTTAGATTTTAAATAAACAACCTGTTTAGGGTGACCCGCTCCTTACTTCATTTAGGAGCGCAGGAAGACCCCTTGCAGGGTAGGGCTGAGGATTTTGTGCAATACCTGCATGACAAAATCGCTCAGATTCGGAAAGGCCTGGACTCCGATTGGGTAGGTTCAGGGGGGGTGAGGGAGGTGAGTCTTGAGAGTGTTATCTGGGAGGAGTTTGACCTTGTGACTCCCGAGGATGTGGACAGGATTCTGGGTAGGCTTAGCGCTGCCACATGTTTATTGGACCTGTGTCCCTCCTGGTTGGTACTGGCCTCCCGGGCGGTCACACGAGGCTGGCTCCAGGTGATTATTAACGCTTCTTTGAGTGAGGGTTGCTTTCCCTCTGCCTTGAAAGAGGCGGTGGTGAGGCCCCTCCTCAAGAAGCCTTCCCTGGACCCGGCTGTATTAGCAAATTATCGTCCAGTCTCCAACCTTCGCTTTGTGGTGAAGGTTGTTGAGAGTGTGGTGGCGCGACAACTTCCCCAGTACCTGGATGAAGCTGTCTATCTAGACCTGTACCAGTCGGGCTTCAGGCCGGGGTACAGCACGGAAATGGCATTGGTTGCATTGGTTGATGATCTCTGGAGGGCTCGGGACAGGGGTTGTTCCTCTGTCCTGGTCCTATTAGACCTCTCAGCGGCTTTTGATACCATCGACCATGGTATCATGCTGTGTCGGTTGGAGGGGTTAGGAGTGGGGGGCACCGTTCTGCGGTGGTTCTCCTCCTTCCTCTCTGACCGTACACAGTTTGTGTTGGCAGGGGGACAGAGGTCGACCTCGAGGCGTCTTGTTTGTGGGGTGCCACAAGGGTCGGTCCTCTCGCCCCTCCTGTTCAACATTTATGTGAAGCCACTGGGTGAGATCATCCGTGGTTTTGGGGTGAAGTTCCATCAGTACGCTGATGATACTCAGCTGTACATCTCCACCCCGGACCACCCCAATGATGCCCTTGATGTGATGTCCCGGTGCCTGGAGGCCGTGAGGATCTGGATGGGGAGAAACAAGCTCAGACTCAACCCCTCCAAGACCGAATGGCTGTGGTTTCCAGCATTCCGGTATAGCCAGCTGGTTCCATCGCTGACTATTGGGGATGAGATTTTGGCCCCCTCAGAGAGGGCTCGCAACTTAGGTGTCCTCCTGGATACACGGCTGTCTCTAGAAGATCATGTGACAGCTGTGGCCAGGGGGGCTTTTTATCAGGTTCGCCTGATTTACCAGTTCTGTCCCTTTCTGGAATGGGACGCCTTGCGCACGGTCACTCATGCCCTCGTCACCTCCCGTCTGGACTACTGTAATGCTCTCTACATGGGGCTCCCCTTGAAGAGCACTCGGAGGCTCCAACTGGTCCAGAATGCGGCCACGCGGGTGATTATGGGAGCGACATGGCACACCCATGTAACACCTCTCCTGCGCGAGCTGTATTGGCTCCCGGTGGTCTTCCGGGTGCGATTCAAGGTGTTGGTTACCATCTTTAAAGCGCTCCATGGCTTAGGACCTGGGTACCTACGAGATCGCCTTCTGCTACCAATAGCCTCCCACCGGCCAATACGTTCCCACAGAGAGGGACTCCTCAGGGTGCCGTTGGTCAAACAATGTTGACTGGCGACCCCCAGGGGGAGAGCCTGCTCTGTGGGGGCACCTGCCCTCTGGAATGAATTGCCCCCGGAGATACGGATGATCCCTGACCTACACACCTTTCGCCGTGCCCTCAAGACCTTATTGTTTCAACAAGCTGGGCTGGCCTAAACATGAATTTTAATGGTTGTTTTAGTTTTTTTAATAAGACTGGGGCCAAATTATTTAATATATTTTTAAATTGCTTTTAAATTTTTTGTATATATGTGTTTTAGTGTTGGCTGTGCACCGCCCTGAGTCCTTCGGGAGAAGGGCGGAATAAAAATGTAAATAATAATAATAATAATAATAATAATAATAATAATAATAATCCGTCCTACAGTGTCAAATAGTTTCAGTCCCTAAACCTTAAAAAAAACCCATCTTTTGAAGCTGATCTACATTGATTCCCACTACACCACAGCTTAATTCAAGGCCCTGGTGGCACAGTGGTTAGAATGCAGTATTGCACGCCAATTCTGCCCACTGCCAGGAGTTTGATCCTGACTGGCGTGCATAACAAATCCATACAATACTTGGATCAACTGGAAGGAAGATTTATTAGAAAGTTGTTTGCAAAAAGTTGGTGAGACTTCTTTGGCACAACAATAGAAGTCCACACCAAGTTACTACCGGTTCGCAAATGTGCACATGCTGTCGTCTGTGCATGTGCAAAGCCTTCTGCGCATGCGCAGAGGCTTAAAATCATCGCAAAAAAGTGACGACATCTGTGCGGGTGGGCGGAGCCTCCTGCAGCCGCCACTACCGGTTCGCCCGAGCCGGATCGAACCGGCTGAATTTCACCCCTGGGATAAAGGAATATTCCTGAACTTTGTTTTATGATTTATCTCATGGTTACTGTGAAATTGTGTGAATGAAACAATGCAGTGCATGTTATCTCAGCTTGCGGAGCTTGGATTCATTGAATGAGTTTACCAAAAATGTAAATATTGCAGAATATACAGTCTCATGCTACATAACTAAGCTCCATTTCATGCTGAATAAACTAAATTATTAAAGTATCTTAAATAGAAAACTATGTTTAGATAGATTTTTACTCCAAAAGCATTTTATTAAAATAAATTTGATAAAAATATAAAAAAATCCAATTTAAATTTTAAAAAATCCAATTTAAATTTTAAAAAATCTGATTTTTTTATTTTTTTTAAAAAATCATAGATTTTTATCCACCCTGCTTCCTTGCCACAGTTGCTAAGTGAATCACTGCAGTTAGTAATACCGTTGTGAAGTGAATCTGGCTTCCCCATTGACTCTGCTTGTCAAAAGATTGCAAAAGGTGATCACTGCAACTGTCATAAATATGAGTCAGTTGCCAAGTGTCTGAACTTAGATCATGTGACCATGGGGATGCTGAAACAGTTGTAAATTTGAGAAATGGTCATAAGTCACTTTTTTCAGTGCCATTCTAACTTTGAACGGTCACTAAATGAACTGTTGTAAGTCGAGGACTACCTGTACTTTTGGCATCTCCCTTGCTCCCAGCTTAATCCACCTTACAAGACTGTTGTTTCAAGGCTGAAATAAGGAAATGAAAGAACCGTATACAGAAGTGTGCAGGCTGTTTAATGAAAATAATAAACAAAAGCAATAACCCATCCTATGAAGTTCTTGCTCCTAATATAAACTGACAGCAAACTGCACTCCTTACTAGCACTGATGATGTTATCTATTTTGGTAATGAAACATCTGCAAGAAAACAAGCAACTCAGAGAGCACCAAGGACCCCTCAGTTCTTGCTCCTGTTTTCCGAAAGTCTCCAGAAATCTTTCTCCCAGCTGTGTCTCAGTGATCTCTCAGTGATACTTATCCCAGCATATAAGACTTTATTACTCAGAGAGAAACCAACAGTGAAGCAGGTGAGGGTCTGGGCGGAGGGAGCTATAGAAGCATTACAAAATTGTTTTGAGTGCACGGATTGGGGCATGTTTAAAGAAGCGGCAACAGACAACCAACATATGGTAGGAGGAGTATGCCACCACTGTATCTGCATATATTCAAAAATGCATTGAGGATGTCTGTGTTCTTAAAAACATTGTTGTGAGGGTGAATGAAAAACCATGGATGACATATGAGGTTCACAAGGTGCTGAAAGCACGGAATGTGGCTTTTAAATCTGTCAATATGCTGGCACTTGTAACGGCCACAGCCAATTTGAAAAGCACCATAAAAAGAGCAAAGAAAGCCCATAGTCAGAACTTTTTTCAGGACCTGATGAACACCAAGCATATGTGGCAAGGCATCCAGGCCATTACAGACTATAAGGTGACTCCATCTTGTGGCAAGGGTTAGGCCGTTAAGGTTAGGGTTGGACACAGACTTTCTAAACAAACTGAACACATTTTTTTGAAGATTTGAGGCATCAAATAGCACCTCTGCGAGGAAAGCTGTGCCTCATCCTGATGAGCAAGTGCTTAGCTTTTATGTTACCTGTCCGGAGAACATTGCGGAAAGTTAACATTTGGAAATCAGCAGGCCCAGATAATAACCATGGGCTTGTTCTTAGGGAATGTGCAGATGAGTTGCCTTGTGTGCTCATTTTCAATCTTTCACTGCAGCAAGCAGTGGTCCCATCATGTTTTAAGAGCAGGGATCCTCAAACTACAGCCCGCAGGCCGCATACGGCCTGCTGAAGCCATTAATCTGGCCCGCACAGGACCACAAGGCTGCCTCGTCCACATGCCGGCCCCCACCCTTTGGCCGAGCGCAGGACTTACCTTTGCAAGCCCTGCGGGCTGGAACTGGAAGGTAAGGCCAACATTTTTGGCCTGCAGAGTGCTTCTGGAGGTGGGGGAGGTGAAAAATGGGGCACACGGATGCCCCGGAAGGCCAAAAACGGACCCATTTTAGCCTGTTTTTGGACTGCAGAATGCTTCTGGAGGCAGGGGAGGTGAAAACTGGGGTGCACAGAGGCCTCCTGGGGCATCCACGCGCCCTGTTTTTCACCTCCCCCACCTCCAGAAGATAGACAGAGAGAGAAAGAAAAAGATATATAGAGAAAGAGAAATAGACAGAGAGAGAGAGGGAGGGAAAGAGAGAGAGACAAGACACAGAGAGAGAAGAGAGAGAGAAAGAGAGAGACAGAGACAGAGATTGTCAAGTATTTGCAAGCCATTGGCACATGTATCATACAGACACTAGTGGAGGCAGAAAGTGCCCCCACCCCTATGTGGAAAGGAGGGGCTTACACTGAGTATAAAACCCCCTCTAACCTTTCCACCATGCTCTCTTTTACGTTTGTTCTCCATGAGACATGATCTTTGATAAGGGTAGTCACACACGCTGTGTGCCCCCTATCCTAATGGATATTAAGACAGCCTTTGTATATAGTTAATATGTTTTGTTATATGAATAAATACATTTATCACATTTATTCATGCATCTGCCTTTGGACTCTTCTATGCTCCTGGGTGTTTCTACGATCCCAATTTCCACAGAATGGTAGCAGAGGGAATGGTAGCAGAACTCCACTCCAGGAGCTGTTGAAAAGGCGAGATGCCCTCCAAAATAACCTGTGAGAGAAGCTCCCCTGTTGTGACCAGAGGCCTTCAATGGAGGAGAACTTCACAGCAGCCCCAGTCTGAATCAACGATGGAAAACATTGAAGGGGGTTTCCATCCAGCTACACCCTGGCAGCCAGAGG
This sequence comes from Pituophis catenifer annectens, assembly GCF_029215685.1. Lineage (NCBI taxonomy): Eukaryota > Metazoa > Chordata > Lepidosauria > Squamata > Colubridae > Pituophis > Pituophis catenifer. The sequence continues at coordinate 73,243,398 of NW_027256885.1, forward strand.
CCACCCAGATGCAGCAAGAGATCCCAGGGGCCGAGCCAGGCAATGTTGGAGAAGGCTTCTTCAGCACTGACGAAGAGGGGGCAGAAGGACCAGATGAAAGCCTGGACAGGCAAGTGGCTGAGATGTCAGAAGAGGAGTGCCGAGCAGCGCTCGCCTTCCTCCTGAAGACAAGGGCAGCAGCCAGAAAGAGGCCTGAGGAGGCAGCACCAGAGATGCCTGCCATCCCGGTAAGGACTCCCCTGCTTGATCTCTCCAAGATGGCGCCTGCCGCCAGAGAGACTCCCCCCCACCCAGTTTCCCGCCAAACAAAATGGCCACCAGGCCACTTCCGGAGGCAACTTCCTCCAAGATGGCTGCTCCCCTGGACACTTTGCCAGAACCACAAGCCAGGCCATCCCCAGCTCCACAGCCCAGGCCTACAACGCCAGCCAGTCAGTTCAGCATTCCAGCGGCCCAGAGGACGACTCTGAACCCACAAGCCCCTTGCCAGGCCCCGCCTGCCAAGGCAAACATCAAAGAGGCCATAGAGGCCCTGGTCGCTGCCCTGGAACTTATGGAACAACCACCCACCGGCCGCCCCGAGGTCCCAGACCCAGCTGCCCACTTAAGGAGGGTCCCAAATCCAACCTCCCACCCCCGGAGGAACCCAGATGGACCTGCAGCCTCCCACCCCCCACTGCAGAGGCGCTCACCATTCACTGAATGCTCCACGGAGGCCCAGGCTGAGGCCTCCGCACCTTTCCGGTCCTGCTGGGATGATCCGGAGCTGCAATCCTGCTCCTCTGATGGAGTAGAGGAGATCCAGATACATTTCCAGGCCTATCCAGCCCATGGCCCTCATCTGATGGACCTCCAGTCTCCAGAAAGATCTCCAGGCCTTCTTCCCACTCCTCCAAGGTTTTATTTATTTATTTTATTTATTATTGAATTTCTATACCGCCCTACTCCCGAAGGACTCAGGGCGGTGCACAGCCATGAAATAAAACACATAGATATACAAAATTTAAAATCAAATAAAATGAATTAAATAAATTTGGCTGAATTAATACCCATAATTTAAGATACCCATATTTTAAAATACATTAAAAATTTAGAATTTACACTTAAAAGGGAGAAGATTTAGGTGAGGCCAGCTTGATGAAATAAAAGCGTCTTCAACTCGCGGCAGAAGGTGCGCAGATCCGGAATCCTCCGTATCTCTGGGGGGAGCTCATTCCAGATCGTCGGTGCCCCCACAGAGAAGGCTCTCCCCCTAGGGGCCGACAGCCGACATTGTTTGGCCGACGGCACCTGGAGGAGCCCCTCTCTGTGGGAGCGTACTGGTCGGTGGGAGGCTGTTGATGGTAGTAGGCGGTCCCGTAAGTAACCAGGTCCCAAGCCACACCGCTGATGTCCCGGCCTATGCTGAAGCTCCAGCCAGACTTGACTTCAGAGCTCAGAGAAGGAGATCGGAGCTCCAACAAGAAAAGGCTTTGGAGCATGCTCCATTTCCTGCACGTGCCCAGTTGCTTCAAACTACAGAAGGACTACAAAAAGGAGCCAGACCTAAGCAATCGATCCCAGGCTTAGGGATCCCAATGCCATTCACAACAGGCTCTTTTCAGCCATTTGAACAACTCCCCATGCAGTTTAATGGCAATAATTTTGTAACTTTGCCAAATAATTTTGAAAAATTACATTTAAGTGGTCAGAATTTTAAAAAATGGTGTAAAGAGATTCAGATAATTCTCTTAAGAGAAAATACTCTGGACATGATCAAAAGACCACCCCCTTTACCTTGGAGCCCTGAAATTGAGTTCCTGCATAAAAGAGCTTACACAACCCTGTTAAGTTCTATAGACACAGCTCTGTATGCCAGTCTTTCAGACGGTCTCGGCTCTGAGCCTCACAGCTCAGGAAGTTTGGACTGCCCTATATAATTTGTTCCATAGTGACAATATGGCTGCAACCAGCAGATTGTCAAGAATTTTCCACAACTATAAACTCAAACCTGGTGTCAAAATGGGGGAACATTTGGCAATGCTTAAAGCCATGAGGGATGAGCTTATACAGAGGGGGGAGCCTGTTTCTGAATCCACTTTAATTAGTGTGATGTTGAACTCCCTAGACAAATCCTGGAGTCCCTTTATTATTTCTCTAGAAGGGGTTTCTAGGGAACAAAGAAATATAGAATACTTTTCTGGCCGCTTTATTGAGGAAGATTTAAGGCGCAGAGATGAGGAACAACAAGAAATGAGGGAGGCATATCACAGACCTAGGCCTCAGAGGAGGCGCCAGGACACAAGTGAAAGGATTAATACCCTTCCCACCTGCTTTGACTGTGGCATACAAGGTCACTTTAAAAGGGAGTGCCCTCGCTCTAGGGCCAACACGGCTGGACTTAAGCACAATAAAAATAAAAGAGGCCGTGGAAGAGGGGGAGGTGGTCATAAAGGATACCAATTCTGTAGTGTCACTAGTGACAATCACACCTCCCAGGTAAAGGATGCTGAGGGGCTGTGGCTTCTTGATTCAGGTGCATCAATGCATATAGCCAACACGAAGCAAGGATTTAAGGTTTTACACCCACTCAAGTCCTCAGTAAAAGTTGCCACTGGGGACAAGGCAGAGGTAACTGGGGAAGGCGTGATCAATGTGCCTGGTATAGGAAATGTCACAGGGGCACTGTATGTTCCCTCAATCAAGAACAACCTTTTAAGCATCTTAAAATTGACTGAGGATAAAAATGTAAAACTGGTTTTTGAGAAGGGTGGAGGTTATGTTTTCGAAAATGGGGGTGTTGTTGGCGATATTGTAAAAATCAACAATTTGCCTTATTTTTCCCCAAAAGCAAAGGTCAAAAGGCACAAGAAATCTAACAAGAGGGCTCAGGGAGCTAACGCCCAGATAGAGCAGAAAGCTTCTGTGCCAGCCCCCAGGTTGTCCAAACTCAAGGACCCTGGACCTAAAACCAATGAAGCTTTTAAACCAGCTCCTAGGACATCCAAAGCCATTAAGGCTGAGCCCATTAAGGTCACAACTCCTCAGCCAACCCTGAGGAACTCTAAGGTGACCATTAATCCAGTGCCTACTCTCATTACTGAACAGACCAAGGCTTGTAATGGTAAGATACATAAGGTTGACAAAGTATGCATGGGTAAACCTTTACATTTGGATTGTGCTCATATATTACACCGCAGGCTTGGCCATGCCAGCTTCCCGGTTATTAAGAAAATGCAAGATTTTTCTGATGGGCTTAAGATAAAGAATTGTAATACCTATTTGGAATGTGCCATCTGTAAGGCAGCAAAATCTAAAACTGCTGCTATACCTAAGGTCTCTTCCCGTCGTGCAAGGTACCCTTATCAGCTGGTACACATGGATTTGGTTGGTCCTTTTAGACCCTCCCTTGGTAGGGGGCGTTATTTTTTAACAGTAGTAGATGATTACTCTCGTTATGGCCATGTATTTATTTTAAAGGACAAAACTGAAGTCTTTACCAACTTCAAATATCTTTACAACCAGATCCAAACGCAACACAAGGTGTGCATCGCTCAGGTGCAGAGTGATAGGGGGACTGAGTTTACATCCAAGACTTTTGAAAAGTGGATGAAGGAGAGAGGTATCCTCCATTTTAAATCATCCCCTCGAACTCCATCCGAGAATGGCATTGTAGAAAGGAGAAATGGCGTGCTGCAGAATGTCATGAACTGCCTACTTGCAGATGCTGACATGAGCCAAGTTTTTTGGGCAGAAGCGGTCAAAATGGCTAATTATCTAGTCAACAGGACGTGGAGTAGTGCCATTAACCAAACCCCATACTTCCTGGTCCATGGAAGGAAACCTAGCCTCTCACACCTGAGAATTTTTGGTTCCTATGCCTGGGTCCATATTCCCAAGCACCTCAGAAGAAAGGGGGGCAAGGCATCAAGGAGGCTCAGATTTATAGGTTATGCAACCGGCAGCAAGGCCTCTAGGTTTGTAGACAAAAATAACCTTGTCATTGTCTCTAGATCAGCTTCCTTTGAGGAGGGGTCAAATTGGTCAAAAATTCATTCCAATGAACCCGGTTATTCCCCTATTAGAAGCGACACTGAACAAGCAGCACCACCTGAAGAGGATGAACCAACAGTCTCAAAAAATTGAAAGTCTTCATCCCCATGGAAGTCCCCAAAAAGAGGAAAGCAATTGGCACCCATTGGGTCTACAAGGTCAAGCCAATGCCCAACAACAAACTCCTCTATAAGGCCCGGCTGGTAGCACAAGGCTATGCACAGCGCTACTTGCAGGACTTTGATGAAACATACTCCCCCACCGTGAGAGCGGAAAGTGTGAGGGCTGCTTTGGTCACCACAGCAGCACATGGGGAACACATTTTTCAATTTGATGTGCAAACTGCTTATTTACACGCACATCTAAAACAAGAAATTTACGTCAGAGGTGCCCCCGGATTTCAACGGCAGGAAGGCCACACCTGGCTTATGAAGAAAAGTTTGTACGGCCTCAAACAATCAGGCAGACTGTGGTACAAATGCCTGACTAAAACTCTCAAATCACTGGGTTTCCATCCATCTCCAGCTGATAAATGTACCTTCACAAGGGATACCAAAGGGGGGCTGGAGAAAGTCCTAGTGTATGTCGATGACCTTTTATATATAGGGCCTGACAAGGGGGGATGTATTATATTTGCCAGGACCCTACAAAAAAAGTTCACTCTAAAGTCTTTAGGATATGTAGACAAGTACCTAGGCGTACAAATCATCACTACACCAAAAGGTTTTGCTCTCTCCCAAAAGGAAAAGATAGAGGAACTCTTGGTGAAATGTAAAATGGAAGATAGCAAGCCAACGGCTATCCCAATGCAGACCGACTATTATGGATTGGCACACAAGGATAGCCCAGAGTTCCAAAATAATACTCTATTTAGGTCAGTGATCGGCTCATTACTATATATAAGTAACTGGAGCCGTCCAGATATTGCCCTGGCCGTAAACCTGCTATCTAGACAAGTGGAACATCCTACCCAGTTCCACTGGTTGGCCATTAAAAAGCTATTAAGGTATCTCAAGACCACAGCAGATTACGTGCTTCGCTTGGAACCTGAGAATAGAGACAAGGCCCAATTAAAATGCTTCGCGGATGCGGACTGGGCCGGAGATACCAAGACACGTAGGAGTACTTCGGGCTTCTTGGTACTATTAAATGAGGCACCCATCCATTGGCATGTGGGGCAACAGAAATTTGTTTCGTGCTCCACCGCTGAGGCCGAATATGCATGCTTATCAGAGGCAGGGAACGATCTGATATGGTTTGATGCCTTAATTTCTAGCATCTGGACACCACCGACTTTGCCCATCCAAATTATAGAAGACAACACCGGGGCCATAGGCATTTCCAAAGCCTATGCGGTGGGAAAAAGGTCCAGACATATTGATATCCGCTATCAAAATGTTAGGCAACTAGTAGAGATGGGGTTTATATCTTTATCACATTGTCAGACCAAATATCAAACAGCTGATATTTTCACAAAACCTCTACCAGCAGATAGGCACAAAGATCTGTGTAAAAAGTTATGTCTCACAGGGTAAAATCTGTTGTGCATTGCATTTGTATGTTTGCATGCCATTGGCTCGCAAGGAGGGGAACTGTCAAGTATTTGCAAGCCATTGGCACATGTATCATACAGACACTAGTGGAGGCAGAAAGTGCCCCCACCCCTATGTGGAAAGGAGGGGCTTACACTGAGTATAAAACCCCCTCTAACCTTTCCACCATGCTCTCTTTTACGTTTGTTCTCCATGAGACATGATCTTTGATAAGGGTAGTCACACACGCTGTGTGCCCCCTATCCTAATGGATATTAAGACAGCCTTTGTATATAGTTAATATGTTTTGTTATATGAATAAATACATTTATCACATTTATTCATGCATCTGCCTTTGGACTCTTCTATGCTCCTGGGTGTTTCTACGATCCCAATTTCCACAGAGATAGACACAGAGAGAGAGAGACTTGTAGACTGTAAGCTCCTTGGGTCTGAGAAGAATTGCTGCAAAACTGAGTTTCCTGAAGTGGACCACTAGACTCCTAAACAACTGAAAAAATGATATAGTAAAAAGAAAAGTCAACCAAAAGAGCAACATGCAAACAAAAGCAAATAAAACACCCCCAGGAGCAAAACAAATTAAAGTTTAATTTGTGTGCATTGTTTAATGGACTGCTAAATTGGCCACGCCCACCTAGTCACATGACCTAGCCATGCCCACCCAGTCACATGACCACCTAGCCATGCCCACCCAGCCAGTCCAGCCCCCCAACAGTCTGAGGGACTGTGAATTGGCCCCCTGTTTAAAATGCAAAGAATGAGTTAAGCAGCTCTGTTTTCTCTCTGTTGCCTGTTACTTCCTTGCCGTCTTCTCTCTTTAGTGGACTGACTGTTTCCTTGATTTTTTTCTTGTTATTTATATGTTGGAAAAACCTTTTTTAATTATCTTTGACTTTTGTTGCAAGTCTTTGTTCATTCTGAGCCTTTGCTTTCCTGACTTCGTCTTTGCAGATTCTGGCTATCTACTGATATTCTGCCTTAGTTGTGTGTCCCTCTTTCCAATTTTTGTACTTGTTCTTTTTGTCTTTCAATTTGTCAGAGAGATCTTTGTGCAGCCATGCTGGTTTCTTGGATTTCTTGTTTTTCTTTCTCAGTGGTATTGTGCTGGTCTGGACTTTTATGATCATATTTTTCAGAGTTTCCCAAGATTCTTGAGCTGTTTTCCCCTTTAGGATTTTCATCCAAGGAATCTTTCCCAAGTTCTCTGAGTTTATTAAAATCAGCTCTTTTAAAATCTAAGACTCTGGTATCATTTTGTTCTACTGCTTGTGTTTGCGTTATGTTGCATTCTAGTATGACATGGTCACTCTCACCCAAGGTTCCTGCAGTTTCAACTCCCTCTATCACTTCTTCTCTGTTTGTAAGAATTAAGTCCAGTATGGCTGTCCCTCTAGTTTCCTCCTCTACCTTTTGAACAACAAAGTTGTCAGATAGGTTGGTTAGGAACTTATTTGATTTCTCACTTGGTGCAGAATTAGTCTTCCAATTGATATCAGGGTAATTGAAGTCCCCCATTACTATTGTAGTGTGTTTTCTACATATATGTGTTAGTTGGTTAGCAAAAAGGACACCTATTTTTTCTGCTTGATTGGGTGGCCTATAGTATACACCTATGGCCATGTCATTCTTTTTTTCTTTTATATTGACCCATATGCATTCTGGGTCATTCCAAGTCAAGTGGTCTGGGGCTCCCTGCTTGACCATCACAGATTTCGATAAAATTTGGTGTGAACATGCACACACGTCCCCAATGAAAATTGGTAAAGTGTTACGTGTGCCGATGCAATACTTGCGGAGATATAGTCATTTTTTTTTAATTTGATTTATACGCCGCCCTTGTGTGGGGTCATTTGTGTGACCCTATACTGTAGCCTTCTACAGTATGACTCTGAGGTTTCAGCAACTTTGAGACATAGTATCTATCTATCTATCTATCTATCTATCTATCTATCTATCTAGCTATCTGTCATCTATCCCTACACCCATACATATATACATATATACATATATACATATATACATATATACATATATACATATATACATATATACATATATACATATATACATATATACATATATACATATATACATATATACATATATACATATATACATATATACATATATACCGTGTTTCCCCGAAAATAAGACCCTGTCTTATATTTTTTTGAACCCTGAAATAAGCGCTTGGCCTTATTGCCATGCGCTCAAAAGCCCAATTGGACTTATTTATTATTTGTTCAACTTGTATGCCGCCTTTCTCCGAAGACTCAAGGCAGCTTACAATGTATTTTAAAACCATATATAAAAACATTAAAAACTAAAACATTAAAAACAATTAAAACCCATTCACACCATTCATGGCCGGATCTCGCCAGATCGCAACAGCGAGATCAACGACCCCAGGCCTGCCGGAAAAGCCAGGTCTTCACCGCTTTTCGGAAGGCCAATAGGGTGGGGATGGTCCGGATCTCAGGAGGTAACTGGTTCCAGAGAGCCGGGGCAGCCACAGAGAAGGCCCTCCCCCGCGGGCCCACCAGCTGGCACTGTTTAGCTGACGGGACCCGGAGGAGACCAACTCTGTGGGATCTTACCGGTCGCTGGGAGCTATGCGGTAGAAGGCGGTCTCGAAGACAACCTGGCCCTGAGCCATGTAGGGCTTTAAAGGTAATAACCAACACCTTGAATTGTGACCAGAGACCAATAGGGAGCCAGTGCAGCTCACGGAGAATTGGTGTAATGTGGGTGTACCTAGGTGCACCCACGACAGCTCGCGCGGCTGCGTTCTGGAGCAACTGTAGTCTCCGAACACTTTTCAAGGGTAGCCCCATGTAGAGTGCGTTGCAATAATCTAACCGTGAGGTGACAAGGGCATGAGTGACTGTGAGGAGAGCCTCCTGATCCAAGTAGGGTCACAATTGGTGCACCAGACGAACCTGTGCAAAGGTCCCCCTAGCCACAGCTGACAGATGTTGCTCTAATCTTAGCTGTGAGTCTAGGAGGACACCCAAATTGTGAGCCCAGTCTGAGGGGGACAATTTCTCCCCCCCAGAACCAAGGATGGACAATCAACATAGTCTTTAGGAGGCAATACCCACAGCCACTTGGTCTTGTCTGGGTTAAGTCTGAGCCTGTTGACTCCCATCCAGACCCTCACGGCCTCCAGGCACCGGCACATCACATCCACCACCTCACTGAATTGACGCGGGGTAGAGATATACAGCTGGGTATCATCAGCGTATTACTGATACCCCACCCTGTAACATCGGATGATCTCACCCAGCGGCTTTATGTAGATGTTAAATAGGAGGGGAGAGAGGACCGAGCCCTGAGGCACCCCGCAAACAAGGGGCCTAGGGGTCGACCTCTGTCCTCCTACCAACACCGACTGTGATCGACCAGAGAGATAGGAGGAGAACCACCGTAACACGGTGCCTCCCACGCCCAACTGCCTTAGTCGTCCCAGAAGGATACCATGTTCAATGGTATCGAAAGCCGCTGAGAGGTCAAGTAGCACCAAGATGGAGGAATGACCCCCATCTCGGGCTCACCAGAGATCATCAGAGATTAGCGTGACCAAGGCAGTTTCCGTGCTGTAGCCAGGCCTGAAGCCAGACTGAAAAGGGTCTAGATAATCCGTTTCCTCCAATGACCGCAGGAGCTGAAGTGCCACCACTTTCTCTACAACCTTTCCCACAAAGGGTAGGTTGCAGACTGGACGAAAGTTCTTTAATTCTGCTGGATCCAGGGAAGGCTTCTTGAGGAGGGGCCTTACAACCGCTTCCTGTAATGGTTGTGGGAAGGACCCTTCCCTCAAGGACGTGTTAACTAAAGCCTGGAGCCAGCCTCGTGTCATCTCCTTGCTGGCCGAAACCAGCCAGGAGTGGCACGGGTCCAACAAACAAGTGGAGGAGCTCATCGCTCCTACAGCCTTGTCCACTTCCTCAGGAGTCACTGGCTCAAATTCATTCCACACAATAGGACTAAGACCTGCCCACATCATCTTGGTTGTAATTGCCCAATCAGAGTCCAGGTCCATCCGAATCTGAGCGACTTTATCCAACAGAAACTGCACAAACTCCTCAGCTCTACCCTGCAAGGGCTCCTCCACTCCCCCTGCATTAAGGAGGGAGCGAGTCTTCCTAAATAGGACGGCTGGGCGCGAATCAGCGGATGCAATAAGTGCGGAAAAATGTGAACATTTTGCCACCTGTATCGCCACTAAATAAGTCCTAATAAAGGCTCTTAAGAGTGTTTGGTCAGATTCGGAGTTACTGGTCCTCCAGCATCGCTCTAGACGTCTCTTCTGGCGCTTCATCTCCTCGGTAAACCAGGGAGCTTTCCTGGATCCACCGCCATGGAGAGGTCGCAAAGGCGCAATCCGGTCCAGTGCCCCAGATGCTGCCCTATTCCAGGCAGCCACCAGGGACTCAGCCGGACTGTGGACAAGGGAGTCAGGTATCTCCCCAAGCTCCTTCTGGAACCCTTCAGGGTCCATTAGGTGCCTGGGGCGGAACCACTTAATCGGCTCCGCCTCCCTGCGATGGAGGAGTAGTGTCCTGAAGTCTAACCTCATCAGGAAATGATCTGACCACAACAAGGGAGAAGCATCTATACCCCTTAATTCCAGATCATATCTCCACTGCCCCGAGAGAAACACCAGGTCAACTGTGTGTCCCCCCCACTATGAGTCGGACCCTGAACTACTTGGGTAGTTCATCAGGGGATACTTGGGTAGTTATTATCAGGGGATGTCTTATTTTGGGATATATATATATATATATATATATTTGTTTGTTTTCTTTCCTTTTCATAGGTTTTATGTGTATTTCTCTTTAGCCAGGTTCTTCCTACGTAAACCAAGATTTTTATGCAGCCCTAGTTCAGTGAAATCACAATCCACTAGTTTCTAGGCTTTTTTTCTGTCAGCCAGCAAACACTCTGCTGCCCATTGGGAGACTTCCAACCCTTAATCTATTTTACATTTAACAATATATTTCTTCCATTTTACTTCTTACTTATATTTCATTTCATTCTTACTTACATCATTTACTAACATTTCAGTTTTGTTCAATTTTACATTTCAATTTTTCATCTTAATTTCAATTAATTCCTTTGTTCTCAATCTTTAAGACACACTTCTTTACCATCCACTATTATTTCTCTCCAATCTGTACGTCTTCAAACAGCAAAACATATAACCCATTCTGTCTTTCACATTGCATCTACTGATCTATTTTACATTAAACAGCATATTTCTTCTTTTTTGCTTCTTACCCACTTTTCATTTCATCCTTACTTATATCCCTTTTACAATAATCTATATATTTCTTCTAAATTACTTTTTACATACAATTTCTACTACTAATATCCTTCTCTTAAATCAACATACTAATATTTTAATTTCCTTTCTACCATCCCCTTTTAACCATTTTCTTTTAATCTCTCCACAATTCCATTTCTTGATATTTTCCTCCCTTTCTCCCATTCTCTTATCTCCTTCTTTTTCTTTTTCTTATATCTCCCTTTCTGCCTCCCTTCTCTAGTTTTTATTCTTTTAATTTCCCCTCTCAATATTTCCCCATTTCCTTCTCTTCTCTTCTTTTTTGAGAGATATTCCCCCTTATCCATTTTTATTCTATCACTGTCAATCCCAGTGTAATCATCTGTATCTTTATTTTCAATTATTTCCTTTTCAACATTGTCTTCTTGCTTCTCTTGCTTCTCATTCATATTTTCTCTTTCCTTTTTTGCATTCTAACCATTCCTCCACTTCTTTATTTCCCTGAAACGCTTCTCTTATCTTTTGAAACATCTCCCTTAGTTTCTCATACTCATCCTCCCAATTCTCCATGTTATCAATTTAAAGGGCAAGGATTTTTAAATTTATTATTTTCACTTACATATAATTCAAATTCAAGTCCGTATAATGTCTTTTTTCTTTCCAAATAGTGTCCAATTCAAATATTCATTTAAACCATTCCAGTTTCAGTTTTTGTTCTTTCCACTTCTTTTGAAATCGTGCTCCAGCTGTTTAAACAAACACTCCTCCAGTATTTTCCCATGGTGGTCTAAATAAACTTAGTGCAATGCTTTCTTTTCACCAGCAGATGTCTCTCCAATTCACAAATCCCCCGACAACAAAGTATCAATTGTAAATCCACAAAAATAATTACTTCCTCTTCTCCAAATTAAGTCCTTTTGTTGTTTAAAGAATACTTCTCTGTTTTCTTTTTCTTATCTTATTTTTAATTTCTTCCAAGTCCAGTTTTGAATCCAGGTGGAAGGTTCCTTTTAGGGCTTTGGTTTTAAAGTTCCTCTTTTATTTTCCACACTTGAATTCCCAAGTGCCAATTAGCCACTAATAACGCATTGGGACTTCTTTCAAGCTTTAATTTTTTTTTCTTCTTACCTGTGAGTTGGCCAATCACTCACCCGGTAACAATACTCTGTTCAATCTCCGCTCCTGCTCAAATCTTAGTCCAGTTGCCCCAGCTTGTAGCAGTTGTAATGGCCGTCTCCCCCACCGCCAAGTCAAAGAGCTGCCTCCGACCTTCCGAGGAACTTGCCTGTTCCTCTTGGTCTTCCAAGGCACCTCTCTCTCTCCCCCATCCCTCCAAGACGGTTCCAGTCCGACAACCCCCCGACAGTGGTTTCCCTGGCTGGGTTTTCGCGAAGCTTCGCTATTTCCCAGCCAGTATCGCCGCAACACTTCCGGTTTCAAGCAATTTATTGTTTAGTATTGAAGGGATATAATAATAATAGAACAGGCAGAATTAGTGGGACATAATAGTAGAGTCAGTAGAATTGGTTTGACTTGCTGTTTTGATTAGAACTGCCTGTGCCATTTGCTTCTATCAGTGGTCTCACCGCCTTGTTATTTAATTTTTCTGTACCACTCCGTGCCTGGTGGGTATCTCAAGAAGCGGGGTTGCTGAGCACCCAGCCAACCCCCTTCCTTGCTGCACTGCCAAAGGAAGGGATGGGCCAGGGGGCCAGCATTGGGTACTAAGCTGATGTCTCTGAGGGTATAAAAGGATGCCATACCTTCCCCAAGGTGTGGCTATCTCCTCACATGCATTGTATCTGTATGTTCTGGATATAGTCCCACCCAGTATTTTGTTTTTTGCCATAAATACAATCTGCTTCTTTTTGCAAGCCTCATCTTGAGTCTCTCTCTTTGGCATTCTGGTGACTCAAGTACATTTTGGGACCTTACAGTATAATTAATTGATAGTGATTGCTTACTTTAGCATAAATTGTCTAGTTGATTGTTTACTTTAGCATTGTCTAGTAGTAGATTACTATTTTAGATTAATTGATTCATTGTCTAACTGATTAATTAATTACTGTTATTAATGCAGCTTTAATTAATTAATTGCCTATCATATTGAATAGTTATTGTTATTGATTAGTGTGTCACTGATTGCCAGAAAATAAGAGATTAAGTAATCCATACCAGCAAATAACAGATTATACATCTACAAAACAAATCCACCATGCCAAGCAAAAACTCCAAAAAAGCCACTACCAAAACCTCTCCCAAAAAACATATCTCTACCAATGACGACCGAGACAACTCCAGTACATGCTTTAAATGTTCTGCAACTATCAATAATAATGAAGATATCATTAAATGCCATACATGTGACAATTACGCCCATCTCACCTGCTTAAAATTAACCAAACAAATAGCAAATCTCATACAAGCATCAGATACATTTCCTTGTCCATGTCCATCATGTTTACCTAAGCTAGACAATCAAAATGCCCTGTCTACATCCATTGACTCCATAGATGCAAACTTAGTAACACATTCAGAAACAATTTTACAAGCAAGTTTACAAACATGTCTAACATCTCTTGAAAAAAAATATAGAAATGATAAATAAGTACCTAAATGCTCAAAATACTACCTCAATTCAACAACTACTACCTCAAAATACTACCTCAATTCAACAACTACCTCAACCAAAACCTCAACCACAACCACAAATAACCATCAACCCACCAAATAATACCAACCCACCAAATAATATATCCTTACTTATCAAAGACACGATTGAACGTGAACAGAAACGTCCAAACACTATTTTATTTGGCCTGGATGACAACAACGAATCTGATGATATCACTAAGGTTCGCAACATTATAAGAAACTCCCATAAACCAAACATCTCCCCTGATGACATCATCGAAATTTCAAGAGATGGCCCTGAGTTCAAATACAACAATGGCTCGGTGGCTCCACGATTTTGCAGAGATATTTGCAAAAATGAGTCCATCAAATGCATATTCATCCATACGATAAATTCAATCACTAAAACCAACATCAGCCATAACAAACTTTGCTCACGTCCCGACTTATCCATATTGCAAAGAATCCGCTCCCGTGAACTCCGATTAGAACTTAAAAGACGTCAAGACTAAGGTCATACTGACTTGTACATCAACTACCATGCCGACTGTATCAAAAGGAAGTCCCACAACCCACATCCTAACACCCAATCCTCCTCCATCCAACCCCCCATCATCCAAAACTAGGCACGCACACCCCTAACTTCCTCTATAACAACTACTACTGACCTTAAATGCAAGCTACTTAATGCAAGAAGCCTTGTAAATAAAATACCTGAATTCCTCTTCTTACTAAATACAGCTATATTCGACATTATATTTGTCTGTGAAACTTGGCTGAATACATCCCTCCCTGACTCCATTACCACAGTAAGAGACTATCATGTTTACCAGTCTGATTGCGAAATCCGTAGAGGAGGTAGTATTGCTATCTTCTACAAAAAGTCCCTACATCTAAAAAATATTCAAGTTACACAGGAGCTTGCTCTTCCTGAGACCATCGTCTGCAACCTGTCCTTAAATACCACATTTTGATTCTTACTATGTTACAGAGCCCCAGATTACGACATCGAACATGCAAACAAGTTAACTTCACTACTAACATGGGCAGCCTCCTGCTCACACCCTATAATCTTTCTTGGTGACCTTAACTTTCCACTTATTAATTGGACCCTAAATGAATGTACAACTGAACCTATACATGCAACCCTGTACAATACTGTAACTAATCTGGGACTTGATCAAATAGTAACTAACAACACTAGACTCAACAACTGCCTTGATCTCATCTTCTGCAACAGTTTAAACTCTTTATGGACTACAAATAAAAGAACCATTCTCCAACAGCGACCACAGCATGATTGACTTTTGTCTCAACTTACGCCCTCACAAAAATCATCATAATGATGGGATTCCCAGTTATAACTTTAAAAAAGCCAACTACGATCTCATAGACAATGAACTCTCATCTCTTGATTGGCAAATTCTATTCACTGGCTGTAATACTGCTGACGACCATTACAACATTTTCTTGCGTGAAGTCAAAAGAATCATTAAACTTTACATACCACTAATATCCCCCAAAACCACAATAAGTAAACTACAATCCAGAAAAAATATCTGACGAAAAAACAAAACTAACTACGTAGCTAACTTCAAAAACCGCTACAAAAACTTATGCCAACAAATAAAGACTGAATGCACCAATTATCACATCAAGCAAGAGGAAAACCTTCTACACACAAAATCCACCCGTGCCTTCTATAATTTTGTAAACAACAAACTTAAAGACTCGAGATCCATCCCACCCATAAAAGGACCAAACAACAAAGACTGTATTGATGAAACAGGGAGCGGACCTGGCAGGTATCACGGAGACCTGGTTGGGCCATGAGGGGGGAGTTCCCCTCGTGGAGATGTGCCCATCAGGCTTCCGTGCATTTCATCAGCCGAGAGCTCAGGGCAGGGGCGGGGGGGGTGGCGGTCATTCTAAAAGAAGGTCTTGATCCGAGGGAGACCACTGTACCTCAGATAGCCGGATGTGAGTCCCTTTTTGTGAAGTGGGGTCATGGGGCGCAGATGGGTCTGTTGATCACGTACCTGGCTCCCTGCCACGTGGCAACGACCCTGCCCGAGCTCCTCAATGTTATAGCCGAGGTGGCGGCTGATACCCCCAGACTTGTGGTCATGGGGGATTTCAACCTGCCATCCATCGGTGAAACATCTGAGGTAGCTCGGGAGTTCATGGCTTCCATGACGGCCATGGACCTGACCCAAGTAATTCACGGCCCTACTCATATGGGGGGACACACTCTGGACTTAGTTTTTATCTCTGGTCAGTGGTTGAGTGGCCTTGATATAGGGGATGTAGATATCGAACCCTTGTCATGGTCTGACCACTCGCTCCTTCAACTTGACTTTCTGACCGCCGTACCCCGTCGCAGGGAGGCAGAACCGACCAGGTGGTTCCGCCCCAGGCGCCTGATGGACCCTGATAGGTTCCAGATGGAGCTTGGGCCATTTCCTGAGACTCTAGCTCATGACTCGGCTGATGACCTGGTGGCCGCCTGGGATAGGGCGGCTGCCGGGGCTTTGGACCGGGTCGTGCCTTTGCGGCCTCTGACCCGGCACCGAACTCACTTAGCTCCTTGGTTTTCCGAGGAGCTGAGGGAGATGAAGCGCCGGAAAAGACGCCTAGAGAGCAGTTGGAGGGCCAGTCGTTCCGAGTCTGACTTGACACTGGTAAGGTCTCATATTAAGACCTACCTAGTGGCGATAAAAGCGGCGAAATCTAGCTATTTTGCCGCTCTTATCGCGTCATCAGATAACCGCCCAGCCACCCTGTTTAGGGTGACCCGCTCCCTCCTCCATCTGGGAGCGCGGGAGGACCCCTTGCAGGGCCGAGCTGAGGATTTTGTACAGTATCTGGATGATAAAATAACTCAGATTCGGGAATACTTGGCCGCCGACTGGGTTAGTTCAGACGAGATGACTGAGGCAGGCCTTGAGAGTGTTATCTGGGAGGAGTTCGATCCTGTGGCTCCCGAGGAC
Organism: Pituophis catenifer annectens; assembly: GCF_029215685.1. Taxonomy (NCBI): domain Eukaryota; kingdom Metazoa; phylum Chordata; class Lepidosauria; order Squamata; family Colubridae; genus Pituophis; species Pituophis catenifer. The sequence goes on from NW_027256885.1 coordinate 73,259,894, forward strand.
ATGGACAGGATCTTGGGACGACTGAACGCAACCACATGTTTATTGGACCCGTGTCCCTCCTGGTTGGTGCTGGCTTCCCGGGAGGTTACACGAGGCTGGCTCCAGGGGATTATTAACGCTTCTTTGAGCGAGGGTGTCCTGCCGGCCGCCTTGAAAGAGGCGGTGGTGAGGCCTCTCCTCAAGAAGCCATCCCTGGATCCGGCTATTTTGGCTAACTATCGTCCAGTCTCCAACCTTCGCTTTATTGCGAAGGTTGTTGAGAGTGTGGTGGCGCGACAGCTTCCCCGGTACCTGGATGAAGCTGTCTATCTGGATCCGCTCCAGTCCGGCTTCAGACCTGGGTACAGCACGGAAACGGCATTGGTCGCGTTGGTGGATGATCTCTGGAGGGCCCGGGATAGGGGTTATTCCTCTATCCTGGTCCTATTAGACCTCTCAGCGGCTTTTGATACCATCGACCATGGTATCATGTTGCGCCGGCTGGAGGGACTGGGAGTGGGGGGCACTGTTTTGCGGTGGTTCTCCTCCTATCTCTCCGACCGGTCGCAATCTGTGTTGACAGGGGGGCAGCGGTCGACCCCAAGGCGCCTTGTTTGTGGGGTGCCGCAAGGGTCGGTCCTCTCGCCCCTCCTGTTCAACATTTATGTGAAGCCGCTGGGTGAGATCATCCGTGGTTTTGGGGTGGAGTTCCATCAGTACGCTGATGACACTCAGCTGTACATTTCCACCCCAGACCATCCCAATGATGCCTTGGAAGTGATGTCCCAGTGCCTGGAGGCCGTGCGGGTCTGGATGGGGAGAAACAGGCTTCGACTCAACCCTTCCAAGACAGAGTGGCTGTGGCTGCCGGCGTCCCGGTATAGCCAGCTGACGCCATCGCTGGTTATTGGGGGCGAATCATTGGCCCCCACAGAGAGGGCCCGCAACTTGGGTGTCCTCCTGGATGCGCGGCTGTCCTTAGAAGGGCATATGACAGCCGTGGCCAGGGGGGCTTTTTGTCAGGTTCGCCTGATACGCCAGTTGCGCCCCTTTCTGGACCGGGACTCCCTACGCACGGTCACTCAAGCACTCGTCACTTCTCGTCTGGACTATTGTAACGCTCTCTACATGGGGCTCCCCTTGGGGTGCACCCGGAGGCTCCAACTGGTGCAGAATGCGGCTGCGCGGGGGATTATGGGAGCGACGGGGCGCTCCCATGTGACTCCTCTCCTGCGCGAGCTGCATTGGCTTCCGGTGGACTTCCGGGTGCGCTTCAAGGTGTTGGTGATCACCTTTAAAGTGTTCCATGGCTTAGGGCCAGGGTACTTACGGGACCGCCTTCTGCCACCAATAGCCTCCCACCGGCCGGTTCGCTCCCACAGAGAGGGCCTCCTCAGGGTGCCGTCGGCCAGACAATGCCGGCTGACGACCCCCAGGAGGAGAGCCTTCTCTGTGGTGGCACCTACCCTATGGAACAATCTACCCCCAGAGATACGAGTGATCTCCGACCTCCGGATTTTTCGTCGGGCCCTAAAAACTCATTTTTTTCAGCTAGCCGGTCTGTCCTGATTTTAGGGTTAGTTTTAAAATTTTTTAAAATTTTAATATTTATTTTAATTGACAAGTTTTAAATTATGAGCCAAATTTATAAATTATTTTAACTTTATTTTAACTGTGATGTTTGTATAGATGTTTTTTATCTGGCTGTTCACCGCCCTGAGTCCGAAAGGAGAAGGGCGGTATAGAAATTCGAATAAATGAAATGAAATGAAATGAAACTGTTAAAGCCAATCTCTTTAACACGTTCTTTGGCTCAGTCTTAGTAAACAGCAACAACACATACCCAATATTTCCCAATCGTAATACAGACAATTACAATGATTACAGTGATCTTATACATATCGATTTTACAGAAGACAATGTTGAAAAGGCACTATGAAATCTAAAACCATCTCTATCTATTGGACCTGATGGACTATGTGCATACTTTCCACTGCAATCGCAGAACTTCTAAGCATAATTTTTGAAAAATCTTTCAGTACCAGCAACTTGCCCTACCAATGGTCACAAGCCACGGTCATCCCTATCTTCAAAAAGGGAAGCCTAGCCTAGCCTAGTTGAAAATTACAAACCAATCTCTTTATGTTGCGTCACCTGCAAAGTCATGGAATCAATCATTAACCAATCTATTACCCTCCACCTAGAGACAAAAAACCTACTCTCCAACAAACAATTTGGTTTCAGAAAAATTTTATCCTGTAATCTACAACTACTACATTGCAAAAACATATGGACTACACATCTTGATCAGGGCAAAGCAATAGATGCAATTTACATAAACTTCTGTAAAGCCTTTGATTCAGTGGTACACGACAAATTACTTCTAAAACTAAAATCCTATGGCATTTCTGGACTCCTACATGAATGGATAGCTGCCTTCCTGTCAAACAGACAACAAGTGGTCAAAATAGGAAGCGCTCTATCAAATCCTGTACCTGCTAATAGTGGTGTTCCCCAAGGCAGTGTTTTAGGTCCAACACTCTTCATAATTTACATAAATGACCTTTGCGATCATATTAAAAGCAACTGTGTTCTCTTCGCTGATGATGATAAACTATTCAACACCACCAACAATGCAACTACCCTTCAAAAAGACCTTGACTATGTGTCAGATTGGTCTAACAAGTGGCAACTTCAAATCTCAACCAACAAATGCTCTGTCTTGCACATTGGCAAAAAAAATCAAAACATAAAATACAAATTAGATGGACATGACCTTGTAGATGACCCTCACTCTGTCAAGGACCTTGGAGTACTCATTTCTAAAGATCTAAGTGCCAAAGCCCACTGTAACAACATTGCCAAAAAGGCATTAAGAGTTGTTAACCTAATCTTGCATAGCTTCTTCTCTGGTAATATTGAACTACTAACTAGAGCATACAAACATTTGCTAGACCAATTCTCAAATACAGCTCATCTGTCTGGAACCCACACTGCATATAGGACATAAATACAATTGAGAGAGTCCAGAGATATTTTACAAAAAGAGTCCTCCATTCCTCTACCCGCAATAAAATACCTTATGCCACCAGTCTTCAAATTTTGGGCTTAGACAATTTAGAACTATGCCAACTTCGGTCTGACCTAAGTGTAGTACATGAAATTATCTGCCACAATGTCCTACCTGTCAATGACTACTTCAGCTTCAACCACAACAATACACGAGAAAATAATAGATACAAACTCAAGGTAAACCGCTCCAAACTCGATTGCAGAAAATATGACTTCAGTAACAGAGTGGTCAATGCCTGGAATGCACTACCTGACTCTGTGGCTTCTTCCCCAAACCCCCAAAACTTTAACCTTAAACTGTCTACTGTTGACCTCACCCCATTCCTAAGAGGACTGTAAGGGGCGTGGATAAGAGCACCAGCATGCCTACCTTACCTGTCCTAATATTCCTTTTTACTCTTACTCTTTTCATGTATTCAAATTATGTTTATACTTTTACCTGTTATCTTATATATGCTTGACAAATAAATAAATAAAAAATAAAATAAAATTATATATATATAATATATATATATATATACATATATATATGTAGGTCTTTGGTTATTCGGGTCTTCTCCCACGTAAAATTGATTTTACGTGGGAGAAGACCCGAATAACCAAAGACCTACATACAAACACCCGCGAAAACCTGAGAAAACATATATATATATCACTGTCCATTTTGAATACAGAGCTGAAAGAGGACGCTTGAGAGTTTACAAGGTTGATACTATATGGAACAAAACTGTGACTGAATCTAGATATTCTGCTTCAGATACCATGAAGCCTCCTCCCAGAAGGTAACAAAGAAAACAGGTTGTGAAGAGGATATGTAGCATCCCAGACAATCCTGCATACTTATGTGCCCTTAGAATATAGGTAGTCCTCGACTTCCAACAGTCACTTAATGACCAAAGTTACAACGGCACTGAAAAATTTGACTTATGACCATTTTTCACACTTATGACCATTGTAGCATCCCCATGGTCATGTGATTTACATTCGGATGCTTGATAACTGACTCACATTTATGATGGTTGCAGTGTCCCCGGGTCATGTAATCCCCTTTTGCGACCTTCTGATCAGCAAAGTCAACGGGAAAATCCGATTCACTTAACAAACCTGTTACTAATTTAACAACTGCAGTGATTCACTTAACAAAGGTGGCAAGAAAAATCGTAAAATGGGGCAAAACTCACTTAACAAATTTCTCACTTAGCAACATAAGTTTTGGGCTTAATTGTGGCCATAAGTCGAGGACTACCTGTTAACAGAGTTGGAAGGGATCTTGAAGGCCTTCTTCTCCAACTCCCTGCTCAAGCAGGAGACCCTATACCATTTCAGACAAGTGGTCGTCCAATTTCTTCTTAAAAACCTCTAGTGTTGGAGCATCCACAACTTCTGAAGGCAAGCCAATCCACTGTTTTAGTGTTCTCACTGTCAAGCAATGTTCTCCTTGGTTCTAGGTTACTTCTCTCCTTGGTTAGTTTCCAACCATTGCTTCTTGTCTTGCCTTCTGGTGCCTTGGAAAATAGGTTGACCCCCTCTTCTTTGTGGCAACCCGGCAAATATTGGAACATTGCTGTCATGTTGACCCTAGTCTTTCTTTTCACTAGATTAGACATACCCAGTTCTTGTAACCATGAATAGAATAGAATAGAATAGAATAGAATAGAATAGAATAGAATAGAATAGAATAGAATAGAATAGAATAGAATAGAATAGAATAGAATTTTTTATTGGCCAAGTGTGATTGGACACACAAGGAATTTGTCTTGGTGCATATGCTCTCAGTGTACATAAAAGAAAAGATGCGTTCATCAAGAATCATAAGGTATAACACTTAATGATAGTTATAGGGTACAAATAAGCAATCAAATCATATTAGAAAACAGTCAATATAAATCGTAAGGATACAAGCAACAAAATTACAGTCATACAGTCATAAGTGGAAGGAGATGGGTGATGGGAATGATGAGAAGATTAATAGTAGTGCAGACTTAGCAAATAGTTTGACAGTGTTGAGGGAATTATTTGTTTAGCAGAGTGATGGCGTTCGGGAAAAAACTGTTCTTGTGTCTAGTTGTTCTGGTGTGCAGTGCTCTATAGCGTCGTTTTGAGGGGAGGAGTTGAAGCAATTTATATCCAGGATGTGAGGGGTCTGTAAATATTTTTACAGCCCTCTTTTTGACTCGTGCAGTATACAGGTCCCCAATGGAAGGCAGGTTGGTAGCAATTGTTTTTTCTGCAGTTCTAATTATCCTCTGAAGTCTGTGTCTGTCTTGTTGGGTTGCAGAACCAAACCAGACAGTTATAGAGGTGCAGATGACAGACTCAATAATTCCTCTGTAGAACTGTATCAGCAGCAGTTTGAGCTTTCTGAGTTGGCGCAAAAAGAAAATTCTTTGTTGTGCTTTTTTGATGAAGTTTTTGATGTTAGGTGTCCATTTTAGAACTTGTGATATGGTAGAACCTAGAAATTTGAAGGTCTCTACTGTTGATACTGTGTTGTCTAGTATTGTAAGTGGTGGAAGTATGGAAGGCTTTCTCCTAAAGTCTACCACCATTTCTACGGTTTTGAGTGTGTTCAGTTCCAGATTGTTCCGGTCGCACCACGAGGCTAGTTGTTCAACCTCCCGTCTGTATGCGGATTCATCATTGTCTCAAATGAGACTGATCACTGTTGTATCATCTGTGAACTTCAGTAGTTTAACAGATGGATCATTAGAGATGCAGTCATTGGTATACAGAGAGAAGAGAAGTGGGGAGAGCACACAGCCTTGGGGGGCCCCTGTGCTAATTGTACAGGTATCTGATGCGATTCTGCTTAGCTTCACCTGCTGTTTCCTGTTTGTTAGGAAGCTTATGATCCACTTGCAAGTGTGTTCAGGTACCTGTAGCTGGTTTAGCTTAGTTAGAAGTGTGTCTGGAATGATGGTATTGAATGCTGAACTAAAGTCTACAAAGAGGACCCTTGCATAGGTCTTTGGAGATTCAAGATGTTGTAGGATGTAGTGCAGAGCCATATTAAGAGCATCATCTGTCGATCTATTTGCTCAGTATGCAAATTGCAAGGGGTCTAACAGTGGATCCGTGATGGTTTTCAAGTGGGACAGCACTAGCCTTTCAAAGGTTTTCATGACTACAGATGTTAGAGCAACTGGTCTGCAGTCGTTCAGTTCCTTGATGGTGGGCTTCTTCGGCACTGGGATGATAGTAGAGCGTTTGAAGCAAGAAGAAACATAGCACATCTCTACTGATTTATTGAAGATTCGGATGAAGTTGGGGGCCAATTGGTCAGCACAGACTTTTAAGCAAGAAGGAGTTATCTTGTCTGGGCCCAGAGCTTTTCCTGGCTTTTGTCTGTGAAATAGGTCTTGCACTTCCTTTTCTGTGATCACTAGAAGTTGTGAACCCAATGGGATGGGGTCAGTTGTAGGAGGCTTGGCTGTTGTTGGTGTGTCTGAGACAGGGGTGAAATGCTCCCGGTTTGGCCCGATCTGGTAGCGATGGCAGCAGGTGGTTCGGAGAACCGGTAGCAAAAATCCCTGCCCCCCCATGCCCAGCTGAGCCGCGCGATCATCAGAGGCTTTTTTTTTAACTTTTAAAAGCATTTTTCTACAAGCTCTTCGGCTGAAAAAATGCTTTTAAAAGTAAAAAAAAAAGCCTCTGATGATCGTGCGGCTCAGATGGGATCGTCAGAGGCTTTTAAAAGCATTTTTTTCTGCAACCTCTTAAGGTTGTAGAAAAAATGCTTTTAAAAGTCACATTACCCCCCCCACACACACACCAAGCCATGCCCACAGAACCGGTAGTAACAAATTTTACATTTCACCACTGGTCTGAGATGGGGGTTGTGGAGATAGGTGACTGTAGTTTCCTTTCTTTTTTAAAAAATAGTTTTTATTGAATATTTTACATTTTTAAAACCAGAAACGTAATAGAAAAAGACAAAAAAGAAAAAAAGAAAAAGAAAAAAAGAAAATATACACATAAACTAAACAGTAAAATACAAAACATAAATAACAACATTATATGATATTTTATAACTTTCTACATTGACAATTATCTTTACTTTTAAATTCAATCTTCCTAATCATTCTCTTATTCTTGTATAACCATATTGAGCATTCTTATAAACTAAATTGTTATATATACTGCATCCTATTTATTAACATAGTCAAAATTTTATCCTTGCCAGTATTCAATACTCTTAGATTCCAGTTAATCCAATTTCAATTTACATTCTTTTTTTTTTTCTATTTTCTAGTCATGTATAGAATCTATTCCACACTTTATAGTAGTCCGAATCATCTCTTTCTTTAATCTCCATTGTCATTTTATCCATTTCAGCACATTTGAGGATCTTTTTAATTACTATTTCTTCGGGTGGTGTATTATTCTGTTTCCACATTTGTGCCAGAGCAATTCTGGCCGCTGTTAATATACGCAATGTTATGTAGTACAAACTTTTCTCCATTTTCTTATCAATCATTCCTAGAAGAAACAACTCCAGTTTGAAATTAATCTTTTGGAGTGTAATCTCTTCTAACCACCTTCTGATTTTATACCAAATTTTTTTAACACTGGGGCACATCCACCACATGTGGTAGTATGTTCTTAATTTATGGCTACATATCCAACATTTAGGTGATAGGTTGGAGTACATTTTTGCCAATTTTGCTGGTGCTAAATGCCAACTATAAAACATTTTATAGCTGTTTTCTTTATATGTTACTGCCATAGTCAATTTATAATTTTTTCCCCACATTTTTCCCATTTTTCCAATTCTATAGTGTGTCCAAAATTCCTAGCCCAATTTATCATCGTTTCTTTAACTGTTTCTTCTTCCAATTTATAACTTAATAGGTAATTATAAATATTTGTAATCATTTTTCTCCCTGGTCCTAATAATATTTTATCTAGTTCCAATTGTTCTCTGTTTATGCCAAATTGTTCATTATCTTTTTTTAAATCTAGTTTTCATTTGTAAATATGGCCACCTTTCCAAATTTATTCCTTGTTTTTTCAGGTTTTGTACTGATTTTAATTCTCCTTTTGTGTCTAGTAATTCTATATATCTCACCATATTGTCTAAATCTGTGGTATTTGGATGTATCATTGCTTCCATTGTAGACAACCAAATTGGGACCTTTGTATAGTGATTCTTTTTAATCTTTTCCCAAACTGTCAGTAGGGCATCTCTTAACATGTGTCTTTGAAAGTAGGTATGTGATTTATTTTTCCCATCCCAGAGAAAGCCCTGCCAACCAAGCTGGAGGTCATGGCCTTCTATCATTAGTATTCATTTATTTTTGAGTTGTATCCAATCTTTAAGCCATGTTAGGGATGCTGCTTGGGAGTAAAGTTCCCATTCTGGTAAGCCGAAACCTCTTTTTTCCTGCTATCTTGCAGTAATTTGAATTTGATACGTGGTTTTTTCCCTGACCATATAAATTTTGATGTCATTTTATTTAATTGTTCAAAAAAAAATTTCCCTAATTTTATTGGTACCGTTTGAAATAGATAAAGTAACTTTGGTAATATGTTCATTTTGATTGTCGAAATTCTGCCAATTAATGATATTGGTAATTTAGTCCAATTGTCCAGATCTTTTTGTATTTGTAATATAAGTGTATCGTAATTATCCCTCTTTATCATGGTACATTTTTCCGATAGCCAAATTGTTATGTCTTTATATGGGCACCCACCAGGGATTGGCTAATCCTCCGGCGGGGAATTCAAATAGCTGTCATTGGGCGGCTGAGCCTGCTGGAGCGTATAAAAAGAGCCCCGGCAGCCCAGCCGCTTGTCTTTTTCTTGTGCTTTAATAAAGTACTGAATTGGACCAGAGCTGGTCGCGTCTTGCTTCCCTGCGCCGATCTAACACTGGCGACGAAGGACTAGAACCAAGCGACGAACCTCGTGGCGCGAAGCCAACCTCAAGAGCTAGTCACTTAGCAGCTGAGTCACTATTTTGTAGGAATTTCCAGAGGCATGGCATCAGCTGAAGTCACATTGCCAGCCCTTGCTCCTTTCCGCCCAGGGAAGGACAAGTGGAAATCCTACGTGGTCAAATTCCGGCAATACCTGAGAGGCAACAACATCAGGGATGCCGACGATGACCGCAAAAAGGGCATTTTTCTGGCCAACTGTGGATCAGAGGTCCTCGACATGGCCATCGACCTGGTGGCTCCACGGGACATCGAGGAGGTGCCATGGACCGATCTGCTGCAGCTCCTGCAGGACCACTACGCCCCGACGGGAACACCAGTGGCAAACCGGTTCACCTTCCACCAGAGAGACCAGATGGAAGGGGAAACCATCAAGGAGTTCGTGGCTGCCCTGCGCCAAATCGCAGCCAGCTGCGAGTTTGACCATGTGGACAACGCCATCGCTGACCGCGTGGTTTTCGGCATGAGGGACAGAGGCCTGCAGAAGAAGTTCCTGAGCCGAAAAAAGCTCGTGCTCAAGGATGTGGTGGAGGAAGCTACAGCAGCCGAAATTTCGGAGAAAGCAGCAGCCGCAGTGATCCGGGCCAAAGGAATCCATAAGATTCACAGAGCTGCCCAATCATCATCCGAGGGTTCCACAGCTGGATCGGAATCCGAGGAAGAGTCGGCCGTGCACAAGGTCTCCAGGCCTCCCAAGCGAGACACCGCTCGGAGAAGCGATCGGGGAGAGCGCTGCGCCAGCTGCAGAGGGGACCACGCCAGAGCCAGCTGCAAATGGAGAGACGCAACCTGCAGGCGTTGTAACAGAAGGGGGCACATCGCGGAGGCATGCAGAGCCGAGGAACCAGCCCCAGAGCCCTCCAGCCACCGCCCTCGCGAAAACCAGGAGGACAACGCAAGGGCATCCAAACGGTCCTCCTACCAATCCAGACGGGGCGAGAGCGATGGAAACCAGAGGAGAGCAGTGCACCAAACTACGATACACCTCTCTGACGACGACAACACCGCCACCAAATGCCACATGACTGTGCTGCTGGAAGGAACCCCATGCTCCATGGAAGTAGATTCTGGCTCCATCTACTCCATCATGGACTGGAAAAACTTAAAGCGCATCAAGCCAGACGTCCGCAAGAAGGACCTGAAACCCCTGCGCTCCAGGCTGGTGGACTTCGGAGGGAACCACATCGGAGTCCTGGGAAGAGCCTCACTCCACGTGTCTTACCGAGAATTCCAAGGCGACCTCCCCATCACCATCGTTGAGCACAGCCGCCCGACCCTGCTAGGCATGGAGTGGTTCAAGCCACTAGGGCTCGGAATAGTAGGGGTTAACCAAATTCGTCAGGACGAACTCGACACCCTCCTCGAAGAGTTCAAGGAAGTCTTCAACGGTAAGCTGGGGAAATTTGTGGGGAAGCCCATTTCCTTTAATCTTGATAAGACAATTACCCCCATTAGGCTTAAGCCCCGCAGAGTTCCGTTTGCCCTGAGGCCCAAAGTAGATGCTCAGCTAGATAAGCTGATAGCTCAGGGCGTGTTGGAACCGATCGATCATGCAGCATGGGAGACACCCATTGTGACCCCCATGAAGCATGATGGATCTGTGCGCATCTGCGCCGACTATAAATGTTCGATCAATAAGGCCCTTTCGCAGAGCGCATACCCAGTTCCAGTGGTGCAACATCTGCTGCATTCACTTGGGAGTGGGACAATATTTGCAAAACTGGACCTGGCCCAGGCTTACCAGCAATTGCCAGTGGATGAAAAAACTGCGGAGGCACAAACTATTGTCACCCATAGGGGCGCATTTAAGTGCAACCGCCTCCAATTTGGAGTCAGCGCAGCCCCAGGCATTTTTCAATCGATGATGGAACGCCTTCTCCAAGGCATTCCAGGGGTGGTGCCGTACTTTGATGATGTGTTGATCTCCGGGCACTCTAAAACCCAGCTGCTTGAGCGACTTAAACAAGCTTTGCAGTGCTTCAAGGAAAAGGGTTTGAGAGTTAGGAGGGACAAATGCATCATTGGGGTCCAGGAGGTCGAGTTCCTGGGCTATCTCATAGATGGCACCGGCATCCACCCCACCAAAGCTAAAGTCAGGGCAATCCACGAAGCTCCAGCCCCCAAAAACAAAGCTGAGCTGCAAGCATTTTTGGGATTGCTAAATTTTTATGCGGTGTTCCTTAAACAGAAGGCAACAGCCGCTGAGCCACTCCATCGATTGCTGGGGAAAGCGGTTCCGTGGAGATGGGGGACAGAAGAGGAAACCGCCTTCAAGACCATCAAGGGGCTCCTATCATCCGACAGCGTGCTGATCCAGTACCATGAGACGCTTCCCCTGCTGCTGACCTGCGACGCCTCACCATACGGGATTGGCGCAGTCCTCAGCCACCAGCTCCCCAACGGATCAGAGGCACCCATCGCCTACTTCTCTAAAACGATGTCCAGCACCGAAAGGAATTACAGCCAGCTGGACAAGGAAGACTTGGCCATTGTGGCTGGAGTCAAGCGCTTCCATGAGTACCTATATGGCCGGAACTTCACGGTCATCACAGATCATAAGCCACTATTGGGACTGTTAGCGGGTGACAAGCCCACACCCGGTTACATGTCGCCCAGGATGACACACTGGGCCATCTTCCTTGCCGGGTACTCGTACAGACTCATTCACAAGCCCGGCAAAACCATCGGGAACGCAGATGCCCTGAGCAGGTGCCCATCCAAGGAGCCAGTAGAAGACCCCGCACCCACCATAAGCCTCCTCCACATCGACGCCGACAGAGACTGCCCAGTGACATCAGCAGATGTGGCCACCCATACCCAGAGGGACCCCATACTCAGGCAAGTGAGATCCTGGGTCCTGCGAGGCTGGCCTACAGAGAAACTGGCAGAAAAGTTCAGCCATTTCGCATGGAAGCAGCAGGAGCTGTCCACCATGAAAGGCTGTATCCTATGGGGAGACCGGGTGCTGATTCCCAGCGCCTTACAGAAGAAGACGCTCGAAACGCTCCACAACGGACACCCTGGCATCGTAAGAATGAAAGGACTGGCACGGAGTTACGTCTGGTGGCCATCCCTGGACAAGGACATTGAAGAGTGGGTCGCCAGATGTGACCCGTGCCAAGAGGTACGTCCCGCCCCCGCCCAAGCCCCAGTGTCAGAGTGGGAGACGCCCAGCAGCCCATGGGCACGGATCCACATCGACTTCGTGGGTCCAATGCAGGGGCACTATCCCTTAATTGTCGTGGACGCCTTCTCCAAGTGGCTAGAGGTCATCCCCATGGCATCTACCACTTCCGAAGCCACCATCAGGGCACTCAGGCGCCTATTCGCAACACACAGGCTGCCAGATGTCCTAGTCTCAGACAATGGCCCACAACTAACGTCCAAGGCCATGGAAGAGTTCCTGGCGGGACAGGGCATCCGCCACGCCCTCACCGCATTTTACAGGCCAGCCGGAAATGGTCAAGCGGAACGCATGGTGAGACTCACCAAGGAGACGCTCACCAAGATGGGTCCGGGCGACTGGCAAGAGAGGATCGACAACTTCCTCCTAACACAGCACATCACCCCGCATGCCACCACCAGGAAGAGTCCAGCTGAAATACTGATGGGCAGATGCCTGAGGTCACCCCTGGACCGGCTGCACCCCCAGTACAACCCTGAGGTGACAGCAACGGCCAGCCGGCCGCTCCGCGCCTTTGCCATAGGAGACACGGTGTTTGCGCTGAACTTCAATGGCGCTCCGAAGTGGCTAAAGGGGAGAATAGAGAGCACAACCGGCCCGAAGTCCTACCGAGTCGAGATGGAAGATGGACAGGTCTGTAGACGTCACATCGACCAGCTCCGGAAAAGGTGGAGGGGATCGGAAGGAAACCAGCCTGACGAGGTAGGCCTACAACACCCCGACGAGGTAGGCCTACAACACCCTGACGAGGTAGGCCTGCGACACACCGACGAGGTAGGCCTGCGACACCCTGACGAGGTAGGCCTGCAACACCCCGGCAAGGCAGGCCTACAACACCCCGGCGAGGTAGGCCTGTGACACCCCGACGAGGTGGGCCTACCACACCCAGGCGAAGCAGACCACCGACACCCCGACGAGGCTGGCCAAGCACATTACCATGCACTAACCCATCGGCGATCCAGAGCGGTAGACCGGGACCTGCAGCATGAGGGATGGCAACACCAACCCGGCGAGGTGGGCACCCGTCACCCCAGGGAGAGGGACCGCCACAACAGCCAAGGGGTAGACCGGAACCTACCCAGGGAAGAAGAACCGCACCCCCCCAGCAAAGGCGACCAACGACAACCCTGCCAGGGAGACCTCCACTCCAGGCAAGTAGACCGGGGACAACCAAATGAGGGAGGCGCACAACACGCAACCCGAGCCAGCCAGCAACCGACCGGCGAGGGAGACCCCAACCAGCATCTGGGCCGGGTCGACCAACACCAACCCTGCAAGGTCGGCCAGCACCACTCCGGCAGGGGAGGCGCGCACCACCCAGACCAGGTCGAACAGCACCACCCCGGCAAGGTCGGCCAGCACCAACCCTGCAAAGCCGACCGGCACCAACCCAGCCGCGGAGACGAACACCACCCCGGCGAGGTTGACCACACTGGACAGCGACAGCGATGGGAACCACAGAAGCCCAAGGAAACACCAACGGACTTACCGGGTTTCGGACGGCACCCACCGGACAGCAGCGATGTCCAGCCGCGAGGTTCCAGAGATTCCGGGCGAGGGAAGGACCGGCGACTCCAGCACGAACTTCCAGATGTTGCGGCCGGAGGTGCTGGGACGGATCCCGCACACTCGACGGCCGGGGCCCTGGCCACCCCTACCGGGGAGCCGGGAGAGACAGGAGCTTCGCCTGCACAGGCCGGCGGCGAAGCTCAGACTGAACTGTGCAGGTCATCTCGGGCAAGCAGGCATCCCGCCTACTTGCGTGACTTCGTAACGTACATTAACTGTGATGGACATTTTTCGGACTAAGGGGGGAGGAGTGTTATGTCCTTATATGGGCACCCGCCAGGGATTGGCTAATCCTCTGGCGGGGAATTCAAATAGCTGTCATCGGGTGGCTGAGCCTGCCGGAGCGTATAAAAAGAGCCCCGGCAGCCCAGCCGCTCGTCTTTTTCTTGTGCTTTAATAAAGTACTGAATTGGACCAGAGCTGGTCGCGTCTTGCTTCCCTGCGCCGATCTAACACAAATTCCTAAATATTTAATTTTCTTTGCTCTCGAGATTCCCAGCTTCTCCTCTAGTTCTTCATTCTGTCTGTTGGTTAAATTCTTAGTCAATATTTTATTTTGTCTTTATTTATTTTAAATCCTGCTACCATGACAAATTGGTTTATATCTTGTAATAAAGTAGGTCCAGATTCTAAAGGTTCCTCAATAATGAATGCCAAACCGTCTGCAAATGCTTGGACCTTATATTCTTGTGATTTAATTTTTAGTCCCTTTATTTCCAAATTGTCTCTAATTTGTGACATTAATGTCTCCACAGACAGAATGAATAAGAGAGGTGATGGGGGCAACCTTGTCTTACTCCTTTAGCTATCTCAAAGCTTTCTGTTTGTTCCCCATTTATTATTATTTTTGCCCTCTGTATAGTGTATATGTCTCTAATCATTTCTGTAAATTTTTCTCCAAAATTCATTTTTATTAATTGGTTTATCATAAAGTCCCAATTTAAGTTGTCGAAGGCTTTTTGTGCATCCAAAAATATCACAGCTACCTGTTTTTCAGGGTGAGCTAGCTTCATAGAATTCTAAGACGTTAATGATAATTCATATGTTATTTTTTATAAGTCTCTTGGGTAGGAATCCATTTTGATCTGAATGTATAATTTTGTTTAGTATAATTTTGATTTGATCTGCTATTATAGCCATAAATATTTTGTAGTCAGCATTTAGCAACAAGATTGGCCTATAATTCTGAATCTTCTGTTGTTTGTTATTGCTTTTGGGGATGAGAGTTATTAAAGCTTCCATCCAGGATTCTGGTATCTTGGCCTTTCCCAGTACTTCATTATATGTTTCTAATAACAATTGTTCTAACGGTTCTTGAAATTTTTTATAAAATTCAGCAGGGATTCCGTCCGGGCCTGGAGTCTTATTATTATTATTTTTTTGCTTTTGAATTGCTCTTTGTAACTCCAGTTTCGTTATTTTCTCATTAAATACTTCTTTTGTTAAATCTGGTAATCTGGGAAGATTCCTTTTTTGGAGATATCTTTGAATATCTTTCCCTTCAATTTTTTCTTGACTGTATAATGTTTGAAAATAATTTACTGCTATGTTTTCTTTTTTTCTTTCTGGAAATACATCATCCCGTCCTCATCCTCTAATTGTTTTATTAATTTCTTTTCCTTTTCTTTTTTTAATTTATGGGCCAATCATCTTCCGGGCTTGTTGGCATTTTCAAAATAATTTTGTTTAACTGCTCTAATTTTTTGTGCTACTTCTTCTTGGGTTAATAGTTGTAATTTATGTTTAATTAATTCTTTTTCTACTTTTGTTTCTTGATTTTGAGGTTCTTTCTGTAATTTAGATTCTAATTTTGCCAATTTTCCTTGGAGTTTTGTAAGATGTTTCTTTTTAATTCTGTTTTTCCTTATTATATATGCTATCGATAGACCTCTTACATAGGCTTTCATTGTATCCCATAAATTTTGAATAGTGGTTTGTCCATTCCAATTTTCTTTTAGAAAAGGGCCTAATTCTTTTTCTATGTGTTGAATAAAATTATTTTCTTTCACTACCCTTTGGTTCATAGTCCATCTTCCTTTCCTCCTGACTTCTCCTTTCCACCTAATTTTTAATGGGTTGTGGTCTGCCCAAGTATTAGTTTCAATTTCTATTTCTGCTATGTCTTTCCCTGATTCTGGGTCCATCCATCCATGCCATGTCTATCCTAGACCACAAATTTTGGGGGTTAGAGAAGAAAGTATATTGCTTTTTTGGGGGATTAATTTCTCTCCATATATCTTTTAAGTTAAATTCCTGGGCCAATTCAAAGAATGTAGTTGGTAATATTTTCCTTTCATGGTTTTCTTTTTTCTGGTTTTATAATCTTTTTTGGGGTCTATCACCGCATTGAAGTCACCTAATATGCACAGATTATCCACCTCTAATTCTATTAATTGTTAATGTAATTTACTATAATATTCTCTCTGATGTGTGTTATGTGCATAAATAACTACAATTAATATTATTTTTGTTTTATTGAAACTTCAATCATTAGTGTCCTTCCCTCATTATCTGCATAAATTTGTTTGGGGTTTAACCTTTCCTTTATAGAAATTGCTATTCCTCTTTTCTTAGATTCTGCCAATGCTACAAATAATTTTCCTAATTTGGGGGCTTCCAAAAAGCCACTTTTTCCTTTTGAGATATGCACTTCTTGTAAGCATACTATTTCCATATTCAATTTTTGAAGTTTAGTAATTATTTGTCTTTGTTTTATGGGTGCATTCAATCTGTTTATGTTAATTGATATTAAATTCACCTCCTCCATTAAATTACTTATTTGTCCTTCTTGTTTCTTTTTTTAGTTTTACTTCCCTTTGCTGTCTTGTTCTTACCCCTTCTCTGTCCTGGTTTTCCGTATCTAATCGCTCTCTTGATTCTCGGGCTGGTTCGTTTTCTTCTATCTGTTGTTCTTCTTGACTCTTTGTTTCTAACTCCTCACTACTGTCTAATTCTTCCCCAAAACATTGCTCAAAAAATTCCTGGGCCTTTTCTTCCATATCCACTCTTATTTTTTTATCTTCCCAGGCAGAGGTGAGTTTCAGCAGGTTCTGACCAGTTCTGGAGAACCGGTAGCGGAAATTTTGAGTAGTTCAGAGAACCGGTAGTAAAAATTCTGACTGGCCCCGCCTCCATCTATTCTCTGCCTCCTGAGTCCCAGCTGATTGGGAGGAAATGGGGATTTTGCAGTAACCTTCCCCTGGATTGGGGTGGGAATGGAGATTTTACAGTATCCTTCCCCTGGAGTGGGGTGGGAATGGAGATTTTGCAGTATCCTTCCCCTGCCATGCCCACCAAGCCACGCCCACCAAACCATGCCATGCCCACCAAGCCACACCCACAGAACCGGTAGTAAAAAAATTTGAAACCCACCACTGTTCCCAGGTTATCAGCATACCTTCTGGTATTAACCAGCAGAACATTATTCTATGTTTAATCAGTTTAGAAGAGAGGAATTGATAGTTCCTACATTGATCACGGTTTCTTTTTGGTAATTGTTTAAGTATTATAATTTCTTTTCCTTTATAGGTCAATTGCTCTTCTTTTGTCTTTCTATAAATTTCATCATGTACTGATTTCTTTGTGAACCTAACATGGATTTCACATGGTAGTCTGTGTCGTTTCGTGTAATTTGTGTATACTCAATATACTTCATCAATACTGTTCCATAGTTCCTGTTTATCCATATGCAGGGGCTCTGCTAGCATTTCCACCATGAGTTTATGGAGATCCTTCTCTCTATTCTCTACTATGTTTTGAATTCTTAGGTAGTGGGAGGATCTCTCTAACTCAAGATGTATTATTGTTTCTTCCAACTCCTTATTTGCCGCTATCCATCTCTCCTCCACATCTTCCAATTTCTTTTCGGTTCTTTCTGCTCTTGCCTCTACTACTTTTATTTTTTGTTCATTATTTGCTATTGATTCCTGAATCTTTTCCATTCTGTCATCTAATTTCTTTATGTCTCCCTTCACCTCACACATTTCCCCTTTCATTTATTCATGATTATTATTAATAGATTCCTGCATTTTCAACATAACTTCTTGAATCATGTTCAGTGAGGTTTGCATGTTTTGTACAGGTGATGCTTGATCCTAATTTTTCAGTGGTTGGCATATCTGTTATTAATTTCTGACCTGCAGGTGAGGCCGTCATAGAAATTGTCTTTTTTACTGTTTTTGTGACAGCAGTTGTATTTGAGATTTTAATTTTTTTGGAGGAGACCATTCCACAACACCATATATATCTAATTTACTACTCCAGTCTGTGTCTATATCTCTTTCTATCTCTAGTCTTTCTTCCTAAACTTATTATAATACAAATACAATTACAACATAAATCAATACAATATAATTTATCACTTTATCACAACTAATTGTATCAGTCTATTTTCTATATCCAATTAATTATATAAAGCACCATTCTGTATTTACTATTTAAAATCAATATTTACTTAATCAGTAATCTCAGTCCACAATTATTTTCAAATCTATAGTAGTAAGAGAAAAATAGATGTATTTCCTATTATTAGAGTATTTAAATTATTTAACAATATCTAAAGAGAAAAGATAAGAGGGACCCATAAGTAATAAAGATGGAAAGGGAAACCACAAAAAGGTAACAGAAAGTATAACTATGTTTAGTATTATTTATATTAAATCTTAAGTATCAAGTTCCAGGATTATATTAAGTATTAAATCCAAAGTTCCATATAAATCTCACAGGGGTAGGTTAAAAATCCATTACCAATCCATATGCATGATTTGTTTGATGTCTCCAATCCATAAATCTTCCTCCAAAGTACCAATATTCTTTCTTTCTCAGTCTCAGTCTCAGTCTCAGTCTCAGTCTCAGTCTCAGTCTCAGTCTCAGTCTCAGTCTCAGTCTCAGTCTCAGTCTCAGTCTCAGTCTCAGTCTCAGTCTCAGTCTCAGTCACAGTTCCTTTTCTTTTTCCTTCTCTCCTATATCCCGTTCTCCAAGCTTGAAAATGGCAGCTTCCTCCAATTTGCCCAGTCACTGTCCCTTCGCTACACTTCCTCCGTCTCTATCTCCAAAGGTAATTCTTTCTTTTCTTCTTTCTCCAATCCGTTCGCCACCTACGCACACCCTCAACACTTTCTCACTGTCTAAGTCTCAGTTCCAACTTTCTGTTTGATCTTCTCAACAATCCAATCCCTCTCAACACCACTTGTAAAGCACTTTCACTCTCTGTCTGTCTTCCTTCCGCTCCCACCACTGAGGCGCCGCTTTTTACTCTTTGGAGACTCACTTTATTCCTCATCTGCAACCTCCACAGTTTCACTGAGATAGTTCGGATATTTCACCACTTATAAAACTCCTTTTGCCGATGCTTCTTATTGCTTCTCACTGTTCTGCTTCCTCAATATACTGTACATTTGGGACATCACGTCTCCGGACCTGGCTCTGACAGCCGATCTCTTCCATGCCTAATTTGGGGGGTTCCACCCTCCGTGATGGGGGATCACCCTTCTCCCCACCACCTCTGAGCTATCCCCTTTCAATCGCTGTCCTCTCCAAGGTTCAGCTTTACTGTTACCGGCTTCCAGACATGAAAAATCGGGCAAAAGAAGCGGAGCCTCTGATTTCTTGCACTGCAGCAGCGTGACGGTAACCCTGGAAGTCGGCTGTAGTTTCCTTTCAAACCTGCAGTAAAACATGTTCAGGTCATCTGCCAGTTGTTGATTTCCTTCAGCCTGGGAAGGAGGTTTTCCATAACCAGTGATATTTTTAAGAGTTTTCCACATGTTTGCTGGTTCATTTGTTGAGAACTGATTCTTTAGCTTTTCAGAGTAGCTTCTTTTTGCTGCTCTGATCTCCCTTGTTGATACATTTCTGCCCTGATTGTACAGCATTTTATCGCCTTTTCTGTAGGCTTCCTCTTTGGGACAACGTAGCTGCTTAAGTTTAGCTGTGAACCAAGGTTTGTTGTTACTGTATATTTGCAACTTCCTGCTCGGTACACATAAGTCTTCACAGAAGCTGACATATGATGTTACAGTATCTGTGAGTTCATCCAGGTCTGCAGAGGTATCTTCAAAAATATTCCAATCAGTGCAGTCAAAGCAAGCCTGTAGCTTTAACTTTGCCTTCTCAGTCCAAGTTTTCACTGATTTAATTGTTGGTTTTGTGGTTTTAAGTCTTTGCCTGTAAGCAGGTACAAGGTGAATCATGCAATGATCAGCGTGTCCTACAGCTGCTCATGGTAAAGACCGATAAGCATCTTTTAGTATTGTGTAGCAATGGTCTAAAGTATTCTTGCTTCTAGTGGGACAATTGACATGCTGAAAGTATTTTGGTAGCTCTTGCCTTACGTTTGCCTTGTTTAGATCTCCCAAAATAATGGCCAGTGAATTGGGGTATTTGGGAGGGGGCGTGGCCAGTGTTGCAGTGAGGCAACGAGTTCCTCCGCTCCCGGGGGAAACCGGCGATATCTCACCTGTTTGGGGGGGTCTTCATTGACCGAAGCCTACTCGTAGGGTCAGCGAACAAGAGAGGCATGGATGGACTAACACAGGGATTCAGCAAAGTACCTGGTTAGTTGGATACAGCCTCTCATACCGAGCGACTGAGAAAGTGGCCATTGTGCCGCTAAGAAGCTGGGGCAGCCACAACTGGAGCGAGGAGTTAAAGACAGAGTGCATCATCTGGGTGAGAATTTGGCTCTAAATTTAAATCTAAATTTAAATACTAAAGTTTCTTTTCATACCCACTTGGAATAAATAGAAAGTGAAAAAGTGAAACGGAGCAAAGAGGGGAGGGAGAGCAGGTCTATGACAGCTCTCCATTTCCGGTATTAGAGCAGCGAGGAAAGCAAGTATATCTAAAGAAAAGAATGAATGAACTGAAAGAAAGGATTTGAGCTGAAAATAAGAGAAGATAGAGAACCTGACTGAGGGTTTTTTTTTTTTTTTTGTATGGACAAATGAATTTAAATGATTTGGAACGGAATGGAGTATTTTGAAAACTTTTAACTTTTTCTATTTTTGCTAACTGAAACCAAAACTGCAGCACCATCTGGTGGCATAAGAGAAAAGACTTTAAATTGAAGAAAAAAATAAGGCTGACCTTGACAGTGTTAGACTGATAAAGAACAGATGTTAAAGAAAAAGAGAGACTTTGGGAGTGATGTTTTTAATGTAAGATAAATAGTGAACCTTTTGAAAGATTGAAACAACGAACTGGCTGGTTGATTTTGTTTTACTTTTTGGATTTCCATTTTACATTGCTTTTTTTTTTTTAACCTTCCAACTTTCTTGTGTTTATGCTATCTTTGAAGTACTTTTTGGAACGTTTGATTTGACTTTATTGTTTACCATATATTGGTGGGAATAGAAGACATCTGGACCTGGGATTTTTTGTTTCTCTCTTTTTGCTTGCTTTCTTGTTCTCTTCTTTTTTTTTTTTTTTTTTTGGCGACTTTAGAAAGAGGCATTTTGATTGGGCTTCACTACAGAGAATTGGGATTAAGGCAAGAAGAGCCTGAAGAATTGATTTTCTTTTTACTTTTTTTGGGTGTTCTTTATTTTTCTTTTTCTTTTTTCCCTTGACTTCTTTTTTAGATTCCTTTTTTCTTTTTAAACATATTATCAGGGTTCCCAGGCGAAATGCAGCAATGCAGAAAATACAGCTCATACAGCTCGTCCTTTCAATGCTGGTTTATTGCGCGTTATCCCAGGCACACACTGCGATCTCAGAAAGACTCAAAATCAGCGCTACTGCTGATCGGAGAGGCACATTTAAATAGCCCACCCCAGCAACGTCAGGATATAGACACGCCCACGCCCCATAACGCCGGATCCGGCATCTCACAGGCATCATGGGACCGGCCGCTATCATCCCGCCGCCAGATGCGCCCCAGCAGTAAGGAAATACAGAGACACCTATCCCCGGCGTAGCCATCTGCCCCACCCCGCAGATGACCGCCTAACACCCAGTGCCACCACTACCAGCCCTGTGAACACAGCCCCGCCCCCTCTTCTAAGGTTGCTGTTTTGCCCCGTCGCCCCGTCCTCCGCACCATCTTGCGTCAGCGTTGTCGAGCATGCCGTGGGGCTCGACAGGCGGCTCCCCTTTCACCACGGGTTTTCCTGAAACACAGACATAATCAGAGATGTTAGCAACAGGCTGTGGCTTTTGGCGGTTTTTTCTATGGAATTGTCTTACTAGGCGTTTCGCGTTCACATTCGTAGCGGCTACCCACGACGCTTCCTCACAGGGGTATCCCTTCCATCAGACAAGGTATTTAAGTTTCCCCCTACTCAGTTTGGCATCAAGAATGTCATCGATTTCGTAATGCCCCTCCATGACAGGACCGGGACGGTCCGGGATGTCTCGGGTTAGGTTAACGGGTTTGAGAAGACTGCTGTGAAACACAGGATGTATTTTCCCTAACAGAGGGGGTAGTTTCAGTGCAACCGTGACAGGATTTATCACCCTTGTGACGGGGAATGGGCCTAGATATTTTGGACCCAGTTTACAACTAGGGACCCGTAATTTGATATATTTGGTGGAGAGGTACACCATGTCTCCCACTCGCAGGGTCTGCAGGGGTAGTCGCTTTTTGTCTGCCTGCCTCTTGTATTCAGCGGCGGCTTTGTCTAAGGCATCCCGGACCTGTGGCCACAACAGTTTAACCTTTTCAGCCCATTCTTGGGGTAGTACCGTGGTATCTGACTGTTGTTCTAGTTCCAGTATGGCCATGAAGTCTCTACCCATCACTACTTGAAATGGAGTGAACCCCGTACTGCCATGAACAGTATTATTATATGCGACCTCCGCAAAAGGTAATAAAGAGGACCAATCATTCTGCTGATACAAAACATAACAGCGGAGATAGCGTTCAACCATGGTGTTCGTACGTTCGGCTGCCCCATTCGTGCTGGGATGAAAGGCAGAACTGAGCCCTTGGGTTGATCCAATGGCCTGCAGGAAGTTTCGCCAGAACCGGGCCATGAATTGTACCCCCCTGTCCAAAATTATGCGTCGGGGTACTCCATGTAACCTATATATATGTCGGATGAATAGTTTTGTTAATCGGCGGGCCGAGGGGAGCCCACCACAGGGAATGAAATGGGCCTGTTTAGAACACAGGTCTATCATGGTCCATATGACCGTGTTACCGTTGCTTTCTGGGAGGTCAACCACGAAGTCCATCACGATCTCCTCCCATGGATGTCTAGGAGTAGCTACTGATTGCAATAGGCCCAGGGGCTTTCCGGTGCGTGGCTTGGTCTTTGCACACAACAAACAGCTCCTCACATATGTTTCTATGTCGTTTCACATCTGCGGCCACCAGAATTGTCGCCGGGCTAAATGGACCCAAAATGTCCAGCAGATTTGTTATCGTGACTCCGTCGTAACACCGCATTACGAACATCCTTTGGGACATACAGTTTATTTCCCTTCCACGCCAGCCCGTCCCTATGTGTAAGCAGCTGCTTGTTCTTTTGCAACCATTCATCATGTTCAAGGCCTTGCCGTAACACCTCCTCCCATGTGGGATTCCCCTCCACCCGCAGGGTGGCATCGTTGTTTCCCATGGGCTCCTCAGGTACCATGGCTTGTACAACCTCAACCCGTTTGCTGTGGAATTGCGGCATTCGGGATAAAGCATCGGCGAGAAAGTTCTTTCCACCTGGTACATATTTTAGCATGAATTTGAATAGTTGGAAATAGTGGGCCCAACGTACCTGTTTGGGTGATAATCTCCTAGGCGTTTGCAAAGCTATTAGGTTTCAGTGGTCTGTCCAGACGTCGAATGGTACTGATGCCCCCTCCAGTAGGTGGCGCCAGGTAAGGAGTGCCCAGCGGACAGCGAAGGCTTCCTTTTCCCATATAGCCCACCCCTGTTCCGTAGCACTAAACTTTTTCGATGTGTATGTGCATGGATGTAACTGGCCTTGTTCATCAGCCTGCAACAATACAGCCCCCACAGCTACGTCGCTTGCATCCGCTTGCACCACAAATGGTTTTGATTGATCAGGGTGTTTAAGTACCGGAGCTTCCACAAAACGTCGTTTCAACGTTTCGAAAGCTCTTTGGCAGTCCTCCGTCCATTCCAGGCATTGTTTCAGCCTCGGCACGTCAGGTTCTTTGGTTTGCAAAAGATTAGTCAGGGGTAAGGCAATGTGAGCAAAGGTTGGGATAAACTGGCGGTAGAAATTGGCGAAACCAAGGAAGCTCTGTAGTTGCCGCCTAGTACCCAGAGCTTGCCAGCCGAGGACAGTAGTCACCTTTTTTGGGTCCATCTCCAGACCGTCTTTGGAAATAGGTATTGCTAGGTATTCTAATTCCATGCGGTGGAACTCACACTTCGATACCTTGACGTATAGCCGAGCTTTTAACAGACGTTCTAGCACCTGGCGCACAAGGGTTACGTGTTCTTCCATGGTTCTAGTATACATGAGAATATCGTCCAAGTATACTAATACGCCACGGTACAGATATTCATGGAGGACCTCATTAATTAACTGCATAAAAACCGCAGGCGCACCTTGGAGTCCGAAGGGCATAACACAGAATTTGTAACTACCCAGAGGACAGTTGAAAGTGGTTTTCCACTCATCACCTTGTTTAACCAGAACCCGATAATATGCTTCCCTTAGGTCCAATTTCATAAAATATGTGCCCGTGGCTAAGGCAGCTAACAGGTCCTTCATTAAGGGGAGAGGATACAAGGGCTCTACGCTAACTGCATTCAAACCCCGGTAATCCACACACAGACAAAGACCGCTGTCTTTCTTTTCCCGAAAAAGTATAGGGGCGGCCATGTGTGAACGGCTGGGTTGTATAAACCCCCTGGCTAAGTTCTTATCGATGTATTTGTGCAGTTCCTCCACCTCTTTTGGGGCCATCGCGTACATCCCCGGTTTTGGTAACTTAACCCCAGGGACTAGCTCAATAGCACAATCCGTTGCCCTGTGTGGTGGTAGGGTATTGCACTCTTTTTCATCAAAGACCTCTGCTAGATCTGCATACTCGTCAGGTATTCCAAGTATTGGCATCACCTTACGTCTCAATGACAACCCCTCCCCTGTTGACGGTGGACTCGAAGAACGCGGCTCTGGTCCCAGTTCGAGGCGGAGTCTCCAGTAACGCCCCTCCCACCAAATGGTGGGTTTCCATTTGTCCAGCCAGGTGAGGCCTAAAATAACGGGTTCAATCATTGTGTCCACCACCACAAACCGTAACCGCTCCCAATGTGTCCCTATCTCCATCCTAACTAATTCTGTCATATGTGTGGTGGGAGCCCCCCCTAGGGTAGACCCATCCATCTGCTCAAATGCTATTGGTGTTTTCAGGGGAAGTAACCGAAGTCCTAGCTTTGTAGCCAGTGCTCATCTCATCAAACACCGTGTGCAACCGGAATCGATAAGTGCCTCCTGTTGAACCGTCACCACCCCGTGAGAACTCTTCAGGGTCACCGGGATAAGTAAGGGACGGATGGGCTCACTTACCATCGGATCCTTAGTTCCTTCCTCATCATCGCTGTCTGCCACTATCACCAGTACGATACCAGGGTGTGACATTGGACCGAACTCCTTCTTCAGCGTTCCGTTGTCGGCCTGTCCTGCCTGAAGAGCCCCTCTGGTTCTTTCGGGACTTGTTTGGGTTCGGCCCTTCCCGCTTGGAGTTGTGGTGGCAGGTACGGTTGCTTGCGCCGGTGGTAATGGGCAGTCCGGGGCTCTGTGCCCTATCTGGTTACAACGGAAACACCGTCACGGCCAGCGGGTAGCCTCCAGGGGTCAAGGGTCGGGCTCTGCTCATTCCATGGCTCTCGGGGGTGATGGTCTCTCGGGCAGCCGCCGCGTTTGGGGTGGTCCCACGCTTGGTCTTACATGGAATTCACATAACCCCACATCAAGATCTATCGCTGCCTTACACCATTCCGATAGGCGGGGTGGCAAACCCCTGTACACACATGCCTGTCATAACTCGTGGTCCAACCCAAGGTGGAATTGGTGGACAAGCATATGTTCAGGCCACGCACGGACCCTCCCTGCTAATTTCCGGAATTCCTTGACGTACTCTTTGGCAGGGCGCCCTCTTTGTTTTAGAGCGACTAGCTCACCTTCAGCTATTTGGGTTCTGGTATCATCCTCGAACTGGGCTCTGAGACCCTCGAGAAACAACCTAACGTCAGTCAACTCTTGAGCATGGTCGCTGTGGAGATCAGCTACCCAGTCTACAGCCTCCCCTGTTAACGTCATGGTAATAGCGACCACCATAGACCACTGTGATGGGTATAAATGTCCATATAGATCGATATAACTCAGCACCTGGCTCAAGAAGAGGGCCACCCTATCCGGGTTTCCATCGAAAGTAGTCTGCAAAGGGAGGGCCCACACTGGTTGAGGACCCCACACCACAAAAGGCCCGTGTCCAGGCGGCGGTGGCTGGGGCCCATGCGGGCTCTGTGCCCCTACTGGAATATGTCTGCCTCCCTGGGAGCCAACCCCACCGGCCTGACCCTGGCGAGGAGCCCCATAGCCCATCCCTGTACTCCCCCCGTGGGAGGAGGTTGGTGGTTCAGTTGTCCTGGGCTTCCCTGTTAGCGGGCCTTGTGGACCTACCCGCAGTTTAGGACTTGCCAACTGAAACCGGGTTTCCATTCCAGATGACCCCGACGGTCTATGCCAGGTGTTGCTGGGCTCCCTTCCAGCCATCCACGGTTGCCATGACTGTGCGTCACGGAAACTAGCTTCACCAAACCGCTCACGGAGTATGTCCATAGTGGAATGGCCCAACCCCGTTGAATAACTCCATTCCCCATCCTCATCCTCCACCCAACGCCTTTCTCTCCACCTTTGGAAGCGTTCACTGAAGGAAGGAGAGGATATGTCCTTTACACTAGCCAGTGCAGGGCTTTGCCACCACTCCCCAGCGGTTGGCTGAGAGCCTGTTGACTGGGAAACCTCACTCCGTGCAACACCAACCTCAGCCGCCTCTCCGCCTTGACTATGGCTACGAGCCCGCTCCTTGGGGCGCACCGTCAGCTGCTGGGTCTCCATTGAATCCTCCACCAGCTTTTCATCCTGTTGCTCTTCCCCCCCTGAGAGCGGCATCCATGCCCTCAGCCATCCTGGCCAGATGAAGGGTAGCGCTGATTTCCTATCACATATACTCTTTATTTTTTTATTTTTTTCCTTTCTTCTTTTTGAGGTGGTTGTAGTGGGCTTATTTTTACCTATATTTTTTCTAATCCACCCAATTTGGGGGGGGGGGATTAGATACTTGGATTACAAATTGAACCATTTGTGGATTACAAATTTAGTGGCTATCAAATTCAAGAAATGAAGAAATTTACTGCACATCTGCATTCAACACCAAGTCCTTCCTCTGCAGAGTCATAGAAAACATCAGAAATTATGGAGCTCAAAAATATGATACAGATGTTTCATGAAGACCTGAAAGAAGACTTAAAAGAGGTCAAGGAGATGATGGGGAAAACTGAAGAAAGAATTCAAAAAATAGAGGAAAAAGCAGATCAGACAGAGAAAAAAGTGGGAGAACTTGAGGAAAAAATGACATCAGTGGACAAAAATCATGAAAGAACAATTATTACATTAGAAATGGACAGATCTGATTTTTATCTAAGATTTCAAAATGTAGAGGAAGAGAAGGGGGAAAAATTGGCAGAAATTATGGCAGAGATGCTGGCAGAAATGATGGAAGAACCTAAAGAGAAGATATTAAATGGGATTGATGAAATTTTTAGGGTACATACAAGATATGCAATGAGAAATAAGCTACCAAGAGAAGTTCATGTAAGATTTACAAAGAAAGCAATAAAAACAGAAATACTACAAATAGCAAGGAACACTCCAATAAAATACAAGGATAAAGAGATAGTAGTGCTGAGACAAATACCCAGAAGAGTGAGAGACCTGAGAAAAGAATATCATTTTCTGACAAAGTTGCTAATCCAAAAAGGAGTGAGTTTTCGGTGGTTAATCCCAGAAGGAATATTGGTGACCTGGCAAGAACAAAGACATAGATTAGATTCTATAGACAAAGTGGAAACATTCTATGAGCAGTTTTGGGGACCACTTGAAGATGGAAAACTGGAAAAAGCAAGAGAGACTAAAGACCAAGAAGAAACTGTAAAGGAGACAGAAGAGATAACAAAAGAAAGAACACAAGAGCAGGAAGAGAGAGCAATAAGAGAAGGAGCGAGGGCAAAGGGGGCAAAAGAACAGAGAGAGACAAGAGCGACAAGATCAACAAAGACTACCAATAAGTAAACATGGAAGAAGAAATAAAAGCAATATCAATAAATGTAAATGGACTAAATTTGGCGATATTTATTTATTTATTTATTTTGTCGCATTTCTATGCCACCCAACTCCCAAGGGACTCTGGGTGGCTTACAACAGAGAATAAAACAATGCAACAATATCCCATACAAAAGCTAAAAGAAAACATTAAAACATTAAAACATTAAAACATTAAAACATTAAAACATTAAAACATTAAAACATTAAAACATTAAAACATTAAAACATTAAAACATTAAAACATTAAAACATTAAAACATTAAAACATTAAAACATTAAAACGTTAAAACACATACACTCCAATTTATTTATTTATTTATTTATTTATTCAAATTTCTATACCGCCCTTCTCCTTTTGGACTCAGGGCGGTGAACAGCCAAGATAAAAACATCTATACAAAACATCACAGTTAAAAAATAAAGTTAAAATAATTTATAAATAAATTTTATAAATAAATTTGTGGCTAGGTCTCACAAGATCACTATAATGAGATCAACGGCCCCAGGCCTGCTGGATAAAAAGAAATAGAACTCTAAATAAATTAAACAAACTAAAGATGGATATTATATGCTTGCAAGAAGTTCACATCAGGAAACAACATAAAAAACTACTAGAACATTCAAAATTGGGAATATTTACTTCGTTGATAGACCAAAGTAAGAGAGGTGTAGTGTTATATATAAGGGAAAAACTAGAACCTAAGCAAATTTTTGCGGATGAAAAAGGGAGGATACTTATGGTTGAGGTAACATTGAACAATAAACAAATGCTGTTGATAGCGATATATGCAACAAATGAGAACCAAGAAGAATTTTATGGGAAACTACACAGAAAAATATTAGAATTTGATTATGGAAATATTTGTATAATGGGTGCTTTTAACGTGGTGGCAGATGCAGATTTGGACTATAAAACAACAAAGATAAATAAGAAACCTAGGAAAATACTTCCAAAAACTTTTTTTTACAATGGTTGAGGCAGGGGTGAAATCTAAAATTTGTTACTACCGGTTCTGTGGGTGTGGCTTGGTGTGTGTGTGTGTGTAATGTGACTGGGTGGGCGTGGCCAACTTTTTTTTTTAACCTTTAAAAGCATTTTTCCTACAACCTTAAGAGGTTGCAGAAAAAAATGCTTTTAGAAGCCTCTGATGATCAGGCAACTCAGCTGGGATCGCCAGAGGCTTTTAAAGGCATTTTTTAAAAGCCTCTGACGATCCCAGCTGAGCCGCGCGATCATCAGAGGCTTTTTTTTTTACTTTTAAAAGCATGGTTTCAGCCAAAGAGGTTGTAGAAAAAATGCTTTTAAAAGTAAAAAAAACAGCCTCTGATGATCGGGCGGCTCAGCTGCGCATGGGGGGATTTTTGCTACTGGTTCTCCGAACCACCCGCTGCCATCACTACTGGATCAGGTGATCCGGTCCGAACCAGAAGCATTTCACCCCTGGGTTGACGAATTAAGTATACAAGATGCATGGAGAAAAAGACATTTGAAGGAAAAACACTATACTTTTTATTCAAACAGGCATATGTCATGGTCTAGAATAGACATGATGTGGATGTCAACAGATTTACTAGTTAATATACAAGAAGTGAATATTGAAACAAGTACATGGGCAGATCATAATCTGATTATAATTATATGGAAAGGCCAGAAGAAAAGGCTGAGATGGACTTTGAATTTGATAATTTTACAGGAAAATGAATTTCAACAATTTCTGGAAAAGGAGTTGGTTTTTTTCTTCAAAATAAACAAAAAAGAGGATACATCACTCTAAAATGTATGGGATACAGTGAAAGCATTAGAGGGCTGGCAATGACATACTTGGGAAAAAAGAATAAAAAGAAGAAACAAAAACAAAAAAAGTTAGAAGAGGAATATAAAAAGCTGAAGAAGGAATTGCAAAAAGATGCACAAAATAAGAAAATTAAAAAACAAATGGACTTGAAAAAACATGAAATGAATTTAATTGAACAAGAGGATTTGGCAAATAAATTAAGAACTTCTAAACAATTTTTTTTAAAAAAAAATGCAAATAAGCCAGGCAGATGGTTGGCATATAAAATGAAAAAAGAGAAGGAGAAAAAACTAATCAACCAATTAACAGATGAAAAAGGAATGGTATGTTATAGAAATGAAGAAAAGAAAAAAATAGTTCAAAAGTATTATGAGAGACTATATAAACAAGAGATATCTGGAGAAAATATAGAACAATATTTAAGAAAATCCGACTTACCTAAAATACCTGAAAATTATAAGAAAGCACTAGAAGAAAGAATAACGATGATGGAATTAACAGAAGCAATCAAAAAACAAAAGAATGGGAAAACACCGGCCCGGATGGATTACCAGCAGAACTATATAAAATACTGCAAGATGTACTAAGCAGTGTAATGTTGGAAGTATTTAATGAACTTTTAGTAAATGCAAAGATACCAAACTCATGGATGGAGGCATATATTACTCTTATACCTAAAGAAGATACAGATTTACAACAAATTAAAAATTATAGACCGAT
Organism: Pituophis catenifer annectens; assembly: GCF_029215685.1. Taxonomy (NCBI): domain Eukaryota; kingdom Metazoa; phylum Chordata; class Lepidosauria; order Squamata; family Colubridae; genus Pituophis; species Pituophis catenifer. The sequence continues at coordinate 73,290,447 of NW_027256885.1, forward strand.
TTCACTGTTGAACGCTGACTATAAAATATTTGCATCAATAATGGCAAATAGACTAAAAAAAGTTGTTAAACGAATTTATACACATGGATCAAAATGGTTTTTTTACCTAAAAGACAGATTGGAGATAATATGAGAACAATATTGAATACTCTGGAATATTACGAAATGCATTCAGATAACCAAATGGCAATGATATTCTTGGATGCGCAAAAGGCGTTTGACAATGTGAATTGGCAATTTATGATAAAACAATTACAAATTATGGACTTTGGGGGAGATTTATAAATATGATAAAAACAATTTATAATAAACAGTCAGCAAAGGTAATGATGAACAGAGATATGACAGAAAAGTTTAATATAATGAAAGGAACAAGACAAGGATGCCCTTTATCCCCATTATTATTTGTATTGACATTAGAAGTATTAAATAGAAATGTAAGACAAAATGAAGAAATAAAGGGATTGAAAATCAAAAAAGAAGAATATAAGCTACAAGCCTTTGCAGATGACTTAGTATTTCTCTTGGAGGATCCTCAAATAACAGGACCCAAATTCAAATAGAAGAATATGGAGATGTGGCAGGACTGAAAATAAATAAAGAAAAGACAAAAATATTGGTGAAAAATATTACCGAAAAACAGAAGAGAGGCTTAATGGAGAAACTAGAAATTCAGATTGCGAAGAAAGTAAAATATTTAGGAATCAAATTAACTTCAAGATGCATAATTATTAAAGAGGATAATTATTATAAACCGAAAAATCAAATTGAGAAAGACTTGGAGAAATGGAAAAATCTACAGTTATCACTAATGGGAAAGATTGCAATAATTAAGATGAATATATTATCGAGACTCTTATTTTTATTTCAAACAATCCTGATAAAAGTGGAAAAGAAATATTTTGAACAATTAAATAAAATAGTAATGAAATTCATATGGCAAGGGAAAAAAGTGAGAATTAACATAAAGATGTTACAAGATGCAAGACTTCGAGGAGGATTTGGACTACCTAATTGGGATGCAGCAGCATTGACGTGGATGAAAGAATGGATTGAATTAAGAAATACAAGACTATTAACTTTGGAGGGACATGATTTACAATTGGGATGGCATGCTTTTTTATGGTATGGCAAAAATAAGTTGCACAGTTATTTTCAAAGACACTATGTAAGAAATGCATTATTATTAGTATGGGAGAATGTTAGAGATAAATATTACTTGAAAATACCAATATGGTTATCTACAATGGAACCGTTAATACATCCAAATATTATTAATTTGGGGACTATTCTTAGATATAAAGATATACTAACAGATAAGGGGGAATTGAAAAAGAAACAAGAAATAGAAGAACAAGGGATTGAAATGGATTGGTATATGCAATTACAAATACAAACAAGATATGAAAAAGATGCTAAACTATATGGGTTTTACTTAGAAATGACAGAGCTGGATGAGATACAGGAACAGATGAAAAAATGATTTAAAAACTATAATTACTTATTGAGTATTAAGCTAGAAGAAAGAACAGGTAAAAGAAACAATGATAGCATGGGCTAAGAATTTTGGATATACAATTGAGTTAAACAAATGGCAGCAAATATGGGAAAGAAATTATAAATTAACCATGTCCACAGCATATAAAGAAAATCAATACAAAATATTTTATAGATGGCACATGGCACCTGAAAAATTGGCAAAAGTGTTTAAAGATAAATCAGCTAAATGCTGGAAATGCCATCAGATACCAGGATCGTATTATCATACGTAGTGGACGTGTCTAGAAGCGAGGAATTACTGGATTAAAAGTAGAACATGACTAGAGGAAATGATAAAACAATGTATTGATTTAAAACCTGAACTGTTCCTATTGGGCATCTTACCAGAGAAATATAGTAAAGAGAATACTTATATTGTAACTGCAGCGAGAATTGTATTTGCGCAAAATTGGAAAGCAGAGAAAATCCCTCTAGAGGGAGAAGTAATTAAGAAAATGCAGAAATGAATAATTAATATTGCTAATTAAAGAAAAGGAAGAATCGTAGTATTTTAAAGTATGGGGGCAATTGTATCAATGGTTAGAGAAGAGATATACATAAAAATCTAGATAATTGATGAATTAATATAAATATAAGGAATTTGGGAAGAATGATGTAACAATCTAAATGAAAATATAAAGGTATGATAGAAATATAATATGAAAATGATGGAGGGAGTAGAAGATGCAAAATATGTACTCAGATGAAACACTGGTTGTACTGTTTGTTTGTATGTTGGTTTGTTTAAAAAAATAAAAAACTTTAAAAAAAAAGAATTGGGGTATTTGGCTTCAGCCTCCATAATTTGGTCAGCTAGAGTTCATAATGCCTTGTTTACACAGGCTTGTGGCGGGACATAAACAGCAATTAGAAGAAATGGGGAAAATTCATGAGGTGAATAATATGGTTTGCAGTTGATAATTAATGTCTCTAAATTTTCATCACAGAATTTATATATTATAGTTCTATCCTGAGACCAGCTGTTGTTGATATATAAGCATAAGCCTCCTCCCTTCTTTTTACCAGATATTTCTGCAATTCTGACTGATCATTGAATCTAAAACCCTGGGATATGCAGGCTGCTATCTTCAGTTGATTCATTTAACCAGGTTTCAGAGCAGCATAGGGCTGCTGAATTGTAAAAATCAGAATTGTATCTGTTTAAAAGGAGTATTTCATCCATCTAATTAGCAAGTGAACTTACGTTGGTTAGGAAAATTGAAGACAGAGGAGTTTTATTTCTCCTATTCCTTAATCTGTTTAAAATTCCCACCCTTTTACCTCTCCTTCTCCGTTTCCTTTGTTTGGTTTTTTTGGTAATCCATAGTTCCCGGGAAATTGCTTCTTCCTGTGTTAGAATCTCCTCTGCATTTGTAAAGATGGGTGGGGTGGGGGTGGGGAGTGAGATCACAGAAAGCTGCTCCTTAAAGAAACATTGCTTAATTCTTAGCAGATGGTCTTGTGAGTATGAAATCCGTAGTGAGTCGCAGAGAATAATAGAAAATAAAAAACCATTAGAGAGCATTTCACCAAGGCAGCCTTCAGCGGCGCAATCTTGGATCAACTCTTATCAATACATATCAATTCTTCATATGTATTAGCCTCCAGCCCCCTAATCGTCTTTCTTGCTCTTCTCCGCCCTCATGGATTTTAGATGGCAGGAAAACTGACAGTCAATTCCTATTCTCCCCAGACTGGAGAGAGGACTATGACAGATTCCCATGTCCAGTATGAGGATGGAAATTCGAGTCCATCACATCTTGTGAGTCAAACGTATTTAGTGTGAGTGAAGGAGCATGGGGACACTGCTATGACAGTTTCTGAAAGCAGCCCTAGAAGATAAATTCCATAGCAAGCACAATATTTATTTATTAGATATTTAATCCCCCTTTTATTATTTGTATAAATAACTCAAGGTGGTGAACGTACACAATACTCTTACCCCCTGTAATTTTCAAGTTATATTTTCTATTTCTACTACTCATAAAGTCTGATTGATATTTGCCATACTGGATCATAGGTTGGGGCCCTATGCCTTGACAGTCCCCCCCCCCAGCCCAGATCTGATGCCTTATTGTGCCCCCAAGGCAGAAGCTACATGAAACAATGGATGGAAAATAATCAAGGAGAGAAGCGACCTGGAATTAAGGAGAAACTTCCTAACAGTGAGAACAATTAACCAGTGGAACAACTTGCCTTCAGAAGTTGTGGGCGCTTCATCACTGGAGGTTGGGGGTTGGACTAGAAGACCTCCAAGGTCCCTTCCAGCTCTATTCTGATTGATTGAAGAAAAGGTTGAGAACCACTGGTCTAGCAGTTAAGGCATCAGTCTAGAAACCAGGAGACTATGAGTTCTAGTCTCACCTCAGGCATGAAAGCCAGCTGAGTAACTTTAGGCCAGTCACTCACTCTCTCAGCCCAACTCACCTCATAGGGTTGGTACCAAATATGGTAACTGAGACCACATGAATTAATATTACAATTCCCGAATTGCATTCTGAACAGTAAAACAATGTAATCAATCATAATTGTATATTTTCAGTTGTAATAACTTGATTTTAAATTTAAATGAAATTCATCTCTCTGAAATTCATATTTTATAAACTGCCCAGAGTCTGCTGGAGGACCACCTTAAGGCATTTCATAAAATAAATAAATTAATGTCTAGTTTTTCAAAACAACCCTGCTGTTGTTTTACAAAAACAGGCCATTCAAGATCATTATTCCAAAGGTTGCAGAAGTAAGATTAAGCAACAGCATTATTGATCTATATCAGGAGTGAAACACACCCGGTTCGGACTGGATTGGCCGATCCGGTAGCGATGATGGCTGGTAGTTCGGAGAACCAGTAGCGATGGCAGCTGGAGGCTCCGCCCACCCTCCTTAGCCTCTGCAGCCCACTGGCCCCTCTTGCCCTTCTCTTTCTTGAAAGAGGCGGTAGTGAGGCCCCTCCTCAAGAAGCCTTCCCTGGACCCAGCTGAATTAGCCAACTACTGTCCGGTCTCCAACCTTCGTTTTGTGGTGAAGGTTGTTGAGAGCGTGGCGGCACGACAGCTTCCCCGACACCTGGATGAAGCTATCTATCTGGACCCGTGCCAGTCGGGCTTCAGGCAGGGGTACAGCACAGAAACGGCATTGGTCGCATTGGTGTATGATCTCTGGAGGGCTCGGGACAGGGGTTGCTCCTCTGTCCTAGTCCTATTAGATCTCTCAGCGGCTTTTGATACCATCGACCATGGTATCATGCTGCAGCGGTTGAGGGGGTTAGGAATAGGGGGCACCGTTTTGTGGTGCTTCTCCTCCTTCCTCTCCGACCGCTCGCAGTTTGTGTTGGCAGGGGGGGCAGAGGTCGACCTCAAGGCACCTCGCATGGGGAGTGCCGCAAGGGTTGGTCCTCTTGCCCCTTCTGTTCAACATTTATGTGAAGCCGCTGGGTGAGATCATCCGTGGTTTTGGGGTGAAGTGTCATCTGTACGCTGATGATACTCAGCTGTACATCTCCACCCCAGACCACCCCAACGATGCCCTTGATGTGATGTCTCGCTGCCTGGAGGCCGTGCGGGTCTGGATGGGGAGGAACAGGCTCAGACTCAACCCTTCCAAGACCGAGTGGCTGTGGCTTCCGGCGTCCCGATATAGTCAGCAGGTGCCATCGCTGACTATTGGGGGTGAATCTTTGCCCCCCACAGAGAGGGCTCGCAATCTGGGTGTCCTCCTGGATGCACGGCTGTCTTTAGAAGAGCATATGACGGCCGTGGCCAGGGGGGCCTTTTATCAGGTTCACCTGATTTGCCAGTTGTAGCCCTTTCTGGACCGGGACGCCTTGCGCACGGTCACTCACGCCCTTGTCACCTCCCAGCTGGACTATTGTAATGTTCTCTACATGGGGCTCCCCATGAAGAGCACTCGGAGGCTCCAACTGGTCCAGAATGCGGCCGCACGGGTGGTTATGGGCGCAACTCGTTGTGCCCACGTGACACCCCTCCTGCGCGAGCTGCACTGGCTCCCAGTGATCTTCCGGGTGCGATTCAAGGTGTTGGTCACCACCTTTAAAGCGCTCCATGGCATAGGACCCGGGTACCTTCGAGACCGACTTCTGCCACCAATAGCCTCCCACCGGCCAGTTCGCTCCCACAGAGAGGGTCTCCTCAGGGTGCCATCGGCCAAGTTATGTCGGCTGGCGACGCCCAGGGGGAGGGCCTTCTCTGTGGGAGCCCCAGCCCTGTGGAATGAACTGCCCCCGGAAATACGTAAGATCTCCGACCTCCAGGTATTTCGCTGTGCACTGAAGACCCTGTTGTTCCACCAGGCCGGGCTATCAACATAATAATTTTAAATTGGGGTATTTTAAATTTCTGGGGTTTTAAATTGAGCCGAATTTATTTAATAATTTTAAATTTTTAATTGATGTTTGTCTTGTGTTTTTAAATAGGCTGTACACCGCCCTGAGTCCTTTGGGAGAAGGGCGGTATAGAAATAAAATTATACTTATACTTATACTTTCTGGGTGCAGCGCTTCTGCTTGTTGGGCCACTTCCCCACAGCGCTTCTGCTGGTGCCACCACGCAAGCCTCCCATGAGAAAAAAGAGGGAAAAAGCAAAGCGGCTGGCTGCAGAGCTGCCAGCTTCAGGAAGAGGCCCAACAGGCAGAAGCGACACACCCAGAAAGAGACTCTGGCCTTGCCCCGCCCTCTCTCCACCTGCTCTCCCTTCGCTTTGGGTCAGGGGCTGGGGCCCAGAGACGCGCCATTCACCGAAGCCCTGGAGCTGCCGCCTGCTCACCGCCTGCCTCAACCGCAAGCTCACACCATCTATTTCATTCATTCATCAGTGGCAGGTTGGGTGTGCACTTGCGCAGCCGGCGCATGGACCAGGGCGGCGATGGTGGTGGCACATTCAAGAAGGAGAGCAGCTCCGGTAACTTTCGGGCGCTTGCCTTCCCTGGCAGCCAGCTGTGGGAGAAAGGTAAGGAGTAGGACATGCCGCATGGTGAAGGGCGAGCGGGCGGCGGCTCCGCGGCAAGGCTGGAGTTGGGGAATGGTGCATTCCCCGACCCGGTTGAGGCAGGCGGTGAGCAGGCGGCAGCTCCGGGGCTTCAGTGAATGGCGCGTCTCTGGGCCCCAGCCCCCGACCCAAAGTGAAGGGAGAGCAGGTGGTGAACAGGTGGCAGAATAGAAATTTAAAATGTTTTCCTACCAGGTTCTGGCTTGGTGGGGGGGTCTTGTGACTTAGTGGGTGTGGCTGTGAGTGACATTGAGTTGGCCACACCCACTTAGTCACAGGACACCCACCACCACCAAGCCACGCCCACAGAACCAGTAGGGAAAAATTTTAGATTTCACCCCTGATCTATATATCATTTCAAATACAAGAATAAGCTTAACTCTTCTTGATTTCCTTTGGTCTGTTCCAAATATGATTAAATTTGGAACCAAACCCCAACTTCTGGAGAATGACAACATGTAACAGGGCTAGTTCTCTCTTGTAACTGGAGAATTGCTTCAAATACTTCAAGATGCAATCTGTCAGCGTTCCAAATTAGGCTTTCTTCCAGCGCTGACATAATAAGTTGAAGCAGAAAGAGCGGAAGCTTGATTTATTGCTGAGATGAACTTTTACCTAGTTTTGTATGTACAGATACTGTTTCCTGGGAGACGAGGATGGGGGCTGCATTCCTGTGAAAAGAACGTGCCGGGGTGTAGAGATGGATCTGTATGATGGCCAATGGGATATTGGGGTTGGAGAGCGGAAGAGGAGGGGGTTGGAAGGAGGGGCCAGTTTGGCTGCAATTTGAATCAGAAATGTCGGATTCTGCTATTCTTAAAAATAAAATGATTCATTAGACAGCTTGCGTTTGAGAATGAAGTTTATTCAAGATAGCACCGAAACCTGACAGACAGCCAAACTCTCCTCCAAATCCAGGCTGGCTGAGTTTAAATCATCCCGTTCCCTCCCAGACATCTGGTCGGACGGACTATGGCTGAAGCCAAGCTATCGGAGGAAAGCCTGCTTCAAGAAACGGGAGGAGCAGAAGCGGTCTTGATTCCAGCCAACTTGGAAAATACAAAGGTTCAACTTTCTTCACCTTCCCTCCCCGCAGAACTTCAAGCAAAGAAACGTGAAGCAGATAAGTACCCGGGGACTGTGCCAAAAGCCTTAGAGGCGAAATCCCCTTTTGCAAAGGCAAAAGATAAAGAAAAACCCCTAAGTGAATTGGGAAGGGCGAGCTGGGGATGGGAATGGCAGCGAAGCCCAGACAAGGCAGCACCTCCCCACCCCAGGATGAGAGACGAGGCAGAGGACTATCAACACCAGGGCTGGCCCTCCAGAGCTCAGCACAGAGAGGAGAGGGCAGAGAGGGAGGAGCCACCCCAGTTCAGAGGGAAGTTCGATGGTGACCCAGACAACCTCGCCCAATTCCTCGATTCAGCTGAGATATACATAGAGCGGTTCGGACACCTCTACCCTTTCCCCAGAGCCCTAGTGAATGCTATCTCGGAAGGGCTGGAGGGAGAAGCAAAGAGGTGGTCAGCATCACTCTACAAATACAGGGCTCCCCAGCTACAAAATGCGGATGGGTTCTTGCAACTATTGAGAGCCCGTTATGAGGAGGAGGAGGAGGACCCCTATGTGGAAGACAAGCTCAGAAACCTAATGCAGAGGGGGAAGCCTATCAGAGAGCATATCCGTGAATTCAGGAGAGTCATTGGGACACTGCCTCCCCTACCAGAGCGATTGCTGGTGTATTTTTTTAGAACAAGCCTAGATAAAAGAATTTCCCAAGTGACTGCCTATCGTGACATCCCAAACCGACTCGCTGAATGGTTCCGGGTAGCGATAAAAGTCGACAGAGGGCTGCGGGCGAGTGACACGTCAAAACCACCAGAGGGAAAGGAGAGAGGCCGACCAGACCAGGGGCCACTCAACAGACGAGAAACCCCAACATCACAGCCCTCCTACAGACCAACTGCCCCACGGAGCCCACTGAAATGCTACAGATGTGGGGGAAGCGGCCACATAGCAGCAAGATGTGGAACCCCTAGACCGGGACCAGCTCCACCGCCCAAAGCACGACCGGAACGAGGGCCCAAGCGCGTCACCCACTTACCGCAGGAAGCTCCTCAAATCCCTGAGTTTTTCGCTCATCTGACCGAAACCAGAGGAATCCCAGATGAGGGAGATCAGTTCCCTGAACCCTATGACACGGAAGACGAAGGCGAGGACGACCCGATGGTGAGTGGACCCGTCCATCCTTTTCTTTTCCCCATACGCCTAACAGCCCCCAAAACAGGGGCCCAAGAGACTTTCCAAGCCCTAATAGACTCGGGTAGCACACGGTGCCTAATCAACCTACCCACAGTTCTAAAATTGGGAATCCGAGCTAAACAGCTCAAACAACCAATTCGCTTCGAGCAAGTTGATGGGTCCCTAGTGGGAGGAACGTACGCCACACACTTGACTGAACCCGTGAGGCTGGAACTAGCAGATCACTGGGAAACGATCCGGTTCATAATAGCCCCCAAGATGACAGACCCAGTCATATTGGGACTCTCGTGGCTGGACAAATGGGGCCCAATCATTTGGTGGCAAGAGGGGACCCGCAGGCTGAGGATAGCAAAGGGCCCCCAACCCGACCAGGAGAATTCCCCCCCACGCAGAGACCCCAAAGCCGCCCGCCAGTGCAGAAGAAAACACCGCCAACACAAGGGCCCCTCCCAGAAGGTACAGCGAAGCAACTGGCAGCCGCACCCGATGGCGCTTGTGATACAGATCAAATCCCAGGGGAGTACCAAGACCTTGCAGAGGTATTCAGCGAGGCCGAGTGTGACATTCTACTCCCACACCGCGAGACCGATTGTGCCATCGAGATTATCCCGGGAGCGAAACTGCCCAAACCTAAACTGTATGCCATGACGCCCCGTGAAATGCAGGAAATGCGGAACTACATAGACAAGAACTTACGAAGGGGATTCATTGAGCCAGTAAAACCAAGGGTAGCGGCACCGGTCCTTTTTAAAGAGAAAAAGGACGGCTCTATGAGGCTGGTGGTTGATTTTTGAGGTACACACAATTTATATCCCCTCCCCCTCATGAAGGACATGCTAGCCCACCTAGCTAAAGGAAAAGTTTTCACCAAACTAGACCTTCAAGGAGCTTATTACCGAATACGCATCAAGGCAGGAGATGAATGGAAAACAGCATTCAACTGCCCCCTGGGGAGTTTCCAGTTCAAGGTAATGCCCTTTGGACTGCAAGGAGCCCCGGCAGTGTTCATGCAGTTGATAAATGAAGTCCTACATGAGCACCTTTACAAAGGGGTCCTCGTCTACCTGGACGATATTCTGATCTACACGGAGACCATAGACGAACACATACCCCTCGTCCGCCAAGTACTGGAAAAACTGCTGAGGGCGAACCTGTATGTCAAACTGTCAAAATGCGACTTCCACCAATCACGGCTAGACTACCTAGGCTACCGAGTATCAAACGAGGGGATAGAGATGGACCCAGCCAAAGTCCAATCAGTTCTACAATGGCAGCCCCCTCGCACCCGCAGACAACTGCAAAGCTTCCTAGGGTTCGCAAACTTCTACAGACAATTCATCCCCTCCTTCGTGAGAATTGCCAAACCTTTGATGGACCTCCTAAAGACAGGAAGCCCGACGACGAAACCCCGCCCGGGACAACCCCTACAGTGGGATCTGACCTGCCAACGGGCATTCGAAACGCTAAAAGGGATGTTTGCAAAAGAACCTGTCTTAAAACACCCTGACCCTGAACAGCCCTTCGTCATCCAAGCAGACGCAAGTGATGTGGCAGTGGAGGCCATGCTGCTCCAAAAGAACAGGCAAGGTAATCTACAACCTTGCGCCTACGCCTCCCGCAAACTCACCGACACGGAGAGGCGATGGGCGGCGTGGGAGAAGGAAGCGTTCGTGGTGAGATGGGCGTTGTTGACCTGGCGGCACCTACTAGAGGGAGGCCAGAAACCGTTCGAAGTCTGGACTGATCATAAAAACCTGGAGGCCCTCAAAACCCCACGGAAACTGTCGCCCAGGCAAGTCCGGTGGGCTCAATACTTCAATCGTTTCAACTTTGAGCTTAAGCACATCCCAGGGGGGAGGAATTTCCTGGCTGACGCCCTCTCCCGGATGCCCCAATACAACAGTGAGCGGGAGCAGGTAGTGAATGCCATCATCCCCTCCACACAAGCAGCGGCTCAAGTGATCACCAGACAGCAACAACGTGACCAGCAGGGCCAACCTGCAAGTGACTTAACTGCAAGACTAAAAAATGAAACAGTGACAGACCTCTGGTTCCGAGACAATCAACATCTCTTGACAAAAAGAGATGACCTAGCATGGAAGGGGACAAAGCTCTATGTCCCACAGACTTTACGCACCCTGATCCTCAAGAGGAGCCACGACGTTAAACCAGCGGGACACTTCGGGTTCCTAAAGACTCTGCACCTAGTACGAAGGCAGTTCTGGTGGCCCCACATGAGAAAGGATGTAGACAGTTATGTAAAAAGTTGCACCATTTGTGCCACGATGAAGAAAAGACCAGGGTGCCCTCCTGGACTGTTGCAACCAGTAGCTGAACCGACAAGACCATGGGAGGAGATTGCGATGGACTTCATAGTAGACCTACCGAGGAGTAGTGGAAATACAGTGATCTGGACTGTAATAGACTTATTCTCCAAACAGGCACACTTCATTCCTTGCAGCGGACTGCCCTCAGCCCGCCAATTATCCAAACTGTTCCTGAACCACATCTACCGCCTGCATGGAGTCCCCAGGAGAATCATCTCCGACCGAGGGGTCCAGTTCACAGCAAAGTTCTGGAGGGAGTTCCTACGATCCATAGGGTCATCCCAAGGGCTCAGCTCAGCATTTCACCCGAGCACCAATGGGGGGGCAGAGAGACTGAACGCTATGATAGAACAATATTTAAGATGCTACATCGACTACCAGCAGTCCAATTGGGCAGACCTCCTATCTTTTGTGGAGGTCGCATATAATAATGCTGTCCACAGTAGCACGGGGTTAACCCCGTTCAAAGTAGTGAGTGGTATGGATTTTGTCCCCATGCCAGAGTACCCGAGGGAGCCCCCTTCCTCAGTCAGCTTGACCGACTGGATGGCAATGTTGAGAGAAACTTGGGAGAATGTTAAGAGGGCACTGGCCAAGGTGGCCCAATCCTATAAGAAACAAGCAGACAAACACCAAACTCCCCAAAGACCATTTCAACTGGGAGAGAAGGTCTACCTTTCCACCAAGTACTTGAGACTTAGACTCCCGAGCAAGAAATTGGGCCCGAAATTTATAGGACCATTCCCTATAGTAAAAATAATCAACCCGGTTACAGTACAACTGCAGTTGCCCCGGCTCCTAGGGAAGATTCACCCCGTTTTCCACAGTAGCCTTCTGAAGCCTGTAGTGGGGTCTACTTTAAGGCTGACACCACGTGACCCCCCTGGGCCCCTGGTGGTTGGGGGCCAAACTCACTACGAAGTACAGCGAATCCTTGACTCAAGATGGCACAGGGGGCGCCTCCAATACTTAATTAAATGGAAGGGCTACCCATTGTCAGAGGCTTCCTGGGTGAAGAGCTCAAACATCCAAGCTGACCGCCTTATAGCAAAATTCCATGCAGACCACCCGGGCAAGCTGGGAGGGGGGGACGCACCCAAAGAGGGGATAATGATACTTAACTTGTTGTGTGTTTTTTTTTTCCTTTGGGGCAGGTCGCGTTGGAGAAATGAAGGGAGAGGGGCCGGATGTCAGCGTTCCAATTTATGATTTTCCCCAGCGCTGACATGAATGAGAGAAAGAGAAGCCTTGCTTTAATGCTGAGATGAACTTTCACTTAGTTTCCTGCTCCTTGGTAGATAACGTTACTTAGGTGATAGAGGGAGGGGGGAATTCCTGTGACTGGAAAGGGCTTGGGACGGAGAGATGGATCTGCATGATGGCCAATGAGACATTGGGGAATAAAGAGCGGAAAGGGAGGGGTTGGGAAGGAGATGCCAGTTCTGGCTGCACAAGAGTTCAGGAATGACGTAGTTAATTCTTAAATAAAGAAAAGTTTCATCAAAGACTTTGCATTTGAGAATGAAGTTTATTTGAGATAACACCGAATCCTGACACCTAGTCTGTGGAGACCCGGTGGGGCAGGATGGGGGGGGAACAATTGTGGGGACCCCAGGGGATCATGAGATATCTCAGTGGATTGGGGGAGGCCTTGGATGGCCTGCTCCAGCACTAGGCCCCACATGCTCTTCCCCATTCTGAGATACCTCATGTGCATTTAATGACCTGCACATTCAATTGGGGAAAACAGGGAGTGATCACGTTCATTTAACGTGATTCAATCAAATGAATCCTTGGGTTACAAATGTAATTGGCAGGCTCTATTACATTCATAACTCGAGGATTACCTGTATAATGAGAGTGAGGGAGGGTCTCAGGAAAGTTCTGCCTTAGCACTTGGCCACCACAGGTGCCCCCCCCACAAGTCCTGTGCCACGCACACCATGGCCACACCCCCTGGGCATCCCCCGGCTCTCCGAGGTCAAACACAACCCTAATGCGGCCCTCAATGAAATTGAGTTTGACACCCCTGTTATAAAGCATCAAATTAGGGAAAATTTATTTACCTGGATTAGTGAATAACTCATCTTGAAGATGGTGGATTTGTAATGTATTTTATTTCTTAATTTCTGTTATCCTGCCTTTATTATTTTTATCAATAATTAAAGGTGGAAAACATACCTCATAATCCTTCTTCCTCCTTTTTCCTGCCCCACAACAACCCTGTGAGATGGGTTGGGCTGAGAGACAGTGACTAGGCCAAAGTCACCCAGCTGGTTTTTCAAGTTTAAGGAAGAACTAAAACTCACAGCCTCCTGGTTTCTAGCCTGGTGCCTTAACCACTAGACCAAACTAGTTATCAAATATAGGTTTCTTGACTTCCTGGTCAAGCTCTAATGCCAAGTACCCAGACTCTAAATTTCAGGAACTTGTTCTTATTAATAGGTTCAGTATTACATGTGTGTTTGGGTTTACATATGTTTGTACATTAAGAAGAAAAGAGAAGTTCTTCCAGAAACTTTAGTAAAAATAGTGTCCTAGATTTTTAGCTTGAATTGAATCAAACAATAAAGCAAAGATGAAAGAGAAATGAAAAAGAAAATCAGGGGTATTTCTGCCTTGCAGTCATCTTGAAAGTTCATTGTATCTTTTCACCAAATGTCAGCTGCTGTTTTTCCTATTTCCCAGATTTTTCCTATTACTTTACTTGTAGTTGCAAAAGTATGTGTCTTTTTTTATTTTAAAAACAAACTTTATTAAACTTAAAAAGATAAAATACAGTATATACAGAATACATTTATATTAATCCAAACAACATTACTTACTCACAGCAAAAGATAGAAAAAGAAAACAAAACAAAATTAAAAAGAAAAAGAAGAAAAGAAAAGAAGAGAGAAGAAAAAAGAAAGAAAAATGAAAAATGAAAAATGAAAAACAAAATATAGAAAGTGACTTTGTCACTTTATCACATCCTTTATCTTGTTGAAGGTGCCTGTTTGTTAATTTTGTTGTTTTAGCTAATTTTACATTTACTCTCCTTTCTTTTGATTTATCCAATTGTACCATCTATTCCACGCCGTGTAGTATTTTGAGTCTACCTTATCTTTTAACTCAAATGTTAATTTATCCATTTCAGCACAATTGTAAATTTTTTGGATTATTAGGTGATCTGTTGGCAATTGATCCATTTTCCAATATTGAGCTAATGCCAATCTAGCTGCCGTAATTATATGTAATATTAAATATTTTATTTCTTTCCTATAGTTTTCTTTGATCATACCTAATAGAAAAATTTCTGGTTTAAACTCTATTTCCTCTGCTGTTATTTCTGTTAGCCATGTTATTTTTTCCCAGTATTTCCTAATTTTTGGGCAAAGCCACCAGACATGAAAAAAAGTGCCCTGTGCCTGTTTGCATTTCCAGCAAGTTGGGTTTAAAAGTATGTGTCTTAATGCTCATATGTAACACAGGATGTAAGGGGGAGTGCCTGCGCCCCCCTCCCCCGCTAAAAAAGTTTCTCCTTTGAGAAGCATTTTTATTTCTTAACTTCATCCTCTTTTTATTTTGCCTTGCCCTTTTCATTGTAACAGTTTTGGCTATCAGAATTTTAAAAGAAAAAAGCTGCAGATGTATTTATTCTATTTTATTGTGCATTATTCCAGGCTTTCTTTAATAAAAGTTCCTGATTTTTACTTTAACATTTTATTTATGTTATCTTAGTGTTTTATTTTATTGTTATGGCTACAGTAAAAAGACAAAGTACATATATAAAATCACTACCTCTAAATCTAATTTGTGGTGCGTAACCTTTTGCAGAATGGTACCATCCAGAAGCAGAAAGAAAGTTCGGTATTAACAGGCTCGAATAAGCCCTGGGTTAGCAGAGGTCCACGAATAATTCAGTAGGCTCTCTAGCCCCAGAATATTGGTAACAAGAGGAAATGGAAAATCAGGGGGGTGGATGGAAGGAAAAAAATGGAGGTTCCATGAAAGGGCAATTTCAAGATACCTGAAACTACCGTGTTTCTCCAAAAAGAAGGCCGGGTCTTATTTTCTTTTGACCCCTGAAAAAAGGGCTAGGCCTTCTTTTTGGAGGGTTCTAATCATTGACTCACCTCACGGCAGTGGCACCTACAGCCCCGCCCAGCAGGAGCCCGCTGCTAGCCCACTCCTTCTGCGGCCGCTTGCTGCCACTCGCACGCATTGCCCCGGCCTCCATTTCACCTTCAGATGCCTGCCTGAAGGCATCTGCAGCCAATAACAGAGCTCCAGATCGATCCAGAGCTCTGTTATCAGCTTCAGATGCCTTCCAGCAGGCATCTCAAGGCAAAATGGAGGCCGGGGCGATGTGTGTGAGTGGCGGCAAGCGGCCGCAGAAGAAGTGGCCGCAGAAGAAGGAGAGGCAGGTGTCGGGATGTGTGAGGCCTGGTAAGTAGGGCAGCTCCACCACCACCCATCCCCACCCTAGCTTATTTTTTACCTGTGTGCCTCACCCCACCCCCTGCACCCTGGGGTAGGCAGGGTCTTAATTAGGGCTAATTTTGTGGGTGGGGCTTAATTTGATCGCATGTGCTCAAAAAAGTGACACGGTGGGTCATCTTTTTGGAGAAACACAGTATAAACTGAACGTACCATATAGCAACATTCTTTGGCAGATACAAATTGCTGTTGTCTTTCCTGTTAATGTCAGATAGATAGAGAGAGAGGGGGGGGAGTCATAATTTTGAATGGCCATCAAGAGACTGTTTGTAAGTCAAGGACTATCTGTAAATCTGTCAATGGATGACAGAAAGAAAGAAGTAGATAATTTACAAGGACACCGAACATGAACATTTGAATGACTACAAACAACTGTGAAAATAGTTCCACAATTTTAAAAAAACAAAAGACTAAAAGAGGTAACTTTTGATTTTAAATTTATGCCTGCTGGATGGAGGGCATGAAGACAAAATGGAAGACATATTCTCCTTTTGCTGGATGCTCAATAACTCTAGTTATCCTGTGTTACTCTCAGAACCGGAGTTGGAATTTAGGAAAAGTCCAATTAAACCCAGGTAACTTTGTTACAGTGCAGGATGGATCCAATCTTTATTTTTATCTTTCAGTCTCTGTTTATTTTTGTGATAGGTTAACAGAAAATCATACAAAATAAAACTGAATTTATTTTCAGAGAGAGAAAGAGACTACCTGTATACAATTGATATGTAACACATATTAGATATGCATCTATCGTTATTTAAACTTCAATCTATTGCATATTTCTCCTTTGCTTCAATTGTTTGTTCCAATTCTCGTAGATGCCTATGCCTGTAATGATGAACTTATGACGTGTGTGCAACATTTTGGGTGACATACCAGTGTTCACCAACACCCAACAACAGCTATTCTTGAAAGCACACCCTGTTTTCATGTGATTTTTGGAGGTTGCTGAAGGCCAAATATGGCTTCCTAGCCTCAAGCATGGATATTTTCCAATGAAACAGACTGAGACAAGAAGATCATTTCATTACGATTTATTCAAAGCACTCTGATTAAAAAGGATTCCTCTCATTCAAAGAGAGCCCCTCGATTCTCAGCTTACATTCTGTTTTACAGTTAACATATTAAAGAAAATACAAGAGAAAAGTTGATTGGACAGGACAAAAGTAACTTCCCCTTTGCATAGTAAATCAGTTACATGTAGTCAAACATGTTACATGTATGTCTATTTAAATGAGGTCTGATGAAACCAAGGGCATACAATTTAAGATGTTAATGAGTAAAAAAAATCATAAGGTTGTTTCGTGCCCACAGAAAGAGACAAACCACATGCAGGTAGTCCTCGACTTACAACAGTTCATTTAGTGACCATTCAAAGTTACAATGGCACTGAAAAAAGTGACTTATTACCATTTTTCACACTTATGACCGTTGCAGCATCTCTATGGTCACGTGATTTACATTCAGATGCTTGACAACTGGCAGAGAAATGATGGAGAAAAAGACGGCTGTGGATGAACTAGAGCGGGGGTCTCCAACCTTGGCAACTTTAAGACTTGTGGACTTCAACTCCCAGAACTCCCCAGCCAGGTTGGGAGTTGAAAATTTGGGAGTTGAAGTCCACAAGTCGTAAAGTTGCCAAGGTTGGAGACCCCCTGAACTAGAGCTACCAACTACAGGTAGTCCTCAACTTACATCAGTTCATTTAGTGATGGTTCAAAGTTAAAACAGCACTGAGAAAAGTCCTTTTGGGGTAAAGTGAGAACAATAAAGGGGAGTTAAGCCTTTGTTCTGGCTGTGTTGTTTCCGTGCCCAGCCCCAGGTCATCACATACATTTTCATTAAAGCGAAAGTCGGGATAAGGCAGGATATATAAAACAAATTATCTAATAAACTTTTTAGTAATGATATAACAATTTTCCTATTGCTCTCTAGCCGTCCCTATTCTTAAGCTTTGGTTAATGAATGCTCCAGGAGTTATCTAATACACATTGCATTTGCTCCAGGCCATCCCTATTCCTAACTTCTAGCTGAGGTATGCAGGATATCTAACTCTTTGTTACTGTTATCAGTCCTCTAACCACCTAGAATTGATACAAGTGTTACACTTGCATACTCTTTGTGCTTCCTTTTAACAGACAGTCCATCACTACTGCCTAGCAGCAAGAAAGTTACAAGAAAGTTACAAGTTAGAAGGACACTTAGAAGGTTGCTAGCTAAGGGGCACATAGAACCTTTGGTAACCTCTAGCTTATTATAATAGTAAATCACACACCCCTTTTGATAAGAAAGCTTATTAGCATAAACATGCAATGTGTGAAGAAGGAGGGTAAAGTAGAAGAATCCAATCAAAAGAAACATGTATCAAGGAACCAATGTGTGATTCTTAGGGTGTTAAGGGTGTTCTTTAATCGTAACTGTATAAAATTTGTGCTCATGCATTGTTCGAGGTCTTGGCTCCTTTAGCTGCTGAGACCCTTTTGCTGGAGTACTCCAATAAAAGACGCTGAAAATGCCATTCCTCGTGTCTGGTGGTCTTTATTGCCTTTGGCACCAGGCTAGGACCCATTTTGGGAACAACAGGGTATGGGGGCAATTGTGTATGTGCCTTATGGAACTTCAGGCCTAGCCTCAGTGCTATTGCCAAGTGCCTTTATTCAGGGTGACCTAGATGTGGGGGAGATAAAAAAATGTTTCTCTTTTGTTTGTTTGTGTGTGTGTGTGTGTGTGTGTGTGTGTGTGTGAGGGAGAGAGAGAGAGAAGGAGGGAGGGAGAGAGAGAAAGAGAGATGCCAGTAGAGTCAAGTTAGGTATTTGGTGAATTTTTGACACACCAAGCCCAAAAGGTTCACCTACATTTTGCAGTATGGAAAAGGGTGCTGCATCTCCAAGAGCCTCACTTCTTCCTCAGTAAAAATTTTGCCACCAATCACAGATGAAGAGTAAGGTGGCTCAGCACCACCCATGATCTTTGGGACTGATCTCCTTAGGTAAAGTTATATGCACGTGTGGAGCAATTAGAAATGTTTCTCTTATGCTGATGCAGAAATATGCATCAAAATCATATGCAGAAATGATACCTCTGTTGAGACTAAGAACAATTTATTAATTTAACTTCCCTGCCCACCTGTCCCAACACCACCTTTGATTTTAAAGCCACAATTCTTAAAATCAATTGCTTGTTAGGAATGCATTTCACCTTCTCTCTCCCATGTCTGCATTGTGCATACACAGAGTGTGCAATGTTATTTTTAGCAAGAGCTTCTTGTTTAATTGTCTAACTTATTCCCAGTTCATCCCCTCTTCCTTTCCTACTCATGTTGCTTCCATGAATGAAAAGCTTTGTTTGGAAGCTTCTCAGAAATCCATTTGTTGCATCTCTGAAAAAAGTCATGGCTATTGATGATAACCCCAAACTGGCTAAGTTTCCCAGGAATTACATTTTACACTGTTCCAATTGCATTCTGTTTTCTCTGTCCCTTTTAGCCCATTATGAATTCATCCATTGCCCATGGCTGGGAACATTTAGAGTTATCAACTCAGTAAAAACAGAGGGCATCAGGCTGATACTGTTTTGTTGTACAGGTAGTCCTCGATTTACAACAGTTCATTTAGTGACCTTTTGAAGTTACAACGGCACTCATTTTTCACACTTACAACCATTGCCGCATCCCCATGGTCATGTGATTTACATTTGGATGCTTTGACAACTGACTCACATTTACGATGGTTGCGGTGTCATATGATTTCCTTTTGCGACCTTCTGATCAGCAAAGTCAATGGGGAAGCCTAGATTCACTTAACCTAATTTAACAACTGCAGTGATTCACTTAACAAATGTGGCAAGAAAAGTCGTAAAATGGAACAAAACTCACTTAACAAATTTCTCACTTAGCAAGATAATTTTTGGGCTCAATTGTGGTAGTAAGTCAAGGACTACCTATATACCCATGAAGCAGTGGTGGGGTGCTCCCGGTTCAGCCCGGTTCGGCCAGGCTGGTAGCGGTGACG
Source organism: Pituophis catenifer annectens (assembly GCF_029215685.1). NCBI lineage: Eukaryota > Metazoa > Chordata > Lepidosauria > Squamata > Colubridae > Pituophis > Pituophis catenifer. The sequence goes on from NW_027256885.1 coordinate 73,310,068, forward strand.
CTATTACATCACCAAACCGGTTCTCTTTCTTCGGGAGCTGGGCCCTCCCACCCGCCCCCGCGTTATTCCGACCTTATATTTCTTCTTTTTTCACCCAGCTGCTCTGCCGCACCTCAGCTGGGCAGATTCGCAATGCGCTTGCGCAAAGCGAGCATGTGCGCAGCGATCGCGCGCAAAGCGCGCGCACAAAGAGAACCGGTAGTAAAGCCAGTTAGAACCCACCCCTGCCATGAAGATCTGTGGTTTGCATTCCTCTTCCAACATTGCAATTATAAGGAAGAACTGGGTTATCTCTGATCTCTGCCCAAAACTAAAACAGCAAGAAGGAAAAGCAAGAAAAAGCATAATTTGTCTCCAGCTGAGGTAGCAGTGCTTTTCAGTTGGGTTGCAAGGTAAAACCAAAGGGAGTTATTACTACAAAACTGGTTTTTTTCTGTTTTGCTGACTAAGAATAGAACCCCATTCTGGAGCAATAAGACCTCTTCAAGATATTCTGCTGCAATTGTGTGAGAGCTACGTATATGCTTCAAATGTCTTTTTTTCTTGTAAGTTTCCATCAAGTCATATTTGATGTCTGGTAGATGATTAGACCATGTTTTTGTTTTTTTTATTTTTGGCAAACATGCAGAAATACTGTAATACATCATTGCTTAAATCCTTTGGATTGTTTTTTTAGTTCTCAAACTAAGCTTTCTTCATGGTGTACCCTCCAAGCATTAACGGCTTAGCCTTTCATGGTCAGCTACAGTTAACTGCAATTGTTCACCTAGCTGAGCATGCAGTTTATAAAAGTATTGATCTAAACAGAGAGGCACATAACTAAGGCAGAATATCAGCAAATAGCCCGAGCCTGCAAAGATGAAGTGAGGAAAGCTAAGGCTCACAATGAACAAAGGCTTGCAAAAAAAAAGTAAAAAAATAACAGAAAAAAGTTTCTTCCAATATGTTAAAAACAAGAAAAGAGTCAAGGAAACAATTGGTCCATTGCTGGGAGAAAGTGGCAAGAAGGTGACAAGCAACAGGGAGAAAGCAGAACTACTTAACTCACTTTTTGCGTCTGTCTTTACACTGTTGCAATATTTTCAGGATCAGACTCAATAAGATTAGTGAGAGTTAGAGGTTTGAATATATTTTCTTTTATTTACAGCAGGCATTCTATATTCACTGAATATTCACAGATAGAAGCAAGGAAAAAGATGCAGACAGCTCCTTATATATACAATGGGAGGAGCTAGATGTGGGAGTGGTGAATTATGAATACATTAAGGAGTGAAGAATAAATTAACCCCGATACCCCGTTCATATACTATTTACACATTGGAGAATAAGGCATTTACATCTGACAAATCCCCCTCTAAATGCCGATTCGTTATGCAACACCAATTACATTCAGATTCAGGACAATACAAAACATACAATTTAGAAGTTAAATATTTGTGCTGCTTAGAAGGTAAAGGCTTTGTCAATATGTCAGCTAATTGTTCTGAAGTATCACAATGCACTGCTTTAATAAATCCATCCTGAGATAATTGTCTCACATGTTTAAATTTTATATCTATGTGTCTGGACCTTTGTCCAATGGCGTCAGATCTAGATATTTCAATGGCTGCTTTGTTGTCTTCATGCATAACAAAAGGCAAAGCAGGTTTTTTCCAAACATCTGAAATTAAATCATTAAACCATACAAGGTTATTTGCAGCTTTGGATAAACAAACATATTCTGCTTCTGTCGTTGAAGTGGCCACTAGTTCTTGTTTACCAGTGTACCAGTAAACTGGACAGTCATTTAAGAGGAATATATAGCCAGATGTGCTTTTTCTACATGAGGTGTCTCCAGCCCAGTCCGCATCTGCGTAACATGTAAGCTTTGGTTCTTTATTATCGTTAGGTTCTAACATTAAACAAAAGTCTAGTGTACTTTTCAGATATCTTAAAATTCTTTTAACAGCTTCCCAGTGATACATTGTTGGCTTGCTGACATGTCTGGATAATAAATTGAGTGGTAAAGCGATATCTGGTCTTGTCCAATTAGATATATAAAGAAGTGAACCTATGATTGATCTATAAAATGTGTTATCTTTGAATTCGGGAGAAGATTCATCAGTATTTCTTAGAAAGTCAGTTTGCATAGGAGTATCACAAGGTTTGGCATTATTTAGATTGCATTTATTTAAAAGTTCTATGATCTTATCTCTCTGAGTAAGTTTGAATCCTCTTTTAGTCTTATTAATTTGAACACCAAGATATTTGTTTACTTTGCCTAGAGATTTTAACGAGAAATGTTCATTTAGCTTAGTTACAAAAGTTTCTCTTCTCTCTTTATGTTTTCCTATGTATAAAATGTCATCCACATAAATCAATACAAATTCTATGTAATCATCACCCTTTTTGACAAAGAAACAGTTATCAGCAGTGGTAGCATTGAAGTCCATGGTTTTAAGTACTTTTACTAAACAATCATACCATTGTTTACCAGATTGTTTTAACCCGTATAAACTCTTGTTTAACAACCAAATCTCATTTTTGTTTGTGTATTGACTGTGAGGTGCTCTTACATATATTTCCTTATCTAGTTTTGCGTGTAGATACGCAGTCTGTATGTCATATTGGAATACATCAAGATTGAGTGCTGATGCTACCACTAGAGCTGTTTTGACACTCTCTGTTCTTACTGTGGGGGAATACGTGTCAGTATAGTCCTCCGGATATTTCTGTGCATAACCTTGTGCAACTAGTCTAGCTTTGTATAGGGTATTGCCTCCCTCTAAGTTCTTAATTTTATATATCCACCTGGTACCAATAATTGTTTTATCTTTAGGTGCAATTGCAGGTGTAAATACATTTAGTCCTTGTAAACTTTCCATCTCTTTTTTCATCGCTAATTCCCATTTTTCTTTTTCTTTACTAGGGAGTTTTAACACTTCCTCATATGTATTAGGTGTTGTTGGCTCACCATCCATATGCATTATATAATCCTTGTATTTATTTGGTATTTGATTTCTGGTGTTTCTAATAGTTTTTTTAGGTTTACTATCGTTATCATGCAAATATCTTGCTTCCTTTTTTGTTAGTGTATCTGTTTTTATTTTGTGTTGGCTATTTGTCCATGTTTTGGTTTTGTTTTTATATTTGTTGATATCTTGCTTTTCTATAGTCTCTTCCTCATGAGATTTTGTATCTTTGTTGTTATTTGGAAATATTTCATTAAGATGTATTTTAGACCAGTTGGCCTGTTCATGGAACACAGCTGTTCTGGAGACTATAAATTTGTTATTATTATCAATGAATCTGTATCCTTTAGTGCCTGTCTCGTAACCCATAAATCTGAGTCTTCTGGATACGTTTTCTCCCTTTCTTCTTAATTGCTTAGGTATGTGTACGTCTGCAGTGACTCCAAATATGTGCATGTGTGCTAATTTTGGTTTCCTATTATACATCACTTCATATGGTGTCTTATTTACAATGCTGGACCAGGTTCTATTCTGTGTGTAATTTGAATAATGTAAGGCTTCTGACCAGAATTGTTTGCTTAAGCCAGCATCTTCCAATGTGCATCTAATCATGGTTTGTAATGTTGAGTTCTTCCTCTCCGCAATCCCGTTCTGGAACGCAGAAAATGGGCTAGATGTGTAATGTAACATTCCTTTGTCTTTTAACCATTGGGAGAATTCTTTAGACATGAATTCACATCCCCTATCTGTCATAATTTGTTTTATTTTGATATTGTGTTGTGTTTCTATGCGTTTGTAAAATTCTTTAAATTTTTGAAAGGTTTCATCTTTGTGTTTTAATGTATAAACAAATCCATAGCGGCTATAATCGTCTACTATTGTCAAGAAGTAACGTTTTCTATAAGTGATTGATGGAGTTAATGGACCAACTAAGTCCATGTGTACTAAATCAAAAATTTTGTTGGTTGATCTAGTAGATTTTCTTGGTCTGGGACTAGTTTTTAGTTTTGTAGATTTACATACTGAGCATTCCAAATAGTTTTCACAATTTTTTATTTTAACACCTTCTGCGTGTTCAGTCATTTTTTGTACTACAGGAAAACTGGCATGTCCTAACTTCCTATGTAAGATGTGAGCACACTCATCATGAATTGGCTTACCTATTTTTGGTTTTTTTTCATTGTGTGTATCTATGTGATCATGAGATATTTTACATTCATCATTGTCACTGTTGCTAATATTTTCATTATCTACTTCAATACAATCTTCCATATTTGAATCAATGTTATGCAACCATTTTTCCTTTGTTATCAGATAAGGTAGGCCTCCTTTAATCATCACAGTGCCTATATTTATTTTATTCTTCTCCAAAGTCGCTTTTCCTTTAGAAAAAACAATGTTAATGTCAGAATCTCTACTTAGTTTTATGGCACTTAGTATGTTATGAGGTATTTCAGGTATTAACAATACCCCCTCTATTTTTCCTAGACCAGGCAGGGTTACATTCCCTCTACCTAATACTTGAACCTTTTCTTGGTTAGCTACCTTTATTACAAATTTATCTTCTATAAATGAAGACAATATATTTTTGTTATTAGTGGTGTGATTAGTTGCTCCAGAATCAATAAGCCAATTATTGTTCTCATTTTGCTGTATGTTAGTGTTGTCTTGTTTATTTAATCCATTTAGTGAACCAGATTTTCTATCCTTTGAATTATCTCTGCCCCCTCTATTCTCTTTGTAATTTGGTGGGCTTCTATATCTATGTCTATCTATGGAAGACTGTCTATAATTGTATTTGTTTCTATATTCTGACCTATGTCTTTCTTTTGAAATCTTGGGGCAATCTCTCCTATTGTGTTCCCTGGATCCACAGTTATGACATTTAAATGTTTCATTATATTTTTCTTGGAAAGCTACTTTCCTATATGGTTTGTGTTCTATGTGATTGTTAGAACGATTCCTTCTTGAATTGTCTTCTGCTATTAATTTATTGGATAGACTTTCTATGGATAAGTATCCTAGATTGATTGTGTCTAAATGTGTTATATAATTGTCCCATGATGGATCAAGTGAGTTGATAATAACACTTTTCATTGTTTGGTCTGAAATCACCTCCCCCCTCAAATGCAGCTCAGCTCTTATTTTGTTTAAAGATATTAAGTGCTCACTTATGGAAACCCCTGGTTTTATCCTAGATGAAAAGAAATCTTTAGACATCCTTGTGGTGGTAGCTACACTGTCACTGTGAAACAAATTAAACATGCATTGAATAATTTCTGAAACAGTCAGATTTGGCTTAATGCTGTGATACATTGCAGGAGACACACTAGATATTAATAAGAAAAATGCTCTATGGTGTAAACAATCTATTTTTAGAGTCCAAGGTCTTTTTGGGGGACTAGTGATAAAAAACAGTAAGTTTTCCTTCATAAAGACAACCTGGAGCTGTTGATACCATTCTTGCAAATTAATGCCATCTACCCTTAGCTTTGGGAAGTCACTGGGTAAATTTCCGACATTATTAGGTCCATTACTTACAACCTGAGGTAGTCCGTGGTCTCGTAAATGCAGAAAGTTACAAAACGGCATGGGGATGCTCGCAACGAGCCTGCACGGTCTCCTCGCCAGTTCATGTCTTCCCGGGCCGTCTGCGTAGTCTTGCGCATGCGCGTTGTCCATTTCTTCCTTGGAGTCATCGTGAAAGGTTCTCCTCACCACGGCTCGCTCGTTCCGCTCCTCCTCAGATGAATCGGTCTCTGGTTCGATTTTGGGAGTCGACGGCGGCTGTTCTTCCTTTTCTTCTGAGGGCGTTGGTGCTTGCTTCGGTCTGTGGCGTGGGGCGGTATCGGCAGGGCTCTCTGGGTTCGGGCGTCGGCGCTCTCGTAGTCAGGATGGGAGCGGGCAGGTCTTGAGGCATTGGCTTGCTCGCTCGCTTCTTCGTTAGCTTTTTAGTAATTTTTAGTTTTGGCCCAAATGCAGCAAAAAGCGTTTTCATTGCTGATTTTATTTGGTAGTTTGTTGAATCACCTTCACTTTCTGATTCTGATTCTTCTGAGGAGTTTGAATCTTCTTTTTCATTTTCGTTGTCTGATAACGTTTTTCGCGCCAGAAATTTTGAATTGAGCTTTTTGATTGGCTCTGCTTCGCTCACCTTGGAGGCCTGTTGAAACCAAGATGGCTGCCATTCAAAATTTCGCGCTGGATCACCGTTTTTCTTCTTCACAATATTTTTTTCTGCAGTCATATCACTCACTGTTTTTGGGTCTTTAGACTTTTCATTAGTGATGTTTTTCTCTCTCGCTGCTCCGCTGTTCTTCAGCATATCTTGGAGGTTCGCGATGAGGCTTTCATCGTTCTTCTGGCTCTTTAATAGTTTTAATATTTCTGACCTGAGTTCGTTATTCTCTATTTCGATTTCCTCCTGGTCATCATTTTCATCTATAATTTCTTCGTCTTCAGTGGTGTATTCTTCGGATTCTCTCGAAATTGCGTTTGTGGATTCGTTGATTATTTCTTGTTCTGTTTCCATTTCTTTGCTGTATGCCCTGGTGTTGGGCCTATCTTTCTTAGACATTTTTAAGTTTTTATTGAGTCAATTAACCATCCTCTGCTACCAGCTTGTTGCAATATTTTCAGGATCAGACTCAATAAGATTAGTGAGAGTTAGAGGTTTGAATATATTTTCTTTTATTTACAGCAGGCATTCTATATTCACTGAATATTCACAGATAGAAGCAAGGAAAAAGATGCAGACAGCTCCTTATATATACAATGGGAGGAGCTAGATGTGGGAGTGGTGAATTATGAATACATTAAGGAGTGAAGAATAAATTAACCCCTGATACCCCGTTCATATACTATTTACACATTGGAGAATAAGGCATTTACATCTGACATACACAAAGGGAAAAAACAGTCCCAGCTATCAAAAACAGCACCACAAAAAAAAAAAAAAGATTAGGAACACAAGTTAAAATAGGGAAGAAAATAGTAAGTGAGCACCTGTCTACCCTAGACAAGTTCAAATCACCAGGACCAGATGGATTACACCCCAAGGTTCTGAAGGAATTGGCAGATGTTATCTCAGAACCACTGAATTATATCTTTCAAAGATCCTGGAGCACTGGGGAACTGCCAGAGAACTGGAAAGGAGCTGATGTAGTTCCCATCTTCAAAAAAGGAAAAAAAAAATAGATCCAGGAAATGACAAACCCATCAGCCTGACCTCAATACCTGGGAAGATTCTGGAAAAGATAATCAAGCAATGAATCAGCGAACACCTAGAAGCAAACCAAGTAATAACCAAAAGCCAACATGGGCTTGTCAAAAACAGAACATGCCAGACTAATTTTATTGCATTGTTTGACAAAGTGACAAAATTAGTGGACCAGAGGAATGCTGTCAATATAATTTACTTGGACTTCAGTAAGGCATTTGATAAAGTAGACCATAACCTACTACTTGATAAGATAGAAAAATGTGGGTTAGACAGCATCACCACCAGATGGATTTGTAACTGGCTGACCAACTGCACTCAATGGAACTGCATCTACATGGAGGGAGGTATGCAGTGGGGTACCCCAGGTCTCTGTTTTAGGCCCAGTACTCTTCAACATATTCATCAATGATTTGGACAAGGGGATAGATGGGGAACTCATCAAATTTGCAGACGACACCAAGCTAGCAGGAATAGCCAACACTCCGGAAGATAGGCTTAAGATACAGAAGGATCTTGACAGACTTGAACATTGGGTGCCATCTATCAAAATGAAATTCAATGCTGAAAAAAGTAAGGTTCTACATTTAGGCAAGAAAAACAAAATGCACAGGTACAGTATATGAGGCCCCGTGGAAAGAAATATCCATGGATTTTATTGTGGACCTACCAGAGAGTGAAAGGTGCACTGTCATTTGGGTGGTAACGGATTTGTTTTTCAAACAAGTGCATTTCATCCCTTGTTCAAAGATCCCTTCAGCAAAAACCCTTGCAAAACTGTTTATTCGTCAGATTTACCGACTACATGGAGCTCCAAAAAGAATAATTTCGGACAGGGGTGTACAGTTTACTTCCAACTTCTGGAAGGAGTTTTTGAAGTTGATAGGCTCCGCCCAGGGACTAAGTTCCAGTCACCACCCCCAAACAAATGGGGCTTGTGAAAGGACCAATGGGGTTTTAGAACAATACCTGAGATGTTACGTAAATTACCAGCAAGACAATTGGGTGGACTTATTGCCATTTGCAGAAGTGGCATATAATAATTCCATAGACAGTAGCACCGGGTTCACTCCGTTTAAGGTAGCATCGGGCCAAGATTTCGTACCGATCCCCGAGCTACCACAAGATGATCCCCAGAACCCATCCTTGATTGAGTGGATTGAACAATTAAGGAGCACTTGGGCAGTAACTCGAAAAGCTTTAGATGAGGCACACCGAGCCCATAAGGCCCAAGCTGATAAGAAAAGGTCCCCAGCACACGTGTATAAAGTGGGTGATAAGGTCTACCTCTCCACTAAGTACTTACAGACTTCCCAAAAGTCAAAAAAGCTTGGTCCCAAGTATGTGGGTCCATTCCGTGTGATTAGATTGATTAATCCAGTAACAGTTGAATTAGAGTTGCCAAAAATGTTGAGACGAATACACCCTGTATTTCATGTTAGCTTGTTGAAACCTGAACACTCGTCTCCTCTAAGGCCGAATCAAGGCTCCCCTCCAGTTCCCATACTCATAGAGGGGGAGCAACATTTTGAAGTTAAGGAAATTTTAGACTCTAGGAAACACCATGGTAAAGTGCAATATCTGGTGGCCTGGAAACATTTCCCTTTGTCTCAAGCTGAATGGGTGAATAAACGGGATGTCTGGGCCCCAAAGAAAGTACAGCAGTTCTATACTAAATACCCAGATAAACCTTAATTCCTGTATATATTTTGTTTTCCCTTTTCCCTTCTTCTTTTCTATTTTAGGACTAACGTCTTTTCTACAGAGGGGCCGAATGTCAGCCTCCGCTTTTACTGCTTCAGCTGCCATAAGAAACGGGTGGGAAACAGTTAGGGGGGGCGAAGGGGGGGAAGGGCGCAGGAGGAGTCTTTCCAAGAAACGAAACCGATTCTCCAAAGGGGCCATCAGACCAACTGTCATTGCATTCCTGATGGATGACGTTGCCAGACGTGATTCCACCTGACCTTTGGGAGACCTTTGGATTGGATGATGGACGATGGACAAGGGGGGGGAGATGATTTCTAGATGCTATTTCGCGTGTTTTGCTTAGTTCCAGCTTTACCAGGTACCTTGCTCAATAGTAGTAACTGTGAGATGGATCTTGGAGTCCTAGTGGACAATCACTTAAATATGAGCCAGCAGTGTGCTGCAGCTGCCAAAAAAGCCAACACAGTTCTAGGCTGCATAAGCAGAAGGATAGAATCTAGATCACGTGAAGTGTTAATACCATTTTATAATGCCTTGGTAAGGCCACACTTGGAATACTGCATCCAATTTTGGTCGCCACGATGTAAAAAAGATGTTTATTTTATTTTATTTTTTATTTTATTTTGAATTTGTATACCGCCCTTCTCCCTGAGGACTCAGGGCGGTGAACAGCCAAGTAAAAACATCAAGTACAAATATTAAAATACAGTTAAAATATACATATATAAATTTGGCCCCATTAATTAAAAACAATAAACAAAACACTTAAAAACACTTTAAAAATTAGGCCAGCCAGGCTTGCTGGAAAAGGAAGGTTTTAAGGGCACGGCGGAAGGCACCGAGGTCTTGGATTCTCCTTATCTCTGGAGGCAATTGATTCCAGAGGGTAGGTGCCCCCACAGAGAAGGCCCTCCCCCTGGGGGTCACCAGCCTGCACTGTTTGGCTGATGGCACCCCGAGGAGGCCCTCTCTGTGGGAGCGCACAGGTCGATGGGAGATCGTCGGTGGCAGCAGGCGGTCTCGAAGATAGCTAGGCCCTATGCCATGGAGCGCTTTAAAGGTGATAACCAACACCTTGAAGCACACCCGGAAGACCACTGGGAGCCAGTGCAGCTCGCGCAGGAGCGGTGTTACATGGGAGCGCCAGGCTGCTTCCGTCACTACCCGCGCTGCTGCATTCTGGACCAGTTGGAGCCTCCGGGTGCTCCTCAAGGGGAGCCCCATGTAGAGAGCGTTGCAGTAGTCAAGGCGAGAGGTGACGAGGGCATGAGTGACTGTGCACAGGGAATCCCGATCAAGAAAGGGCCGCAACTGGCGGATCAGGCGAACCTGACAAAAGGTCCCCCTGGTTACAGCCGTCAGATGTTCCTCCAAGGACAGCTGCCTATCCAGGAGGACTCCCAGATTGCGAGCCCTCTCTGTGGGGGCCAACGACTCGCCCCCAATAGTCAGTGATGGAGTCAACTGACTATATCGGGATGCCGGGAGCCACAGCCACTCAGTCTTGGAAGGGTTGAGCCTGAGCCTGTTCCTCCCCATCCAGATCCGCACAGCCTCCAGGCACTGGGACATCACTTCAAGGGCATTGTTGGGGTGGCCTGGGGTGGAGATGTACAGCTGGGTGTCATCAGCATACTGGTGGTATCTCACCCCAAAGCCACGGATGATCTCGCCCAGCAGCTTCACATAAATGTTGAACAGGAGGGGCGAGAGGACCGACCCCTGAGGCACTCCACATATAAGAGGCCTTGAGGTCGACCTCTGCCCCCCTGCCAACATGAACTGCGACCGGTCGGAGAGAAAGGAGGAGAACCACCGTAATACGGTGCCCCCCATCCCCAACTCTTCCAACCGGTGCAGCATGATACCATGGTCGATGGTGTCAAAAGCCGCTGAGAGGTCTAACAGGACCAGAACAGAGGAACAACCCCTGTCCCGAGCCCTCCAGAGATCATCAACCAACGCGACCAATGCCGTTTCCGTGCTGTGTCCAGGCCTGAAACCCGACTGGAACGGATCTAGATAGGATGTTTCCTCCAAGAATTGTGGAAACTGTCGCGCGACCACACTCTCAACAACCTTTGCCAGGAAGCGAAGGTTGGAGACAGGACGATAGTTGGCCAATATTGCCGGATCCAGGGACGGCTTCTTGAGGAGAGGCCTCACCACCGCTTCTTTCAAGGCGGCGGGGAAGTGACCCTCACTCAACGAAGCGTTGATAACACCCTGGAGCCAGCCTCGTGTAACCTCCCGGGAGGCCAGTACCAACCAGGAGGGACACGGGTCCAGTAAACATCCCCCCTAGAGTTGAGACTCTAGAACAGCGGTTCTCAACCTGGGGGTCGCGACCCCTTTGGGGGTCGAACGGCCATTTCACAGGTGTCACCAAAGCCCTCTCTTGCCCCCCCCCACACCTTCACTCACCCTCACTCTCTGCTCTGTTGGATCGCCGGCCGTTCGTTTACCCCGCCCACTCTCAATCTATTGCTGCCTCCTGAGTCCCAGCTGATGGCTAGAGGAAAAAAAACTGTTTAAATTCTTGCCGCGGGGCTTCAAAGGGCCGCCCTAGAGCCAGTGGTGAGATTCTGCGTTTGTTAAATTGCTGGCTTGCCCCGCCCCTCTGCACCACTATTTATTGCCAATAAATAGTGGTGGGCGAGGGGCGGGTGAGCCAGCAATTTAACAAATGGTTCGGTGTTTTTTTGTAATTTTATTGGCCCGTGGAGCTTCAGCATAGGCTAATTAGCCCTTGATTAGATTGGCTCCCGACTCTCAGCTGATTTGCTCTCAGCTGTTTTGCTCAGGGCTCTGCTGCTTGCTGGAGCAGATTTTTTTTTCCCTAGCTATGCTGAAAAACGAAACTGAAAGTAAAGCAGGCTGTTGGCTTTGCTGTTGCTGCAACGTTGGAAAATTAGGCAGGCAGATTTCTTTTCTTTTTCCTCACCAAAAAAGGTAGGTGCAAACAATGGGAAAGTTAGGGAAAAAGAGGAGAGTTCAAGATTTTAAAACACAAAAGAAAAAAAGCTCTATTTAACTAGGGAATTGTAATAATTGAGATACTATTAATTGTATATTGTGTTGAAAGCAGAAATGGTTAAGTTGTGGTTTGGAGGAATATATGGGGGAAATTATTTGGTTTATTATTATTGGTAAATATAATTAATTGATTTGTAAGAAATTGGATGGCATGGAAATAATTGGAATATTCATGTTCATATTGATTAATATACAAAACAGGTAGTTATATAACTAATTGATTTATATTAAAATGTTGAATTTATATTAAACAACTGTAATATTACATAATTAACCAATGTGAGGATGGATATAAAAATAGATGACAATGGGAAGGGGTATAATATAGAATAGAAGGGAAAAATTGAATTTTATTAAGATTAGAGATGAGGATGAAGGGTAATATTGGTTTTTTACAAAAATAGATGAGGAATAAATATGGTAAAAAGGAAATATAGAAATTGTAAATTTAATTGAAATGACTAAACACTGTGTTGGAAGAAATATCCTTCTGGGTTCTGCTCCAAGTAGGGAAAAAGACACTGGAAACATGGAGACTGCTTGGAAAGATGGTTTAATGGTGGGCAGGATCACATGGCTTGAGTTCCTGAACAGAAAAGGGGCAGATACAATAAATCCTCGGGGTTTTATGCTCTCTCTGGCTCTGCATTTCTTGGGGCCCTGAAAGAGTATCCTGATTGGTTGTCAGACTCCCAGGGGGTGGGGGTCTTAGCTAGCCTTGCTGGCTGATGGTCACATGTGCTTCCCAGGTCACATGTGGTGAGTTTCTGTTGCTAGATGGGTAGAGGGCTAATCCTATCTTTATTGGATCTTTGGCAATTCCTACTATGGCTCTGCCTGAAGGAGGTAGATCTTTGTTATGTAGAATAGACTGGCCCAGGCCTTAATGGCCCACTGACAAAGGGTGGGGGCAGGAAGATGGGAGCTGCTTCAAAACATGCTTATCCCAGGGAAATATAATATTCTGCCTTTTTCATATTTCCTAAAATATTTCACTCTTCCAGGAAAGGGGTGGGTGCTAACTTCCTACAAAAGAAAATACATTGTATGTTTGTATGTGTGTTTCTAATTATTGCTATTTATTCATATTTGTTCTCTTTTATTCTTTAAAGTTTAACAATTCATTCTTTATCTTAATATCTTTATATTTGTTGGGGTTGGCTTTCTTCCCTTTCATCTTTTTTATTGTACAGCAATCTTTCTCCTCAAACCTACCACCTCTCTCTTTTCTTTCCTTCTTACTTTCTCTTCCCCCCCCTCTTCTTCTCCTCCCTACTTCCTCTTCCTTTCTCCTTCTCCTCTCTTCCTCCCACTCCTTACCCTCACTCCTACTCTAATTTCCCTTCCCTTCCTTCATCCCTCTCTATTGCTGTATCCTTTTATGCATATGGACTACTCAGAGGGCTGAAAAAGTTATTTCTGACTGGTCCTCGCACTTTTGACCAGTCCTCGAACTTACGACTGTCCTCACATTTTACGTTTTTGCCCTATCTTGTCACCATGGTGAAGAGAAGCAGTTGTGAAATGAGTGACATGGTTGTTAAGAATGCTGCACGGGCATAAATGTGAGGATGGTCATAAGTGTGAGGACCAGTCAAAAGTGCAAGGACCTGTCAGAAATGACTTTTTTCAGCCCTCTGAGTAGTCCCTATACACATAGCCATGGCCACCCGGTCACATGACCAGCTAGCCACGCCCACCCAGTCACATGACCTCCAAGCCATGCCCACAAAATAAGCCACGCCCACAGAACCAGTAGTAAAAAAAATTAGAACCCACCCCTGGTTGGGGGTCACCACCACATGAGGAACTGTATTAAAGGGTCGCGGCATTAGGAAGGTTGAGAACCACTGCTCTAGAAAGAGTGCAGAGAAGAGCAACAAAGATGATTAGGGGACTCAAGGATAAAACATATAAAGAACGGTTGCTGGAACTGGATATGTCTAGTCTTATGAAAAGAAGGACTAGGGGAGACATGATAGCAGTGTTCCGATATCTCTTGGGTTACCGCAAAGAAGAGGGAGTCAAAGTATTCTCCAAAGCACCTGAGGGCAGGACAAGAAGCAATGGGTGGAAACTAATGAAGGAGAGAAGCAACTTAGAACTAAGGAGAAATTTCCTGACAGTGAGAACAATCAACCAATGGAACAGCTTGCCTCCAGAAGTTGTGGGAGCTTCATCACTGGAGGATTGGACTGCCATTTGTCAGAAATGGTGTAGGGTCTCCTGCTTGGGCGGGGGTTGGACTAGATGACCTCCAAGGTCCCTTCCAACTCCGTTAATCTGTAATCTGTAATCATTGGGACATCCATACATATATATATATATTAATCACTGTCCATTTTGAATACAGATATATAGATATATACCCTGTTTCCCCCAAAATAAGACATCCCCTGATAATAAGCCCAATCGGGCTTTTGAGTGCATGGCAATAAGGCCAAACACTTATTTTAGGGTTCAAAAAAATATAAGACAGGGTCTTATTTTCAGGGAAACATGGTACTATATACTTTCTTTTGAGAGCAGGCAACATAATTTCATTTTTAATATGTGCCAGTGTGCCCACAGTAAAAAATGACAATAAAGGTCATCTCATCTCATCTTATCTTATCTCATCAAGAAACTTAATAGGGATGCATTCAAGAACAAGCAAAAAACGTGTCTCAACTTGGGACCCCTTGGAACAATTAATCAGTGGAATAACTTGCCTCCAGAAGTTGTAAATGTTCCAACACTGGAAGTTTTTAAGAAGAGATTAAATAACCATTTGTCTAAAGTGGTGTAGAGTTTCCTGCCTAAGCAGGGGGTTGGACTAGAAGACCTCCAAGGTCCCTTCCAACTCTGTTATTCTATTCTATTCTAAACACCAACTACAACCTACTTACAAGCCAGACACACCAGGGAAAGGCTTGGCTTTCATTTTATTATTATTAAATAATTGATCCTCTATGAAGGCCTTTTCATTGAGGGACATGGACTGTAACCTATCCGGTTACAGGTTAGTAGAAAGACTATTTTTTTATTTCCTATTCTAGACCAAGACAAAGTGACTGGATGAAGCTTTCATGCCTAAAGGAGGACTGGAACCTGGGTCTCCCCATTCTTATCTCAGCATCCTAACACTAGACCATACTGGATATTAGCTTGTTTATATACAAGAGATCACATGACATAAACAACAAGTAAGAGATCTTGCAGCTTTCTCTCACACACATTTTCTCTCCCTCCCTCCCCTCCCACTCCATCTGTGAGCACACCTGATTTCTTGCAAAGGGTGATCCCTCTGTCTACCAAACACATGGGCACAAACACACAAGCGCTGCCACCCCCTTAAAAATCAGCATCCATCTCTTCCTTGCAAAAACTCATTACATATGATTGGGTGAGTGCATGCATACATTTGTGCCCATACCCATGTAAAAGCTTAAATGCATACAGTATTCTCCTACCAGAACAGGAACCTGCAATCAGCAGCTGAGTACCCTGCTTCCTTCCCATGCTCCTCATCCAGTGCTCCCAACCTTCACTAAGCCCTCCCACCCCACAGCCCCATGTATCCTGTCAGAAACCTTTCCCCACTCCCTTTCCCCATTCCAACCCCGCCCCTTCATCCCCACCCCTTCCCCCCCGCCTGGGGAAGAGGCACTGCCTTTGTTCCGCCAAGGGTTAACCTGGATTGTGTCTGTCACCCAGTTGCCCGGATGCTGATGTAAGAGGAGAGCTGGAGAGATCCCTTCAGATTGCAGTGAGAGGAGGTGAAGAACCAGCCTGGGAGAAGAGCCTTGCCAGGAACATCCTTCATCCACAGCATTGGCTGGACCAGCTGAATGATGCTGGTATCCAGGCTGTAGCATTCTTCCTCCTTCTCCACCCTCCCTTTCCTGATGCCAAGAGCATCCCCCTCTCGCTAAACCCATCAGGATGCTGGCCTCGGTATTGTCCCTATAGGGGGGCACTGGGGGGGGGGCTTGCCTCGCCTTGCTGTACCCCTTCCCATCCCACCACCCCCTGTTTCTGATTGTTGCTCAGAAGGGCGACAGACAAAAGCCATGTCCAGTGGCAAAGAAGCAGGTGGGGTCCACCCCTACCAGTCGCAGCAGAGCCAGCAACATGCTCAGTATGTGGGGCCCTATCGGCTGGAGAAGACTCTAGGGAAAGGGCAGACCGGTGAGTCTCTGGCAGATTTGGAAGTGGGGTCTGGAAAGAGAGTACCAGTTTCATGGGGTGGGCATGGTATGAGTAGCTCAGCAGCTGAGAAAATTGCCTTCATCTTGGCCTCAGATGTATCTAAAGACAGAGGATAATGAAGAAACATCTGGGGTGTTTTGACCAAACGGTCCAGGTTAATTTGGCCTGCTGGGAGGAATAAAAATGTGGTGAGGTGGTAGGTGAGTGGAACTGCTGATCCTATGGCAGACTAAGGGTGGGATTGAGAGGGTGGGGGAGCATAGGGCTCCGCTAGAAATTCATTTGGGGTTTGTGGGGTGAAGGTGTTAAGAGAATGTTGCATTCCTACTGTCCTAGAGGTTTTTTGGGGGAAGGGAAGTAAATGGGAGCCCTCCTTAGGGCAAACAGCTTTCTGGTAGGTAGGTATGGGGTGGGGTTTGGGGAATAGCATTGAAGATGTTGAGGGGGCTCTCAGAAGAGAGAGAATGTTAATCTTATCTGTGCTGGAGTATAGTTAGAGGAGAGCATCTAATGTTTCCCCTGTTCAAGTGTATTTGGCATGCTCATAACCTGCAAGAAATAACATTGTAATAGTAAAAAGGCATAGGTTTTAAAAAGGCCACAACTATATTACCACTTAGCTGCAAGTGCTGTTAGATTCCTTGAAGACACAATGTGTACATGGTCGCAAACAGATGTGTGTTCTATGTCTTTGTAAGAGGTGTGTGTGTGTGTGTGTGTGTGTGTGTGGCACAACCACTTAAACAGAGAGGAGAAGGTAAGCCATGGATTTCATGGCTGGGTCACTTTTAAGCCTGCTTTCCAGGCTGCTTTGCCAGGCAATTGGGGCCTGAAGGAGAAGGTGTCAGAGGTGCAGCTGATGCTTAAAAAAACAACACTGCTGCAATGATCAGGCTTAGTTGGGGAGGAAGAAAAGCCCAAAACGGGGAGAACCCAGCACAAAGATCTAGGCTACAAAAACAACATCCTGATCTGTTTGCTCTCCGTCTCTGTCCTGTGGGGACTCTGGATCTGAGGACTGAAACTAGGGGTGGTGAAGACTGTTGTGGGAAGGCCTATACATTTCTCTCCTCCACCACCTTTTTGCCTGCTGCAGCACTCTGTATGAATGGAACAGGGATTTTTAAAAAAACCTCTGCAGGGATGCTGATTCGATTGTGTGGTTTATACCATGGGCTTGGTTACAAGAGCATTTTATGGAAAACTGTCTTCTATAGCTCCTTGTCTTCTTTCTTGGTCAGGCACTGGAGGGAAGACTGGAGGGGGGAAGCTATCCATCTCTCTGCAATGATGCAGGAAAACTCAGACCACAGGCCTCTCTCCTGGGTCCTTTAATTTCTGTGTGTCTCTGGGTAGAACTAGCTTTGAGGCTTCAAAAGGGGGGGGGAGGTGGATTTCTGCAGTGCTCCCTCCCCCCCCCAAAGAAGAAGACATCCTGTCTTTAGAAGGGGCCATGATACCATGATGCCAGTGTGTGTGTGTGTGCATATTTGGGAGTTGTTATCCCCCCCTCAAATCGTTATAATAAAGATCTGTAGCAGGTGGATAAAAAAAAACAGAAGAGGCCGCAGGGAATAAGGAAGGGCCAATTTTGCTAAATAATCATTTATTGACTGTGGCGGAAAGCAGTTTATACAAAGATGATTCAAGAATATCCCTATGAATGGGCAGATGGATGGATGTTGTTCTTGGCCTGGAGGTGGGGAAGGGGGGCGGGGGAGGGGGGCAGGGGTACAGACCAGGTTGTTTCTAATAGCCCAGAAACTGGGAAGCAATTGGGGAATGCATGAGTAGTAGGGCAAATGGATGCCTCATCCAGAAAACAGAGAACTTAGATTCATTTTACTCTGAAGATATTGGCATGGATTCCCATCCATTTATTTCCTTATCTTAAGGAGTTGAATGTTCCGTAGGGAAGGAGATGGATAGGCAATAAGTGAAGCTCACAAACAAGTGACATGCCCAAGGTCATCAAGGAACTACTGGCAGCAGAGATGCAAATAAACAGTGGTAGATATTTCGGTGTTTCCCTGATGACCCTGTTTAGTTTTGTTTTTCAATCCCTAGCCAAGCTAAACTGGGATGTATGATGAATGGCCTGTCTGCCCATGCAATGAAGAATCATTCAGATATGGAGAAACCATTTTGCAAACTTTGCAAAAAAATCTGTGTATGATATGGGTGGTAAGCATGGCTGTGTTGAAAAAATTGTTCTAAAATTATGGAAATATTCCAATATTAATCAGAAACCTCACTTTTTTTGCAATTAGAATCCCTTAAGTAGGTTTGTTGCATGCTGTCTAGGTAGGGATGCAGCTGGTAGCTTGCTGATCTTGGATTTAGGAAATCTATCAGTTATGAAACCACAATAGATGAGATGGTATGAAAGTCAGTCATACTTCAGCCCTATTGAAATCAGTGGGAGCCCACATTATTAGTTACTGTTTTATTAACATCTTTTAGTACTTTAGAGAAGGCATAGACCAGGCTGCTAGCCTTTTTCATACCCATGTCACATAGCATTCCCTAGCAATGATAAAGATTATAGAGTTTGGGCCCATACTTGCCGGTTTATCACAAGTGCAACCAAATCTTAAATTAAACTTATCTTGAGATAGTTTATGTTGTTCTGTGTAAGCTAGGATCTTTAATTAAAAATTACTTTGCAAGTCAACATATTGCCACATATGGACTGACAACACACACTTGGGGATGCCGACAACATGCAAAATTTGAGACAGATTTGTGCTGATGCTCTGGCTGTGTTGTTAAAAATTAATCCTGAAGAGATTTTTTACAAAATAGATAAAATTTACAGAGTGAACTCGTGGGTGGCCAGACAAAGACAACTGCCTAGAGATGTGGTAATATATTTTACAGACAGAAGAATGAGAAATGATATTCTGCAAAAGTCTTTTCTTGCTGCTGTGCAAGTGGAGGGAGCTCAGATTGGAGTCTATAAAGAGTTGCCACCCAAGATGTTAAAAGATAGAAAAGACTTTGGATTTTTAGTGAATGAACTAAAAAAACAACAAATTCCATTTCGGTGGGATGCCCCAACTGGTATAATTTTGAGATACAATGGAGAGAGACATTGATTAAACACTGTTGAGAAGGCAGAACAATTTTATTCTACTGTTTTTAAAGAGAGATCGCCATCCCCACGTACATCTACTGTGTTGGAGATAAAGGAGAGTGACAAGGAGAAGCAACCTCAGGAAGAGATGGAAGAGCAGCTTAAGCAGTTGGAATCAGAGGCGGAGATACAGGGTGCTATAGGAGGTTTTCTGGAGGAGCCCCTGATAGAGCCCTCTCCGATTCTGACTACAAGAGATGTGGCTTTGGACCTAGTCCGGATGGCTGAAGCTAAAGACCAGCGTGTAACTCGAGCAATTTCTAAGCAACTTAAAGAAAAGCAACAACAGGAAAGATCTAAGGCACAACAATATAAGAAAGGAGTCAAGAGTACTATACAAGAATGTGAAGCCATGGGGGGAGCAAAGCCGAAGACTTCGGAAGATATTTGGCAATTCTGCTCGTCGCTTCAAAAAAGCCTACATGACCATTAAGTTTCTATCTTGGAATGTGAATGGATTAAACTCACCACAGAAAAGGAAGAAATTATTTACATACTTGAGACAATTTAATAATGATATAATCTGTTTACAAGAAACTCACATTAGAACGCAAGACCAAAAATATTTGATAAATTCAAAACTAGGAACTCATTTTATAGCTTCAAATCTGGAAAAAAAGAATGGAGTGGTTATTTATATAAATAAAAGATTGTCAGCTAAAATTATAGAAGCAGATGAAGGCGGCAGGTTTATAGCAATTGAACTGTATACAGTAAGTGGCCAAATTCTAGTGATTGGAATTTATGCTCCTAACCAACAACAGGATCATTTCTACAAAACTTTGCATTCCAAAATATTGCAATGGGATTATAGATCTATTTTAATTATGGGAGATTGGAATGGAGTAATTGATTCAAAAATAGATAAAAAGAGTTTGGCGAAGTCAAGGATTAGATTACCACAGACTTTTTTTGATATGAAAGAAGATTTGGAATTAAAAGATATTTGGAGAATACATAACCCAAAAGATTTGGACTTTACTTTTTTTTCAGATAGACACAAATCCTTTTCTAGGATTGACTTTATCTTATTATCAGCTGATCTACTTGTTAAGACAAAAAGAACAAAGATTTTTCCAAGAACTTTAACCGACCATAGCCCAGTATGGATAGAAATGGAGATGGGAAAGATTGAGAGAAGATCATGGAGATTAAATGAAAATTTGTTTAGATATGAAAAAAATATAACAGAACTCAAAAAGAAGATGAAAGAATTTTTTGAAATGAATTTGAATAAAGGTACCCCTATCGAAATTGTATGGGATGCGAGCAAAGCGTATATGAGAGGGGTACTTATTCATATGAATTCTAAACATAAATTGAATCGGCAAAAGAAAAGGTCTGAAATGGAAGCAGAAATAAAGAATAAAGAACAGTTACTTATTAAAAATCCAACAGATGAAAGAATACGTTCTGCTATAAAACTTTTGAAAGATCAATTTCAGATGCTTATGGCGGAACAAACAGCAACAAATCTACAATATGCTAAACATAATACATTTTGTAATGCTAACAAACCGGGCAGATGGTTGGCGTACACACTAAGGAAGAAGCAGAGTATACGGACTATTGACAGTATTGATATTGGAGGGAAGGAAATTTTTCAACAAAAATTAATTAAAGAAGTTTTTGTAGATTATTATACTAAACTATATGCTAAAGATGATATGCAGAATGGACTTATAGAAAAATACTTAGAAAATAAAAGAGTTACAAAAATTACCAATCAACAAAAGGACAGAATGGATTATCTTATAACAGTTGAGGAGATTATTGTCGCAATTAAACAATTGAAAATGGCTAAAGCTCCTGGAACGGATGGTCTAACTGCGGTGTATTATAAAACTTTGCAAGCAGAAATGGTTGAACATCTTAGAGATTTATTTTGTAATATACAACAAGGGGGTAAAATACCCCCATCATGGAAAACAGCTTACATTTCTCTGATACCAAAAGAACAAACAGGTCCTAAAAAACCTGAGAATTTTAGACCAACATCTCTTTTGAATAATGATTATAAAATATATGCAAAAGTATTAGCCAACAGGTTGATGCCAGTTATTCAACAGGTGATTCATGGCGATCAAGCGGGATTTATAGAAGGCAGATACATGAAGGACAATGTTAGGCAAGTTATAGATCTATTGGAATATCTTGAGAAGAATAAACAGATCCCTGCAGTGCTGGTTTTCCTGGATGCGGAGAAGGCCTTTGATAGAGTGGATTGGAATTTTCTATTAAAGACTTTAAAAAAGATGGACTTTGGGGACCAATTTATACAGGCGGTTTCAGCAATTTATCAAGAACAAAAGGCACAGATTATTATTAATGGAAGTTTGACAACAGATTTTAATATTGAGAAAGGAACAAGACAGGGTTGTCCGTTATCCCCATTGTTATTTATTTTAACATTAGAAGTCTTATTGAATACAATACGGGACTCGAACACCTTGAAAGGAATAGTGATAAGGCAAGAGGATTACAGAATAAGGGCATTTGCAGATGATCTGGTTGTTACCCTAACACAGCCGATGGAATCAATAATCCAGATTAAAGACATTATCAAAGACTATGGTACAGTATCAGGATTTAAATTGAACCAGAAAAAGACTAAGATGATAGTTAAAAATATGACACAAGATCGAAAACACGAACTTGAAAGGAGGGCAGGTTTTGAGATTGTACCAAAGGTTAAATATTTAGGAGTTCAGGTTGCAGCATCAAATATGAAACTGTTTCAAAATAATTACGAGGTGTTGTGGCGAGATGTACAGAAAGATATGGAGACTTGGAAAAAACTGCAGCTGTCTTTACTTGGAAGAATAGCAGCAGTTAAGATGAACATTTTGCCAAGATTTCTTTTTTTGTTTCAAATGATTCCGGTGCTTAAAAGTGATAAACAACTGAAAGCATGGCAAACTGGATTGAATAAGTTTGTTTGGAACAAGAAAAAACCGAGAGTGAAATTGAAAATTATGCAAGATGTTCCAGAAAGGGGAGGCCTTAAACTTCCAAACCTATAATTATATTATGAAGCAGCAGCTTTGACTCAAGCAAGTGATTGGTTTGGAAGGAAAAAGACTGGAATATTGAATATAGAAAGCTTTGATCTTGAATTTGGTTGGCATGCTTACTTATTTTATGAAAACAAAGTGGATAAAGTATTTAAAAGCCATATACTTAGAGACTCTTTGATGAGAGTTTGGAAGAAGCACCGATTCAAATGGGATTACAAAATACCGCTATGGCTGGATCTTGGTCATATTATGTGGAATACAAATATAATGTCACTCGGGGGGGGGGTATATAAAGAAGTTCTTTTTACAGATGCGGGCAGATGGCAACTGAAGACATTAGAAACATTGTTGGACGAAGGGATTAATTTAACTTGGTTACAGTATAATCAACTTCAACTGAGATGGAAAGAGGACCAAAAAACTGGTATTATGTTACATGAGGAAGAATTGGTTAGACATATAAAAGAGAAAGGTCCAATGCATATTAAAAGGCTTTATAATGTTTTGTTAGAAAGGGATTCAGAAACTGAATTAGTTAAAGATTGTATGATTAAGTGGGCACAAAATTTTGCAGAGCCAGTGATGTTGGAAACATGGGAAAAAATTTGGGTTCAGAATGTTAAATTTACACAGTCGCAGAATTTGAGGGAAAATTTTTATAAAATGTTTTACAGATGGCATTTAGATCCTAAGAAATTATCGTGTATGTACCCTAATGTTCAACCAAAATGTTGGAGATGTGACTGCTTAGATGCTACATATTATCATATGTGGTGGACTTGTAAGAAAGTGAAGGCTTTTTGGATAAAAATTTGGTGGGTTATGCAGAATGTTTTGAAGAAAAAAATTCAGTTTTCTCCACAATTGTTTTTACTGGGTATAGCTAAGGGTTTTACATTGGGTGAAACAAAGCTGATATTGTATATGATAACTGCAGCGAGACTACTGATAGGTCAATACTGGAAAAATGAAGATATGCCCACTATTGAGGAATGGACATTGAAGATGGCCAGCTTTGCAGAGATGGCGAAGATTTCAGCATATTTAAAAGATCGCTCACAAGAGACTTATGAATGGGAGTGGAAAAAGTGGATAGACTACGTGCAGAACAAATATCAAACCAGGAAGTATCAGATAGCTTTTAACTGAAAGTATTATATAAAGATAGAATATATTGGGTGTGGAGGGGTTCAAGTTTTTATAAAAAGGGGATTATATTTTGTGGAAGTCCGGGGGGGAGGGGTGGGTTAGGGAGGGTTAAGGAGGTTAGGGAGGTTCGGGAGGGTAGGGGGGGGGGAAATGGGGAGAAAATGTAATTGTAAAACTTTTTCAATAAAAAAAACAAACATGCAAAATGTTGTCAGTTCTGGATTTCACCAGAACTAAAGCATGATGATACTGGAACAAAACAAGCAGATGTGTATCGGGAAAATCTGGTGGCCTTAGGGATATTTGCTAGATGTGGTTTTGAAATTCTTTGTTCCTCACTCCAAACCCAGGAGCAAAACTTCTTTCTTGCTCAGAGTATGTTTCCCAGCTACGGCTATTTCCCATGGATATTTTAAGCTATGTACATATGTTCATGTGCTTTGGAAAAAAATAATAATGAGCAACTTAAGTCACTCTTATTTATAAATTTAGGTTGGAGAGACATTATAAAAATGAGCTTTACAAAAGGCAACTGGACACATTTTGCTTCTCATCCAAGACAGTTCTGACAGAACTGAAGAAGCTTCTTGGATGAGAAGCAAAAAGTTTTCAAGAAAAAACTAAGAAAGTTCAGTTGCTTTTTAAAAAGCACCTTTGGGACATGCAACTGTTGGAAGAAAAACTCCTGTGTTCATTTCCCAGCTGGGACACACCACAGACGCTGAGAAGAAATGGATGCAGGAGCCAGCTGCCAGAAAGTGAAATTCTTTTAATGTAGGGAGGCAAGAAGCAAAAAGTGACACAGCTGGAGCATTCCTGGCTTGCAAGCAGCTTGGAAGTGTGAATCTGAGCCTTTTATGCTTAATTCCCCTTTGAAGCTCCTGCAGCTTGATGGGTTTTGATGTGTTTCTGATTCTGGGTGTTTTCCTGTTTTACTGGATTAATCTTGGTCTCAGGTCTTTTGTTTTTCCTGTCCTTGGGGTTAATCCTGTCAGGGGCAGGAAAAAGGAAGTTTCTGTTTCCTTGGAAAGTTTATTTTTAGCCTGATTCTCCTTATCTTAATGGCTCTACTTAAGTGTTTCTGTTACTTTTGTAACAGCCATAACAGCCATTAGCATGGCTGCTCTGAGTTTTCCTTTCAGCTGGTGATTCTTGGTTTTCTTAAAGGGGGAAGGGCTGGCTTGAGATTCTTGGCACTGTTTTCTGAGGTTTCTGGTGCTGTGAGGTTTCTGGCACTATCCTTTTGGGGTGTTTATTTTAAAATATTTATATGGCCAACAGAGGTGGGTTTCAGCAGGTTCTGACCAGTTCTAGAGAACCGGTAGCGGAAATTTTGAGTAGTTCGTGTTACAATCTGATGAGCGGTCGCCCAGCAATGGGAGGCTTTCCTGATCGGCTGAGCTGATAGCTCGGCCGGCAGGAGGTGTGAATGTTTTAAAGTGTTTTATTGGCTGCGCGAGCCCAGCTGCAATATAAATAGCGGCTGCGCGCGACCGATGTCAGGTTACATATTTTAACCCTTGTGTTGTTGCTGGAATAAACTGTGTTGCTTATCTTGGTCTCTTATCCGCCGTTCTCAATTCAGAACACTGGCGACGAAGGTGGGATGACTCCCACTGAGTACGGCCACAAGAGAAGAATTGTTCTGTTGTTGGCATTTCGGAAGGTAGCTACGTGAGGCAAACATTTTTTCTCTTCTCTTTCGTTCCTTGTGGGCCTGCAACTCTTTTCTAATGAGTAATCTGGCTATCTTTGCGCCTTTTGTGCCCAGCGCAGAAACTTGTGACGCTTATATTGAGCGTTTCGAGTGTTTTCTGCAGGCAAATGACTATACTGACTTTTCCAATGACTGGAAACGAGCCCATTTTCTCAACGCGTGTGGGCTGCAGATTTTTGCAATGGCGCAGGCGCTTGTAGCGCCCCAACAGCTGTCCACCATTTCTTGGCCTACTTTGCTGGCTAAATTGAAGGGCCATTATGCACCCGCACCTTCCCGCATTTTTCGCCGTTTCATGTTTCGACAACGGGTGCAAAAGGAAGGGGAGTCCATTAATGACTATCTCGCCGCCCTTCGGACTGAGGCGATAAATTGTGAGTTTGAAAACCTTGATGACTCCCTCCTCGAGCAACTAGTTTGCGGCGTGCGCGATTTGCGGCTGCAGCGCCACCTTTTGACCAAATCTGTCATCAATTTGGAGACTGCTGTTGAGGAAGCAGCTGCGTTTGAGATGTCTGACCGGTCTGCGGCGGAAATTCGAAACTTCCCGCACGTTCTACCGGCCTCTCGTTGTGCAGCCATACAGCTAGGGGAGTCCTACGAATGCTCTGATACCGTTGCTGATAGCAAAGAGGAGGTGGACCGCCTCAAGGCGTCAGTCTTTAATCAACGCCCACCCTCCAAAAGACAGGCTCCAGCGTTTTGTTTGGGTTGTGGGGATTCACATCCTCGTGCCTTTTGCCATTTTCGAAATGCCGTTTGCCACCACTGTGGAAAGAAAGGTCACCTGGCAAAGGTTTGCTGTTCGAGATCCTCCACGGACGTCATGGGTGTACCATCTTCCATTAAATTAGGCCGGGAAGGGTTCAACGGTCCTCAGGACTCTTGTTTCGCTATTTCCCGCTGTGATCTTCTCTCGTCTGGCAGCCATGCTGTCTCGGGTCACAAGAAGATCTTTCTGACTGTTCGTATCGAAGGAAAACCATGCAGGATGGAAGTGGATACTGGTTCATCTAAGTCCATCATCGCCTGGCAGACCCTTAAAGAGCTGGTGCCGTCCTTCGCTTGTGACCGTTTGCAACCCTGTTCTACTCGTCTTCACGACTACCAGGGAAATGGCATTCCCATTTTGGGTTGCAGCCAGTTTATGGTGGAGTGGGGGGAGTTTGCAGGTCCCCTCCCACTTTTGGTAGTCAAGGGCAGGCTCCCTAGCCTTTTGGGTTTAGATTGGTTCGGGACGTTGGGGCTTTCCATTGCCGGCATCCATACCACGTCTAGTGATGACTTCGAAACCTTGACAACAGAGTTTGCTGAGGTTTTCGACGGCACCTTGGGTAAATATAGGGGTACCCCTATATCTCTTAATCTAGATCCCCAGGTGCCACCTATACGCCTTAAGCAGGTGGTAGTAAAATTTCTGTCTGGCCCTGCCCCCATCTATTCTCTGCCTCCTGAGTCCCAGTTGATCGGGAGGAAATGGGGATTTTGCAGTAACCTTGCCCTGGAGTGGGGTGGGAATGGAAATTTTACAGTATCCTTCCCCTGCCATGCCCACCAAGCCACACCCACAGAACTGGTAGTAAAAAATTTTGAAACCCACCACTGATGGCCACTCATCATAAAACCAGATCCCAGGAGGACTCATGACCGTTATATAAAACAATATCAAACAAAGAATAAAATCAAATGAACAAAAAAACCCTCAATAAAATTAGTCTTAACTTCAGTGTTTGCAGGAAATATATTGTTTGACTCACCATAAAATGTTCTGATTTGTTATATTGATGTATATCAAGACCGGGGCAGGTCTTGAGAATGTTATCTGGGAGGAGTTTGATCCTGTGACTCCCGAGGATGTGGACAGGGTTCTGGGTAAGATTAGTGCCGCCATGTGTTTATTGGACCCGTGTCCCTCCTGGTTGGTACTGGCCTCCCGGGAGGTTACACGAGGCTGGCTCCAGGGGATTATAGGTGCTTCTCTGGGTGAGGGTGCCTTTCCTGCTGCCTTGAAAGAGGCGGTAGTGAGGCCCCTCCTCAAGAAGCCTTCCCTGGACCCGGCTGAATTAGCTAACTATCGTCCAGTCTCCAACCTTCGTTTTGTGGCGAAGGTTGTTGAGAGCATGGTGGCACGACAACTTCCCCGGCACCTGGATGAAGCTATCTATCTAGACCCGTACCAGTCGGGCTTCAGGCAGGGGTACAGCACAGAAACGGCATTGGTCACGTTGGTGGATGATCTCTGGAGGGCTCGGGACAGGGGTTGTTCCTCTGTCCTAGTCCTATTAGATCTCTCAGCGGCTTTTGATACCATCGACCATGGTATCATGCTGCAGCGGTTGAGGGGGTTAGGAATAGGGGGCACCGTTTTGCGGTGGTTCTCCTCCTTCCTCTCCGACCACTCGCAGTTCGTATTGGCAGGGGGGCAGAGGTCGACCTCGAGGCGTCTCGCATGGGGAGTGCCGCAAGGGTCGGTCCTCTCGCCCCTCCTGTTCAACATTTATGTGAAGCCGCTGGGTGAGATCATCCGTGGTTTTGGGGTGAAGTGCCATCTGTACGCTGATGATACTCAGCTGTACATCTCCACCCCAGACCACCCCAACGATGCCCTTGATGTGATGTCCCGCTGCCTGGAGGCCGTGCGGGTCTGGATGGGGAGGAACAGGCTCAGACTCAACCCCTCCAAGACCGAGTGGCTGTGGCTTCCGGCGCCCCGATATAGTCAGCAGGTGCCATCGCTGACTATTGGGGGTGAATCTTTGCCCCCCACGGAGAGGGCTCGCAATCTGGGTGTCCTCCTGGACGCGCGGCTGTCTTTAGAAGAGCATATGACGGCCGTGGCCAGGGGGGCCTTTTATCAGGTTCACCTGATTCGCCAGTTGCAGCCCTTTCTGGATCGGGACGCCCTGCGCACGGTCACTCATGCCCTTGTTACTTCCCAGTTGGACTATTGTAATGCTCTCTACATGGGGCTCCCCTTGAAGAGCACTCGGAGGCTCCAGCTGGTCCAGAATGCGGCCGCGCGGGTGGTTATGGGCGCAACCCGTTGTGCCCATGTGACACCCCTCCTGCGCGAGCTGCACTGGCTCCCGGTGGTCTTCCGGGTGCGATTCAAGGTGTTGGTTACCACCTTTAAAGTGCTCCATGGCATAGGACCCGGGTACCTCCGAGACCGTCTTCTGCCACCAATAGCCTCCCACCGACCAGTTCGTTCCCACAGAGAGGGTCTCCTCAGGGTGCCATCTGCCAAGCTATGTCGGCTGGCGACGCCCAGGGGGAGGGCCTTCTCTGTGGGAGCCCCAGCCCTGTGGAACGAACTGCCCCCGGAAATTCGTAAGATCTCCGACCTCCGGGTGTTTCGCTGTGCATTGAAGACCCTGTTGTTCCGCCAGGCCGGACTATCAACACAATAGTTTTAAATTGGGGTATTTAAATTTATTGGGGTTTTAAATTTGAGCCACTTATTTAATTATTTTAAATTTTATATCATTGTTTTGTCTGTGTTTTTAAATTGGCTGTACACCGCCCTGAGTCCTTCGGGAGAAGGGCGGTATAGAAATAAAATTATTATTATTATTATTATTATTATTATTATTATTATTATTATTATTATTATTATTATTATTATTATTATTATATTTGTTATATCCAATATCTCCTATAGGAGCTCAAAGTAGCACACATGGTTCTCCTTTACCTCTTTATTTTTACCTTCTCCACAACAGTGTCAAGATATCTTAGACTAGGATGATACCTGGCCTGAGTCAGCAATGAACGTCAGCCTGAGTGGGGAACTGACCTCTAAGTCCTATGAATCCTGTTCCACCATTTTTGATTTACATCCTGCCTTTCAGTGATAAGTCCTTCAAGGTGGCATTTATATGGTCATCCTTTATTCTTTTCCTCACAGCAACAACTGTATAAAGTAGATTGTGCTAAGAAAAAGTGAACACTGTAGTTCCCAATTGCCCACTGAGTTCACTGGGTGATGGAGGATTTCAAACTGAACGTCCATGCTCCCAGTCTAATCCTCTTATACTAGTTGAAAGTCTGGTTCTCTCTGTAACCAGCCTTGCACATAATCTCACCAATATTATGTCACAAAATATATCAACTCATAGAGTACTGCTGCTTCGATCTGCTAGGAATAGTAATATCTTTCATTGTATCTCCTTCTGGCAAATTGCAACCCTTTTCCCCCTTCTCTCTGATTGCCTCTCAGAGATGATGCTAGCATTTTGTTAGTTTGAGTCAACTGTGTGTATGTTATTGTAGGGAAACAATAATAAAGATAGAAAATAAAATACTGATATACTAGATTTAGTAAAAGCTTGTTATTCTGTAATCATTAGGTTCCTGTAACATATATATTGTGCTTTTTGTATCACATATATTATTCCTTTCTATTTGTATCTCCTGTTACAAACATATTGTCATTAGGAAAATGTATGTATCTCTGAAATGTATCTGGTATTTGTCAAATGTATGTCCCTGCCATTTGACCTGAACTCATATCAATCTAAAAGCATGGTACGACTAGCCATCAACAAAGGAATAAACTATACCTCAGTCCTAATTTATGCCTGATCTGGATAAGATCTGGTCTTCCAGAGCCAGGGGCTAAGTAGCCAATTAAGTAAACAAAGAAATGCTTAAGATAAGACTAATTGGAAGTTTAGATTCCTTTGCAGGGCAACAAAGAATACACAAACATAAATTAAGGGGCCAGAGTTAGGGATCTAACTGGTGCTTTAAAGGTATAAAAAGTGGTTACATCTTCTCTGAAGGTGTGAACCCTCCCATATACATATCTCTTTGTATGTGTTTGGAATGGTTTTACCCAGCCTTTTGTCTTTGATCAAAGATTAAATGTTGATTCTTATTCAAGCCTCCGTTTAAGTCTTTCTTTTTGGTTCACTGAGAGCTTAAGCGTATAGCCGGACCTTACATTTCCATTCAGGTTTCAGCTGCAAACTCCAATGGAAATTTTACAAAGCAGAACCAATGTGCTTATTTTACATGTGTGCAAGGGTGTAAATTCTATAGGCTGGAATGGTGTGGTATTGTGCAATGACATTCACATACTGTTGTTCCCAAAGGAAACTATGAAAAGTATAGTGGACAATATGTTGGGAGGGCTTGAACACTTCCTGCAGCCCAGTGGTGGGTTTCACTTACCTTTGCTACCAGTTCGTTTGCGCGTGCACTTCTGTAAATGCGCAGAAGCTTCTGTGCATGCGCAGAGCATATTTGATGACATCCAGGCGGGTGGGTGAAGCCTCCTGCCGCTGCTGCTACCAGTTCGCCTGAACCGGGGAGAACCGGTAGCAACCCACCACTGCTGCAGCCAAACATAGCTCAATATCGATTTTGTTGTTGTTAGTTGCGAAGTTGTGTCTGACCCATCACGACCCCATGGACAATGTTCCTCCAGGCCTTTCTGTCCTCTACCATCCTCTGGAGTCCATTTAAGCTCACACCTACTGCTTCAGTGACTCCATCCAGCCACCTCATTCTCTGTCGTCCCCTTCTTCTTTTGCCCTCAATCTTTCCCAGCATTAGGCTCTTCTCCAGTGAGTCATTCCTTCTCATTAGGTGGCCAAAGTACTTGAGTTTCATCTTCAGGATCTGGCCTTCTAAAGAGCAGTCAGGGTTTATTTCGTCTAGGACTGACCGGTTTGATCGCCTTGCAGTCCAAGGGACTCGCAGGAGTCTTCTCCAGCACCATAGTTCAAAGGCCTCGATTCTTTGGTGCTCAGCCTTTCTTATGGTCCAACTTTCACAGCCATACATTGCAACTGGGAAAACCATAGCATTGACTATACGCACTTTTGTTGGCAGGGTGATGTCTCTGCTTTTTAGTATGCTGTCTAGATTTGCCATAGCTTTCCTCCCCAGGAGCAAGCATCTTTTAATTTCTTGGCTGCAGTCCCCATCTGTGGTGATCTTGGAGCCCAGGAAAATAAATTTTGAACCAATCAGTGGTTCTGTGTCCAGTTCTCACTGTTGCTTCTTGACCCGCATATAGGTTTCTCAAGAGACAAATAAAATGGTCTGGTAATCCCATCTCTTTAAGAACTTGCCACAATTTGTTGTGATCCACACAATCAAAGGCTTTAGCATAGTCAGTGAAGCAGAAGTAGATGTTTTTCTGGAACTCCCTAGCTTTCTCCATGATCTAGCGTATGTTGGCAATTTGATCTCTAGTTCCTCTGCCAATTCGAAATCCTGCCTATACTTTTGCTAGTTCTCGATCCACATACTGCTGGAGCCTAGCTTATAGGATTGTAAGCATAACTTTACTAGCATGTGAAATAAGTGCAATGGTGCGATAGTTTGAACATTCTTTGGCATTGCCTTTCTTTGGAATTGGAATGTAAACCGACTTTTTCCCAATCCTGTGGTCACTGTTGAGTTTTCCAAATTTGCTGGCAAAATGAGTGTAGCACTTTTACTGCATCGTCTTTTAAGATTTTGAATAGCTCAGCTGGAATACTGTCACCTCCACTAGCTTTGTTGTTGCTCAGATTTCCTAAAGCCCATTTGACTTCACATTCTAGGATGTCTGGCTCGAGGTCAGTGACCATCCCATCGTGGTTATCAGGGATGTTAAATTCATTCTTGTATAGTTCTTCTGTGTAATTTTGCCACCTCTTCTTAATCTCTTCTGCCTCTGTTAGGTCCCTGCCATTTTGGTCCTTTATCATGCCCATCTTTGCATGAAACGTTCCCTTCATATCTCCAATTTTCTTGAAGAGATCTCTGGTCCTCCCTATTCTATTGTTTTCTTCTATTTCTTTGCACTGTTCATTTAAGAAGGCATTCTTATCTCTTCTAGCTATTCTCTGGAATTCTGCATTCAATTGGGTGTATATTTCTCTTTCTCCCTTGCCTTTTGCTTCCCTTCTTTCCTCAGCTATTTGCAAAGCTTCCTCAGACAGCCATTTTGCTTTCTTGCCTTTCTTTTTCTTTGGGATGGTTTTAGTTGCTACCTCTTGTACAATGTTGTGAACCTCCATCCATAGTTCTTCAGGCATTCTGTCTATCAGATCTAATTCCTTAAATCTATTTGTCACCTCTACTGTATATTCATCAGGGATATGATTTAGTTCATACCTGAGTGGCCTAGTGCTTTTCCCTACCTTCTTCAATTTAAGCCTACATTTTGCAATGAGAAGCTCATGATCTGAGCCACAGTCAGCTCCTGGTCTTGTTTTTACTGACTGTATAGAGCTTCTCCATCTTTGGCTGCAGAGCACATAGTCAATCTGATTTCTGTGTTGACTGTCTGGTGATGTCCATGTGTAGAGTCATCTCTTGGGTTGTTGGAACAGAGTGTTTGCTATGACCATCGTATTCTCTTGACAAAATTCTATCAGCCTGTGCCCTACTTCATTTTGTACTCCAAGGACAAACCTGCCTGTTATTCTGGTTATCTTTTGGCTTTCTACTTTAGCATTCCAAACCCCCATGATGATAAAGACATCATTTTTTGGTTTTAATTCTATAAGGTGTTGTAGGGCTTCATAGATATTTATATTGAATATCGATATTCAATATCAATAAAGGAGAATATTTGTAGCTCAGGGTTGAAATGAGGGGTCCTTGATGCTCTCTGACCTTGGCTGTTTTCTTGCAGGCGTTTCATTACTAGTTAGAAAACAAACAAGCTCAGAGAGCTCCAAGGACCCCTCATAGCTGAATTATATATTGAAGTTCAATTCCCACCGCTCCAGGAGATACTCCAATACACCCAGCTACAAGGATGGGGAAAGCTAAAATTAGAAAGATGTCCTCAAGCTAAACTCTGGTGACTTCATGAATACAACCTTGTTATGGGGCAGGTTTATCACTGATTGTTTTGTTATGGTTGTTTTTACTTCCAAGTGTAGTTTATATCCCTAATAATCCCCATAATTCCCCATCCAAGTACTAACTACTGTAAGTCCAAACCTGCTTAATTATAGTGGCTTCTACAGGGACAGGATCTTTATTAGGCCAATGGAAGTTGTATAAAAGGAAGTTGTATAAAATCCCTACACACGTTTGATCTTCAAGTGCTTCAGTTCATTTGTAGCTGATATTGGAGGCCACTATATTACTAAATATAGGCTAGATGGAGTGATGGAAAGCCTACAGATACCTAAGTTGGGTTTAGAGCAGTGATGGCGAAACTTTTAGGGACTGAGTGCCCAAACTGCAACCCAAAACCCACTTATTTATCGCAAAGTGCCAACACAGCAATTTAACCTGAATAATAAGGTTTTACTACCAGTGGTGGGATTCAAATAATTTAACAACCGGTTCTTCCTAATGACCGGGTGGGCGTGGTGGGGTGTGTGTCATGTGACTGAGTGGGCGTGACCAACTCTACATCACTCATGTGGGTGGTGCCTGTATGAGACAGGCAGGGTTGGGGAGGGAATCCAGGGGTCTCTGGTGGGTGGGGCGGGAGGAAAGAAAGATCCAACCTGTGTGTGTGTGTGTGTGTGTGTGTGTGTGAGAGAGAGAGAGAGAGAGAGAGAGCACACTGCTGCCAGCCCTGATATAACACTCCGAGATTGGATCAAATCTCTCTGTCTCTCTCTCTCTCACACACACACACTCACACACACAGGTTAGATCGGATCTCTCTCTCTCTCCCCCTCCCTCCCTGCTTTAGGTAGGCTTAGAAAGTCTGCCAGGCCTGGCATGCTGCAGACGCCCCTCGCTTGCCCCTTTGCCTGGCTTCCCTCCTCCGCAGTCTCCTCGGTGCTCGCTCACGTTCTCCCGCCCCAGTCTAGCTTGATGCTTCCTTCCCAGGCCCCCATCCGTTTTCCCCCCGACAGTCGGACAAAGCTAGGCAAAAAGCCAGCCCTCACCAGTGCCCAGCTTCACTGACAGTAGGCTTGGAAAGGGCAATGTGAGCTGTGCTGCTGCCTGCGTCAAGATAGACTACGGAGGGAGAGAGCGCGAGTGAGCCAGCGGTGCTTCCCTCCAGCCTTCGCCCAAAGCCCCGCACCACACCAGGAGGCTGAAGTTGGAATTTCTGACCCACTCTGACCCGCGCGTACCGTGGCAACGGGACTGTTTCTCTCCGCCCCCTTTTTCCATTTTGTCCGCCAGATTGGCACAGGGGGACGAACCTAGCTTTGCTGCCCATTGCAGCTAGGAATCTCAAAGCCGAGAACAAACATTTGTGTTGTAGCCAGCCCGGGTGCTATATTGGCCCCCTGCAAACTCTGTCTCTCGAGGAGCCTGGCCGAACTTTTATGCAACACTAGCTGAGGCGGAGGGTAGGGTGGAGCTAATAGGTGTCCAAACTAAGTGCCTGAAGAAGCCCAGCTGGCCAGCGGGGAGGCGGATCATCCCAACACAGGCAGCTCTGCAGGAAAAGAAACTGCCTTTTTTTGACGAGCTGAGATGACGCAGGGGTTGCATTGTGGCTCCGTGTTGTAATGGACTTCAGGAGGAGGATGGGATCCCGCCTTCCCCATTGTGAAGTGCGCAAGTGAAAAAGTGCACTCAATCAATTCCAACTTTGTGAGATCTTTTTCTTTCGCGAGAAGTTGGAATTGATTGAGTGAAATGCGATGGAGAAATGCGATTGGAGCTGGGCTGGGGAGACTGCGCATGTGCCCACAAAGAGGGCTCTGTGTGCCATTTCTGGCATGCGTGCCATAGGTTCGCCATTATGGGTTTAGAGTGTGCTAAGGACTCTATCAAAATTTGCTGAGAAGATAAATCCAGAAAATGGTGGTACATTTTGTTTTCCAAGGGTTCAATTCCATCTGTTAAGCGAAAGTCATTTGATAAAATCAGTGAAAGTTAGTTCTCACATGGTCAAAAGTAAACTACAGCATCTAACACTGTATCAGACTGTTACCAAAACAGAGAACAGATGGAAACTATATTTCCCACCCCAAGAGAGTTGCTTCTAGCCCTTTATGTAAAGTAGGTGGGAGAAACAGCACAATATATTTGATTATTATAAATAAAAGTTATTTATTAGAATTCATATTATGGTTTCTTATCTTTTGATAAATTATGTATCAGAAGTTGTTAAACTTTCTCAGGTTCCCTAGAAATTAAACCGGCATCATATAGAAGCCCCTTTATTTCTTACACTGCAGGACTAAGACAAGAAAGGGCAAATTTAAAGTATGCATTTGCTTTTCATTTGGTTGGGTTTGGGTTTGAGTTGGGAAATCCTGAGAATATTTATTTATTTATTTATTTATTTATTTATTTATTTATTTATTTATTTATTTATTCAATTTGTATGCCGCCCCTCTCCGAAGACTCAGGGTGGCTCACAATGCATTTAAAATCATTATAAAAAACATTTAAAAATTAAAAACATTAAGACTCATTCACACCATTCATGGCCGGATCTCGCCGGATCGCAAGAGCGAGATCAACGGCCCCAGGCCTGCTGGAAAAGCCAGGTCTTCAACACTTTTCGGAAGGCCAATAGGGTGGGGACGGTCCGGACCTCAGGAGGTAACTGGTTCCAGAGAGCTGGGGCAGCCACAGAGAAGGCCCTCCCCTGCGGGCCTGCCAGCCGGCATTGTTTAGCTGACGGGACCCGGAGGAGACCAACTCTGTGGGATCTTACCAATCGTTGGGAGTTATGCAGTAGAAGGCGGTCTCGAAGATACCCTGGCCCTGAGCCATGTAGGGCTTTAAAGGTAATAACCAACACCTTGAATTGTGACTGGAGACCAATAGAGGGCCAGTGCAGCTCGCGGAGAATTGGAGTAATGTGGGTGTACCTAGGTGCACCCACGACAGCTCGCGCAGCTGCGTTCTGGACCAACTGTAGTCTCCGAACACTTTTCAAGGGTAGCCCCATGTAGAGCATGTTGCAATAATCTAACCGTGCAGTGACAAGGGCATGAGTGACCATGAGAAAAGTCTCCCGATCCAAGTAGGGTCACAATTGGTGCACCAGGCGAACCTGTGCAAAGGTCCCCCTAGCCACAGCTGACAGATGTTGCTCTAATCTTAGCTGTGAGTCTAGGAGGACACCCAAATTGTGAACCCATTCTGAGGGGGACAATTTCTCCCCCCCCCAGAACCAAGAACCAGAAATTTGTACATTTCCTGTACAAATACAAATGTGCATATAATTTAGTACAGCCAAATTAATATTGTAGAAGTTCTCCAAAAAGATATTGATCCTCTCCCCACTCCTCCCATAAGATATACAGGTAATCCTTGTGTCAGCGTTCCAGAAAACCCCTGACTCCCAGTAAAGACGCGGAAGCAGGCATTTTTCAAAGTTCTCTTTACTAGAAATAGGTAAACTGGCACATCTGGGAAATCCCGAATCTGAAAAGCCCGGGCTTTCCTTCAGTAATTCAAAGCTCCCAAAACCACCCCCTTTCTCCTCAATCGATCACATGCTCCAATCAATGTCCGTTCCACCTCGACCCAGCCCCTGACCACTCCTCCTCCAGATGCTGGATCACCCTGACCTTGACCGATAGGAAGAATGCTATTATGTCTACTAACTCCCCTCTCCTAAATCCCCCCTCCTACTTTCCCACACATGAGGAGGTGGCAGCATTGAAGCTTCCGGCCTAATATGGCTTCCAAGGCTCACAGGCGTCCCCCCCCCTGCAGAAAGAACCACATCCTGAAAAATAAAACAAACAAAACACAAAAGAAGGGGTTAACGCTTAGCACCAATCCCTTTAACCCCCCCTCCCCCGCCGGAGGACCTTTCGGTTTGTCAGGAAATTTGTCATGAAACTGTTTCAAGAGCACATCAGCCTTCACATCCCAACTCTTAACCCAAGTAGCTTCAGTCAAAGGGTAACCTTTCCAGTGCACCAAATATTGTAATCGACCCCTGTAGAGTCTAGAGTCCAGGATTTTCTTCACCTCATAATGAGTCTCCCCTTGTATTACTAAAGGAGGGGGCAGAGCAGCTGGCAAAGGTCTGAGGGTAGATTCTCTGACCAGTTTCAATAAGCTGCTGTGAAAAACGGGGTGTTTTTTCCCTAATATGCGAGGGAGCCTAAGTTGGACAGTCACTGGGTTAATCACTTTCACTATAGGAAAGGGACCTAAGAATTTGGGTCCAAACTTCTTGCTGGGCACTCTCAATCTTAGGCACTTGGTTGACAAATACACCTTATCACCTATTCGGAAAGGTGGTTGGAGACTCCGATGTTTGTCAGCTTGAGCCTTATATTTTTCCGCTGACTCCGCTAAAGCTTTTTTTGTATTCTCCCAACCCTTTTTCAATGAAGTCATCCAATCTCTTAAAGACATGGAAGTAGGCGGCTCTCTAGGCAATTCAGGCATCGGCACAAAATCCATGCCCGTAGTTATTTGAAAAGGGGTCAACCCAGTACTGCTGTGTACTGCATTATTATAAGCAACTTCTGCGAATGGTAGCAAGTCCGCCCAGTTCTCCTGTTGATAATTCACATAATACCTAATGTACTGTTCCACCATTGAGTTCAATTTTTCAGCCGATCCATTAGTCGATGGGTGAAAAGCCGAGCTAAGCCCCTGGGACGACCCAATGGATTGTAGAAATTCCCTCCAGAACTTAGCGGTAAACTGGACCCCGCAGTCCGATATTATTCTTCTTGGGACTCCATGTAGCCTGTAGATGTGTTTCACAAACAGCTTTGCCAGTTTTTTAGCCAAGGGTAGTCCGCTGCAGGCAATAAAGTGGGCTTGCTTGGAGAATAAATCAATGACAGTCCAAATGACTCGGTTGCCCCCACTGTCGGGGACCTCAACCTTGAAGTCCTTTGCAATCTCCTCCCAGGGCTTGGTGGGTTTGGCCACAGTCTGGAGAAGGCCAGGGGGCTTTCCTGGTCAGTATTTCATGGTGGCGCAGGTGGCACAGCTCCTGACATAGTCTTCCACTTCAGTTTTCAATTTTGGCCACCAGAATTGCCTCCTAGTCAAATGGAGGGTTTTTAAAAACCCAAAGTGGCCCCCTAGGCGAGAATCATGACTTCTCTTCAGTACCAGGAGCCGCAGGCTGCCGGGCACGTAAAGTTTATTCCCCTTCCATGCCAACCTGTCCCTTAGGGTGAGGTCCGCCTGGTGCTCTTTGAACCAGGAATAATTCGAAAGCGCCGCTTTTAGCTCCGCTGTCAACTTGTCTTCGGGGAGGTTGGAACCCTGGCACGTTTGCGCTCTGGTGCGGGCTTGGGCAGCTGGCTAAGACTCTGAAATCATGGCATGAACTATCTCTTCCTGTCGGCTGTCAAACTGGGGTTTGCGGGAGAGAGCGTCAGCCAGAAGGTTCTTACTCCCCGGGATATATTTCAGGTTAAAGTTAAAGCGTTTGAAATATTGAGCCCAACGAACCTGCTTTGGAGAAAGCTTCCTTGGGGTCTTCAGTGCCTCGAGATTCTTGTGGTCAGTCCAAACCTCAAAAGGCTCCTCCACCCCCTCCAGGAAATGTCTCCAGGACAGGAGAGCCCATCACACCGCAAACGCCTCTTTTCCCGCCCATCTGCACTCAGTGTCAGTTAACTTCTTTGATACATAAGCACACAGCATTAGAGGGCATCATGCCCTCATCACATCCTGTCTGGACTACTGTAATGCTCTCTACATGGGGCTCCCCTTGAATCGCACTCGGAGGCTCCAGCTGGTTCAGAATGCAGCCGCGCGGGTGGTTATGGGTGCGAATTGGCGCGCCCATGTAACACCCCTCCTGCGCGAGCTGCACTGGCTCCCGTTGGTCTTCCGAGTGCGATTCAAGGTGTTGGTCACCACCTTTAAAGCGCTCCATGGCTTAGGACCGGGATACATACGAGACCGCCTTCTGCCATCAACAACCTCCCACCAGCCAATACGCTCCCATAGAGAGGGTCTCCTCAAGGTGCCGTCGGCCAAACAATGCCGACTGGCGACACCCAGGGGGAGAGCCTTCTCTGTGGGGGCACCAGCCCTTTGGAATGAGCTGCCCCTAGAGCTTCGTCTTAGCCCCGACCTGCGTACTTTTCACCGTGCCCTAAAGACCTTCCTATTTCAGCAAGCCGGACTGGCCTAATATGAATTTTAAGTGGGTGTATGTGTGTTTTAATTGAGGGCCAAATTGTATATATTTGTTTTAATTGGTTTTAAATTTTATAAATTCATGTGTTTTAATGTGCCTGTACACCGCCCTGAGTCCCCTGGGAGAAGGGCGGTATAGAAATCCAATAAACTCTTAAACTCTCTTAAACTCTTACGGGGGTCCCTTTGTAGTAGAACAGCCGCCACCACCACATCGCTTGCGTCAGCCTGAACCACGAAGGGCTTATTCGAGTCAGGATGTTGTAGGATTGGCTCCACTGCAAATAGGCATTTTAACCATCCAAAGGATTTTTGGCAGTCCATTGTCCAAGCTAAAGGCTGGCTAGGTTTTGGCCTGGTGGGAGACGGGCCGGTTTTTAGCAGTTCTGTCAAAGGGAGTGAGACCTCAGCGAAGGAAAGGATGAATTGTCTGTAAAAGTTTGCAAACCCCAGGAAGTTCTGGAGTTGCTTACGGGTGCGTGGGGGCTGCCAGTCCAGTACTGCCCTCACCTTCTCTGGGTCCATTTCGATCCCCTTATTCAACACCCTGTATCCCAGGTAGTCAAGGGCTTCCTTATGGAACTCGCATTTGGACAATTTTGCATAAAGTTTGGCTGCTAGGAGTTTTTTCAGCACTTGTCTGACCAATTTGACGTGGTCTTCCATATTTTTGCTGAATATAAGAATGTCATCGAGATAAACAAGAACCCCCTGATATAAATGCTCATGCAAAACTTCGTTGATCAGTTGCATGAAGACCCCTGGGGCCCCCTGGAGTCCAAAAGGCATGACCCGGAATTGGAAGCTGCCCAAGGGGCAGTTAAAAGCGGTCTTCCATTCGTCGCCCTCCTTTATGTGAACTCGCTAGTAGGCTTCTTTTAGATCTAGCTTGGTGAAGATTTTTCCTTTCGATAGGTGGTTTACTAAGTCTTTCATCAGTGGGAGGCAGTAGGTATTTTGTATGCAAATGCAGTTGATAGACCGAAAGTCAATACATAATCTTAAAGTACCATCCTTTTTTTCTTTAAACAGTACTGGGGCGGCCATGCTGGATTTCACAGGCTCGATGAATCCTCTGGCTAGGTTGGTGTCAATGTACTTCCTCAATTCAGTCATCTCAGAAGTTGTCATGGAGTACATTCTAGGTTTCGGCAATTTGGCTCCTGGTTGTAATTCGATGGCGCAGTCTGTGGGCCGATGAGGGGGGAGGAGGTTACATTCCTCCTCGCTGAAAGCTTCAGCTAAGTCTGCATACACCTTAGGGATTTGGTGTTCGCCTGGAGGCCTGTCTGAACAAGCCGCTGCTGTTTCTGGCTGCTGGTCATTTTGGGTAGGTTGGTGTTTGGGGGGAGGGGCAGGGGGTGTTGGGCCAACCCCTATCCTGATTTTTCGGTATCCATCTTCCCATGTAATGGTGGGGCCCCATTTATCTAGCCAAGCCAGGCCTAGTATGATAGATTCTGACATCTTTGGGGTTACTATAAATCGTATAAATTCATGATGTTTCCCCATCTCTAATCTAAGCAGTTCAGTAATGTGAGTGGAAGGGACTCCCCCAATTAGCGTGCCATCCACCTGGTAAAATTTAATCGGTTGTTTTAAGGGTGTTGTTTTGATGCCCAGCTGTTCTACAATTTTAAGGCCGATTAGACATCTGGTGCAGCCGGTATCTATTACTGCTGGGAGTTCTGTTTCTTTCCCTGTTTCTGGCAGGACTAGTTTTACTTTAATTGAGAAAGGGGTGATGGGTGCACTCACCATGGGGTCTTCATCCCCGCTGGGCTCGTCAGGAGGTCCTCCTGTAGCCGGAGGGTCCCCCCTCTCTTCAGTGGGGAGGGGAATCTCCATGGCTTGTTTGGCAAATCGGCTGGTGTCTGGGGTTTTCTTAGGAGCCCTCCTCCCTCGTGCAGCTGTGGCGGGTTGTTGTTGTGGAACTGGGGCAGGCGCCAGGCATTCAGAAGCTCGATGTCCTGTTTGTCCTCAGCGATAGCATTTAATCATCCACCCTGGTGGAGGGGGGGTTCAATTTGCAGGTTTTGAAATGGGCTTTTTAGGTAATGCCCTATGAGGTGGTTGCTGTGCTGGTGTTTGGCTGGGGGGGGGGGGTGGACTTCTCTGTCTAGAGCAATGGACATGGTATAATAGTTGTGGAGATGCTCAGGTACCCCCCCCCGGATCCCACAGGCTTTTCTGACTTCTGGGTCGATGGCTTCCTTGAAGTAGTGCAGGAGTATGCGATCAGGCCAATGGCCCAGATTCCCTGCGACTCGCCTAAAGTCCCATACAAAGTCTTTCATAGGTTGGTTACCTTGCTTCATGACTTTTAGCGTGGCTTCGTTTTCATTTACGCGGTCTGGGTCATCAAAGCGGGACCATAGCAGTGTGATAAAGCCATCGATATCATACAGTTCAACAGCGCCCTCATCGTGCAGCTGGGCTATCCATTCAGAGGCCTCCCCCTCATTAATCCCATCTGAGATTGCCGACACCAAGTCCCGTTCTGATTCGTATTGGTCACCATACTGATTAACGTGAGCCCAGACCCTGCTGAGGAAATAAGCTAGCTTGGCTGGCGTTCCGTCAAAAGTTGCTCTGAAGCGGGGTGGTGGTTGCCTTGCAGGTGGGGGGGGGCGTCGGCTGCGGCTGGTTAGGGGAGGGGGGCTGGTTGCTGAGCTGCTTGCTGCGCTGGAGGGGGGCGGGCATTCCAGCCGGTTGTTGGATTAGTCCCCCCTGTGGTGCCCCTGGTTGTTGCATTCCAACAGGTTGGTGTGAAGGTAGCTGGGTTGGAGGGGGGCAGGCAATGGCGTCGGTTGTTGGGGGAGGGGGCCTGGCTGCTGAGCTGCTTGCTGTGCTGGAGGGAAAGGCATTCCAGCTGGCTGCTGGATTAGCCCCCCCTGTGGTGCCCGGATTGTTGAGGCATAGGAGGGGTGCCAGGGGGATCCCTGGGAGCTTGGGATAGACGGAGCGGGATACCACTGGCACTGGATCCATCCCTGGC
Organism: Pituophis catenifer annectens; assembly: GCF_029215685.1. Classification (NCBI taxonomy): domain Eukaryota; kingdom Metazoa; phylum Chordata; class Lepidosauria; order Squamata; family Colubridae; genus Pituophis; species Pituophis catenifer. The sequence continues at coordinate 73,352,202 of NW_027256885.1, forward strand.
CTGGGTAAAAAGCCCAACCGGGCGGTATGCTCTCCGCAGGAGTTAATGCTAACGCAGGCTGGCGAGGGGCCCAAAAAGGGGGGTTTTAGAATCCCACTGCTGCAGGGTGGCCATGGTGCATCGATCCTTCCAATTTGCTCCTGGCTGGGTGGGGGGGGCTGCGCTCCACTAACCCCCCATCCTTGTCCTGGGCCAGGGAAAGAGAAAGTAGGTTGCACTAGCCGCCACCTCACGTCAAGGGGTTTTGAAGAGGGTGCGTAACTCCCCACTTCCATCCGTTCAAAGCATTCAGGAAGTCCAGACAAGGACTGGCTCTGTGTTGGGTGTGGCCGGTCCCAGTCCTGGGAGTTGCCGGAGCCCACAGCAGCCCCCATCCTCCAGTCACTCTCATGTGGCAACTTCAAATCCCCTCCTGAAGCTGGGTTGGACTGGCAACTCTTCCAGGACTCTGATGCCTTGGGCCAAGCCCCAAGCCGGAAAGCTTCCTCTGCAGCCTTCATGGCCCATTCCATTTCTTCAGGGGACTAAAGCAAGGGGTCGGTACTTCCTTTAGCCCCCAGGCCCCCGACAGCTCCTTCCTTCTCTTCCATCTTCACTGAGTCTTCGCACTACCCAGGGTTTAGGTAGATGCTGGGGCTCAGCACCCCTGACAGCCCCCTTACGGGGTGCCGTTAGGTTTTATGGAGATTTGGGATAATGTCAACGTTCCAGAAAACCCCCGACTCCCAGTAAAGACGCAGAAGCAGGCATTTTCCAAAGTTCTCTTTACTAGAAATAGGTAAACTGGCACATCTGGGAAATCCTGAATCTGAAAAGCCCAGGCTTTCCTTCAGTAATTCAAAGCTCCCAAAACCACCCCCTTTCTCCTCAATCGGTCACATGCTCCAATCAACGTCTGTTCCACCTCGACCCAGCCCCTGACCACTCCTCCTCCAGATGCTGGATCACCCTGACCTTGACCGATAGGAAGAATGCTATTATGTCTACTAACTCCCCTCTCCCAAATTCCCCCTCCTACTTTCCCACACATGAGGTGGCAGCATTGAAGCTTCTGGCCTAATATGGCTTCCAATGCTGACACCTTGACTTACAACCACAATTGAGCCCAAAATTTCTGTTGTTAAATGAGACATTTGTTAAGTGAGTTTCCCCCATTTTACAACCTTTCTTGCCTCAGTTAGTAACAGGGTTTGTTAAGTGAGTTTTGCCTGATTTTATGACCTTTCTTGCCACCGTTATTAAGCGAATCACTGTGATTGATAATTTAGTAATCCTGTTATTAAGTGAATCTGGCTTCCCCATTGACTTTGCTTGTCAGAAGGTCGCAAAAGGGGATCTCGTGACCCCGGGACACAACAATGGTCAGAAGTATGAACCAGTTGCCAAGCATCTGAATTTTGATCACATGATCATAGGGATGCTACAAAGGTTGTAACTGTGAAAAATGGTCATAAGTCACTTTTTCAGTGCCATTGTAATTTTGAACGGTCACAAAATAAACTGTTGTAAGTCGAGGACTACGTGTAATTTAAACTATTTTTAAGAAACTTGTTGCCATCTTTAATGAAGTTGCTTTGGAAGTAGCATACATTCCATGATAAACCATGAGAGAGAAAAGACCCATGGCTTCGGACAGGGCAAATCCCAGAACAGTATCTGCTGTTTCAGAGAAGGATGCCTGGCATAAGCGATGAATAGATTCTTAAGGTTAAAAAAAAGAATCCCTGCAGATTTTTACTCCACTAGTCGTTGCTCATTTCTGTTTCAAGGCCATTGAGCCAGTGCTGGCCGAAGAGGTTTCCGCAGACATGTGACCAGCAGGATGTCATGGAGTACTGTTACCACTGTTACCAAAGTGGTACCTATTTATCTACTTGCATTTGTATGCTTTTGAACTGCTAGGTTGACAGGAGCTGGGGCAAGGACGGGAACTCACCCTGTCGCGTGGCACTCAGGTCTCAAACCTGGGCTGCCAGCTTTCCAGCCCACAAGCCCAGTGTCTTAATTGCCGAGCCACTTCCTAAAGACACTTTCAATACCACCACCAGAACAGCCCCTCTTCCTATCAAACACCCACACTAATAAATTTGGCAGTGGTATCAATCTCCCTGTTGAGAGCAGGAGGAGGAGGAAGGAGTATTAGGTATGTTTGCCTTGAGATATTTATAAAAACAATAAAGGTGGGATATAAATAAATAAAATCATAACAATAATATTAATAATTTGGAACGCCTTGAGTGCTTGTTGACTGCCAGCATTCTGAGAACTTGTAAGGAAAGAAGTATTGGCCTCTCCAGTCCTGAGTTCCAGCCTAGATAACACCGATGCAGAAATTGGTCTTTATAGGATCCTTGATCCAATACGCTAGTGGTGAGCTTGATGCATGCAAACATGGTTGCTGCTAATGCTGCCCTGCTAGGAGAGCAGGGGCCACTGCAGCTCTGCAGTTCTTAGGGATCCGGGCCTGGCCCTGGTAGTTTGGGGATGGTGGCGACAGCAGCGGTTTTCCACCTGAGTACAGCTGTACAGGTTTTTAAAAAATCAGATATATTTTAATCTATTAATAATATATTGAAAGATAAATAGGCTTTTCTAGGGTCTTTGAACCAAACAGCTAACATCTCTTTTAATTAACACAGTTCTCTAATAAACAATAAAAGAAAAAGCAATATAGAACCATGCATCAGAATTTGCAAAGGGATCCTTAGGAAGAAAGATAAGGGAGTTACAAAGAAGAGCTTGTTTAAATTGATTAAATATTGAAAATGGGATCTTGACCCCTTTCCTCTCTTTTCAGGTTTCATTAATAATATAGGTGGCCCTCATTATTTGTGGGGGCTCTGCTCCAGCCTAACAACCACAGAACATGAAACCAATCCAAAGTCAACTGCAAATATGCAAGGCCAATAGAGACTGCATATCCTAATAAAAAGATAAATATTTAATCCAGTGTCATCTTCCAACCTTACGGATGTGATAGTAACCTAACTTCCCCACATGCCAATGGCTGTGAGATCTGGGAACTATAATCCAAAATTGATATGGAAGGGACCAGATGGAGGGGAGGCTGTTTTAATGTGTTTACTTATGAAGATAGCAAAAGACACCAAAAGAATATTTAGCAAAAAAAAAAAAATCCTCTGTCCTGATGTTTGACACTATGACCAGTGCCTACAAAGGCAATAGGATCATTGGCAAGCATTAAAAATTAAACCCTCCTTCAATTTAAGCTCAAATTACATGTAGTTTTTTTGTGTTTTTTTGGCAGTAGCATGGAAGTGGATTAACACTGTTTTATTTAAGGATCTTTTTTTTTATCTTCCTATTATGGTCCACAGCTCTGAAGTTCCCTGTTGAATCTTACTCTGCTTAATTTTTTGGGATCATCCATTTTGAAGTTGAAGCTGCAGTACACACATGAGCAGCAAACATTTTTTATTTATTTTATTTTATTAGATTTTTATACCGCCCTTCTCCGACAGGACTCAGGGCAGTGAACAACCAAGAATAAAAACATCACATACAAAATTTAAATTTTTTAAAAGAAAGAATTAAACAAATTTTGGCCCAGTAATTTTAAACACCCCAACTAAAATCAAATTAACAATTAAAAATATCTAAGGGGGGGGGGGGGGTTAAGCCAGCCCGGCTTGATGAAATAAAAAAGTTTTAAGGGCACGGCGAAAAGCATGGAGATCTGGGATCCTACGTAACTCCGGGGGCAGGTTGTTCCAGAGGACAGGTGCTGCCACAGAGAAGGCCCTCCCCCTGGGGGTCGCAGGGCCGACATTGTCTGGCCAATGGCACCCTGAGGAGTCCTTCTCTGTGGGAGCGTACTGGATGGTGGGAGGCTATCGGTGGCAGAAGGCGGTCCCGTAAGTACCCAGGCCCTAAGCCATGGAGCGCTTTAAAGGTGGTAACCAAAATACTTTAAAAAAAGTATTCATAAGTTACTTTCAAGTGTAACTATCTGTTTTTCTGTTCTGACTTTTCTGCAATGGTTCCTTGCATCCTTCACCCTCCATATTGCAAAGTTTCCAACCATAGGCCAGGGATGGGATGGGATGGGGGAAAGGGCAGACACTAATCTCTTGGCAAGTTGCAAAGCATGGCTGCTGGGTTTCATGTGACAACAAAGTGAGCAAACGTAAGACCACATTTGGAATATTGCATCCAATTTTGGTCACCACAATATAAAAAGTTGTTGAGGCTCTAGAAAGAGTGCAGAGAAGAGCAACAGAGATGATTAGGGGTCTGGAGGTGAAAACATACGAAGACCGGTTTCCAATTTCCCTTTCAGATAGGCTTCAACATCAGTAATGGCCAGGGATTATGGCAATTAAAGTTGGACACATATGAGGGATACGTGGTTGGGAATTATTTGTACAGATCTGGAAAAACACTCAATTTTGCCAAGGAATAACCAACCTAGTGCCATTTAAGTATTGTGGACTACAGGGTCTAGAAAATGTAGACAGTATCAAGTTGCCTTCTGTAAATTTGCCAAGTTGGAGTTATCTCAGTTGTTTATCTGTCATAAAGATTTGAAGAGACTAAGTGATTTTTTTAGGACTTTGTGATCCCTGCTTCTTCTAGTCCCTAACATTCCCTCCCTCCTCCAATTTGGGAGGAGAGAATATGTAAAGAAGGCAGGTGTAGACAAGCAAGACATTTGTTTGGGATCAACTCCCATCAGCTCCATCTACCAAGATGAAGGATCAAGGCAGGGGTGAAATGCTACTGGTTCGGGGTGGGTTGCTGGAACCGGTAGTGAAAATGCTACTGTTCGCCCGAACTGGTAGTAAAAAAATGCTTTAAAAAAGTAAAAAAAAAAGGTTCCGACAATCAGCTGTGCCGCGCGATCCTTGGAACTTTTTTTTAACATTTTAAAGCATTTTTTTACTACCTATTGCCCAAACCGGTATTTTTGTACAAAGTGTGATAGTTTGTTTTTGAGCTCTCTGTGACTCTGTGAGGTTCCTGCTTGTTGCAGGGGCCATTTTGTGTGAAGTCCAGCTGCTTTTGCATTGTTTTATTTTTGTGTAAAGTGTGATAGTTGGTTTTTCAGGTCACATGACCACCAAGCCACGCCCACCCAGTCACATGCCCACCAAGCCATGCCCACCAAGCCACACCCACAGAACTGGTAGGGAAAATTTTTGAATTTCACCACTGGATCAAGGATTAGGGGAATTTTAGTTCAAATGTCTAGAGTCTGCTGGACTGTCTAATTCTGCTACAGGGATTTACACTGACACAATTCCAGAAGGATCTGGGTCCCTGCCAACATATACTCATAGAGGGTGTATCCAAGGCCTCTGACCTTTGTGATGCCAGGGAGTGAAGGCATAGTTTGCAAATCAGGACTTGATGCACAAAATAACCTGGAAGTGAACATCTGTGATGACCCAGGAAAAATGCAATGCGAACACTTACTATAGATGCCAGTGTGTTAAGGAACAAACTAGGTCTGTGGGCTGATTATGCACAAAAAGGAGCAACAGAGAGATGTAGAAAGTTAGCACCCACCCCTCTCCTAGAAGAATGAAATATTCTAGGAAATATTAAAAAGGCAGGATATTACCGTATTTTTCAGAGTATAAGACGCACCTTTTTACCCCCTAAAAGAGGGTGAAAATTTAGGTGTGTCTTACGCACCAAATGTAGCCCCGCCCACCCACTGGCCCCCACCCTTTGGCCTCTGCCTCCCAGCAGCTTACCTCCTTGTAGCAAGCAGCAAGAAGAAACAGCTCGTTTCAGCTTCAGCACAGCCTAATTAGCACAAGTTGATTGGATTGGCCTCTTGACTCTCAGCTGTTTTGCTCTCAGCTGTTTTGTGCGGGCCTCTGCTGCTTGCTGCAAGGAGGTAAATTGCTGGGAGCAGATTTTTTTTTTCTTGTGCTAATCAAGCTATGCTGAAAACGAAAATGAAAGTAAAGCAGGCTATTTGCTGTTTGCTGCAACAAGGCAAAATTGCTGGGAGGCAGAGGCAGATTTCTTTTTCTTGTTTTCCTCACCAAAAAAGGTAGGTGCGTCTTATAGTCCGGAGCATTTTATACTCTGAAAAATATAGTATATTTCCCTGGATGAGAAAAGGAGAAACATGTTTTTAAAGACAAAGAGCAGCTCCCTGCAGCTCCCTTCCCCCAGCAGATATTTGGTGCACATTAAGCTGGGCCAGCCTATCTACAAAACAAAAGACCTCAGCTCCAGGGTGATGGGATTAAGACATGACCCACCAGGACATAATAGGATTATCTATCAGCAGAGCTCACCACATGGCACAACCAAGCCCCTTCATTACATCACCTAGCAAGGTTCAACCAAACTTGATTCAGACAAACATGACTCTACATGGGAGTCTGACTACAGCCAATAGAATACATTCCTTGCCACAGGAACAAGAAGCTCAAGTTCAAAACCCAAGAGAGGGTATAAATACCTCTCACTCTCCACTCCATGTGGTCAGCTACCCAGAATCACACGTGCTTGGTGGTTTTGCTTCACCATTAAATCATCTTTCCAATCAGCCTCCATGTTTCTAGTGTCTTTCTCCCCACTTGGAACTGAACCCAGATGGACATTTCTTCCAACAGAGCGAAGTGAGAAGTACTCCCTCTCCAGCCTAACCCCAAGGCACTCCACAGTGGCAATATTCACACTGAACCATAAATCAGCCAACCAGATTCTAGTTTAGCATGCTGTGTGAATGCAGCCTATGTAAATGGTGCAAGTATATGTTCATAATACAAATGGCTGTATCACAAACATCTAGTTTAACCACAAGGCCTCTGGCAGAGATCTAGAAAGGAGCAGGGACAACAGGAAATGTCTGGTCTGACTTAACTAATATTTCTCTCCAGCTTCATTTGTAGAATGCAAAAATGTATGTGTACGTGATTGTGTTCGATGGGTTCAGTTACTTTCAAGGTTGGGAACCCAATGCAACCCAAGTTCCTTTGGGCCAACAGCCACGATTTTGTTTTCACTAGAATACTCTGTTGGCCTGTATTTTGTAATCTATAGACTCTACAGTGACTATGGTAGCTAAACACGGTAGCAAAAATAAGGATGGCTAGTGTTATGTATTGATACTTTTCAGCGGGAAATTCAAACCTGCCTAAGTTTCTGATTGGCTGACAGCCCCTCCTGGATTGTATATAAGGAGGGCTGCAGCCTCTAAGTTTTTGCTGAAGTCTCACTGTATATTAAAGAGCTGTTGTCACTTGCTTGGTTGTGCCTCTCGTTATTCCCGAACCACTTCATTGGCGACGAGGATGGGATAGAGGTCACAAGAAGCGAACCAGTGAGACCACGAGCTTCAGCTAGGCGACGAGGCGAACTACAGGAGGCATACCGAACATGTCTGCCTACGTTCCGCCCAAGCCTTTTGATCCAACCCGCGAAAAATGGGTCTCGTACCTAACGAGGTTTGAATGCTCGCTCGAAGCTAGCGACATGCAAGGGCTCTCCGCTAATCAGAAGAGAGCCCTCTTCCTAAGCCACTGCGGACCAGACGTGTTCAAGATGGCAGAGTCACTGTGAGAGCCAACGCCAGTCCAGACCATCTCCTGGGACACCCTGATGGCCACGCTCCGGGCTCACTACGCTCCCGTGCCCTCCAAGTTCGTGCAACGATACCAACTCAGACAGCGCGTTCAACGAGAGGGAGAACCGGTCAGCGCGTACATGGCCAGCCTGAGAAAAGCCGCAACTCATTGCGACTATAGGGACTTGGACGATGCGTTGCTTGAGCAACTAATCTGTGGCATTCGGGACATTAGGCTACAACGGCGCCTGCTCGCCAAGCCTGATTTAACGCTTGCTGGAGCCCTAGACGAGGCCAGGGCTCATGAAGCCTCCACAAAAGCCGCAGAAACGCTACAGCGTCCGCTGACCAGCAAAGACAGTCCCAAGTCTGCCCCGGTGCATAGAGAAGACGCCGGATCCAGCTCGGAGTCCGAGTCAGATGAGGACGTCTTCCGAACAGAGCACCAGAGGAAAGACACAGGCAGCCCTCGGCGAAGCTGCCCCAGCTGTGGAGGGCACCATGATAGACTGTCCTGCAAATACAGAGAGGCTATTTGCAGGCGTTGCGAGAAAAAAGGGCACTTGGCGCGAGTCTGTAGAGCCATTCTGCCCAGAAAACACCAACCACGTGAGCGCTGCAGCCAACCGGAATTGACGCGCCAGAAGCATCCAATGAGATGGCGGCGCGAAAAAACGGCGCGAAATTGAACCGCGAGATGGCCGCAGCATACACATAGACCAGGCCAGCATGGTGATCGAGGACAAGGTCAGCACGGTGGTCGAAATCAACGGCAAGCCATGCTCGATGGAGATCGACACCGGATCAGCTCTCTCCATAATGTCATGGGCGACCCTAAAGACCCTCCTGCCGTCGTTCTGGAAGGACCAGCTCTCCAAGCAGAGACTGCGCATCCTAGACTACCAGGGGAACCGAGTCCCCCTCAAAGGCGTGGGCACGTTCCGAGTCACCTACGGAGACTACGAAAGAGACCTGCCGCTGACCATCGTCACGAAGCAGCTCCCTAGCCTTCTCGGCATGGGGTGGTTCCGAGCCCTCGGCATGGGCTTCACCGGTGTCCACCAGATGCTCAAGTCATCATTAAAGGACAGTCTCCTGACCGAGTTCCAGGACGTTTTCGGGGACACGTTGGGCAAGTATGTGGGGACCCCTATTTCTCTTAATCTAGACCCCAACGTAGCCCAAATAAGACTCAAAGCAAGACGGGTGCCCTTTGCATTGAAACCAAAGATCGATGCGGAACTGGACAAATTAATTAAACAAGGGATCTTGGTTCCCGTTGACCACGCAAAATGGGAAACCCCCATAGTGACCCCAGTTAAGTCGGACGGCTCAATTAGAATTTGCGCCGACTACAAGTGCACGATCAACAAGGCTTTGCAGCCGAGCGCCTATCCGGTGCCGATCGTGCATCATCTACTACACTCCCTGGGGCCCGGAAAAATTTCCGCCAAACTAGACCTGGCCCAGGCCTATCAACAACTTCCAGTCGACGATGCCACGGCAGAGGCGCAAACAATAGTAACCCATAGGGGTGCATTTAAATGCACCAGGCTCCAGTTTGGGGTGAGCGTCGCACCCGGCCTATTTCAAAGCACCATGGAGCGCCTGTTGCAAGGGCTTCCCGGGGTGGTGCCATATTTTGATGACATCCTAGTCAGCGCTCAGGACGAACAACAACTAGGGGACAGAGTTAGAAACGTCCTGTTCAGATTCAGGGAAGCGGGACTCAAATTAAAAAAAAACAAGTGTATGATTGCAGTCCCCTCCGTTGAATTTTTGGGGTACAGGGTGGACGGCACAGGCATCCACCCTACCGAAAGCAAGGTGAGAGCTATTAAGAGCGCACCTGCCCCCAAGACCAAAGCAGAGCTCCAAGCCTTCCTTGGACTGCTCAATTTTTACTCCATGTTTCTAAAAGACAAGGCTATCGTCGCAGATCCCCTACACAAACTATTGGGAAAGAACGTACCATGGGTCTGGGGGAAACCACAAGCAGCCGCTTTTGAGGCAGTGAAGAGACTTCTATCAGAAGACAGTTTCCTAATCCAATACAACGCAGCGCTACCGCTTGTATTGGTGTGTGACGCCTCCCCCGTAGGAATTGGTGCCGTCTTAGGCCATAGACTGCCGAACGGCCTAGAGGCGCCCATTGCGTTTTACTCTCGCACCCTGTCGAGCGCAGAGCGAAACTATAGTCAATTGGACAGAGAGTCTCTGGCTGCAATTGCAGGGGTTAAAAAGTTCCACGAATACCTCTATGGCCGGCAATTCGAACTTGTGACTGATCACCGACCCTTGCTAGGACTTTTGGCAGGCGATAGGCCCACCCCCGCTGCTCTTTCCCCACGTTTGACTAGATGGGCTATTTTTCTTTCGGCCTATTCATATCAGCTTGTACATCGACCCGGACGGACCCTGGGTCACGCGGATGCCCTCAGCCGCTGCCCCCTACCTGACTTACTGACCAATCCAACGCCAGAGGCCTCCGTCCTTCTACTGGACACATTAACTTTGGGACCTATTTCCTCTGCCGAGGTGGCAAAAGCCTCAGCCAGGGACCCGATCATTCGCACTGTGATGGGTTGGGTTCTGAAGGGGTGGCCGGTCAAGGTGGACGGGGGGGACTACCAAGGTTTTGTGAACAAACAAAACGAACTGTTTACGCAAGGGGGTTGTCTGTTGTGGGGCGACAGGGTGGTAGTACCATCGAAACTAAGAACTAGAGTCTTAGAATTGCTGCACGAAGGGCATCCGGGCATTGTTAGAATGAAAAGCTTAGCCCGCAGCTACGTTTGGTGGCCCAACATGGACCAAGTCATCTCCGAGTGGGTGGGGAAGTGCAGATCCTGCCAGGAGTCTCGCCCCGATCCCCCAGTAGCGCCCGTCCGAGAGTGGGAGAAACCAAAAGGGCCATGGGGGAGGATCCACATTGATTTTGCCGGTCCCTTTCACGGGCAAACGTTTTTAATCGTAGTCGATGCCTACTCAAAGTGGCTCGAAATAATCTTAATGCCTTCCACCACAGCCGAGGCAGTAATCAAGGTCCTGAGGAAGCTGTTTGCCACCCACAGCCTGCCGGATACCCTGGTATCTGATAACGGCCCGCAATTCACGGCAACCCTTTTTGAGGGCTACTTGGCCGGACTGGGCATCCGCCATGCCCTATCGGCCCCGTTCCACCTGGCTTCTAACGGATTGGCTGAACGTTTTGTAAGAACGGCCAAAGAAGCACTGTCCAGACTAGATAACGGGGACTGGCAGGCCAGGATAGACCAATTCTTAGCTGTCCAGCATGCCACACCATGCACCGCCACAGGGAGAAGCCCTGCAGAGCTCCTCATGGGCAGGAAGCTTCGGTGCATGTTAGATAGGCTTCACCCTAACTACTCGCACGAAAATTTCAAGGGGGAGACCTCTGGACTAAGACAGTTTCAGGTTGGGTCCCCGGTGTTCGCTCGCAATTATGCCAGCGGACCTCTATGGGTTGCAGGAACCATAGTGGGCATAACAGGCCCAAAATCCTACACGGTAGACGTGGGGGTTGACAGACTCTGGAAGCGCCACATAGACCAACTTAGAAAAAGGGTAGTCGGCGAAGCAAACATCAATTTAGACATCTCCGAACCTAACTACAACAACTTTCCCAAAACAGCTAACTCAAGCCCGGGTTCGCGAGAATACTTAGCTGACAAGCCCTGGTTCCAGCGCTGCCCCAGCGAGTCGCCACTCCCAGCTGGGGATAACCACGCCCCGGACAAAATCCAGGAGGTTCCATTGGCGGAGCCGGGAGAGACAGAAAGTCCCTCCGACCAGCTCGATGCCCCACCAAACACTGAACTGCGCAGGTCAACTAGGACGAGAACTCGGCCTGGGCACCTGCGAGATTTTGTGTGCACTTATGTAAATATTTGAATGTTAGTGCCTTCTGGGAAGGGAAGGGTGTTATGTATTGATACTTTTCAGCGGGAAATTCAAACCTGCTTAAGTTTCTGATTGGCTGACAGCCCCTCCTGGATTGTATATAAGGAGGGCTGCAGCCTCTGAGTTTTTGCTGAAGTCTTACTGTATATTAAAGAGCTGTTGTCACTTGCTTGGTTGTGCCTCTCGTTATTCCCGAACCACTTCAGCTAGTTCAGGAAAAACTGTGAAAACATGACTGAGGCAAAATATGGCAACACTGTTCAAAGTCAAGATCTGTTTTCTCTTGTTCCAGAATTCAGGACAGAACAATGGCTCTAAATTTCAGAAAAATAAATTCTAGTAAACCACTAGGAAAATGTTCCTAACAGTAAACATAGTTTGATAGAAGAACCAATGATAAAGAGATTTGTGGGTCCTCTTTCCTGGATGTATTTAAGAAGAGGCTAACCATCCATCAACAAGCCTTTAATTTGGGTCCCCACACTGAGCAAGGGGATGGATTATATGGCATAATTGAGCCAGTCCTGTGGCTCCTTCTGTGTTATTCCAACTCAGGCAATGAAACTAATTTGGCAAAGAGTAGCTCAGTTAAGCATTTTCATTGATTCAGAATTATAGAATCATAAAATAAGAGTTGGAGATAATGTAGTCCAAAATTTCCCAACCTTGGTAACTTTCTGAGGAGTGGCATTCAGTACCCAGAATTCCCTAGCCAGCATGGCTATTGCTGAGAATTCTTGGAGTTGAAGTCAACATTTCTAGAATTTGCCATAGTTGGGGAACACTGATCCAGTCCAAGCCCTTACCATATGCACTAATCAGTACCAACAGATGGCTGCCCAGCCTTTCAAATACCCCCACCGAAGAGTATCATCACCTCCCAAGGCAATCTAATTCATTCTTGAAAAGAACTTGCCAGCAGGACATTTTTCCTGATGTCCACCTGAAATCTACTTCTTTATAGCTTAGACTCAGTTATCCTCTCTGTCAGGGTTCCAAGTAATAATCCCATATCAAGCAAAACTCCAAGGCAGGTGAATTCCTCAAAGAATAGCTTTATTGGAAATATCATATTGGCACATATCTGGTGAAAATCGACTCTGAAGGTTCCCGCGGTTTTCACCTAATTAAAAGAGAAAGTTTTCCTACAACCCCAAACAGTCACATGGTCCAATCAAGACCCTGTCTAGTTGTCTGGTGACCTCACTCCTCCTTCCACGGTCCAGGTGTGAGAACGTCCTTGGTTCCCAAGAGAAAGTATTTTATTTTGGCTACACAACCCCAACTATCTCTAATCCCCCCTTGCTATCCCTCAGCTCCAGCGTGGCAACACTGAAGCTCCAAGATGGCTCTGGTCAGGTCAGCTTCAGGGTTGACAGGCTGCCCCCCCTCAGTTGAAGAAAACTTCCTACAAGACAAAACATACAAGGAGAAGTTAGTCAAGGCTCAACTCAACCCCCCCCCCTTCCTCCTCCCAGTGGTCCCTTAGGTTTCTGGGGGAAATCACTATGAAACTGTTTGACCAGCCTATCTGCCTTCACATCCCAGCTCTTGACCCATGTGGCCTCAGATAGGGGATATCCCTTCCATTGCACAAGGTACTGCAATTGGCGCCTATGCAATTTTGAATCCAGAATTTTCTTTACCTCATAATGTGTCTCCCCTGCACCACTATTGGTTTTGGGGCTGCCTGATCTACCGGTCTGATCAGGGAGCCTACCGCTGGCTTTAACAAGACCAGATGCACTTTCCCTAGCAGGTGAGGGAGGCCAAGGTGTACCGTAACTGGGTTAATTACTTTCACTATCGGGAAAGGCCCTATGAACTTAGGTCCTAGCTTTTTGCACAGGAGTTTTAGCCTTAGACATTTGGTTGAGAAGTAAATTTTGCTTCCAACCCGGAACGGCTCTTGGGGGCTGTGGTGCTTGTCAGCTTGTGCTTTATGAGTTTTTGCCGCTTCTCGCAAAGCCGACTTGGTATTTTCCCACCCCTCCTTCAGGGACTCCATCCACTCATTTAGTGACATGGAGGAGGTGGGCTCCCTAGGGAGCTCAGGCATGGGGATGAATTTCATGCCACTGGTGACCTGAAAAGGGGTCAGGGTGGTGCTGTGCATTGCCGTTCACTGAGGTAAGCCACCTCAGTGAATGGCAATAACTCTGCCCAGCTGGACTACTGGTAATTGACATAGTACCTTAAGTACTGCTCTATCATGGTGTTTGTGCATTCTGCGGCCCCATTGGTACTCAGAGGGAAAGCTGAGCTAAGTCCCTGCGAGGACCCAATGGACCTAATGAACTCCCTTCAGAATTTTGCTGTTTCCAAACAGCAAAATTCAGGGAGCTCCACAATGAAGTCCATGGCAATCTCCTCCCAAGGCCTGGAGGAGTTTGCCACCTGCTGCAGTAGCCCTGGGGGTTTTCCTGGCCTTTTCTTCATGGCTGTGAAAGTGGCACAGCTCTTGACATAGTCAATGTTGTTTTTCATTTTTGGCCACCAAAACTGTCTCTGGCCCAAGTGCAGGGTCTTTAAGTAGCCAAAGTGCTCCACCTGCTTAGACTCATGACTTTGCTGAAGAACTTGGAGTTGCAGGCTTGTGAGGACGTACAACCAAGAGCCTTGGTGGTGCAGCAGACTAAGTGCTGTTATGTAGCACGTAGCTGCCAGCTGCCTGCAATTAGTGCGAGTTCAAATCTCACCAGGCTCAAGGTTGACTCAGCCTTCCATCCTTCCGAAGTAAGTAAATTGAGGACCCGGATTGTGGGGGCAATAAGCTAACTTTGTAAAAACACCGCTTATGGGGGGCCAAAAGCCCTAATAAGCAGGTATATACAAAAGAATGAAGGCTATTGCTATAAGTGCATTGTAAGCCGCCCTGAGTCTTCGGAGAAGGGTGGCATATAAATTGAACTAATAAATAAATAAATAAACTTTGAGCCTTTCCAGGCTAGTCCATCTCTTAGGGTCAGTGCCTCCTTGTTTTCATTGTACCACAGGCCGGCTGGCAGTTTGTTTCTCAGTCTTTTGGTCACCCCACCCCTGCCTGTAGCTCCCTGTCATCTGGCTTGCCCACAGGTTGTGGCTTGTGAGGCAGGCTGAGGGGAGGGAAGGAGTCATGGCATGGACCACCTTTTCACGTCTGCTGTCGTATTGTGGTTTGCGTGACAGAGCATCTGTCAGGAGGTTCCCCCCCCCAGGGATGTACTTAAGCTCGAAGTTGAACCGCTTGATGTACTGTGCCCAGTGAACTTGCTTTGGGGAAAGCCTTCATGGGGTTTTTAGTGCCGCTAGGTTCTTATGGTCAGTCCACACTTCAAACGGGACGTGACTGCCCACAAGGAAGTGTCTCTAGCTTAGCAGGGCCCAACAGACCATGTAGGCATTATTATTTATTAATTATTTATTAATTCAATTTGTATGCCACCCCTGTCCGAAGACTCAGGGCGGCTTCCTTCTTCCACACAGCCTTTCGGTCTCTGTCAATTTTTTGGAGGTGTATGTGCAGGGTTGCAGGTTTCCATCTGTGTCCTTTTGAAGAAGAACTGCCTCAACGGCCACATCACTGGAGTTAGCTTGGATGATGAAGGGCTGTTCTGGATTGGGGTGCTTGAGGATTGGCTCCTTGGCAAACAGGGCCTTCAGCATCTCGAAATCCCACTGGCATTTTAAGGTCCAGTTTAGGGGTTGGCCTGGGTGTGGTTGCTGCAGACCCCCACCCCCCATTTTTAATAGTTCGGTGATGGGCAGGATGATTTCCGTGAAGAAGGGGATGAATTGCTGGTAGAAGTTGGCGAACCCCAAGAAGCTCTGAAGCTGTTTTTGGGTATGAGGGGGTTGCCAGTCTAAGACTGCTCCAACTTTAGCTGGGTCCATTTCCACCCCCTCCTTTGACACTCGGTAGCCCAGGTAGTCCAGGCTTGACTTGTGGAATTCACATTTTGACAGCTTCATGTATAGCTTAGCTGCGAGGAGTTTTTTCAGGACTTGGTGCACCAGTTTGACATGCTCTTCTAGGGTTTCAATGAAAATGAGAATATTGTTCAAGTACACGAGGACTCCTTTATACAGGTGTTCATGCAGCACCTTGTTTATTAACTGCATGACGACAGCAGAGGCTCCTTGTAATCCAAGAGGCATTACTTTGAATTGGAAGCTGCCTAAAGGGCAGTTAAAGGCAGTCTTCCACTTGTCACCTTCCTTTATCCCCACCCTATAGTAAACCTCCCGCAGGTCTAGTTTGATAAGCACCTTCCCTTTTGCTAGGTGGGCTAGCATGTCCTTCATGAGGGGCAGTGGGTAGATGTTTTCCACGCACACTGCATTAATATCCCTAAAATCAATGCATAAACCCACTGACCCATCTTTCTTCTATTTGAAGAGGACTGGGGCGGCTACTCTGGATTTAGCCAGTTGTATAAATCCTCAGGCCAAGTTAGTATTTATGTAGTCCCTTAATTTAGTCCTCTCTTGGAGTCATGGAGTACATCTTCGGCTTGGGCAGTTTGGCCCCTGGCACGAACTCTATGACACAGTCTGTGGGGCCGTGAGGAGGTAGGGCATTGCATTCCTCCTCACTAAACACTTCTGCCAAGTCACGGTACTCTCTGGGGACTTGGGGGCTTCCTGGTTGTGTCTCTGCAGTAGCAGCTGTCTTTTCTCTCTCTAGCAGCCTGACTATTCCTTCCCCTGCAGGGTCAGGAGGGGGGAGGAGACCTAGTCCCAGCTTTATTTTCTGGTAGCCGTCTTCCCACAAGATGGTCAGACCCAATTTGTCCAGCCATGCCAGCCCCAGGATGATCATTTCAGTCACTTTTGGCGCCACCATGAACTGGATGAGCTCCCAGTGGTGGCCTATCTCTAACTGTATGGGTTTGGTGACCAGGGCGGCAGGGGTTCCCCCAATTAGTGACCCATCCACTTGTTCAAAGTGTATGGGGCTGGCTAGGGCTTTGTCTGGATGCCTAGCTTCTGACAGAGAGGGAGGCTGATCAGGCAATGGGTGCATCCCGTGTCTATGATGGCCTCTACTTCACCCTGGGCTCCTGTCTTGGGCACTACTAGTCTTGACTTGATAGCGAATGGATGGATGTTTTTACTTACCATCGGGTCATCCTTGCTTTCGTCATCGCTGTCGCCTGCTGCCAGCAGTGGTGCCTCTTGAGCCGGAGTTTCCCCCTCCATTTCAGGAGGAGGGGAGACCTCAACGGCCTGACGGACAAACTTCCCCTTCTCTGTGGGTCTCTGCGGCAGCTTTTTGGGTTTGGCCAGTGCAGGGGTCCTTGGCTGGGGGATGGGAGCTGGTGCCAGGCATTCTGATGCTCAATGACATTGTTGACCGCACTGAAAGCATTTGATTGATGTCATTGAGGTCCCCCTGGGCTGCTCTTCTGTTTGACAGGAAATGGGTCACCTGCCCAGGTGCCTCTTGGGTTTCTTCTCCAGTGTCTCTTTTGGGTGCGGGTGAAGCTCAATGTCCATGGCCACTGCCATCCACTATCAGTCGTGGATGTGGTCTGGGATGCCTCGGCAGATGCAGGCATTGTGGAGCTCCAGGTCCAGGCCCTCTTTAAAGAAGTGGACTAGGAGGTGTTCCGGCCAATACTGCAGTTTCCTGCCAAGCCTCCGAAACTCCCCAACATACTCTTTAGCCGGGTGGCCCCTCTGCCTGAGCACTTTAATCTCTGCCTCTGCTTCTTTGCCCTGGGCCGTGTCCTCAAATCTTTTCCTCAGCTCCTGCAGGAACTTATCAATGTTTTCTAGCTCCGGAGCTCCTTCGTCGTGGAGTTGGGTCACTCATTCCGCAGCCTCTCCCTCCAGGTTCTCAGTGATGGCTGTGATCATTTCCTGGTCGCTAGATGTGATGACCCAGGGCATGGCACAGAGATAACACAAACAGCTGGCAGTTCAAACAGCCCGTTTATTGCTCCAAATCTCCCCAAATGCTCCCACATTACTGGCAAGTCCTAAAGCAGAGTGAGAACAAACCCCCACACAAACCTCAAACAGCCTCTGGCTGCAATTAGTCCAGCCCAGCGCTGTCTGCACCAAGGCTGCACGGCAATAAATCCCAAATGTATTTGGCAAAACAAGAACCAAGCAAGGAGATCAGGGAGCAGAAAATCCAGATAATTAGTCCAGAATGCCAACAAGGAATGCAAGGACTCTTGGCAAGTTCAAAAGTCAGCACACAAAACTTCAGGAACTCAGTTTTTGTTCCTGACAAATGCCCCTCCACATGGCATCTCCTTAAATCCCATTCCCCAGATGATCCTGGTGAAGCTGGGTGGGGCACTCTCCTCGCACGTGGCCTTCTCCACCTGCACTGATCCTGCCTTCTCTGCACTCTCCTAGCCCTTGCATCAGGAGGGGGTGGTTTTTGCTCCTCGTCTGAGCTCTGTCTCTCCTCCCTGCCTGCAGGCCTTGTTAATTCCGAACAGCCTTGCCTGGACTGACTCTGCCCTTCCCCAGTTTCCTCCAAGGCTAACAGAGCTGTCCTCTCACTCGCTGTCAGTTCTTGTTCCAGCTCATCTTCCGCTGCAGATTCAGACTCCGACGGGGGCATGACACTAGAGTAGTTTTCACCATACTGGTCAATGTGACCCCACACCCGGTTCAGGTAGAAGGCCAACTTGTCCAAGCTCCCATTGAAAGCCACTCTGAAGCATGGTGGGGTGGCAGGCCAGGCTGGAAAAGGAGGAGACGGCAGTGGGGGAGCCGGGTCAGACATGCACTGAGCTTGGACCAGTGGTGAAATCTGAAAATTTTCCCTACCGGTTCTGTGGGCGTGGCTTGGTGGTGGTGGGGTCCTGTGACTGAGTGGGCATGGCCAACTTGACATCACTCACAGCCACGCCCACTCAGTCACATGACCCCCACCATCAAGCCATGCCCACAGAACCCGGTAGAATTTTTTTTTAATTTCTATTTTCTGTTCTGCCTATTTTCCCCTGTTGCAAGATTCCTGCAGCCACAACCTCTTTTTTCCGGTGCTCCTGAAGGCAGTTCTTGTGGTGAAAGATGCAGCGGCTGCAGGCTTCTTGTAGCGAAACTTACCAGAGTCGCGCTCCCCTTCTTAAACGCACCGCCATCGCCGCCCTGTTCCATGCGCTGGCCGCGCATGTGCACACCCTTACCTGCTGCTGCTGAATGATGAATGAATAAATAAATGGTGTGTGCATGCACAGCCAGCACATGGAACAGGGCAGCGATGGCAGCGACACGTTTAAGAAGGGGAGCGTGGCTCCAGTAAGTTTTGCTACAAGAAGCCTGCAGCCACTGCACCTTTCAGCACAAGGAGCACCTCCAGGCACACCAAAAAAAAGAGGCTGCGGCTGCAGTCATCTCGCGACAAGGGGGGCGAGATGCGGGCTGGCAGGGAGCCCAGTGGCGATGTTTCAGCCCTGGCTTGCCTTCCCTGGCAGCCAGCCGTGGGAGGAAGGTAAGGCCACAAAGGGAGAGTGGGCAGTGGGTGGCAGCTCTGGGTCAAGGCCGGAGCCAGGGAATGGTGCATTCCCTAACCCGGTCGAGGTGGGAGGCAAGCGGGCGGTGGCTCTAGGGAAAGGCCAGAGCCAGGGAATGGTGCATTCCCCAACCCGGTCGAGGCGGGTGGCAGCTCCGGAGCCTCAGGGAATCACATGTCCCTGGGCCCCGGCCCCCAATCCAAGGTTAAAGGCGAGTGGGCGGCATGCATTGCTTACCTTTGGTGAGCTGAGCAGGCGACTGGCGAGGCGAGTAGCTGGGGAACTTATATAGGGCAGGGGTGGGTGGGACCAGAAGTCGGCAAACGGGCCATTTCCAGCCTCTGGAGGGCCTCCGGGGGGGGAGGCCGTTTTCACCCTCCCCAAGCTCCTAGAAAGGTTTTGGAGCCTGGGGAGAGAGAAAAACAGGCCTACCGGGCCCACCGGGCCATCACGTGCCAGAAGTGGGTGGGGGAGTGGGGGGGTCACACGCACATGCACAGGGGCGGGGCACATAGAATTATGGGTGTGGGCATGCATGCACACGACCCCCCCCCCTTTCCTGGCACGCGATGGCAAAAAGGTTAGCCATCACTGTCCTAGGACTGCTGTGTTCAAGTCAGGTTGACCTGATTCAATGCCCCAATTCTCCAACTTCAGAATTACAAGAATAACAACAACATTCAGTGATACAGTTACAATCAGAGAACCAACACAAACTGGAGAGTGTGAAGTTGCACAGCTTCTTTTGGGATCTTCAGATGGAATAAGAGAGGCCACCACTCAGGCCGGAAAGACCAAAAAATTGCTACTCCTGCAACGAGAAAAATCACAAACAAAACCCATTCATACCACAATGACATCATCAGTTTTTGGAAACGTTCATTCTCAGATGGTCTCCAGGAATCACTTGACACTTATTAAGTAATACAGACATTTTGGGCAAATTTCCCTCCCACCTGACATAAATCTAAGGTGTTCAGATCTTGCTGTGCCAGCCACTCTCAAATACAAGCCTTACATGAGTACATTAAACTGATTACAATATAAATGAGACAGGAAAGAAAACCTTACAATGAATTTCCACTGTTATGTCCTTATAAGGACATCAGCCCGGATTGGCTGCCAGCCATCGGGCGGGAAAGTTTGAATCACTGTCAGGGGCGGTGCGACTGCCGGAGCGAATATAAGGAGAGCTCCGGCAGCGCGCAGCCAGTCTTCTTTCTCTGTTCTAAATAAAGTTACTAATGTAACGAGCTGGTCGCGTCTTCCTTTTCCTGCGCTGATCTAACACTGGCGACGAAGGACTAGAGCAAGAGACGAACCTCGTGGCGCCAAGCCAACAAGACCAAGACACCGGCACCTGAAACCACCGTAGGCATTTCCGTACGCATGGCATCCGCTGAAGTCACTTTGCCAGCCCTTGTTCCTTTCCGCCCAGGGAAGGACAAGTGGAAATCCTACGTGGTCAAATTTCGGCAATACCTGAGAGGCAACAACATCAGGGATGCCGACGATGACCGAAAATAGGGCATTTTCCTGGCTAACTGTGGCTCCGAAGTCCTGGACATGGCAATCGACCTCGTAGCACCACGAGACATCGAAGAAGTGCCATGGACGGACCTGCTGCAGATCCTGGAGGACCACTATGCCCCAACTGGAACACCAGTGGCGAACCGTTTCACCTTCCATCAGAGGGACCAGAAGGAAGGTGAGACCATCAAAGAATTCGTGGCTGCCCTGCGCCAAATCGCAGCCAGCTGCGAGTTTGACCACGTGGACAACGCCATCGCTGACCGCGTCGTTTTCGGCATGAGGGACAGAGGCCTGCAAAAGAAATTCCTGAGCAGGAAGAAACTCGTGCTCAAGGATGTGGTGGAGGAAGCCACCGCATCCGAAATCTCGGAGAAAGCGGCAGCCGCAGTAAGCAGAGCGAAGGGAATCCACAAGATTCGCTCCACAAAACAATTGTCGACTGAGGATTCCACAGCTGGATCGGAATCGGAGGAGGAGTCCACCGTCCACAAAGTATCCAGACCCCCAAGGCGGGAAACCGCCCAAAGAAGTTACAAGGGGGAGCGCTGTGCCAGCTGCAGAGGGGACCATGCCAGGGCAACCTGCAAGTGGAGAGATGCGACCTGCAGACGCTGCAACAGAAGGGGTCACATCGCGGAAGCTTGCAGAGCCGAGGAACCAGCCCCAGAACCCTCCAGCCACCGTCCCCGCGAAAATCGGAAAGAGTACCAGAGATCATCCAAACGGTCCTCTGGCCCATCTAGACGCAGAGACGATGAATTTCCCCGGAGCGGAGTGGTCCACCAGACGACCATCGCCCACACAAACTCGGACAATGCCATCAAGTTCCACGTGACCATCCACGTGGAAGGTTCACCCTGCTCAATGGAGGTAGACTTGGGATCAGTCTACTCCATTATGGATTGGCACCAGCTGAAGCGCCTGCAACCCAGCATCAGCAAGCGAGACCTGAAGCCACTACACTCCAAGCTCGTCGATTTTGGGGGAAACCCCATCGGAGTCTTAGGAAGAGCCAACATCCGAGTCGCCTACAACGAGTTCCAAGGCAAGCTTCCCATCACAGTCGTGGAGAACAGCCGACTGAACCTGCTAGGAGTGGAGTGGTTTAAGCCGCTGGGGCTACCAATCGGAGGCATACATCAAATTCGCAGGGATGAACTCGACAACCTCATCGAAGAGTTCAAAGAAGTCTTCGATGGTAAACTGGGGAAATTTGTGGGGAGGCCAATCTCATTTAATCTGGACAAGGGAATCACCCCAATTAGGCTGAAGCCTCGCCGGGTTCCATTTGCCCTGCGGCCCAAAGTAGACGAGCAGCTGGATAAGCTGATCGCCCAGGGCGTCCTGGAACCGATCGATCATGCCTCATGGGAGACCCTCATTGTGACCCCACTGAAGCATGATGGGTCTGTGCGCATCTGCGCCGACTATCGTTGTACCATCAACAAGGCGTTGGCACAGAGCACATACCCAGTCCCAGTGGTGCAACATCTGCTGCATTCCCTGGGAACTGGCTCAATTTTTGCAAAACTGGACCTGGCCCAGGCTTACCAGCAACTGCCAGTGGACGAAAAAACGGCGGAGGCACAAACAATAGTCACACACAGGGGGGCATTCAAATGCAACCGTCTCCAGTTTGGAGTCAGCGCTGCCCCCGGCATCTTCCAATCAATGATGGAACGCCTCCTCCAAGGCGTTCCAGGGGTGGTGCCATACTTTGACGATGTACTAATCTCCGGGGATTCACAGGCACAACTCCTTGAAAGGCTCAGGCTTGTCCTGCAGCGCTTCAAGGCCAAGGGCTTGAGAGTCAGGAGAGATAAATGCATCCTAGGAGTACAGGAAGTCGAGTTCCTGGGCTATCTCATAGATAGCACTGGCATCCACCCCACCAAATCAAAAGTGAAAGCAATCCATGAAGCTCCGAGCCCCAAAAACAAAACGGAACTTCAGGCATTCCTTGGGTTGCTCAACTTCTATGCAATGTTTCTTAAACAGAAAGCCACAGTTGCTGAGCCACTCCACCGCCTGCTGGGGAAAGCGGCTTCCTGGAAGTGGGGCCAAGAAGAGGAAGCAGCATTCCGGGCCGTGAAAGGACTTTTAACTTCCAAAAGTGTCCTCATCCAGTACAATGAGACGCTCCCCATTAAGCTAACCTGTGATGCGTCACCTTACTGGGTGGGGGCAGTCCTCAGCCACGAACTGCCCAACGGCTCCGAAGCCCCAATAGCCTACTTCTCGAAGACCATGTCCGGCGTGGAACGCAACTACAGCCAGCTGGACAAAGAAGCCCTGGCCATCATTGCAGGAGTGAAACGCTTCCATGAATACCTCTACGGGAGAAGTTTCACCATAGTAACCGACCACAAGCCACTCCTGGGGCTCCTCGCAGGCGACCAACCCATCCCGACCTTCATGTCCCCGCGGATGACGAGATGGGCCATCTTCCTAGCCGGCTACTCCTATAGGCTCGTGCACCAGCCAGGCACAGCCATAGGAAACGCCGACGCGCTGAGTAGATGCCCATTGAAGGATCCAGTAGAAGACCCAGCCCCCACGCTCCACCTCTTCCACATAGACGATGACGCCAGCTGTCCAGTCTCATCCGCAGATGTGGCCGTCCACACCCAAAAGGACTCCACACTCCGCCAAGTGAAGTCCTGGGTCCTCAGAGGGTGGCCATCTGAGAAGACGGAGGAAATGTTCAGCCCATTCGTCAGGAAGCAGAAGGAGCTGTCCACAATGAAGGGCTGTTTGCTATGGGGAGACAGGGTGCTGATTCCAAGCACTCTGCAACGGCGGGCGCTAGAGACATTACACAAAGGGCACCCAGGCATCGTCCGCATGAAGGCCCTGGCATGGAGTTACGTCTGGTGGCCCTCACTGGACAGAGACATCGAAGAATGGGTCTCCAGATGTGACCCATGCCAAGAAGTACGCCCAGCGCCGCCACAAGCCGAAACAGTGAAGTGGGAGACCCCCAGCAACCCCTGGTCGAGGATCCATATCGACTTCGTGGGTCCGATGCAAGGGCGCCACCTCCTCATCGTCGTAGATGCCTTCTCCAAGTGGCTCGAGGTGGTACCCATGGCATCTACCACAACGGAAGCGACGATCCGGGCCCTGCGCCGCCTTTTCGCCACCCATGGACTACCGGATGTGCTGGTCTCCGACAACGGCCCCCAACTCACATCCCTGGCCATGGAGGCATTCCTGGCAGGACTGGGCATCCGCCATGCCCTGTCCGCCCCGTACAGGCCGGCTGGGAACGGACAAGCGGAACGAATGGTGAGACTCACCAAGGAGGCACTCACCAAGATGGGCACGGGAGACTGGCAGGAAAGAATAGACAACTTCCTCCTCACCCAGCACATCACGCCGCATGCCACCACCCACAAGAGCCCGGCCGAGCTGTTGACGGGCAGAAGGTTGAGGTCACCATTGGACCGGCTAAACTTCAACGGCTCTCCTAAGTGGCTGAAGGGGAAGATAGACAACACAACCGG
Organism: Pituophis catenifer annectens; assembly: GCF_029215685.1. Taxonomy (NCBI): domain Eukaryota; kingdom Metazoa; phylum Chordata; class Lepidosauria; order Squamata; family Colubridae; genus Pituophis; species Pituophis catenifer. Next base: position 73,376,174 of record NW_027256885.1, read on the forward strand.
CCCAAAGTTCTACACCGTGGAGCTGGAAGATGGACAGGTCTGTAGACGTCACATCGACCAGCTCCGGAAAAGGTGGGGGGGAGCGCAAGAAAACCAGCCTGACGAGGGAGGCCTACAACACCCCGAAGAGGTAGGCCTGCAACACCCCGACGAGGTAGGCCTGCAACACCCCGACGAGGTAGGCCTACAACACCCCTGAAAGGTAGGCCTACAACACCCCTGCGAGGTAGGCCTACCACACCCCGACGAGGTAGGCCTACCAAACCCCGGCGAGGCAGACCACCGCCACCCTGACGAGACTGGCCAAGCACACTACCAGGCGCTAACACACCGACAGTCCAGAGCGGTAGACCGGGGCCAGCCGCATGGGGGATGGCAACACCAACCCAGCGAGGTGGGTATCCGGCACGACAGGGCGAGGGACTACCAAACCAGCCCACGAGTAGACCGGGACCTGCCCAGAGCGGAAGCATCGCACCCCGCCAGCGAAGGCAACCCACGTCAGCCCTGCCAGGGAGACCTCCACTCCAGGCGAGTAGACCCATGGGTGAGGGTGGCACATGACTCCCCGGCGAGAGGGACCCCCGCCCAGCACAGAAGACAGCCCGGCAACAACAACCCAGCCCAGATGACCCCAGCCACCAACCCGCGGTAGACCAGGGACTAGGGCGAAGGGAAAGCCGACAACAACCCAGCCAGGGAGGCCTGCGCCACCCCGGCAGGGGAGACCTCCGCCAACCCGCGGAGGTAGCCCCACAACGACATCCCGACCAGGTCGACCACCGCTGACCCGACGGGGTAGGCCAACGCCAGCCCGACCAAGGGGACCTGCGCCACCCCTGCGAGGTCAGACAGCACGACACGAGCCAACACCACCCACCGCTGGCAGACCGGACCCAAGGGCACCGATCCGAACCACCCCCCAGACGACAACGAGCCGAACCGCAGCCGAACCGCAGCGGCCGGGAGACCGGGGAGGAGCAAGTGACAACCTGGGACTTACCGAGACTCAGACGCTCTTCCCGGGTCGGAACCGAGCAGCCTCGACGAGACGATAGATCCACAGGCCAGGAGGAAGACCACCAGAACCAGCCATCCAAGGTCTGCGGTCCGGCCGGAGGCGCTGGGGGTGACCCCGCACACTCGCCAGCCGAACCGAGCCCAGTTCCGGGGAGGGAACCAGGAGACACAGGAGCCCCGTCCGTCCGGGTCGGGGACGAGGAAGAAGTGAGACTGCGCAGGTCAACTAGGGTGCCGAGGCATCCTACGTACCTGCGTGATTACGTGACTTTTATTGATGAACATTGACTGTTTCCGGACTAAGAGGGGAGGAGTGTTATGTCCTTATAAGGACATCCGCCCGGATTGGCTGCCAGCCATCGGGCGGGAAAGTTTGAATCACTGTCAGGGGTGGTGCGACTGCCGGAGCGAATATAAGGAGAGCTCCGGCAGCGCGCAGCCAGTCTTGTTTCTCTGTTCTAAATAAAGTTACTAATGTAACGAGCTGGTCGTGTCTTCCTTTTCCTGCGCCGATCTAACATCCACCCTCCCCGCATAGTCTTTCCAGCTGTTTTCTGAGGATTGAAAAGAGTTTTTCGGTCATTACTTGTCCATTTCAGGGTCCTTTCTTTCATGTCTGCTGGGTGACATGCTTGGTGGTAAGGCTGGTCAGTCAGGCTTGGGAAGGTCTGCTCCACTCTGGTTGCTGTGATGACTTTCAGTGGAGGCTGGATCCAAACCCAATTACTGGCTCAAATGGATGGAATGTCTCCTCTGGGGGAAGCATCTGGACCCATGTGTTCTGCTTCTACAGGTTTGAGTCATCTGTGCAGGGCTGAAAGACATGAGAATGGGGTCCCCTCCTCCCTTTCTGGGTGAGGGAAGGCATTGTTGGAAGATTGGGGGGGGGTCAAGTGGGGGAGAATAGATAGCTTGCAGGCAGAACTTGAAAAGAAACAACAACACATCAGTATTGCAGGTTCTAAACAGATAAACTGGTACAATATGGGGATATCCCAGATGAGAAAAGGTAGCTGGATTCACACACTTCAGGAAGAAGATGAAAAGGTAAGTACAGAGAAGAAAAAGTTGAATTCTGTTCTTCACCCTGTCTAGGTAGCCAGACCAAACTGGGCGGAGTCATTTTCCTTCTTTTCAGTGCTTTTAACTCTTTTCTAACAATTTAAAATTCATATCTCTAGGGATCAGACATTGAACAGTTGTCAGACATTGAACAGTTGCAAGTCATACACACACACAAAAAAAACAAGGACAAAGAGGGGATAACAGAACTGGGGGGGGAGAGATTTACAGACAAATCTCAGTTAAATTAGGGAAGGCAAAAATCTTAACAAACATACCACGTGGTTGCATAGAAGACAGAGAAAGAGACAAACAAACAACAAAAACCCCAACACCCTCCCTTTTCTTCATGTGTAGAACTTGTTCACTAACAAATTTTACATTTTGCATATTTGTCATAATCCACAGTATCAGAAACTTCCAAAAAAGAGCCTTGATAGTACAGTGGTCTAAGCATCCTGTTATTAACACAGCTGCCTGCAATTACTTGGTTCGAATCTCTCCAAGGCTCAAGGTTGACTCAGCCTTCCATCCTTTCTAAGGTAGGTGAAATGAGGACCCAGTTTGTGGGGGCAATAAGCTGACTTTGTATAAATATACAAAAGTATGAAGGCTATTGCTTAACGCATTGTAAGCCGCCCTGAGTCTCCGGAAAAGGGCGGCATATAAATCAAATTAAAAAAAAAAAAACCAAAGCACATCATATTTTAGCAAAATCAACATTTGCCCTACTTGCTCACACTTTTTCTAACTCTTTCTTCTCACCTAACATTAAACCTTCAGTTCAGCTAAATTAGTGCCTCAAGCTTCAAATTCAAAGCTTGATTTAAGGCATTTGTACAGACCAACTTAACTTTCTACTTTCTTCCAAAACTTCTTCTCTTACCTTCTACCACTTTCTCTTCCCATCTATAAACAAATTAACCCCTTCTCAGCATCAATATCCGATCGTCCTTCTAAATCTCCTCTTAAAACTGAGCTGGATTCAAATGAACATAAGCATACTCTCATCAAGATCACCCTCACTTGAGGAGGGGCACTAGGGCTCCTCCAAAAGTCAACTTTCTGCTTTCCCTCACTAATACTGCCATAGCTGCCACTGCTTGAACACAATCTGGCAATCCTTAACAGACAGGATCTAACATTTTAGACAGACATGCCACTGACTCTCCCTTTCTACATATTGTAATTTCTAACTCATCTCTATAACAATTCCTAAAAGGGCAACAACTTGTGCTGCTAACAAACAAACAAACAAACAAACATGCCATAGGATGGAGCACCTTGTCTGCTAAGTATTCAAAATGCACAGACATAAAGACATAAAAGAGTAAGAAAAACAGCTTCAAAAATAAAACAAACAATCTAAATGAGGTATTTGGAGCCAATACTCTGAAATATAATTGGGTATTTAAGCATTTGAAACCTCAAAAATTTCCAGAAGGAAAAGAAAATCAAAATTGTATTCAGAGCCAAAAACAGTGCAACTGCAAAGGCAGGTATCAGATGTCACCCTTTACCCCGCCCTTCTCAGGCTGGCTCAGCAGAGAGAAAAAAAAATGGTGAAAAGAAAAACCCGTAGCCCTCCCCCACTTTCTCCTAAAAGAATGGGGAGGGAGAAATACAGGGAGGAAAAATGTTTAAACTACACAGAATTCTCACTTCCTTTCACCTCTCAGTGTCCTTTCAACAAAAGAACCCTCTCTGGATTTCTCTCTAGACTCAACAACTCACAGACATTTTCCACAAATTTCTCTCCCACATCCTCCATGGGATCTTTACTTACTTCACAACAACAACAAAAAAAAAACCTTGCAATTTACTGTTTATACAAAAGGGAATCTCTCTGAGTGTGTGTGTGTGTGTGTGTCAACACACAGGCATTCACAGGTCTCAGGATGACTTCGCCTTATCACTCCTTATGAGCAGTGGTGGGATTCAGTTTTTTTAACAACAGGTTCTGTGGGCGTGGCTTAGTTGGGGGTGTGGCTTGGCAATCATGTGACTGGGTGGGCATGGCTAGCTGGTCACGTGACTGTGTAGGCGTGGCTAGCTCATCATGTGACCGGGTGGGCGTGGCTATGTGCATAGGGACTACTCAGAGGGCTGAAAAAAGTCATTTCTTTTATTGAAAAAGTTTTCAAATACAAGTTTTTCCCCCTTTCCCCCCCTCTTCCCTAACCCCCCCTCACCACCCATCCCCCCCGTGACTTCTTCTTCACAACAATAAGCTAATTCATAATTAATTACATAATATTTTACCATGCCCTTACTCACTCCTCAAAGTACTGACCCTTAGCATAATATTCTTATAACTCCGCTTTTCTCCGCTTTTCGCAATAATCTACCCTTTTTCTCCTCCCCCAAACTTATAAAATATTATTATTATTACAACAACATAACCTTTAATCTTTTATATATATTAATATAACGTTTCAAAGCAGCCTTCTCCAAATTTAACATTTATTCAGTTCTATCCAATTCTTCCACTCCCCAAAATATATGACTTAAAAATCCTTTTTCTTAAACTAATCAATCACTAAACTAGCCTATTTCAACCCAATTTCCTACAAGATTACGATACACTACAATTCTAAATATAATCCACTGCCCACTCTGCTAAAATATACATATGTCTATATATACATTCCATTTTATAAAAAGAGAAAAGACAATAACTTTAAATTTATAATTTATAAATTTATAAATCCATTTAGTATCTTCTTTGATGTCTTTCCACTAGATTGTTAAATCCATCATCCATAATAGGGTAACATAGCATCCTGGTGCAACAGTTTATTCAAAATCTTCAGTCATCTTCTGCCCCCATCAATAATGAATATCCTCATGTATATATAAAAGTAAAAACAACCACCCGAGTGACATTATAATTATATTCCATATAGTTGTAATTGTGGTTTTCATCAGGATTATAAATTCCCATCATCTTAGTGGGTAACAGCCAGATCTTCTGCATGCCCCAGCATAACTCTCTTGCCTTGTAACTCAAAATAGTTATAATATATTTATCGGTAAAAGAAATCCAAAATAGATAATTCAAATCCAACAATGTAAGGCTCTTTCCACATCCCAAAATCACGGCATTGCAGAGATCTGCCACTTTCCTCAAGATAGTATTAAACGATAATTCGCCTCCAATATCTTTTCACATATTCATTTATTTTTTAAAATCCCTGGCTTCACTGTTGCTTGGTTTAGAAACTACTATTTCTACGAGATCTGTTTCTTTTCTTTTTCTTTTGCGGGTTGCATTTCCATCCAGATTTCCTTCCTACAAGTTGTATATCAGCTGATCGGTTGTCATTCTGCTTTGTAAATTGATCTTGTTGGTTTTGTTTTATTATCTCATATGTCTTTTCCATCACTTGTATATCAACTAGTTGATTTACACACTTGTCTGTAACTTGATAATTCATCACATTAGAATCAGATGACACTGCTCTCAAATTTATAGACAGTCCAGCTGGGGTATCCAAGGAGTCTGAAGACAGTTTATCTAACACAGCCTCTGTAATTTGATGTTTTCCCTTTATTTCCAGCTCCTTTTGCTTGTCCTGTGTTATGCCTAAAGATGTTAAATTTATTTTTAAAATTTTTTGATAAAATTCTTCCGCTTTTTCGACAGTATTCAGTTGGTATCTTACTCCTTGGTATCTCAATATTAAACCAACTGGGACGTCCCACCTAAATAGAATATTCCTTTTTTTTAACTCATTCACTAGAAAACCAAATTTCTTCCTCTCCATTAACATCTTGGGCGGGAGTTCCTTAAAAATCCAAATCTTTCTTCCACGAATTTGCCAAGTAGAATTATAAGAATTCTGCACAATATTATTTCTAATTTCTTTGTCTGTGAAATAAATCACCACATCTCTAGGCAATTGCCTTTGTTTTGCCAACCAGGAGTTTATTCTATAAATTCTGTCAATCCTGCAAAACACTTCATCAGGCTGAACCTTTAAAATCCCAGCCAGAATTTCAGAAGATATCTTCCTTAAATCATCTCTGTCATTTTCCTGCAGACCTCTCAGTCTAATTGCATATTCTGTAAAATTGTGTTGGATCATTAAAACTTCTCTTTCAATCCTCTGTTGTACATTTTCTTCATTACCAGTCTTTTGATCAGCCTCCATTTTAAGTTTGTCTTCTGAACTATTATCCTGAGTGTTTACCAAATCCTTTTTAATTTTTTGGATCTTGTCATCCAAATTCTCCTCAGTTTCTTTTATTTTAGACTCTAATTTTTTTTTTTTTTTTTTAATTTGATTTATATGCCGCCCTTCTCCGGAGACTCAGGGCGGCTTACAATGCTTTAAGCAATAGCCTTCATTCTTTTGTATATTTTATACAAAGTCAGCTTATTGCCCCCACAAACTGGGTCCTCATTTCACCTACCTTAGAAAGGATGGAAGGCTGAGTCAACCTTGAGCCTTGGAGAGATTCGAACCAGCAGAAATTGCAGGCAGCTGTGTTAATAACAGGGTGCACTAAACCCTTGTACTATCAAGGCTCTTAATAATTTAGTATTTGCTTCCAACTGAATCACAAAGTCTGCTAAGCCATTAGCTGTTTTTAAAATCTTTCGATCCAAAAAGCCAAACTTAGATTTCACCAATTCACCAATTTCTTTGATTTCCAACTTAAATTTTTCAAGTTGCTGATTCACAATCTCATCCCTTCTTACAATCTCATCAAGAAGAAATTCTATTATATTAAAGTCAGGTTTCTGAGACTGGAGAGTTAAAACTTGTTGATGTAATTTATTAATGGGGGAATCCCCCCCCCACTGCCTGTTTGTCTAGCTTTATAAGTCTCAGTGCCATTTTTCCACGCAGACAAAATTTACTGGAAAAGAGAAAAAAAAAAACTTTTTTCCAACCAAGATCAATATCAGATCCCCAAGGAAAAAAAAAGGAAAAAAAAAACAGAAGTGAGAGTGAGGTTTTGCCTTCAGTTACAGCCAAAAGTATTCATTCCGCTACTTTGTAATTGAAAACGGAAGGAGTTTCCCTTTCAGCCTCTCTTCAAGCCGCAGCAGCAATCGCCATTTTAAAAAACTTTTTTCCCTTCACTTCACTTCTTAGGCAAAATAAAATAAAAAGAATACTTGCGCTTCAGGATCAGAGGTCCAGCTCATATCTTCTTTAATTAATTTATTTGACAGATTTACAGGCTTGCTTTTGCCCCCTAGCTCTGCGTATAGCAGAGATTTCCCAGAGCCCGGAGCATCGGCTGGGGATACGGGGAATCTCTTCCGCTCCCTCCCAAAAGTAAATAAAAAACTTTTGGGATTAGGCAGAGGACTCTACCCACCCCAGCCGGCTCTATCTCCGTTTCCTAATGGAAACGGAGTTTTTTCGAGCCGCCATTCCGCTGAAAAAGGCGGCTCTTACAGGCAGTGGGTTCGACGATCCCGAAGGAGCGTCCAGCGGGGACAAGCAGCAAACCGGAAGTCCGAAAAAAGTCATTTCTGACTGGGCCTCGCACTTTTGACCGGTCCTCACACTTATGACCATCCTTACATTTATGCCCGTGCAACTTTCTTAACAACCATGTCACTCATTTCACAACTGCTTCTCTTCACCATGGTGACAAGATAGGGCAAAAACGTAAAATGTGAGGACAGTTGTAAGTTCGAGGACTGGTCAAAAGTGCGAGGACCAGTCAAAAATAACTTTTTCAGCCCTCTGAGTAGTCCATATGCATAAAAGGATACAGCAATAGAGAGGGATGAAGGAAGGGAAGGGAAATTAGAGTAGGAGTGAGGGTAAGAGAGGGAGGAAGAGAGGAGGAGAAGGAGAAAGGAAGAGGAAGTAGGGAGGAGAAGAAGAGGGGGAGGAAGAGAAAGTAAGAAGGAAAGAAAAGAGAGAGGTGGTAGGTTTGAGGAGAAAGATTGCTGTACAATAAAAAAGATGAAAGGGAAGAAAGCCAACCCCAAACAAATATAAAGATATTAAGATAAAGAATGAATTGTTAAACTTTAAAGTATAAAAGAGACCAAATATGAATAAATAACAATAATTAGAAACACACATACAAACATACAATGTATTTTCTTTGAACAGAGTATTTGGCCGGTTCACAAATTTAAACAGTGTTTAGTCATTTCAATTAAATTTACAATTTCTATATTTCATTTTTGCCATATTTATTCCTCATCTATTTTTGTAAAAAAACAATATTACCCTTCATCCTCATCTCTAATCTTAATCAAATTCAATTTTTCCCTTCTATTCTATATTATACCCCTTCCCATTGTCATCTATTTTTATATCCATCCTCACATTGGTTAATTATGTAATATTAGTTGTTTAATATAAATTCAACATTTTAATATAAATCAATTAGTTATATAACTACCTTTTTTGTATATTAATCAATATGAACATGAATATTCCAATTATTTCCATGCAATCCAATTTCTTACAAATCAATTAATTATATTTACCAATAATAATAAACCAAATAATTTCCCCCATATATTCCTCCAAACCACAACTTAACCATTTCTGCTTTCAGAAATATACAATTAATAGTATCTCAATTATTACAATTCCCTAGTTAAGTAGAGCTTTTTTTCTTTTGTGTTTTAAAATCTTTCCCTAAATTTCCCATTGTTTGCACCTACCTTTTTTGGTGAGGAAAAAGAAAAGAATTCTGCCTGCCTAATTTTCCAACGTTGCAGCAACAGCAAAGCAGTTTCAGTTTCGTGTTTCAGCAGAGCTAAGGGAAAAAAAATCTGCTCCAGGACTCTTTGCAAGGAAGCAGCAAGCCCTGAGCAAAACAGCTGAGAGCAAATCAGCTGGGGGTCGGGAGGGGCTAATTAGCCTATGCTGAAGCTCCGTGGGCCAATAAAATTACAAAAAAACACCGAACCATTTGTTAAATTGCTGGCTCGCCCGCCCCTTGCCCACCACTATTTATTGGCAATAAATAGTGGTGTGGAGGGGCGGGGCAAGCCAGCAATTTAACAAACGGTTCGGCTGCACCACTGGCTCTAGGGCGGCCCTTTGAAGCCCCGCGGCAAGAATTTAAGCAGTTTTTTTTCCTCTAGCCATCGGAGGCAGCAATAGATTGGGAGTGGGCGGGGTAAGCGAACGGCCGGCGATCCAACAGAGCAGAGAGTGAGGGTGAGTGAAGGCGTGGAAGCTGCTCTCTTGCATCCGGAGCCGCTGGGGAACCACGTGGCAGCCCACGTGGATCCCAGGCAGCGGAACTCAGGCTAGGGAAGGGGTGGGCAATTGTGGCTCTTTTACAACCTGTGGCCTTCAACTCCCAGAATTCCTGAGACAGCCAAGCTGTCTCAGGAATTCTGGAAGTTGAAGTCCACAGGTTGTAAAAGAGCCACAATTGCCTACCCCTGGTTAGGGTAGGCTGGCGCCGCGCGGATGGGAGGTGGGGCGGGGCGAGGGGTGGGCAAGCCAGCAATGTAACAAATGGTTCGGTGTGCTGCGGGGCCAATAAATTACAAAAAAACACCGAACCGTTTGTTAAATTGCTGGCTCGCTCGCCCCATTTATTGGAATAAGTAGTAGTGCGGAGGGGCGGGGCAAGGGGCGGGGCGAGCCAGCAATTTAACAAAGGGTTTGGCCGAACCCCCTAGAACCCCCAGAATCCCACCACTGCTTATGAGCCTCTGGGCATCTTACACACACATTCACATTTGTACTGCAATCAGACTTTTTGTATAAACCAATTTCACATACAAAAAGTTCATTTAATGCTTTCTCCATGCAAACCAATCATTATCATTATTTCAGGGAACTTTTTCACAAGCCAATGAGCTCCATTTTCTAAATAACTTTTTGTGTACTGTTATTAGAGGGTCTCATCCTTCCTGCAGGTTTGGAAATGATTACAAACATACACATACACACACATACCAGTAAACAACATTTCCAGAACTGTGGAGGTTTTGTCCTTTCAAATTTTCATTCATTTTTCTTTTTTAAAAGACATTTTTCAAAGCAACTTTTACTCCCACATTTTTTAATTTTTATTTTTATTTATACCTTTCTTCTTTTTCTTTTCTTTTCTTTCTTTCTTTTTTTTTCTTTTTTCACATGTTTTTAATGTGTTCCAGTGGGCTAACACACAGCCAAATGGAGAACACGCCCCTATTCTTTTTACTAGGTTATTTGTTCCAAACAGGCTAACAGTATGGTATTTCTTTCCATCAGTTCGAAGCCTAACCAAACCCTCCCTTTTTCCCTAAGGAATTTCCCGGACCTCCCCTGGCCAGTCCAAAGTTTGGTCAGAACCATCCCCTGAACTTCAAATTCTTATTACAACAGTCACACTCCTTTCAAAGTGTAGGCAAACCTGTATTAGGTATTTCCCACATCTCAGTCACTCACACACACAAGGCAACACTCCCCTTCCCAAGAAAAAAATGATTTCTACTCACCCACAAGAGCTCAGTTCCATAACCCCCCACAATGCAAGCCTCTTTGGTTAGGCGTTCAGGGCAGGCAGAATCGGAGCTTTCCAGCAAATGACCAGGTCAAAGTCACTGGATAAATTTTTCCAGGAGCACTCTTGACTTCGGTACTGGTCCAAGCTGGTTTCTTCCGTCTGCCATTAATGAAGGCCACCAAAGTGGCTCAGTTTGTGGGAAGCCGAATGCAGCCACCTTGGAGGAAACTGTGCCTTCAAGTCCCAACTGGGGTGCCAGAAATGTAAGGTCCCAAAATGCACTTGAGTCACCAGAATGCCAAAGAGAGACTCAAGACGAGGCTTGCAAAAAGAAGCAGATTTTATTTATGGCCAAGAACAAAATACTGGTTGGGACTATATCCAGAACATACAGATACAATGCATGTGAGGAAACAGCCACCTCTTGGGGAAGGTATGGCGTCCTTTTATACCCTCAGAGACATCAGCTTAGTACCCAATTCTGGCCCCCTGGCCCTTCCCTTCCTTTGGCAGTGCAGCAAGGAAGGTGGGTGGGTGTTTAGCAACCCCACTTCTTGAGATATCCACCAGGCACGAGTGGTACAGAAAAACAGGATAACACAGAGGTGAGATCACTGGTAGAAGCAAATGGCAGAGGTAATTCCAATTCTTAGCAAAGCAATTCTTACAGAAGCAAAACAGCAAGTCAAACCAATTCCACTGACTGTACTATTATGTCCCACCAATTCTACCTGTTCTATTATTATTATGTCCCTTCAACGGTAAGGGAATAATAGTGGCTTACTGTCAATACCCCATGCAGTTGATTAAATTAAACATTTGTGCCATTATATGTGTGGTAATCTTTGTTATTACAGGTAGTCTTTGAGTTACAACAGTTCATTTAGTGACTGCTTGAAGTTACAATGGAACTGGAAAAAGTGACTTATGACCGTTTTTCACACTTACGACTGTTGCAGCATCCCCAAGATCAAGTGATCAAAATTCAGATGCTTGGCAACTGGTTCATATTTTCATATGGTTCATATCACCATGTCAGTTAATACTTAGTTGGGTAACCTTTAGCATGAATTATGGCCTTACAACATCTTCCCATGGAGTGAACCAAGTCTTTTAGTTCTGCAGATGTTATAATGTGAAACCGAGATTGAAGGATTGCTTCTATTAACTGGGTTTTATTGCTGGGTCGCTTCTGACTAACAAGTTTCTTTAGTCGGCTCCATAGATTTTCAATTGGGTTAAGGTCTGGGTTATTCCCAGGCCATTCCAACAGTGGAATATGATTATCTTGAAACTCCAAAAAAAGGTGGTGTTATTAGCCATCAAACCTCAAAAATACACTTTTCCCAAAAGGTTTCCACAATTTTGGCCACTATTGTAATTCTGCATCTTGCAGAGAAGTGGGGAATATAGAAAAAAAGGGCTAATAATGAAAAGATATTGTATTTCAATGGGAATTGGAAGTGTCCTATCTCTAAGTGTCCCTATACTCTGGATTAATTCCAGAGTATAAGCATTTTCCTTGCAAGCTAATATAGATAGTCATTCAACTTACAACAGTTCATTTAGTGACCATTCAAAGTTACAATGGCACTGAAAAATGTGACTTATGACTGTTTTTCACACTTACAACCGTTGCAGCATCCCCATGGTCACATGATCAAAATTCAGATGCTTGGCAAGTGGTTCATATTTATGACAGTTGCAGTGTCCCAGGATCATGTGATCCCCTTTTGTGACCTTCTGACAAGCAAAATCAATGGGGAAGCCAGATTCACTTAATAACTGTGTGACTAACTTAACAAATGCAATGATTCACTTAACAACTCTGGCAAGAGAAGTCGTAAAAAGGGGCAAACTCACTTAACAAATGTTTCACTTAGCAACATAAATTTTGGGCTCAATTGTGGTCGTAACTCAAGGACTACCTGTAGTAGTGTTGTGAAGGGCATCCAGTTTTGGTCACCAAGATATAAAAAAAGATGTTGAGACTCTAGAAAGAGTGCAGAGAAGAGCAACAAAGATGATTAGGGGACTGGAGGCTAAAACATATAAAGAACTGTTGCTGAAATTGGGTATGTCTAGTCTAATGAAAAGAAGGACTGGGGGTGACATGATAGCAGTGTTTCAATATCTTAGGGGTTGAAACAAAGAAGAGGGATTCAAGCTACTCTCCAAAGAACCTGAGGACAGGACAAGAAGCAACAGATGGAAACTAATCAAGGAGAGAAGCAACCTAGAACTAAGAAAAAATTTCCTGACAGAACAATTAATGATCCAACACTGGAACTTTTTAAGAAGAGATTGGACAACCATCTCTCTGAAATGGTATAGGGTTTCCTGCCTGAGCAGGGGGTTGGACTAGAAGACCTCCAAGGTCCCTTCCAACTCTGTTATTCTATTCTATTCTATTCTATTCTATTCTATTCTATTCTATTCTATTCTATTCTATTCTATTCTATTCTAGTCTAGTCTAGTCTAGTCTAGTCTAGTCTAGTCTAGTCTAGTCCTAGTCCTAGTCCTAGTCCTAGTCCTAGTCCTAGTCTAGTCCTAGTCCTAGTCCTAGTCCTAGTCCTAGTCCAAGCAGTACTACATGGGTTTTATGCCCCCTGAATGAGATAGCACTGAAGCATACATGCATGTACTTGGAAATACACACACAAACTTTCCCCATGGAACACATGCACAGATTTGCTTTGTAAATATAGCATTATTGTTATTTATAATATCTTTCATAGATGCTTAATTTACAAATATAATAGGAGTGAAGAGAGGAACCCTGGCTAAATAGCAGTTTTGAGAAGAGATCCTTCCACCATTCTAGTATCTTCTCCATTATCCCTCTAACTTCTCAGCTAACTCTGCTTCGGTTTCTTTCTCTTCCATACAGCAAGTTATTTCTCTGTCTCAAGCCTCTCTGCCAAGCACTAAACTTAGCTTTGAAGAGACCTTAAGTAAAATGCAGGATTTGGTTATTTATTATTATTTATTTATTTATTTATTTTATTTTATTTTATTTCTATATAAAATAGAAATTTCAGAGCAATGACCCAAGAACACCAGGTGCTGTGCGTGGCCACTCTTTCAATTTTTCACATGCTCCAAGACCATTCATGAGTTTTTGTGGGAAGTTGTAAGAATCAGTAAATATAGATACCCAAGGATTATTTCAGTCATAGAAATCAGTCCAATACATACTAATTTGAGAGAGAGGAAAAAAAAGGAAGACGACTACGGATAGTCCTTGACTTATGACCACAGTTGACCAAAATTTCTCTGGCTAAGTGAGATAGTTATTAAGTGAATTTTGCCCCATTTTATGACTTTTCGGGCCAAAGTGGTTAAGTGAATCACTGCAGTTGTTAAGTTAGTCACACATTTGTTAAGTGAATCTGGCTTCCCCATTGACTTTGCTTGTCAAATGGTTGCAAAAGGTGATCAAGTAACCCCGGGACACTGCAACTGTCATAAATATGAATCAGTTGCCAAGCATCTGAATTTTGAGCACTTGACCATAGGTATGCTGCATAACTATGAAAAATGGTCATAAGTCACTTTTTTCAGAGCCGTTGTAACTTCAAGCAGTCACTAAATGAATTTTAAATCAAGGACTACTTGTATTCTGGACAGAAGTCAGTGGCTGGGAAGAGAGGGGGCAGAGGGGGAAACTACATCAGTATAGTTTGCTGCCAAGTCAAGGATGGATGGAGAGTACTTGAACTCAGAAATATGGAAAGGCTCAAAGAGATTCAATTTTGAATGGTCACTAAATGAACTGTTGTAAATCGAGGACTACCTGTAATTTGGTAGTTCTAGTTCATTCACAGCCTTCTTCTGCTCTATCCTTTCTCTGCCAATGCATCTTTTATCTGCCTTGCAGTTCCTCATCTCAGAAGCCTACCAAGCATGTGCTAGTAAACAGGCACATTTGAAGGAAGTGCTATTGCAGAGAATGGAATGAATTGATTTTGCAAAGCTTTGGTACATTGCATTACGGGAGAACTCTAGTGCCTTTCTTGTTTCCGTAGGTCTGGTGAAGTTGGGTGTTCACTGCATCACAGGGCAGAAAGTTGCCATTAAGATAGTGAATCGGGAAAAGCTTTCTGAGTCTGTATTGATGAAGGTAAGCAAATCATATTTCCTGGGGTTATAGCGGGGAGGTGGGGAGTGGTGGGTGAGGGAGATTGGAGGAGACCAAAAGAGTGAGGTACTGAATCCACAATCCAGAGAGAAATAAATTGCATGGTATGCTTTCTACGCATCTCACCTTCCTTCCTGTGGGAAGGTTGGAGTCTGATAAAAGTGGAACCCTTAGCAAAGATATATATTTGATTCATAGTCTGTATTGGTGCCCTGAAGGAATTTGCCTGTCAATTTCTAGCCACTGGGAAATTTGCAAAATTAATGCAGTCTCTCACCAAGTTGTCAAGTTTAAAGAAGGCAGCACAGAGTGATGTTACTGAGGTGGCTTCTCCACTAAGTACTTAGGGAAACTTCATAGCAACCCCTTAGCTGTCATTGAAGTTATATGCATCCTGTCCTCATTATTGCAATCCCATTAATTTGGCACAGTAATGGAGGGATGACTATAGAAACTATGCTAAGTAACTGATGGGAGTTGGGGGCAAATGATATAAGCATCATGCAGATGCCATGACTTTTAGGTATTTGCATCCAACATTATGACTCAAGTACACACTAGTGTCATTTGTGCATAAGCTCAAGACACATATGTCCTTTTGGCATCCTCATGGCTTGCTGTGGACACTTGTAGCTACAAGTTGTTAGTGGAGAAAGAGCAGTAGGATTTTGCTTCCTAACAAAGGATGTGCAAAACATAGATAGATACTCTAAAATGTATATGATCTCTATGTGAGAATGGCACAACCCAGAACAGAATCAGGGTTAGGCAAGACTCCCTTGGCTCTAATATCCTGACTTTGGCCTGTTTGTCCAGACTGTCTCAGTCTGCACCAGCAGGAGCAAATGTTTTTCCTTGCCTTTGATTTGTTCTGTCAAGTGGAATAATTTCACACGAGTGGTTCAGCTGAAGTATTTTTCTGTACAGTAGTACAGTTTCTGAAGTATGTGCTAATACCAGAGAGCTTTAGCCATAACATAAAGGAAATGGTAATTTTTATTTTTATTTTTAAATTGGGGCAACTGCATCCCCTTTTAAGTCTTTTGGGGGAAAAGAGTACCTGAAACTGTCATGCATAGCAGAGGAGAAGCTTATTAAATCTTTGCATGCTCTTAGTTGATGTTTGGTAAGACCCAATCAAATGGAAAGTAAAACAACCAGAGAAATATATATATGAGGATTTATATCAAATTGAGTGCCTTGTGTTTGCCAGTTAATGTCCTGTCAAGTACTTTGAGGACAAGCTGACAAGCTGATAAAAGACAAGTGGGTGACAGATAAAGATCTTGCCTGGAGGCCTAGAGCAAAGACTAGATTCCCACTTTCTGCAGCATAATGATAGAATCAAAGAAATGAATCTTTATTTTCACCTGTAGTGCATTTGCACATCCTTCCAGATTCACCTTAGTCATAAGTCACTTTTTTCAGTTCAGAGATGGGTGGTTTAGAAATGTGAAATATAAATAAATAAAAGAAAACACTTGTAGCTCGGGTTTTAGATTTTGGCAGTGGTTTGCTCTCCAAGCTTGTTTCCATTTAGTTTCTGAACGTTCCAGACTAGGTAACATCATCAGCAGGATTTTCTTGTCCTATTCCTCATTCCTCAAGAAATTCCTGCTGCTGATGTTACCTAGTCTGGGAACAAAATGTTCAGAAACTAAATGGAAACAAGCTTGGAGAGCAAACCACTGCCAAAATAAATAAATTGTTAATTGTTCCCTAAATATTCCTTTTTGTACAGTTCAGTCTTCAAAAAGCAATTAAAAAAAAAAGTACAGTAAAAATGATAAGTAGCTTAGCACAGCAATTTGTTATTGGGAAAGGGAAAAATAATATGGCAACAAAACAACATGCAGTATCTAATTAAAAGTTTTGCACAGTGCATTACTTGGTGAAGATATCAGGCCACCTGATAGGTGAGTATAGGGTTAGCATCCTTGAAAATAATAAACATATTTTTTTCTGTGTGGTCCTCATATTTTGAAATGATTGGGTACAATTCTGTTCCCTTCCCTTTTTTTCCTTTTCCTTTTCCTTTTCCAATGATGTGTTTGTGGCATGGTACTCTGTAGCCCATGGCTAAATATCAATATCTCATACATTTGAGTAGGATTAAACACACTAAGACTACATAACCCAACATCCAGCTTCTTTGTTATAATAACTGTTTATGAGACATTTATGTTTACCTGTGTGGCACATGTGCCATTCTGTTATGGCTATTCACTATTCATACAGAAAATGTTAGTAGTCTGCTCTTTATTACACTAGATTTTTTCCCTCCCAGTGATGGGGTTTATATTGACTTCCAGATGAATTTATAATCCTAAATGATGCAATCAAGACCACTACCTGATCCAGCATGCTACAATATCTCTTCCTGATTAAAAGACCCCTCGAGGGAATAGGCAATTTGCATGCATAAATTGCTTCCTTTTCTTTCCTGTTTGTTTATCAAATTTATACAGCCACTCATCCCACAAAACTGACTATCATTATTGTAATAATTACTAAAAACATCAAAAATGAAGGAAGAGTAGGTAGAGAGATGTTAACATTAGTCTAGCCTGAAGGACCCAGAGATTGCAAGGGAAACCCTGTTTAAGCAAAGCAGACCAAGGGCAATAGTCTTCCAAACCTCAAATTTATTTATTAAATTTATATAGCTACTCATCTTACCCAAGGTGACTCTGGGTGGCATACAACAATAAAAAATGAACATATAAAAACAGCAAAATTGTTCTCTCTCTCTCTCTCTCTCTCTCTCTCTCTCTCTCCTATTATTTGTTATGAGTAAATGCCTAACTGTGTATATATCAATGCATAGACTGACCCCTCCTCCCTCACCTAGCCCTTCTCATGACCCCTCCTTACCTTGACTCCGCCTTCGCCATACATAAGGCCGTGCACAGGGATCCACGAGCCAGTTCCAGATGTGCACCTGAAAGAAAAGGAAATGGTGTAAATAAATACGTTGAATTAGAAAATAATCGTGTCTGTGATTATTGGGCAAGATCCTTGGAAAATACTTCTCAATATGGTAGCAGAGGATGGTTGTGCCCAATAACCAGGAATAATATCTAAAATGGAAGGAAGGATGAACACAAGGTCCATCACCAGACTAATGGCAGAGCTGGAGGAATCCGAAGGCGCCACAGTCAGAATTCCAACTGCCATGGAAGTGGAAGACCTGGACCAGGCAAACAGAAGCGTGAGTCCAAAAGAAAATGCAGCCAGGCACGCCAGGAACAAATCACCCGAGAGAGATGAGCTGAAAGAGACCATACAGAAAATGATGGAGGCCTCCATCAGCAAGAAGGAGCTCCTCACGAAACTCCAGGACCTACTAGATGACCACGGAGCAGCGATGAGCCCCCAGGAACGAGACCACGAGACTTCCAGACCGGTAAGACAAAGATACCCCCTGGCAGGGACCCAGGACCTAAACAATTCCAGTTTCGCGCCATGCTCCTGGCGGCCATCTTGGGATGGCCACCGACCAATGGGGAGCCAGGATTCAAATTTAATGGCGCGAAACGAAAGAAACCCCAGAACAAATGGGGGAACAACCAAAAACATCCCAGAAGGGACATACCAAGGCATCTGGAGCTCGCCTGCCGAGCTCAAAGCCAGAAAGACACCCAAGACCCCAGCAGCTGCAATAGGCCCTGCACGCAACCCCCTCGTGCCAGCCACTAACCGCAGGGAGACAACTGCGAGCCGAGGGGACTATGGGGGGGCCATCGATGATGATACACCCCCCAGATCCTCCACCCGAGGGCTACTCTCCACGAGGACGACCGCAGGGCACCGATTGCGCTCGAGGCATGCCGATGGCAGGACTCGAACCCAGCACCCTCAGCACCGACTACACGAGACCCAAGGGAAGGAGGCCACGCCAGCTACTCACCCTCCATGCGACCTCCGCCGAGCTTCCTCACGCGCCCAGGGACCAGCGACCAAGGATCGGGACCTCCCACTGCCGCCGCCGCCGCCGCTGCTGCCGCCACTGCCGCTGCCACCGCCGCGCCACCAAATCCCAGAAGTCCTCCACTTACGACCTCCTCGCCTCCTCGACTTTCTCCAGCTTCCAGCAGGGATCCAGTCGCCCATCGATGGATGCCTGCCTCCAGGGACGATGTCGGGGACCCCAGAGGTGAGTCCGGACCCCGAACTGTAGGCCTAGGCCGAGGCCTAAGAGCAGCAACTGCAAGCTACTCACCCACCGACTACAGGCGCGAAATAGGCTTCGCACATGCTCAATCGGCTCCTGCAAGAAGAGAAGGAGAGAACATAAATACAAGTCAGTACAGAGTCGCAAACTGCATCCCCAAGCCATATTATGAGTTCCCTCACCTGAGATACCATGGACAGCAACAGACTGTGAGTAATTTACCACACAGCTCAGTAAATTTACCAACTGACTTTCCCACTCTTAAGTTAGATGGATCAAACCTTATGCAGTGGAATCATCAACTCCAGGTTTTATTTTTAAGGGAGAATCTGTTGTTTCTAATTGATGACCCCCCCCCCACACACACCACAAAACCTTGGACTTTAGAAACAGACTGCTTGCATCACAGGGCTTACTATATAGTCATAGCAAGTATCCCACCAGGCATATACCCCAGCCTTAGCCACTACCTGACTGTGTCTGAAATACAGCAAAAAATATTTAATCTGTTCTACAGTAAAAGCACTGCCACCACAGCCAAAATATCTAGGGAATTCCACTCTGCCAGACATAAAGCAGGAACTCCCATGGGTGAACATATACTTAACCTAAATGCCACAAGGACTGAGCTGATACAAAGGGGGGAGGACATATCAGAGGAGAGTATGAAGAGCATTGTCATCAACTCCCTGGACTCCAGCTGGGATAATTTCATAATGCAGCTGGATAGCATAAGCCTAGGCCACCTCACACTCGAGTCACTGACAAACAGAATAATAGCAGAAGACAGCTTAAGGAGGGACCGCTCCATCAGCCGCAGGGACAGCAAACCAACAAAGAGGGTTGAGTTCCAAACCAGGAACCAAGACTACCCAGAGTGTTTCACCTGTGGTTCCAAGAACCACTATAAACGGGATTGTCCAAAAAACTCGAGGGGAAGGGATCACACCTACCACAGGGGAAGGGAAGGCAGGAAGCCAGGAAGCCAATGAGTGTGGCTCATTGATTCGGGAGCCACCAATCACACAACCCATGACAAGAAGATACTGACTTCATTTACAGAGGAAAACTACCACATTAAGGTGGCCAATCAAAACAGGGTCCTAGTAACAGGGAAAGGAAACACGTTCATAAGCGGGATAGGCAAGATAGAGGGGGTATTGCTCATACCCGAAATACCCCACAATATCTTAGCAGCGCTTAAACTCAGCAAGGACATGGGCATAGAGACCACCTTCAAAAAGGGAAAAGCCTACATGACCAGGGACGGGGAAAGCATCGGCAAAATAGTCATTGATGGAGGGCTAACATACCTCCATCCTAAGAGGAATAGTCAGACCCAAGTAATCGCCCAACTAGAAAACACAGAGGATAAAGTCAATGCCCATGTCGATATAGAGGGGGGCAGGGAAGGTGACCCCACCGAAAACAGCACAACACACTGAGGGAAATTGCTAACTGGCAAACCCATTCACGATGACTGTGCCCACTTGCTACATAGAAAGTTGGGCCATGCCAGCTTCCCAGTCATCCAAAAAATGACAGAATGTACCAGTGACTTGAAAATAAAAAATTGCAAAAACTACTTAGAGTGCTCTGTATGTAAATCATCTAAGCTAAAGACCAAACCCAGACCTAGAAAGGCCACCCGCACCACCAACTCTATCTTCCACCTGGTACACATGGATATTGTGGGCCCCATGAAGCCCTCTATAAAATACAAAAAGAAGTATTTTCTAACAATAGTAGATGACTACAGCTGCTATGGTTTTGTGTATACCATTAACCATAAGAGCGAGGTATTTCAAAAATTTAAGGAATTTTACAGGAGGGTAGAGACGCAACACAATACAAAAATAAGGCAAATAATGACAGATAGGGGGTCTGAGTTCCTGTCAAGGGACTTCTCGAACTGGTTAAAGATGCACGGGATAATACACTACACAACTTCTCCTTTTTCCGCGTTCCAGAACGGAGTCGTAGAAAAAAGGAATGGAGTCCTACAAACAATGATGAGATGCGCTCTAGAGGATGCAGGGTTAGGACAGCCATTCTGGGCAGAAGCACTCGCCTACTCAAATTATATGCTGAACAGGCTCTGGTCTAGCGTAATAGAAAAAACACCTTACGAGGTGATGTACAACCGAAAACCAAAAATTGCACACTTACACATATTTGGAGTCACGGCGGATGTGCACATCCCCAGACAACTGAGGCGAAAAGGAGACAAGGTCTCTAAGAGATTAAGGTTCATGGGGTATGAACCAGGCACAAAAGGGTACAGATTCATAGACAGGGACAACAGGTTCATCATATCCAGAACCGCGATGTTCCACGAGAACACCAACTGGTCAAAAATACATCTCAACGAGACGCTCATCAGACAGGAAGACACAGACAAATTAAGGGATGAAAGCAAACCCATCACATTAGAAACAGATACACAAGAAAGGCAAAAACCAAGACACCATGAGGTAGCCACCAAAGGGTGGAAGGAAGATCATCCCATCATTAAGGTAGATGCAGTCACAGAGAAAGAAGCCAAATACATGCACGACACCGACACATGACCCAACAGGCCCATAAGGCACAACAGAAATAGAATGCCAAAGAGATTTGAAGATTATGTCATGTCCATCCACCCAAATAGAACGACCCCCAACTCATACGAGGAAATTATTAGCCTGCCACAAGAAGAGAGAGATAGGTGGGAACAAGCTATGGAAAAGGAGATGGCTAGCCTAAGGGAACTAAACGTGTACACCCCTTCTAAGGTCCCAGTCGACAAAACACTCATAGGTACAAAATGGGTTTTCAAAATTAAGGAACTCGAAGACAACAAAACCTTCTACAAGGCTAGGCTCGTAGCTCAGGGGTTCGCTCAGAGGTATCCAGACGACTACACGGATACCTATTCACCTACAGTTAGGGCAGAAAGTGTCAAAAGCGCCCTAATAATAGCATCCGTCTTAGGCCTAGAAGTCTTTCAATTCGACGTTCAAACCGCATACCTCCATGCGAAGTTAGACAAAGAAATATATGTCAGGGCACCCCCAGGGATGGGCGCGAAAGAGGGAGACACCTGGTTACTAAACAAAAGTTTGTACGGCTTAAGGCAGTCAGGAAAAAGATGGTATGAGTGCCTAGCCAAAACACTCAGGGACATGGGTTTTACCGCCACCTCAACGGACCTCTGCCTCTTCGTCAAGAGGGAGGGCACATCAGTCAAGTACGCACTCATTTACGTAGACGACATCCTGTACATAGGGCAGCACAAGCGAAAATGCGATGAATTCGCCAAAGAACTGGGGAAACACTTCACACTCAAGACCCTAGGGAGAGTCAACAAATATCTAGGGGTGCAAATTGAGAAAACAGAGAATGGGTTCAGGGTATCACAAAGGGAAAAAATATTAGAACTTATACACAGATGTAACATGAAGGACGCTAAGCCATGTGAAACACCCATGCAAACAGACTTCCTGAAACATATGCACGAAGAGGGGGAGCCATTTAAGGACAACACTCTGTATAGATCCGTCATTGGGTCCCTCCTATATATTGCCAATTGGACAAGGCCTGATATCAGCCTAGCAGTTAACCTGTTATCCAGACACATCAGTGAACCCAAAGTATACCACTGGGAAGGGGTAAAACGAATAATTAAGTACCTGAAACATAGCATAGACGCATACCTATGTCTGGAACCGTCCAAGTCCAAAGAACCCGTGCTGACCTGCTATGCGGACGCTGACTGGCAGGTGATACCAAGAGCAGAAAAAGCACCTCTGGTTACATATTTCTCATCAATAATTGCCCATTACATTGGTACACCGGTAAACAGAATCTGGTTGCCACATCCACAGCAGAAGCAGAATACATCTGCCTATCAAAGGCAGCTAACAATTTAGTGTGGTTCGATGACCTGCTCTCTGAAATATGGACCGAGCCAGTTTATCCAATAACAATCCACGAGGACAATAAAGCAGCCATAGACATTTCCAACGCAGACGCAGTAGGTCAAAGGTCCAGGCACATCGACATCAAGCACAAGCACGTCAGGCAGTTATCGAACGTAGGTTTCATCAGAGCCGTACATTGTGAAACTTCTGAACAAGTCGCAGACATTCTGACAAAGCCATTACCAAGCAGACAGCATACATATCTGACACCAAAATTAGGAGTGGCTATACCTTGTACGGAATCAACTCCAGATGTTAGGCATTTAGAGGGGGATTTGTTATGAGTAAATGCCTAACTGTGTATATATCAATGCATAGACTGACCCCTCCTCCTTCACCTAGCCCTTCCCATGACCCCTCCTTACCTTGACTCCGCCTTCGCCATACATAAGGCCGTGCACAGGGATCCACGAGCCAGTTCCAGATGTGCACCTGAAAGAAAAGGAAATGGTGTAAATAAATACGTTGAATTAGAAAATAATCGTGTCTGTGATTATTGGGCAAGATCCTTGGAAAATACTTCTCATTATTCTTCTCATCTTTCCTATTACCTACTTCTATTGGCATCTTGTGACTATCACTTTGTTGGTTGTATCTTATGCTTTACGATTGTATCTTATATTATTATTGATTGATTGATTAGCCTATAGGCCATATGAACCAGGGGTGGGTTGCTACCAGTTCGCCCCGGGTCTGCACATGCGCAGAAGCGTTGCGTGCATGTGTGAGCGCGCGCATGCCCACGAGCAAAACGGTAGTGACGGGATTTGAAACCCACTACTGATATCATCGTACAAGGTTCAAACATGTATTACCAATAAAATCCTATACAAACAATTTGAAATAAGAGTAGGGTAAAATACAATAGTTATAGGATATAATACAAGAATTTAATACATGTAAAATAGAATTAAATGACATAAAATTATATTTCTGTATCACCCCTGCAATCTACCCCAATCAGGCCCACATATGCCGTATATAATCTGCATCTTATAATTTATCACTTTGTTGCTTATATGCTTACTGAGAGCTTATGCACCGGAGACAAATTCCTTGTGTATCCAATTACACTTGGCCAATAAAAAATATCCTCTCCTCTCCTCTCAAAAGAAGGACTAGGGGTGACTAGGGGTCAGGGTTCTAAATTTTTTTACTACCGGTTCTGTGGGCGTGACTTATTTTGTGGGTGTGGCTTGATGGTCATGTGACAGTGGGCGTGGCTTGATGGTCATGTGACTGGGTGGGCGTGGCCAACTCAATGTCACTCACATCAAGGGGTGCCTTGCCTGGCCCCTCCCTTCCCAGCCATTCCTTGTCACACCCAGCCTCAACGTATCTATAGTTCTGTAAAAATGTTGTTCACCTTTTTTCAACTTTATTATCTACATACTATAGCTGTACTTTCATGGACCACTGAAAGGAGGAAATGGCTCACATGCTTTGCCCAAGAGTGTGATAGGCAACAGGCTTTTAAGGGGCTGCCAGAAAGAAGGGGGGGCAATGTATTTTCCAAAGGACCAGAAGGCAAAACAAGAAGCAACCTAAAACTAAGGAGAAACTTCCTGACAGTGAGAACCAATATAGGTGCAGAAATATTTCAGTCATAATTTCACATATAAAATAGCCATTCGTGTAATACAACCTGCATATTGTTCAAAACAGTCATTAGTATTATGGCTGATGTTTGACAGCAAGCCTAAAAGTCAAAGATCACAAGAGTGCTTCTTTCTCTGTATGTATACAAAACATCACATACCAGGAATAGCATATTAAGATGGACTTATACAACCTGATGTACAAAATAAACACGCACATATTTATGCTCTGGACTATAGACATTGAATGCATGTAAATCCCTGAAAAATATGTGGTAGCCCTGGGCAAAAGGAAGGCAGTAAAATCACTCTAGGTGTAGGGACAGTGTAAAATATTAACACATGATAAATAATGGACAATTAAAAATAATAGCACAGAGGTTTTTTCCTCTCTCTCTCTCTCTCCCTTCCTTCCTCTTTCTTTCTCTTCTATCTCTCTCTCCTTCCCTCTTTCTTTCTCTTTCTGTCTGTCTGTCTTGTCACAAGTAAATGCCTTATTCTCTAATAGGGAAACTGTATATACTCGGGGTATTAGGGGTTAATTTATTCTTCCTCTCTTAATATATTCATATGTAACCACTCCCATCCTTTACTCCGCCTTGTGAATATAAAAGGAGTTGTATGCACCTCCTCCTTGCTTCTATCTACGATTACTCAGAGAATATAGAATGCCTACTGTAAATAAATAGTGTTATGTTTGAATACTTTATTCTTAAATCATTTATTGAGTCTGATCCTTAAAATTACGCAACAATCTGTCTGTCTCTCTCACACACACACCTGGTCTGGGCACAAAGTATCTGTTGTTACAGAAGTTCTCATTTCTCTCTATAATACACCTGATACTAATCAATACCCTATCTCTCAACTACGTAAAGCCTATGCATGTTTACTTGGCAGTAAGGCTACTCTCTTTCAGTGGGATTTACTCCTAATAGATACATATGATTGCAGGCAGACAGCTAGCTCCGTTGTTTAATAGGCTGTAAGTAAAATTTCTACATTAACACAATTTATACCTAAACAACAGAATATAGGAGGAAAAAATCATAGCAATAGTCTGAGCTATGCTTTTCTTCTTTAAATGGAAGTACTACCCATTTTAACCAGACATTAAGACTCATTAGTTTGGAATACTAGTATGGCTTGCACTGAACCTTGACAGTACTTGTTTTCCTTACAAACTAGCTCAACTTTGTTTCCTTTAAATCTTGCTTTCGTTACACACCACCCGCTTCAGACCAAGAGCTCCATTTTTAGGGAAAGAGAGTGGACTGGGGGGGGGGGGGGGGCTTTGGAAAGAAAAGTGCAGCAAGAGAAAAGGGGAAAAGTGCACTCTGGATTCCGAGAAGCCTTCCTCGTTCTCATTCTTCCCAATCCCTTCCCACTCCCGGATCCTTCTCCCCCCCCTCCCCCGCTCACTTCCTTTTGCTTGAAACTCCTTTCAGGGTGGGAGGGAAAACCAAATAAAAATGGGAAGGAGGCAAGGACAGAAAATGGTGCATGGAGGAGGGCATTTTTCAGCCGCTTTCTGGGACTGAAAAGTTGAGGGGACCCAAGGAAGCAGCAACCGGCCGGGACTAAGACTCCCACCCTCCACCATCCCGTGCCGCCTTCTTTTTCTCTCCCTGCCCCTGCTCTTCTCTCTCCCAGGAAGAAGGGGACTAACCTTAAAAAAAAAAAGCTCTGCTGCTGAGCAGAGAAAGCAGTAGCTGGGAAAGATGTTGCTACAGAGTTAAAACAATGAAAAAAGTGCCCTTCCCCTATTCCTACCCTCCCTCTTTTTCTCCCCACCAGTTTCCTTTAGCTTTGGCTCCGGTGCCAAAAGAGAGAATTCTCTTTTGTTTGTGAAGTCCTCCTCCTTTTTTCCCCGCCCAGCTGGAGAAAGACAGGAGAGGGCTGCTGCTGCTGCCCCTATCAGTCCCAGCGCAGCGGCTGCATGCATCGCCGGCGGCTTCGGGAGGCGCTGACCGGCAGGGAGAAGGGAGCCGGCACAGCAACCTTTGTAGCCACACAGCTGCAAAGCTTGCCGAGCTCCCCCCCATCCCCATCCCCTGCCCCACCTGCCACCCCAAATTGCACCCCAGTGCAAGACGCGCATTTTACCGGAGAGTGGCAGCTCCGGGTCGTCTCTCAGCCGTTGCGTGCAGGGAGTGCAAGGCAAGTAACTTCTCGCACTCAGAAGTTTTTCTTTACTTTGCAAGGTTTTTCCCTGCATACAAATAATGTAGGTAAATGCGTGTCCAGCTGAATGATCACTGAAGGGCCCTCTTTATTCATAGTATTGTAAGAAAGGAAATGTGCTTGTTTGAGGGAAGCCAATTATCCAGATGAAAGGCAGAGAATTCCTTTGAAGTAGAAACATTCACAAGAGGGGCCCCTCAGTTGCCAGAGATAGAGATATTTGTTTGAAGGTTAAAACAGATCAAAGGATGACCACATCTAATATCAACAAGAGATAATTTGAATCTATGCTTCAGTAATTGGCAAAAAGAATTATGACTGTTGGCAAAGAAAAATGTAAAACTTAGTAATTGGGAAGTGTCAATTAAATATGACAAATGTATATGATCACATAAACTGCTGAGTTAACAGAATCCTTTGTCTTAGAAGGGTATAAAAACCATTGTAACTAATTTCTGTCTTTGTTCAACGCTTCATGTGCAGAGCTTTGAACCTATTGCACAATATACAATGTCTCTGGCTAACCCTGAAAAGTTGTGTTGGTCTTATTAAATCCACAACACAACGGCTGAGAGACGACCCGGAGCTGCCAGTCTGCGCTCTGCCAGGCGAGCAGCAGAGTGAGTAAGCCAACGATCTGCCAGCTTCCCATAATCTGCAGTTTACTCGTGAGCACCATGCTCATGAGTAAACTGCAGATTAGAGGCAGGCAGCAGATCACAGGCAGCGAAAGAAACCACTGCCTCCTGCCTCCGTGCATCGAGGAGGCCGAGCAGCAGCGGGAAGAGCATGGGACTGGAGGCGCAGGAAGTGGCTGCCAGCCATGCCCTCAGGTGAAGATGTTGTGGGCGGGGCGGCTCGACCCCCTCCTTAGGAGCCTCAGTTTACTCATGAGCACCATTGGCCTTTCTCTCTGCCTCTCCCAGCCAATGGTGCTCACGAGTAAACTGCAGCTAGGATCTCCCGCGTGCTTCCCTCGCAGGCCAGGCCAGCTGGGGGAAACGCACGGGAAGAGCTCCCCTCCCTCCCCGCGCGCATTGGTCCACCACCCGCTGCTGGTATCACCCCTCCACCAGCTCTCCCTCCCCCCCCCACCCGGGCCCTTCGGCCTTACCTTTGCCAGCAGCGGTGAGCAGAAGTACGGGGCTAGATTCTGCAAGTAGTGGCTGGGCGGGGCGGGTGAGCATCGGTTAGCGAGCAGGGACCGATTTGGGGGCGTGGCCAGCCAAAGGTCACTAACGGTTTGGATAACCACATCAAATTTCCGCTAATGGTTCTCCGGAACCGGTCCGAACCTGTAGCAACCCACCTCTGCTAGGGGTGACATGATAACAGTGTTCCAATATCTCAGGGGTTGCCACAAAGAAGAGGGGGGTCAACCCAGGGGTGAAATTCAGCCGGTTCTATCCGGCTCGGGCGAACCGGTAGCGGCGGCTGTGGGAGTCTCCGCTCACCCATGCAGAGGTCATGACGTCGCTTTTTTGCGACAATTTTAAGCCTCTGCACATGCGCAGAAGGCTTTGCGCATGTGCAGATGACAGGTTTTCCTGCCTGAGCAGGGGGTTGGACTAGAAGACCTCCAAGGTCCCTTCCAACTCTGTTATTCCATTCCATTCCATTCTTCAAATTTCTATATAGCCTGTCAGGCACAAGTAACTAGGAACAGGATTTGCGTTCAAAGCACTAAAAGTTTATTACCATATTTTTCAGAGTATAAGGCGCACTCCCCCCCCTCCCAAAAGAGGGTGAAAATTTGGGTGCGTCTTATATACCGAATGTAGACAAAAATGTTAGGCACGGAGGAGGCAATGGTCTGTGGCAATCTCTGCAGCCTGGAACATCTGATTGCGGGTATTCCGGGAGGCCAATCCACCTGCCAATCAGCTGCTCGTACTGAATCAGGCTGCAATAATGTGCTGAAGCTGACCTGGCTGTTCACTATTTGCTGCAAGGACTGTCAGAGTTTGCAGCAGCAATCACATCCAGAAAGCACACACAAGTAACTGATTCAACAGGATTCAATAACTTCTCTTTATATATAATATAACACATGAAGTAAATATACAATACCAAAAGCAGGTTTTCCAACATGGTAGTAAATAAAAGCAAAACACAAGCAGAGGAGAGGAGAGGAGTTTCAGTTTCAGTTTTAGTTTCAGAGATCAGCACAGCATGCAGCTTTAGAACAGTTGAGCTAAGCGCTCAGGTTCCTTGCTGTCTCCTTTCTTGTTGCTCATACAGCAAATACTGTTTCAGTTTCCAAACAGCCCTCAACTCTCTCACACACTGACAGGATGCTTGCCAGATGAATACCGATGGATGCTGGTAGGCAGAATTTTTTTTTCTTATTTTCTTCCCCAAAAACTAAGGTGTGTCTTATACTCCAGAGCATCTTATACTCCAAAAAATATGGTACATGCTAACTATATACAAGAATCTGATCTACTAACGGTCAAGACAAATTGGCGCTAGGTAAGAGTTAACAGAATTCACGGGGTGGGGTGGACAGTGGACTTAGGTCTCTGATGATACATTTGACCCTGCATTTGGGCTCTGCCTAGTCATCTCCTACACCACTCCTCGCACATGCGGGACTTTGGCTTGTTTACAAATAAAAATAATAATAAATACAAATATAAAAAATATTGCAATAATTATCACCTAAAAGAAGAATAAAAAATGGCCCCATCAACAATGGAGCCATCTAGACAGGTCTCCTGAACAATTCTTGCTCAGTAAGCATATCATGAAAAGCGCAGGTAGTCCTCAATTTACAATAGTTCATTTAGTGACCGCTCAAAGGTACAATGGCATAGAAAAAGGTGACATGACCATTCTTCACACTTATGACTGCTGCAGCATCCC
This sequence comes from Pituophis catenifer annectens, assembly GCF_029215685.1. Lineage (NCBI taxonomy): Eukaryota > Metazoa > Chordata > Lepidosauria > Squamata > Colubridae > Pituophis > Pituophis catenifer. Next base: position 73,405,616 of record NW_027256885.1, read on the forward strand.
CATGGTCAGGTGATCAAAATTTGGATGCTTGGCAACTGACTCCTATTTATGACAGTTGCAGCGTCCCGGGGTCATGTAATCTCCTTTTGCAACCTTCTCACAAGCGAAGTCAATGGGGAACCCAAATTCCCTTAACAACCATGGTACAGGTAGTCCTCAATTTATGACCACAAATGAACCCAAAATTTATGCTGTTAAATGAGAAATTTGTTAAGTGAGTTTTTCCCCATTTATGACTTTTCTTGCCACAGTTGTTAAGAGATTCACTGCAGTTGTTAAATTAGTAACAAAGTTGTTAAGTGAATCTGGTTTTCCCATTGACTTTGTCAGAAGGTTGCAAAAGGTGATCCCATGACCCCGGGACACTGCAACTGTCATAAATGTGAGTCAGTTGTCAAGCATCCAAATGTAAATCACGTGACCAAGGGGATGCTGCAATGGTCATAAGTGTGAAAAATGGTCATAAGTCACTTTTTTCAATGCCGTTGTAACTTAGAATGGTCACTAAATGAACTGTTGTAAATCAAGGACTACTTGTACTAATTTAACAAGTGCAGTGATTCACTTAACAATGGTGGCAAGAAAGGTCGTAAAATGGGGCAAAATTCACTTCACAGATGTTTCAGTTAGCAACAGAAATTTTGGGCTCAGTTGTGGTCGTACATCCAGGATTACCTGTACTTTCTTTTGTGTCTTGCTCCCTTGGTTTTTTGGCAGATCTGCTGTCCCACTTCTGCCATTTCTCTTTGTAAAGGAAGTCATTACTCCTCCTTGCCACCATCCTGGTGCTAAACTCTGCTTATAAGGATTTTAAGTGGGTCCTGTCAAGCACCAGTCAGGAATTGTTCAAAGAGAACATACAGGTAGTCCTCGACTTGCAACAGTTCATTTAGTGACCATTCAAAGTTACAATGGCACTGAAAAAAGTGACTTAGGACCATTTTTCACAGTTACGACATTTGCAGCATCCCCATGATCATGGGATCAAATCCAGACAGAATCAACATTCAGATGCTTGGCAACTGGTTCATATTTATGACCGTTGTGTCATGTGATCCCCTTTTGCGACCTTCTGACAAGCAAAATCAACGGGGAAGCCAGATTCATTTAGCAACTGGGTTACTAACTTATCAATCGCAGTGATTCGCTTAATAATGGTGGCAAGAAAGGTCATAAAATCAGGCAAAACTCACTTAACAAATGTCTCATGTATCAACAGAAATGTTGGGGTCAATTGTGGCTGTAAGTTGAGAACTACCTATAGTCTGTTCTCTTCTGGAGCCCAAGTAGGAAACAATGTCCATGAATGGCAGTTTTCAGTGAGGAAGAGGCATGGTGAAGCATCCTGAAGTGACCAATAGGAATTGGGGACTTACTCCTGTCTGCATCAGTGACCGTACTCTCAGTGAGGCATGCATGAAGCATATTGCCTGCTAATTATATTGGGAGAAGAGAGGAAAAATGATTTTAAAACTAAAAAAACTTTATGCTGCTTCAGCTGTGGGTTGTGGGTAAGAGGCCATGGTTTTAAAAAAGTTCCTGGAACATGTTTGTGTCATACTTAGAGAGACGCAATGATGAGCTTCAGGGGACATCTTCTGTGATAGGTGTCTGCAACTATTCCTTCAGGATATTGTGGTTTCACAGGTTTGATGAATGCATCACCTGGCAGGACAACACAGCCACTCATGATTCAAAGAATTATCATAAAACCAGGGAAAGAAAAAAAAAAGAACTGGTATATGAAGAAAACAGCAAAATAATGTAGTAGGGAGTAAGTGATGTGAATATGAGCCAGTGGGAAAAATTCTTGTCTCCATCTGCCCCAAGCTCTGCATCCTAGGACACAAACAGAATTTTATTTTATTAATTTATTTATTAAATTTATACGCCACCCACCTCACTGTGACTCCTTTTATCCTTGTACACAAATCACTGTGGCCAACTTGCTGCGGCGAACTCACCATGGCCAAGTTGTCACGGGACAACTTGCCATGGCAGGACAATTTAATAATTGTTTAATTATTTAAAATGAATAAAAAAATATTTTTATTTTTGTCATTCACATTTCATTTTGTCCCTATTTTGCATCCCTTCTTTAATGATTCTGTTCCACCATTTCTTTGATATTAGTGTAACTCTTGTCCCGCAGTGAGTTGGCCGCAGCAAGTTGGCCATGATAAGTTGGCTGTGGCAAGTTGGCTGCGGCAAGTTGGCTGCGGTGAATTGTGATAGATCCATAAACACTTTCTGTCTTTTTTCTTCCATTGCAGGTGGAACGGGAAATTGCCATTTTGAAGCTGATTGAACACCCTCATGTCCTCAAACTTCATGATGTCTACGAGAACAAAAAATACTTGTAGGTATTTATTTGCAGATTGCCTCCCACTTGCAAATGGGGTCCTGAATACATACCTGCCAGAGTGAAATAGAGGTAGCCTTGACATACAAAAGTTCATTTAGTGACCGTTCAAAGTTACAATGGCACTGAAAAAAGTGACTTCTGACTGTTTTTCACACTTATGACCATTGCAGTATCCCCATGCTCACATGATCAAAATCAGACACTTGGCAACTGACTCATATTTATGACTGTTGCAGTGTCCTGAGGTCATGTAATCACCTTTTGCGAACTTCTGACAAGCAAAGTCCATGAGTAAGCCAGATTCACTTAACAACCATGCTACTAACTTAACAGCTGCAGTGATTCACTTAGCAACTGTGGCAAGAGAGTTCGTAAAATAGGGCAAAACTCATTTAACAACTGTCCTACTCAGCAACAGATATTTTAGGCTCAATTGTGAATGTAAGTCAAAGACTATCTGTAGTTCTTTCTAGAAATTAGCCACATTCCAACCTGGAATATTGTAATCTCTTTTCATGGATTTGCTTGCTAAGGATTCTACATTCAGGAGAAATGTGGGGCCTTCTTTCCAATCATACATGTAGCTATAGGGATTACAACTCCAGACTTATAATCATAATGAATTGATACATAAATACATAAATACAATATATAGAGACTGAAATCTACTAATAGTACGGACAATGTGAAAACTGTAGTTTGAGTTTAAAATGCATTGCAAATAATTACCAAAGGCTGCTAATTAATGTGGTGAAACAGCCCTGGATTAGCACAATGTGTAAACACATTAAACCACCCATCTTCCCCAATCACCATGGTCAATGCCCCTCTCATGTTCTTAACCACAATGTTGCCTGCAACAAACCTACATGAGATACTACTCAGGTACTATTCTACCTTCCCAAAACCTTTTTCCTGATGTTTGATGTTCTTATGCCATATAAAGAAGAGCAGTATTGGCCATGGAATAGTATCATTTCCACACTTGCAACAGAATGGTTTAATGGGCTCAAAAGAAAGGGTGAAGCATCCATGCAGTGGTGGGATTAAAATAATTTAACAACAGGTTCTCTGCCCTAATGACCAGCTGGGTAGGCGTGACTGGGTAGTCATGTGACTGGGTGGGCGTGGCCAACTCAACGTCACTCACATTGAGGGGCGCTTCTCCTCGCCCGGCCTCTCATGACCATGGGGATGCTGCAACGGTCGTAAGTGTGAAAAACAGTCATAAATCACTTTTTTCAGTGCCATTGTAACTTTGAATGGTCACTAAATGAACTGTTGTAAATCAAGGATTACCTGTACAAAAATACAAAAAGCTTATTTGCTTGCAAAAAGCTGCCCTAAATACCAATCATTAGATTAGAAATACCTGCAAGCCAGAGTTACCAATCAGGCAGGGTGCCAGAGCACCTTGAGGAATTAAAATAGTTAAAATGCAATGATAACTATCAGCAGCCAACTCTTGCTCATAAAGTGAAACCCTTTAGCAGAGAAGTCATTTAAGCTCTCCAGAAAGTGGGTGGGCATATTTCGGCTACAAAATGCCGAGCTAAAGAGACAAATTAACAAATTATATAGGGAACCCAGGTTCAAGTCTCTGCCCTCCCAAGTTTGTCAAGCACGGCTGGTCTCACTCACCTCACAAGATATCCTAAGGAAATCATCCAGATTTAAGGAAAGATCACATGCCCCCCCCAAGGCAGTAAAGAAATCAGTGCCAAGCTGGCATCCTGCCTCTTGGAAGTACACCCCAAAAGGACAGTGCCAGGAACCACTAAAGCAGTGAAGGAAGACCCCCTCCCCAGATAAAAAAAGAAACCATGAGGCAGGAAAAAATTCAAACACAATACAAATAATTACAAATCACAACAGTTTAAATTCTTTAAAAATTAAAACACAAACCTTGTCTGTCTCATTGCCAGAGTTCACACCCCAGGCAAGCTCAAGTGTAAACACTTGAGATAAGCCTAACTTCAAAGAAAGCAATTTGCGCTAGAATGTAGCAAAAGAGCAAACACAGTAGCTGTTGCTTGTTAAACCAATTACCATAACAAATAGACACAGGAACTAGCCAGATTTCTGAACCCTGCTTCTTTTTCGGAACAGAGATTAACCTTTCTCCTTCCAAACAAAACTGAATAGGGAAAATTATCCCATCAATAAACACAGGATTAAACTTCACCAAAAACCAATTTTAGACCAAAACTCAGAGTATGTAAGCTCACATTTGAATGTTAATCTTTCTAGCTAGCCAAGAAGCCTTGCTGAATGTCACTCATCTTGGTTCCTTGTCATTAAAAGCTTCTTTCTGGCAGCTCTGCTTCGTTATTCAATTATTTCTTCAAAGTGCTGATCGTTGCATCCTGGCTGGAAAAACTCCAACAAGGGAGTATTTCCTCCCAGCAGCAGTGTAAAAAGCTTAAAACAACCCTTCCCCTTTAAGAAAGTCAAGCCCCAGCAAAGTACCAGCAAAGAAAAAAAAACAACCTCCGGAGAAGCTCAGGCGACAGTAAGTCTGGGCGTACTGCCAAGAACCGTTAGCTGTTACAATGTAATAAGGGTTAACCGAGAGGCAGTTTCTGTAAGCAGGGCAATAAAGATTAGGCTAGAAACAACACCAGAATGTTTCCTTCCTGTCTTCCTTACAGGATTAGCTCTGTAAAGTAGAAAAAAACAAAAGGAGATTTCTTCCAACAACCGGTTCTCTGAACTGCTTAGAAAGTTAACAACCGGTTCTAGCGAATAGATGACAACCGGTTGAATCCCACCACTGCCATGGGAGCAAAGTCAGAATCCATTCAAAACAAGGAAAAACCATTTTCTTGGCAAAGAAAATGGAAGAGAGATGTAACACTTTGATCTCAAGAGCTAAAAAGAGAAAGAGAAGGGGGGTTGGGGAGATGAAGAATTTAAAATATTTTATATTGCTTCACCATGATTGAATCACCAACTGTTACACAACCCCAAACCAGGGGTGGGATTCAGCCGGTTCGTACAGGTTCGGGCTAACCGTTAGCTCCAATGATCAGCTGAGAGTAAACCAGTTCTCTCTGACGATCAGCTGGGCCTGCCCGCCCACCCCTGCGCTATACCGACCTATATTTCCTTTGTTTGAAGTCCAGCTGGTAGGCGCGGCAGAGTGGATTGCCGCGCCTCAGCTGTTTTACTCACCGGGGCTGCAGTAGAAGGTAAGTTTTCAAATGTACTGCTTGCGCGGGGAGCGTGTGTTTGGCGCACATGCGCAGTGAACCTTTTGTTACACCGGTAAGTTTTAGAGCTGTTTTCAAACGCACTCCGCCCGTGTGGAGTGTGCGTTTGGCACGTGCATGAGCGAAGCATGCATGTGTGTGCGAAGCACGCGTTTAGCGAACCAGTTGTTACACCGGTTGAATCCCACCACTGCCCCAAACAGAGAACAAGCAGAGGTAATTCAAACCATGACTACATTTTTTATAGGAAATATTTCTGTTTAATAAATATTGTGTAAAGTTAGCTGTACATGGGTGGCTGGGTGGCAGCTGTGTGCTCTGATTGAAGAAGGGTCTGGCTTTGGCTTCCTAGAAAGTGTTTCTTGCATGGGCAGCCAAATACAGGTAGTCCTTGACTTATGTCCGTAATTTAGCCCACAATTTCAGTCGTAAGTCACGATGGACATAAAGCGGGTCAACACGTGACTGGACCTGATTTTACAACCTCTTTTCTGGCAGTTATTAAGCGAACACTACAGTTGTTAAGTGAACACAGTTGTTAAGCAAACCCATTGTTCACTATGAGGTGTCTGTGGAGATTCTCAGTCATCCATGTCACAGTTGTCTCAAAGATTCTTTTCCAAAAGGCAGCTGGACTATTTTTTCCTTGAGGAAGAAGAACAAAACATTTTGTTTCTCATTCAAGAAACTTCATCAGTTTTTGTGTGTGGGGGGGGAGGCAGGATGGAATGGAATGAGAATGAGAAACGAAATGTTTTGTTCTTTTTCCTTAAGGAAAAAAACACTCCTGTTGCTTTTTGAAAAAGCACCTTTGAGATCACTATGAAACCAGAAGTAAATGCTGGTTTCTGGAAAAAATGTCGTAAAACTCAGCCATGTGACCATAGGGTGCTGCAAACATCTGTAAATGTAGGCTTATTCTCAAGCTCCCAAAATGCAACCATTTTACTGTGGAGGGGGAGGGGGGCTGAACATCAGAACTTCAAAACCAGATCATACTTCCATTTTTGGATTTCTCTGTAACTTTGAACGTTTATTAAGCGACTGGTCATAAATCAAGGATTACCTGTGGACGACTCTCACCCTTGGCATTTCCACATACAGTTATGTGCTGTTTTTGATAAGAAAGAGCTTTCCATTGGGACAGCAGTCTGTTCCTCAATTGGAATACTGTAATTTTCAGCATGTTTAATTTGAAAGTTAATTTGCAATTCTGCAGTGTTGATGGGATTGAATTCCAAAGTCTGACACGTCAGTATATCTACAAGGAAATCACTCCCATTAAAGTCAACTAAACTTCCAGTGCAGGGGTAGGTTCTACTCACCTTTACTACTGGTTCGCAACGGGGCTGCGCATACGCGCTTGCTTTGCTTGCGCGCATGTACGCTCTTCTGCGCATGCATAGAAGCGTTCTGATGATGTCGGGGTCGGTGTGCGGAGCCTCCCTCCGGTTTTACTATTGGTTCTATAGAACCGGTCCAAACCGGGGGCAACCCACCACTGCTCCAGGGTAGTAAATAAGTAGTGAGGATGATGATTAAGAGAGAATTTTCAAGAATTATAGTTATAATAATAATAATAAAAAAAAAATAGAGAAAGTTAGAGATGTATCAAAGTTGAACCTGAAATGTGGCATTCTCAATGTTGTTTGACTGAATTTTTATGAATAAAATAAATAAATGTTTATTTTAATAACAATATATAAAAAAGACTCTAGCATAGCTTGGAAAACCATTGGCTATGTTAAACTGCACCTCTTATTATCTCCAGCCAGTGCACCCACCAGTCAGATTAGGCAAAAATAAGCGACATGACTTAAAATGAAAGCTGGAAATACTTTTCCAAAAATACTTTTTTTAAAACTGATAGTATTTTAAGGGAGTGGTCTGTCTATTTTTACTTTTGAACCTTGGAAAGGTCCACAGATTCTGCTGATACCGAACATTTCATATAAAATAGTCAAGTCAAACAAAATTATCTGGGTACCCAAGACAGAAGACTTAATTATGTAGTTCTCTGAGCTTCTCACTATGTAGTCAATTTTTGGGGAGGGGGGGATGAAGCAAACGTGTGTTAATTTCAAGGACCCTCTACACACGTCTTTCCCAATGAGTTGCAGCCTGGAGATCACCTCTCTCTTGCTCCTGTTCTGTTGTCCTAGATGGGACTCCAGGGGATCTCCTTCCTCCTTAAGGCAGGGGTCCCTAACTACCGGGCCATGGCTCGTTCAGAACTGGGCCACGGAAGCAGCAGGTGAGCATGTGAGCAGCTCCACTTGGACCTGCAGTGGGTAGGCGAGCGCACGCAAATGGAGCTGCGCTTGCCTGCTGCTCGCTCAGAACCATCCCCTCTCCCCCACACCCCTGCCAGTCCGCCAAGCCGGAAAGGTTGGAGACCGTTGCCTTAAGGGATCTGCTTAGCCTCAAGTAGATATAGAATACAGAATAACAGAGTTGGAAAGGACCTTGGAGGTCTTCTAGTCCAACCCCCTGCCTAGGCAGGAAACCCTACACCACTTCAGACAAATGGTTATCCAATATCTTTTTAAAAACTTCCAGTGTTGGAGCATTCAAAACTTCTGGAGGCAAGTTGTGTTAGGTGTTTTGTGCCAGCCATGGCAGTTTCTTAAAAGGCCACCAGATGGGAGCAAAGAGGCACCTTTGATCCCACTGGTGGGTCAAGGGGCTCCGGCCCCTGCAGCCCCATTGGGGAGAGTTAATGGCCCTCCGGCCCCCTCACACATTGGTAAGGGAGGGGCCAGGGGCCCCTATAAGAACCCCTGCACAGGGGCTGCTCTTTCTGCTCTTGTTCTACCTTCCTACGGGAATGATCCATGGGCATGGATGCCTCCATGCCAGGGAACTCATTTTACCTACTTTATTTCTGAATAAAGATTTAACTTGATTGCATCCTTGCGTGCTGCCTTTTCTTGGAAGCGCCCTCAATGAACCATCAATCTTCGTGAGATCCCTCACAAAGTGGTAGCAGAGGATGGTTTGAGGCAACACTTCCAAGCCAGCAGAAGCAAGATGCCTGGAGGTTCCAGCAAGAATCCCCAAGAGATGGATGGCAGGAGATACCCGATTGTGACCAGAAGTCTTCAATCAAGAATGGCAGCCCTGCATCCAGTCCCACACGCTAGCTTCGATCCAGAGGAGGGTACAGATGATCTCTATGCCCCCAAAGATCCCAGCGGAGCGCCAGGGACCCCTTTGCATGCTTCCCTGCGATTGCAAGCCACAGAGAAAAGCATGGAAGGTCAGCAGTCCACCCAGGACTGCCAGGACACTGGCCAGGGACCAGGCCACCCCCCAGCGTAGACCAGCTCAGTGGCGAAGAATGCAGAGAGCTGCTACGAACGCTCCTAGCAACCCGAGAGACGCCAGAAGCCCAGCCATGTGGGACACCAGCGCAGGGGGCCTCTGGACACCGGGTAAGTCCTTCCCCAGCACCCAGGAGGCTCCCCAACATGGCGCCGGCCACCCTGGGGGACCCCGGGGACCCGGAGCTTTTGGCGGGAAAATTCCCGCCAAATCATGACCTGCAGCTTCCGGGGCCAACCGGAAGCAACATGGCGGCCCCCAGGCTACCTACTCCAGCAAGGCTTGGTGGGCCTCAGCTAGGCCACGAGGCCCAGCAACCGATGGCAGCCAGCCAAAGCAGCACGTAAACTGCTCGCCCCCCGCCACAGGCAAGCCTCGAAGTCTGCCCAGCCGCACCTGCTGCAGTGGGCATCAGGGCCGCAATCCAAGCCCTGGTCACGGCCCTGGAAGCCACAACCAACACTTACCAGCAGAGAGTTCCCTCTCCCATTCACTTCAATGGAAGCCAAGCAGAGGTACAATGGACAGCAAAATACAACTGTATTTCCTACTCCTATTTACTCGTCTACCTCTGCACTCCCGAATAACTTTGAGAAACCATCTGGGGGGTGAAAACTTCAACATATGGAATAAAGAGATACAGGTATGTCTCTTAAAAGAAGGGACCCTAGAAATGGTTTTAGACCCCCCACCTTTCCTTTGGGGGCCTCAAGAAGAGTGGTACCACAGGAAAGCCTATACCACTCTACTGAGCTCACTGGATGCTAAATTGTACCCCAGCATTCCAGATGGGCTCACAGCTGGCGAGATTTGGGGGTTGTTATATAGCCTATTTAATAGTGATAGCTTGGGCTCCACCACAAGGCTTACATCGGAGTTCTATAACACCAAGCTGAAATTTGGGGCTAGCATGGCTGAGCACCTGGGAAAGTTGAAGGCACTCAGGGCAGAACTGGTGCTCAGGGACTACCCCGTGACTGAGGCCAACATGATTGCTGTTATACTGGCATCCCTGGACAAAAGTTGGGGCAATTTTATTGTCTCACTAGAGGAAACCAGGAAGGAAGCCATGACTCTGTCCTACCTCACAGGGAGGCTCAATGAGGAAGACAGGAGGCGTAAAGATGCAGGAGAATACACCAGGGCCACAACTCAGCGCATCAATAGGAGGCACCAGAGTTCAGAGCAGGTTAACGCTCTACCCAAGTGTTTCATCTGTGGCTCTGAAGAGCATCTGAAGAAGGACTGCCCCCATTACCAGCAAGGATCTAAGCGTGGTTCCAATCAAGGAAGGGGCAGGGGGCAGAGAAGGGGGCCTGGTGGGGGCAAAGGTGGTGCTAAGGGCAATTTTGTGTGTACTACTTACCTCACCCCCACCACAAGGGCTGATGGCCCTACTGGCCCGTGGTTACTGGACTCTGGGGCTTCATCTCACATTGCTAACATGAAGCAAGGCTTTAAGAGGTTAAGGAGAATTAACTCCTCAATCAAGGTTGCCAATGGTAACAATGCTTTGGTTGTTGGGGAGGGCACTGTCTCTGTACCAGGGCTGGGCAATGTTGAAGGTGTATTGCATGCTCCCTCTATCGCCAATAACCTGTTGAGTATAACCAAGTTATGTGATGATGGCAGGGTGGAGGTATTGTTTTGCAAAGGGGGAGGTCATGTCACTCGAGACAAAAGGGTCATTGGGAATGTTACCATTATAAATGGTTTACCATATTTCTCCCCCAAGTACCCAGCTACAGGAGACAGCTCACAGGGTGCCACCTCAGAAGGGCCCTGCGCGCAGAGAGAAAGAAAGGCTCCACAGCCAGCCCCATGGCTTTCCAAGGCCAATGCGGGCAAGAAACCCGAGCCTCAGCAGGCACCTAAGGCAGATAAGCCCAAAAAAGGGCCTAAGGTGCCAGCACTGCCCAAGGCAACCAGAGCCAAGGGGGTGTCAGTGGGGAAGCCACTTCATACCAAATGTGCCCACCTCTTACATCGGAGGTTAGGCCATGCCAGCTTCCCAGTGGTCAGGAAGATGGGGGAATTTGCTGAGGGGATTCACCTCCAGAATTGTGAGGTGTTTCTGGACTGTGCCATCTGTAAGAGGGCAAAGAGGAAGGCAGCCCCAATACCTAAGGTGTCACTATGTAAAACCCAATGCCCATATCAATTAATACATGTTGATATGGTTGGGCCATTTACACCGTCCCTAGGGAAAAGGCAGTATTTCCTCACTGCCGTCGACGACTTCTCGAGGTACGGCCATGTGTATACCCTCACAGAAAAGTCTGAAGCCTTTGATGCCATAAAATCACTGTACAACTACGTGGAAACTCAGTACAAGACCAAGATCGCACAGCTGCAGAGCGACCGTGGGGCTGAGTTCATGTCCCGAAAGTTCCAGGACTGGGTAAAGCATAAGGGCATGCACCATTTTCATACAGCGCCTTTTACTCCTGAGCAGAACGGCGTGGCTGAAAAACAAAACGGTATCCTGCAGACTATGGTGCGTAGTCTGATTGCAGATGCTGGGGTTGTGGAATCATACTGGGCGGAGGCGGTACATTACGCCAATTACACCCTGAACCACACCTGGAGCAGCGTTGTGAACCAGACCCCATACTTTCTGGTCCACGGTAGGAAGCCAAGTTTGGGACACTTACGTGTATTTGGCTCCTACGCTTGGGTGCACATCCCCAAGCAGCTGTGGAAGAAGAGGAGATCCATCTCCCAGAGACTGAGGTTCTTGGGCTATGCCCCTGGCTCCAAGGCCTACCGATTCCTGGGAGAAGGGGGCAGGACTGTGACCTCCCAATCTGCCTCCTTTGAAGAGGACTCCAATTGGACCCAGATCCACTCAAATGATCTGGGCCCATACATCAACCGGCCCAGCAAAGCCACACCAACCACGACACCGCCTGAGATGACCACAGACCCTGCCACTGACGAGAGCGAGGAACAGGACGAAGAGGTCAGCCTACCTGGTCCAGATGAGGAGGATGAGCTGTCCAGTCCTGAGGGGAAAGACACGCCATCTTCACCCAACTGTTCGCCTCCAGCGACGCTTCAGAGGCCCATGATGCCCAACGCCTGGGACCGAGGGCCTCCACATCCCGGTCGTGAACAGCCAGTCGGCGAGGAACCTGCAGAAGAAAAGGGCGGTGAGTGGCAGGAGGTCAGAAGGTCAAAGAGGTCCAACAAGGGGGTCCCACCAAAGAGAATCGACATTGGGCACATCCCGTCCGTCAACAGCGTTGTGGTCACCCCAAAGACTTTCTCTGACATCCAGGAGCTGCCCATCGAAGAACAGGAGAAGTGGCAGCTCGCGATGGAACAGGAGATGGAGAGCCTGAGAAAGCTCAAGGTCTTCACCCCCGGGCAACCACCAAAAGAGAAGAAAGTTATTGGCACAAGGTGGGTTTTCAAGGCCAAACCACTTGCCAATGGCCGCTACCTGTACAAGGCCCGCTTGGTAGCACAGGGGTTCGCCCAACGCTACATGGAGGACAATATAGAGACCTATTCTCCAACCGTCCGGGCAGAAAGCGTCAAGGCCGCCCTCGTAACTGCAGCTGCTCTGGGAAAGGAAGTCTACCAATTCGACATCTACCTCCACGCCAACTTGGACCGGCAGATCTACGTGAGGGCCCCTCCTGGTTACCAGCAGGAGGGGGGAAACACATGGTTGTTCCAAAAGGGGTTATATGGCCTCAAGCAGTCAGGGAAACTCTGGTATGACTGCCTCAAAAAGGGTTTAGAGCGAATTGGCTTCAGGGCATCTCATGCAGATGAGTGCGTTTTCACACGTGACACCAAAGGTGATGTAAAACGGGTTTTGGTTTACGTGGACAACCTCCTATATGTAGGGCCTGGCAAGGAAAGGTGTGATGAATTTGCCAAGGCCCTGGGGGAAAAGTTTACCCTAAAGTCCTTGGGGCGGGTTGACAGGTACCTGGGTGTGCACATCTTGGCCACTAAAAAGGGATTTGCATTATCCCAGAAAGAAAAGATTGAGTTGTTGGCCAAATGCAAAATGGCGAAGTCTAACCAAACGCGTAGCCCCATGCAAAGTGACTACTATGGCCATAATCACAAGGACAGCCCTGAGTTCACAGATAATAAATTATATAGATCTGTGATTGGCTCCTGGCTATACATTAGCAATTGGAGCAGGCCTGACATAGCTTTAGCTGTAAATCTATTGTCCAGACACGTGGAAAACCCAAAGGAATTCCACTGGAATGCTGTCAAGAGGGTACTTAGGTACCTCAGGGGCACGGCCGATGCCCTCCTTATGCTGGAGCCAGAGAAGGGGAAGCCGGCCCAGCTCTCCACTTACTCGGACACAGACTGGGCTGGTGACACCAAGAGTAGACGGAGCACCTCTGGTTTCCTCATTCTGCTAAATGGCTGTCCTATCCATTGGCATGTTAGGCAGCAAAAATTTGTTTCTTGCTCCACAGCCGAGGCAGAATATGCCAGCCTATCAGACACTACAAATGACTTGATTTGGTTCAATGCTCTGGTAACGAGCATCTGGGCACCTCCTACTCTGCCCATCCAAATTCAGGAAGATAACACAGCCGCAATTGGCAACATGCCACCCCAACGATGCCCTTGAAGTGATGTCCTGGTGCCTGGAGGCCGTGCGGGCCTGGATGGGGAGACACAGGCTCCGACTCAACCCTTCCGAGGCCAAGTGGCTGTGGCTTCCGGCGTCCCGATATAGCCAGCTGGTGGCATCGCTGGTTATTGGGGGCGAATCACTGGCCCCCACGGAGAGGGCTCGCAATTTGGGTGTCCTCCTGGATGCACGGCTGTCTTTAGAAGAGCATATTATGGCCGTGGCCAAGGGGGCTTTTTATCAGGTCTGCCTGATACGCCAGTTGCATCCCTTTCTGGATCGGGACTCCCTATGCACGGTCACTCAGGCACTCGTCACTTCCCGCCTGGACTACTGCAATGCTCTCTACATGGGGGTCCCCTTGGGGTGCACCCGGAGGCTCCAGCTGGTCCAGAATGCGGCCGCGCGGGGGATTATGGGAGTGACGGGGCGCTCCCATGTGACACCTCTCCTGCGCGAGCTGCACTGGCTCCCGGTGGTCTTCCAGGTGCGCTTCAAGGTGTTGGTGACCACCTTTAGAGCGCTCCATGGCTTAGGGCCGGGGTATCTACGAGACCGCCTTCTGCCGCCAATAGCCTCCCACCAGCCAGTACACTCGCACAGAGAGGGCCTCCTCAGGGTGCCGTCCGCCAGACAACGTCAGCTGGCGACCCCCAGGGGGAGACCCTTCTCTGTGGCGGCACCCGCCCTCTGGAATGACCTACCCCCAGAGATACGCACGATACCAGACCTCCGGACTTTTCGTCGGGCCCTGAAAACTCATTTATTTCATCTAGCCGGGCTGGCTTGATCCCATCTGTTCGGTTTTAATTTGAAATTGGTTTTAATTGGGTTGTTTTAAATTGTGGGCCGAAATTATTTAATTACCTTTTAAACTGTTTTTTAAATTTTGTATGCTCTGTTTTATCTCGGCTGTTCACCGCCCTGAGTCCTGCTGGAGAAGGGCGGTATAAAAATCAAATCAAATAAAAATAAATAAATAAATAAATTGGAATCTCTAGGGTATACGTGGTGGGCTCTAGGTCCCGTCACATAGACATCTGCTACAAGAATGTCAGGCAGCTTGTCAGAATGGGGTTTGTACATATCAAACACTGTAATACAACCGACCAGTTAGCTGACCTGTTCACAAAACCTGTGCCCATTGACCGACACAACCTTCTGTGTAAGCATTTGTGTTTGGTCCTGTAAACGACGCATCTGCATGTCTATGACACCTGCTCGCCCTCTCACTCATACTCACTGGCACCTGTCATTGGCTGGCAAGAAGGGGAATTGTTAGGTGTTTTGTGCCAGCCATGGCAGTTTCTTAAAAGGCCACCAGATGGGAGCAAAGAGGCACCTTTGATCCCACTGGTGGGTCAAGGGGCTCTGGCCCCTGCAGCCCCATTGGGGAGAGTTAATGGCCCTCCGGCCCCCTCACACACATGGGTAAGGGAGGGGCCAGGGGCCCCTATAAGAACCCCTGCACAGGGGCTGCTCTTTCTGCTCTTGTTCTACCTTCCTACAGGAATGGTCCATGGGCTCAATCCAGGCATGGATGCCTCCATGCCAGGGAACTCATTTTACCTACTTTATTTCTAAATAAAGATTTAATTTGATTGCATCCTTGTGTGCTGCCTTTTCTTGGAAGCGCCCTCAATGAACCATCGATCTTAGTGAGATCCCTCACAAGTTGTTCCACTGATTAATTGTTCTGTCAGGAAATTTCTCCTTAGTTCTAGGTTGCTTCTCTCCTTGATTAGTTTCCACCCATTGCTTCTTGTCCTACCTCAGGTGCTTTGGAGAATAGCTTCGCTCTCTCTTCTTTGTTTCAACCCCTAAGATATTGAAACACTGCTATCATGTCACCCCCAGTCCTTCTTTTCATTAGACTAGACATACCCAATTTCAGCAACAGTTCTTTATATGTTTTAGCCTCCAGTCCCCTAATCATCTTTGTTGCTCTTCTCTGCACTCTTTCTAGAGTCTCAACATCTTTTTTTATATCTTGGTGACCAAAACTGGATGCCCTTCACAACACTACTACAGGTAGTCCTTGAGTTACGACCACAATTGAGCCCAAAATTTATGTTGCTAAGTGAAACATTTGTTAAGTGAGTTTGCCCCTTTTTACGACTTCTCTTGCCAGAGTTGTTAAGTGAATCATTGCATTTGTTAAGTTAGTCACACAGTTTTTAAGTGAATCTGGCTTCCCCATTGATTTTGCTTGTCAGAAGGTCACAAAAGGGGATCACATGATCCTGGGACACTGCAACTGTCATAAATATGAACCACTTGCCAAGCATCTGAATTTTGATCATGTGACCATGGGGATGCTGCAACGGTTGTAAGTGTTGCAGCCCCTGAGATATTGGAACACTGCTATCATGTCACCCCTAGTCCCTCTTTTCATAAGACTAGAAATACCCAGTTCCTGCAACCGTTCTTTATATGTTTTATCCTCGAGTCCCCTAATCATCTTTGTTGCTCTTCTCTGCACTCTTTCTAGAGTCTCAACATCTTTTTTACATCGTGGTGACCAGAGGTGGAATTCACTTACTTTCCCTATTGGTTTGCAAATGTGAGCGCACGCCTTACCAAGGCATTATAAAGTGGTATTAACACTTCACGTGATCTAGATTCTATCCCTCTGTTTATGCAGCCTAGAACTGTGTTGGCTTTTTTGGCAGCTGCTGCACACTGCTGGCTCATATTTAAATCGTTGTCCACTAGGACTCCAAGATCCCTATCACAGTTACTACTATTGTGCGAGGTACCACAAATACTGTACTTGTGCATTTTGTTTTTCTTCCCTAAATGTAGAACCTTACTTTTTTCACCATTGAATTTGATTTTGTTAGATAGCACCCAATGTTCAAGCCTGTCAAGATCCTTCTGTGATGACCCAGGGCACGGCACAGAGATAACACAAACAGCTGGCAGTTCAAACCGCCCCTTTATTGCTCCAAATCTCCCCAAATGCTCCCACGTTTCTGGCAGGTCCCAGAGCAGAGTGAGAACAAACCCCCACACAAACCTCAAGCAGCCTCTGGCTGCAATTAGTCCAGCCCAGTGCTGTCTGCACCAAGGCTGCACAGCAATAAATCCCAAATGTATTTGGCAAAACAAGAGCCAAGCAAGAAGTTCAGGGAGCAGAAGATCAAGATAATTAATCCAGAACGCCAACAAGGAATGCAAAGACTCTTGGCAAGTTCAAATGTTGGCACACAACACTTCAGGAACTCAGTGTTTGTTCCTGACAAATGCCCCTCCACATGGCATCTCCTTAAATCTCATTCCCAAGGTGTGCCTGGTGAAGCTGGGCGGGTCACTCTCCTCGCATGTGGCCTTCTCCACCTGCACTGATCCTGCCTTCTCTGTACTCTCCTAGCCCTTGCATCAGGAGGGGGTGGTTCTTGCTCCTCGTCTGAGCTCTGTCTCTCCTCCCTGCCTGCAGACCTTACTAATTCTGAACAGCCTTGCCTGGACTGACTCTGTCCTTCCCCAGTTTCCTCCAAGGCCAACGGAGCTGCCCTCTCACTCGCTGTCAGTTCTTGTTCCAGCTCATCTTCCACCGCAGATTCAGACTCCAACGGGGGCATGACACCTTCTGTATCTTAAGCCTATCTTCTGGAGTGTTGGCTATTCCTGCCAGCTTGGTGTCATCTGCAAATTTGATGAGTTCCCCATCTATCCCCTCATCCAAGTCACTGATGAAGATGTTGAAGAGCACTGGGCCTAAAACAGAGCCCTGGGGTACTCCACTGCATACTTCCCTCCATGTAGATGCAGTTCCATTGAGGACTACACGTTGAGTGTGGTTGGTCAGCCAGTTACGAATCCATCTGGTGGTGATGCTGTCTAACCCACATTTTTCTACTTTATCTAGTAGTAGGTTATGGTCTACTTTATCAAATGCTTTACTGAAGTCCAAGTAAATTATATCGACAGCATTCCTCTGGTCCACTAATTTTGTCACTTTGTCAAAGAATGCAATAAGATTAGTCTGGCATGATCTGTTTTTGACAAACCCATGTTGGCTTTTGGTTATTACTTGGTTTGCTTCTAGGTGTTCGCTGATTCATTGCTTGATTATCTTTTCCAGAATCTTCCCTGGTATTGAGGTCAGGCTGATGGGTCTGTCATTTCCTGGATCTATTTTTTTCCCTTTTTTGAATATGGGAACTACATCAGTTCTTTTCCAGTCCTCTGGCAGTTCCCCGGTGCTCCAGGATCTTTGAAAGATATAGTTCAGCGGTTCTGAGATCTAGCCTGCCAGTTACTTCAGAACAGGGGTGAAATCTAAAAGTTTTTGCTACCAGTTATGTGGGTGTGGCTTAATTAGTGGGCGAGGCTTGGTGGTAAGGTGACTGGGTGGGCGTGGCTTGTTGGTCAGGTGGGCGTGGCCAAGTCAATGTCACTTCTTTGCCCTTTTTTAACCTACAAAACACAACACAACACAACTGGCTCACCCACAATATAAAAGCAGCTGTGCTAGACCCAAAATGGCCCCTGCAACAAGCAGGAACCTCACACAGCCACAAAAAGCCCAAAAAAACAACTTTCACATTTTACACACACAAAATTCCACAAACAGTTTTCTGAGATTTTGTGTCATTGTGTAGTTAGAGTGAAACACTACAGAAACACACTAAATCTCAGAAAGCTGCACAAATATTATTTTATTTTAATTTATTTTTATTTTTATATAAAAGCAGCTAAATTTAAAACTTCCTAAACTTTAAATGGCTAGGTCTAAAAAAAGAACAACTAAAAAAAAAACCAATTAACTATTTTTTAAAGCTCCCAAAGGGGAAAAAAACTTACCCAATTGAACAGGGGTCTCCAACCTTGGCAACTTTAAGACTTGTAGACTTCAACTCCCAGAATTCCTCAGCCAGCTTTGCTTTGCTGGCTGAGGAATTCTGGGAGTTGAAGTCCACAACTCCCTGCCTGCTTGATTGCAGGCAGGGAGATTCAGTTGCTTGCTGATGCAATCGATTGCAGGGATTACAGCAAGACGTTGCGACCAGCAGCTAAAGTAAGTAAGCTGAGGGGGGGAAGGGGAGGGATTTTTGCTACCGATTAGCAGGCAGAGCCATTTAAAAGGAAAAGGTTTTTTTCTTTTACATGGCTCTGGCGATCCAAGCTGAGTTGCCTGATTAGCAGGCAACTCAGCTGGGATCGTCAGAGCTTGGCTGGTCAGCCATTTAAAAGAAAAAAAAAGCTCTGATGATCGCGCGGCTCAGCTGGGCATGGGGGGCAGGGGCAGGGATTTTTGCTACCGGTTCTCCGAACTGGCCGCCGACATCGCTACCTACTCGCCCGAGCTGGTCCGAACCGGGAGCATTTCACCCCTGCTTCAGAACCTTGGGATGTAGTCCATCTGGTTCTGGTGATTTGAACTCGTCTAGAGTAGACAGGTGCTCACTTACCATTTTCTTCCCTATTTTAACTTGTGTTCCCAGTCTGTTTTTTGTGGTGCTGTTTTTGATAGGTTGGACTGTTTTTTCCCTTTGTGTAAAGACAGATGCAAAAAATAAGTTAAGTAGGTCTGCTTTCTCCCTGTTGCTTGTCGCCTTCTTGCCACTTTCTCCCAGCAATGGACCAATTGTTTCCTTGACTTTTTTCTTGTTTTTAACATGTTGGAAGAAGCTTTTTTTGTTATTTTTTACTTTTGTCGCAAGCCTTTGTTCATTGTGAGCCTTAGCTTCCCTCACTTCATCTTTGCAGGCTTGGGCTATTTGTTGATATTCTGCCTTAGTTATGTGCCCCTCTTTCCACTTTTTATACTTGTCCTTTTTGTCTTTCAATTTGTCAGAGAGTTCTTTATGCAGTCATGCTGGTTTCTTTTGAGAGCTGTTATTTTTCTTCTTCGTTAGTATTGTGCTAGACTGGGCTTTTATAATCTCACTTTTCAAAATTTGCCAAGCTTCTTGAGTTGTTTTCCCCTTGGGGATTCTCATCCATGGAATCCTTCCCAAGCTCTCTCTAAGTTTACTGAAATTAGCTCTCTTAAAGTCCAAGACTCTAGTTTGACTTTGTTCTATTGCTTGTGCTTGCATAATGTTGAATTCCAATATTGCATGATCACTTCCCCCCAAGGTTCCTGTAGCTTCAACACCTTCTATCATTTCATCTCTGTTAGTGAGAATTAAGTCCAATATGGCTGATCCCCTTGTTCCCTTCTCTACTTTTTGGGAAACAAAGTTGTCTGCTAGGTTTGTTAGGAACCTGTTTGATCTTCCACTTGGTGCAGAGCTTGTCTCCCAGTTGATGTCAGGGTAGTTAAAATCCCCCATTACTATTGTGATGTGCTTCCTACATACCTTAGTAAGCTGACTAGCAAAAAGTTCATATATTTCCTGTTTGGTTGGGTGGCCTATAGTATACACCTATGGCAATGTCATTTCCCCCCCTTTAATATTAACCCAAATGCATTCAAGATAATTTTCATCATTGTTGTGCTCTATTTCTGTAGAGATGTAGTTATTTCTTATATATAGTGCAACTCCTCCTCCTCTTTTATTTGGTCTATTTTAAAAAAATAATTTAAATCCCTCTAGTTGTATGTTCCATTTGTGCATTTCATCCCACCAAGTTTCTGTAATGGCAACATTGATGATGATGAGCCTGCAACCTGCTGCCCTATCTCAAGGTTTCCCAAAATTTGAGGGCTGGAATTTGCTGCTGAGAATTTTCAGAAGAACATGCTGTGGGTGCTGTCAAAAAATGCTTGCTAGGATCTCCCATTCTGAAATGGCTCCCATAGGGGACAAGACCAGTTAAAAGCATAAATTCACCAGAATGCTACTTGCCACCTCCTCTAACCTCCTCCTGCAGAACACTCTTTGCTTAGCCTGGTCCTTCTTCTGGAGTAGTAGCTGGAATCAGACCGTAGAACAGAGGTGGAAAACTATGGCCCCTTTACAACCTTTGCACTTCAACTCCCAGAACTCCTGAGCCAGCACGAGAGCCATAGTTGCCCACCCCTGCCCTAGAAGATGATGGACTCATTGGAACCTCAGAGGTACATTTTCAAACAAAGAAATACTGGAGGCATTTTGCTTTTGTTTTCCTCTTCCATTCAATTGAGTCAGATTCTCAGAGACTGCCTGGACATATCCCCACAGTTTTTTTGGCAAGGCTTTTCAGAAATGGTTTGCCATTGCCTCCTTCCTAGGGCTGAGAGAAAGTGACTGGCCCCAGGTCACTCAGCTGGCTTTGTGCATGAGGAAAGACTAGAATTCATTGTCTTCCAGTTTCTAGTCTGCTGCATTAATCACTACGCCAAACTCGCTCTCATTTTGCTTTTACATCATGACAACAACAAAAAAAGGGGGGGGGGGAGGGGAGGGAGAATCTTCTAAAAATGTAAATGTCCAGTAGGGCAGGGAGACTGGTGAACCTATTCATATAGCATTTTGTTGCAATATTTTCAGGATCAGACTCAATAAAGATAATAAGAGTTAGAGGTTTAAATATATTTCTCTTTAATTATAACAGGCATTCTATATTCACTGAATATTCACAGATAGAAGCAAGGAAAATGGTGAAGGTGGCTCCTTATATATACAAGGGGTGGAGCCAAGAATGGGAGTGGTGAATTATGAATACATTAGGAACCAAAGAATAAGTTAACCCCCGATGTCCCATATATACATTATTTACACATTAGGGAATAAGGCATTTACATCTCACAAATCCCCCTCTAAATGCCGGTTCGCTATACAACACCAATTACATTCAGATTCAGGACAATATAAGACATATAATTTTGATGTTAAATATTTGTGCTGTTTAGAAGGTAAAGGCTTCGTCAATATGTCAGCTAATTGTTCAGAGGTATCACAATGCACTGCTTTGATAAATCCATCTTGAGACAATTGTCTCACATGCTTAAATTTTATATCTATATGCCTGGACCTTTGTCCAATGGCATCGGATCTGGATATTTCAATGGCTGCTTTATTATCTTCATGCATAACAAAAGGCAAAGCAGGTTTTTTCCAAACATCTGAAATCAAATCATTAAACCATACAAGGTTATTTGCAGCTTTGGACAAACAAACATATTCCGCTTCTGTGGTCGAAGTGGCTACCAGTTCTTGTTTACCAGTGTACCAGTAAACTGGACAGTCATTTAACAGAAAAATATAACCAGAAGTGCTCTTTCTGCATGATATATCTCCAGCCCAATCCGCATCTGCGTAACATGTAAGTTTTGGTTCTTTACCATTACTAGGTTCTAATACTAAGCAAAAGTCTAATGTACTTTTCAGATATCTTAGAATTCTTTTGACTGCTTCCCAATGATACATTGTTGGTTTGCTAACATATCTTGACAATAAGTTGAGTGGTAATGCAATATCTGGCCTGGTCCAATTAGATATATAAAGAAGTGAACCTATGACTGATCTATAAAATGTATTATCCTTGAATTCAGGGGAAGATTCATCAGTGTTTCTAAGGAAATCAGTTTGCATAGGAGTGTCACAGGGTTTGGCATTGTTTAAATTGCATTTGTTCAGAAGTTCAATGATTTTATCTTTCTGAGTAAGTTTGAATCCCCTTCTAGTTTTGTTAATTTGTACACCAAGGTATTTGTTTACTTTACCTAGAGATTTCAACGAGAAATGTTCGTTTAGCTTATTTACAAAGGTTTCTCTTCTCTCCTTGTGTTTTCCTATATATAAAATATCATCTACATAAATTAATACAAATTCAATATGATCATCACTCTTTTTTACAAAGAAACAGTTATCAGCAGTGGTAGCGTTGAAATCCATGGTCTTAAGTACTTTTACCAAGCAATCGTACCATCTTTTGCCAGATTGCTTTAATCCGTATAGACTCTTGTTCAATAGCCAAATTTCATTCTTATTAGTGTATTGACTGTGTGGTGCTCTTACATATATTTCCTTATCTAGTTTTGCGTGTAAATACGCAGTCTGTATGTCATATTGAAATACATCAAGATTGAGTGCAGATGCCACTACTAGAGCTGTTTTAACACTCTCTGTTCTCACTGTGGGGGAGTATGTGTCAGTGTAGTCCTCCGGATATTTTTGTGCATAACCTTGTGCAACCAATCTAGCTTTGTATAGAGTATTGCCTCCTTCTAGATTCTTAATTTTATAAATCCACCTGGTACCTATAATCGTTTTATCTTTAGGTGCAATCGCAGGTGTAAACACATTTAATCCTTGCAAACTTTCCATCTCTTTTTTCATAGCTAGTTCCCATTTTTCTTTTTCTTCACGAGGGAGTTTTAATACTTCCTCATATGTATTAGGTGTCATTTGTTCACCATCCATATGCATTATGTAATCTCTGTATTTATTTGGTACTTGATTTCTATTGTTTCTAATAGCTCTTTCGGGTTTGCTATGGTTATCATGCAAATATCTTGCTTCCTTTTTTGTTAATGTGTCTGTCTTTATTTTGTGCTGACTATTTGTCCAAGTTTTGGTTTTGTTTTTATTTTTGTTGATATTTTGATTTTCTATTGTCCCTTCCTCACAAGATTTTGTATCTTTGCATTTATTTGGAAATATTTCATTAAGATGTAATTTAGACCAATTGGCCTGTTCATGGAACACAGCTGTTCTGGAGACTATAAATTTGTTATTATTATCAATGAATCTGTACCCTTTGGTGCCAGTTTCATATCCCATAAATCTTAATCTTCTGGATACGTTTTCTCCCTTTCTTCTCAACTGCTTAGGTATGTGTACGTCTGCAGTGACTCCAAATATGTGCATGTGTGCTAATTTGGGTTTCCTATTATACATCACCTCATATGGCGTTTTATTCACAATACTGGACCAGGTTCTATTTTGAGTGTAATTTGAATAATGTAAGGCCTCTGACCAAAATTGTTTGCCTAAACCAGCATCCTCTAATGTGCACCTAATCATGGTTTGTAGTGTGGAATTCTTTCTCTCTGCAATCCCGTTTTGGAACGCAGAAAATGGACTAGACGTGAAATGTAGCATTCCTCTATCCTTTAACCATTGGGAGAATTCTTTAGACATGAATTCACATCCCCTATCTGTCATAATTTGTTTTATTCTGATATTATGTTGTGTTTCTATGCGTTTGTAGAATTCCTTAAATTTCTGAAAGGTTTCATCCTTGTGTTTTAATGTGTAAACAAAACCATAGCGACTGTAATCGTCTACTATTGTTAGGAAGTAACGTTTTCTATAAGTGATTGATGGAGTTAATGGACCAACTAGGTCCATATGTACTAAGTCAAAAATTTTGTTAGTTGATCTGTTGGATTTTTTTGGTCTGGGACTAGTTTTTAGTTTAGTGGATTTACATACTGAGCATTCCAAATAATTTTCACAATTTTTTATTTTGACACCTTCTGCGTGTTCAGTCATTTTTTGTACTACAGGAAAACTTGCATGTCCTAACTTCCTATGCAAGATGTGAGCACACTCATCATGAATTGGTTTACCTATTCTTGGTTTCTTCTCATTGTGTGTATTTGCGTGATCATGAGATATTTTACATTCATCATTGTCACTGTTACTAACATTTTCATCATCTGCCTCAATACAATCTTCCATATTTGAATCAATGTTATGTAACCATCTTTCTTTTGTTATTAGATAGGGTAGGCCTCCTTTAATCATCACAGTGCCTACATTTGTTTTGTCCTTCTCTAAAGTTGCTTTCCCCTTTGAGAAAACTATATTGATGTCAGAATCTCTGCTTAGTTTTATGGCACTTAGTATGTTATGAGGTATTTCTGGAATTAACAATACCCCCTCTATTTTTCCTAGGCCAGGCAAGGTCACATTTCCTTTGCCTAATACTTGAACCTTTTCTTGATTAGCTACCTTTATTACAAATTTATCTTCTGTAAATGAAGACAATATATTTTTGTTATTAGTGGTGTGGTTGGTTGCCCCAGAATCAATAAGCCAATTATTGTTCTCATTTTGTTGTGTTTTAGTGCTGTCTTGTTTATTTAGTCCATTCAGTGAACCAGATTTTCTCTCTTTTGAATTTTCTCTACCCCCTCTACTATCTCTGTAATTTGGTGGGCTTCTATATTTATGTCTATCTGTGGAAGACTGTCTATAATTGTATTTGCTCCTATACTCTGACCTATGTCTCTCCTTTGAGATTTTGGGACAGTCTCTTCTATTGTGTTCCCTGGACCCACAATTATGGCATTTAAAAGCTTCATTGTATTTTTCCTGGAAAGCTACCTTCCTAAAAGATTTGTGTTCTGTGTGATTGCTGGAACGATTTTTTCTTGAATTGTCTTCTGCTATCAATTTGTTAGATAGACTTTCTATGGATAAATATCCTAGATTGATGGTGTCTAAGTGTGACATAAAACTATCCCATGATGAATCAAGTGAATTGATAATAACACTTTTCATTGTTTGATCTGAAATCACTTCCCCCCTCAAATGCAGCTCAGCTCTTATTTTGTTTAGAGATATCAAATGCTCACTTATGGAAACCCCTGGTTTTACTCTGGAAGAAAAGAAATCCTTAGACATTCTTGTAGTGGTAGCTACACTATCGCTGTGAAACAGATTAAACATGCATTGAATTATTTCTGAAACAGTTAGGTTTGGTTTGATGCTATGATACATTGTAGGAGACACGCTAGATATTATTAAGAAAAATGCTCTATGATGTAAACAATCTATTTTTAAAGTCCAAGGTCTTCTTGGAGGACTAGTGATAAAGAATAGCAAATTTTCTTTCATAAAGACAACCTGGAGCTGTTGATACCATTCTTGCAAATTAATGCCATCAACTCTAAGTTTTGGGAAGTCACTGGGTAAGTTTCCCACATTATTTTGTTCATTACTTACAACCTGAGGTAGTCCGTGGTCTCGCAAGTGCAGGAAATTGCAAAACGGCATGGGGATGCTCGCAACGAGTCTGCGCGGTTCTCTGGCCAGTTCAAGTCTTTCCGGACCGTCTACGTAGTTTCGCACATGCGCGTTGCTCATTTCTTCTTTGGCGTCGTCGTGGAAGGTTCTCTCCATTGCAGCTCGCTCGCTCCGCTCCTCTTCAGACGAGTCGGTTTCTGGCTCGGTTTTAGGAGTTTTGATGGCGGCGACTGCTCTTTTCTTTCTTTTGTGTGCGTTGGTACTTGATCCGGTCTGCGGTGTAGGGCGGAATCGACATGGCTCTCTGGGCTCGGGCGTCGTCGCTCTCGAAGTCAGGATGGGAGCGTGCAGGTCTTGAGGTATCGGCTTGTTCTCTAGCTTCTTCGTTGTCGCTTTGGAAATTTTTAATTTTGGCCCAAATGCAGCAAAAAGCGTCTTCATTGCTGACTTTACTTGGGATTTCGTTAAGTCGTCTTCGCTTTCTGATTCTGGTTCTTCTGAAGAGTTTGAATCTTCCTTTTCGCTTTCGTTGTCTGATAACGTTTTTCGCGCCAGAAATTTTGAACTGAGCATTTTGATTGGCTCTGCTTCGCTCACTTTGGAGGCTTGTTGGTGTCAGGTTTCGGTTCTGTCTTAATTGAATTCCATTATCAAGCGCAGAGTCTACTAATAAATCACTTTTTATTAAGCACAGAAATAGCCGACATACCTAACTCTAATTGCTGCCAAACTGGCTCCTCCGACCAACCCCCTCCTCTTCCGCTCTCCAGCCCGATACCCCCATTGGCCATCATGCAAATCCATCTCTACGTCCCGGCACGTACTTCTCACAGGAATGTGGCCCCCACCCTCGTTCCCCAGGAAACCCTATCAGTTGCAAGCAGAGAACTAGGTAAAAGTTCATCTCAGCAATAAATCAGCACTTCAGGTCTTTGCTTCATGTCTTCATGTCAGAACTGGAAGAGAGCCTAATTTGGAATGCTGACATCCGGCCCCTCTCCCTTCACTTCTGCGACATCACCTATCCCATAGGGAAAACACAAAAAGATTAGTCCCATCAGCCCGTCCCTGGCTGTGCACCCCCCCCTCCCGGCTTTCCCGGGTGGTCTGCATGGAATTTTGCTATAAGGCGATCAGCTTGGATGTTTGCACTCTTCACCCAGGAAGCCTCTGACAATGGGTAACCCTTCCATTTAATTAAGTACTGAAGGCGCCCCCTGTGCCATCTTGAATCAAGAATCCGCTGCACTTCGTAGTGCGTTTGGCCCCCAACAACCAGGGGTCCAGGGGGTTCACGTGGCATTGGCCTTAAAGTAGACCCCACTACAGGCTTTAGAAGGCTACTGTGGAAAACGGGGTGAATCTTCCCCAAAAGCCGTGGCAACTGCAATTGCACTGTAACGGGGTTGATTATTTTTATTATAGGAAATGGTCCTATAAATTTTGGGCCCAATTTCCTGCTCGGGAGTCTAAGTCTCAAGTACTTGGTGGAGAGGTAAACTTTCTCTCCCAGCTGAAATGGTCTTTGGGGAGTTCGGTGCTTGTCTGCTTGGTCCTTATAGGATTGAGCCGCTTTTGCCAGCGCCCTCTTAACATTTTCCCAAGTTTGTCTCAACATTGCCATCCAGTCGGTCAAACTGACTGAGGAAGGGGGCTCCCTAGGGTATTCTGGCATGGGAACAAAATCCATGCCACTCACTATTTTGAACGGGGTTAGCCCCGTGCTGCTGTGGACAGCATTATTATATGCAACCTCTGCAAAAGATAGGAGGTCTGCCCAATTGGACTGCTGGTAGTCGACGTAGCATCTTAAATACTGTTCTATCATAGCGTTAAGTCTTTCTGCCCCCCCATTGGTGCTCGGGTGAAAAGCTGAGCTGAGCCCTTGGGATGAACCTATGGATCGTAGAAACTCCCTCCAGAACTTTGCTGTGAACTGGACCCCTCTGTCGGAAATGATTCTCCTGGGGACTCCATGTAGGCGGTAAATGTGCTTCAGGAACAGTTTGGATAACTGACGGGCTGAAGGCAGTCCACTACAAGGAATGAAATGTGCCTGTTTGGAGAATAAGTCTATTACAGTCCAGATCACTGTATTTCCACTGCTCCTCGGTAGGTCTACTATAAAGTCCATTGCAATCTCCTCCCATGGTCTTGTTGGCTCAGCTACTGGTTGCAACAGTCCAGGTGGGCACCCTGGCCTTGTCTTCATTGTGGCACAAATGGTGCAGCTTTTTACATAACTGTCTATGTCCTTTCTCATATGTGGCCACCAGAACTGCCTTCGTACTAGGTGCAAAGTCTTTAGGAACCCGAAGTGTCCTGCTGGTTTAACATCATGGCTCCTCTTGAGAATCAGGATGCGTAAACTTTGTGGGACATAGAGCTTTGTCCCCCTCCAAGCTAGTTCATCTCTTTTTGTTAAGAGATGTTGATTGTCCCGATACCAGGGGTCTGTTAGCATTTCATTTTTTAATTTTGCAGTTAAGTCGCTAGCAAGTTGGCCTTGCTGGTCACGTCGTTGCCGTCTGGTGATTACTTGGGCTGCAGCTTGGGTGGAGGGGATGATGGCATTCACTACCTGCTCCCGCTCACTGTTGTATTGGGGCATGCGGGAGAGGGCGTCAGCCAGGAAATTTCTCCCTCCTGGGATGTGCTTAAGCTCGAAATTGAAACGATTGAAGTATTGTGCCCACCGCACTTGCCTGGGAGACAGTTTTCGTGGGGTTTTTAGGGCCTCTAGGTTTTTATGATCAGTCCAGACTTCAAATGGTTTCTGGCCTCCCTCTAGTAGGTGCCGCCAGGTCAACAAGGCCCATCTTACTGCAAACGCTTCCTTCTCCCACGCAGCCCATCGCCTCTCCGTATCGGTGAGTTTGCGGGAGGTGTAGGCGCAGGGTTGTAGATCACCTTGGTTGTTCTTTTGGAGTAACACGGCTCCTACTGCCACATCACTTGCGTCTGCTTGGATGACAAAAAGCTGTTCCGGATCCGGGTGTTTTAAGACAGGTTCTTTTGCGAACAGTCCTTTTAGTGTCTCGAACGCCTGTTGGCAGGTCAGGTCCCACTGTAAGGGTTGTCCCGGGCGAGGTTTCATCGCTGAACTTCCTGTCTTTAGGAGGTCCGTCAAAGGTTTGGCAATCTTCGCGAATGAGGGGATGAATTGTCTGTAGAAATTTGCAAAGCCTAGAAAACTTTGCAGTTGTCTGCGGGTGCGAGGGGGTTGCCATTGTAGAACTGATTGGACCTTGGCTGGGTCCATCTCTATCCCCTCGTTTGATACTCGGTAGCCCAGGTAGTCTAGCCGTGATTGGTGGAAATCGCATTTTGACAGTTTGACATATAGGTTTGCCTGTAGCAGTTTTTTCAGTACTTGGCGGACAAGGGGTATATGTTCGTCTATGGTCTCCGTGTAGATAAGAATATCGTCCAGGTAGACGAGGACCCCTTTGTAAAGGTGTTCACGTAAAACTTCATTTATTAACTGCATGAATACTGCTGGGGCTCCTTGCAAACCAAAGGGCATTACTTTAAACTGGAAACTACCCAGGGGGCAGTTGAACGCTGTTTTCCATTCATCCCCTGCCTTTATGCGTACCCGGTAATAAGCTTCTCGAAGGTCTAGTTTGGTGAAAATCTTCCCTTTGGCTAGGTGGGCTAGCATGTCTTTCATGAGGGGGAGGGGATACAAGTTTTGTACGCATACAGCATTGATACTTCGAAAGTCGACCACCAATCTCATGGAGCCGTCCTTTTTCTCTTTAAACATGACCGGCGCCGCTACTCTTGGTTTTACTGGCTCGATAAATCCCCTTTGTAAGTTTTTGTCTATGTAGTGCCGCATTTCCTGCATTTCCCGGGGCGTCATGGCATACATTTTTGGTTTGGGTAGTTTCGCTCCCGGGATAATCTCGATGGCACAATCGGTCTCGCGGTGGGGGGGCAGAATGTCACAGTCGGCCTCGCTGAATACTTCGGCAAGGTCTTGGTACTCTCCTGGGATCTGATCTGCATTCCAAGCGGTGGAGGGTGCGGCCGCCAATTGCTTTACTGTACCTTCTGGGAGGGAATCTTGTGTTGGTGGTGTTTTGTTTTGTGGTGGGGGGCTGCTTTGGGGTCTCAGGGTGGGAGGGAATTCTTCTGGTCGGGGCGGCAGGGGTTGGGGCCCCTTTGCTATTCTCAATCTGCGGGTCCCCTCTTGCCACCAAATGATCGGACCCCATTTGTCCAACCACGAGAGTCCCAATATGACTGGTTCTGTCATCTTGGGGGCTATTATGAAACGGATCGTCTCCCAGTGATCTGCTAGTTCTAGTCTCACGGGTTCGGTCAAGTGTGTGGCGTACGCTCCCCCCACTAGGGACCCATCAACTTGCTCAAATCGAATTGGTTGTTTGAGCTGTTTAGCTCGGATTCCCAATTTCAGAACTGTGGGTAGGTTGATTAGGCACCGTGTGCTACCAGAGTCTATTAGGGCTTGGAAAGTCTCTTGGGCCCCTGTTTTGGGGGCTGTTAGGCGTATGGGGAAAAGAAAAGGATGGACAGGTCCACTCACCATCGGGTCGTCTTCGCCTTCGTCCTCTGTGTCGTAGAGTTCGGGGAACTGATCTCCCTCATCTGGGGTTCCTCTGGTTTCGGTCAGGTGAGCGAAAAACTCCGGGCTTTGGGGGTTTTCCCGCGATACGTGGGTGGCGCGCTTGGGCCCTCGTTCCGGTCGTGCTTTGGGCGGTGGAGCTGGTCCCGGTCTAGGCGTTCCACATCTTGCTGCTATGTGGCCGCTCCCCCCACATCGGTAGCATTTCAGTGAGCTCCGTGGGGCAGTTGGTCTGTGGGAGGGCTGTGGTGTTGGGGGTTCCCGTCTGTTGAATGGCCCTTGGTCTGACCGACCTCTCTCCTTTCCCTCGGGTGGTTTCGGCGTGTCGCTCGCCCGCAACCCTCTGTCGACTTTTATCGCTACCCGGAACCATTCAGAGAGTCGGTTTGGGATGTCACGATAAGCAGTCACTTGGGAAATTCTCTTATCTAGGCTTGTCCTAAAAAAGTACACCAGCAATCGCTCAGGTAGGGGAGGTAGTGTCCCAACGACTCTCCTGAATTCACGGATGTGCTCTTTGATGGGCTTCCCCTTCTGCATTAGGTTTCTGAGCTCATCTTCCACATAGGGGTCATCCTCCTCCTCCTCATAACGGTTTCTCAATAGTTGCAAGAACCCATCCGCATCTTGCAGCTGGGGGGCCCTGTTTTTATAGAGGGATGCTGACCACCTCTTTGCTTCTCCCTCCAGCCCTTCTGAAATGGCATTCACTAGGGCTCTAGGGAAAGGGAAAAGGTGTCCATAACGCTCTATGTATATCTCAGCTGAATCGAGAAATTGGGCGAGGTTGTCTGGG
The DNA here is from genome assembly GCF_029215685.1 of Pituophis catenifer annectens. Taxonomy (NCBI): domain Eukaryota; kingdom Metazoa; phylum Chordata; class Lepidosauria; order Squamata; family Colubridae; genus Pituophis; species Pituophis catenifer. The sequence goes on from NW_027256885.1 coordinate 73,436,374, forward strand.
TCACCGTCGAACTTCCCTCTGAACTGGGGTGGCTCCTCCCTGTCTACCCTCTCCTCTCTGTGCTGAGCTGTGTAGGGCCCCCCTCGGTGTTGAAAGACTTCTGCCTCGCCTCTCATCCTGGGGTAGGGAGGTGCTGCCTCATCTAGGCTTTGCTGCTTTCTGGGAGGGGGGGGGACCCATGGATGCATCGTTGGGCTCCTTCTCCTCCTGCTGTGAAGGGGGGAAGGGCTGCGCCTTGGCCTACGTCCTCTCGGGTCCACAGCCCAGACTGGTTCTCTCTTTTCTTTGGGTCTGCAGGATGGTTCCTCCCCCTGAAGGGTGGCACGGTCAAATTTTTCTTTCAACTCATCTATGGGGCTTTCGAGTGGCTTCCTTAGAATTTCTTGGCGCTTACTTTGTTTTCTGGCTTGTTCCCACTCCCATAGCCAGGAAGCTCTGCCCAATTCACTTAGGGGTTTTCCCTTATCTCTCACGTTGGGAAAGGGGAATTCCGCCTCTGAAGCTTTTGGCACAGTCCCCGGGTACTTATCTGATTCAGGCTTCTTTGTTTGAGGTTTTTCCGAGAAGGAAGGCGGGGAGAGTTGAGCCTTCGCAGTTTCCCAACTGGCTGGAGTCACGTCCGCTTCTCCTCCACTCGTTGCTTGAAGCAGGCTTTCCTCCGAGAGCTTCGCTTCAGCCATAGTGTCGGGGGATAACCTCCAATCCGACCATACGTCTGGGAGGGAACGGGATGATTTAAACTCAGCCAGCCTGGCTTTGAGTGAGTTTGGCAGTCTGTCAGGTTTCGGTTCTGTCTTAATTGAATTCCATTATCAAGCGCAGAGTCTACTAATAAATCACTTTTTATTAAGCACAGAAATAGCCGACATACCTAACTCTAATTGCTGCCAAACTGGCTCCTCCGACCAACCCCCTCCTCTTCCGCTCTCCAGCCCGATACCCCCATTGGCCATCATGCAAATCCATCTCTACGTCCCGGCACGTACTTCTCACAGGAATGTGGCCCCCACCCTCGTTCCCCAGGAAACCCTATCAGTTGCAAGCAGAGAACTAGGTAAAAGTTCATCTCAGCAATAAATCAGCACTTCAGGTCTTTGCTTCATGTCTTCATGTCAGAACTGGAAGAGAGCCTAATTTGGAATGCTGACAGTTGGAACCAAGATGGCTGCCATTCAAAATTTCGCGCGGGATCACATCTTTTCTTTTTCATAACGACTTTCTCTGTAGTCATATCACTCACAGTTTTTTGGTCTTTGGGTTTCTCTTTAGCAATGTTTTTCTCTCTCGCTGCTCCGCTGTTTTTCAGCATTTCTTGGAGATTCGCGATGAGGCTTTCATCATTCTTCTGGCTTTTTAATAGTTTTAATATCTCTGACCTGAGTTCGTTATTTTCTATTTCGATTTCCTCCTGGTCATTATTTTCATTTATTAGTTCTTCTTCTTCAGTGGTGTATTCTTCGGATTCTCTCGAAATCGCGTTTGTGGATTCGTTGATTATTTCTTGTTCAGTTTCTATTTCTTTGCTGTAGGCCCTGGTGTTGGGCCTATCTTTCTTAGACATCTTTAAGTATTTATTGAGTCAATTAACCATCCTCTGCTACCAGCTTGTTGCAATATTTTCAGGATCAGACTCAATAAAGATAATAAGAGTTAGAGGTTTAAATATATTTCTCTTTAATTATAACAGGCATTCTATATTCACTGAATATTCACAGATAGAAGCAAGGAAAATGGTGAAGGTGGCTCCTTATATATACAAGGGGTGGAGCCAAGAATGGGAGTGGTGAATTATGAATACATTAGGAACCAAAGAATAAGTTAACCCCCGATGTCCCATATATACATTATTTACACATTAGGGAATAAGGCATTTACATCTCACACATTTGCCTTCTCAAGGATCATATGGGAACCCCAGGTCTACATATTTGGCTATTTAACTGAACAAATTCTGGTCAAAGGAAGAAACTTTAGTCTGTAAGGGTGAACTCAGAAGTTTAATAATACGTCTCCCCAATTTTAGCCCTAATACACATATACGTATATTTTTTCATGCATTCTCTTTATCCTATGGCTTTGTCTCTCTCTTTATATCTCCTCCCATTGATTCAGAAGAGGATGACAAAGAAAGCTTATGTGTAGAGAATGTCACTGGTCTGGCACCGCCTGGTATGTTGGACAGCTATTCTGCAATATCTCTCTCTCTCCCACTCCCTCCCTCCCCTCCCTCTCTCTCTCTCTCTCTCTCTCTCTCTCTCTCTCTCTCTCTCACACACACACACACACACACACACACACAGAGGCTCTGCCATTCTGGCAGCATTCACACCCAAGAGAAATACAAATATCTAGGAAACCATCGCTTTGTGCCAGGGATTTCAGAAGCAGATGGGAACACAAATCCTTTCTTTTTATTGGTCCTACACCTTTCCAGAAACCAAGCTTTTGAATTTCAATTACTTTAGCAAAATTGGAGGAAATGGTTATTTCCTGTCTTCTGCTATCCTCTCTCCTTCCCCATTCAAAGGATGCCACATATAAATTTGAGGATGAGGGTGGAGGGTAGCCTCAATCTGTTAGGAGTAAATGGGGTAATTGGATTGGTAAATGCTTTGGGATGAATGAAAAAAAAAAGCCTTAAGAGTCCACTTCAGAACAGCTCCATAAAACCACAAGTCTTTGGCTATTGTTTATCACACTTTAACTTGGTCTGCCTTCACAGTCACAGTCACAGTCACAGTCACAGTTACGCACAGTCACTCATGCCCTCGTCACCTCTCGTCTGGACTATTGTAATGCTCTCTACATGGGGCTCCCCTTGAGGTGCACCCGGAGGCTCCAACTGGCGCAGAGTGCGGCCGCGCGGGTGGTTATAGGAGCAACATGGAGCTCCCATGTAACACCTCTCCTGCGCGAGCTGCACTGGCTCCCGGTGGTCTTCCGGGTGCGCTTCAAGGTTCTGGTTACCACCTTTAAAGCGCTCCATGGCTTAGGACCTGGTTACTTACGGGACCGCCTACTACCATCAACAGCCTCCCACCGACCAGTACGCTCCCACAGAGAGGGGCTCCTCCAGGTGCCGTCGGCCAAACAATGTCGGCTGTCGGCCCCTAGGGGGAGAGCCTTCTCTGTGGGGGCACCGACGATCTGGAATGAGCTCCCCCCAGAGATACGGAGGATTCCGGATCTGCGCACCTTCCGCCGCGAGTTGAAGACGCTTTTATTTCATCAAGCTGGCCTCACCTAAATCTTCTCCCTTTTAAGTGTAAATTTTAAATTTTTAATGTATTTTAAAATTATGGGTATTTTAAATTATGGGTATTAATTCAGCCAAATTTATTTAATTCATTTTATTCGATTTTAAATTTTGTATATCTATGTGTTTTATTTCATGGCTGTGCACCGCCCTGAGTCCTTCGGGAGTAGGGCGGTATAGAAATTCAATAAAATAAATAAAATAAAATAAATAAATAAGAAGAAGTACGAAAACTAGCCCTATCTTCAGATAAATGAGGTCACTGCCTCAGACAATAGACATTAAGCAGGTGGCCATCTGTCTGTTCTTCTTGAATGTCAAGCTGTTTCTTTTTGCTGATAGAGCCATGGTGGTCTGATAGATTTTCAACTTCTTTTTAATTCTTGTCCCTGCTTCTTGGTCATGTTTTCTCTGGACTTCTAATGTGTTAGGTACCTCGTCTTGGAACACGTCTCAGGAGGTGAACTTTTCGATTACTTGGTGAAGAAAGGCCGTCTGACCCCCAAGGAAGCCAGGAAGTTTTTCCGACAAATTGTTTCAGCTTTGGATTTTTGCCACAGCTATTCTATATGGTGAGCAGACTGTTGTGTTATTATGAACTGTTACAATATCTCATTTTGTTCCTGCAGGAAAAGAAAGAAAAACATTTTTCTTTTGGGTTTACTTTTCTCTATCATCATCTTGTGGTCCATCCGTCCCCCCTTTGTTATTTGTGTTCTATTGATTTTTTTATTGTGTGTCTAGTTTTTATGCTACTGGCCACTTTGAATTATCATTGATAAAGAAAATCAATACTTATTATAGTAATTATTGTTCCTTCTCCCATCCCTGGATCCTATTGATTATTGAAATGCCAATGCACTCTTTATTAAAGTACATGTTTCCCTAGGTCACCAGATGATCATTGGTTTCCTCATCTTTTGATCACAGAGTGATATGTAAATATTGGGAGTGGATGTTTTTTCTGGCAAAATGTAATATCTAATAAATGCAGTGGTTTCCAGACTTTCATAGTTTAAGTCCCATCCAGTCAAAGTTCTAAAGACTTCATTAACATTTCAGTTACTTATCCTACATCCCATCCATGATTTCTTGTCAGTCTCCCAGGAACTGAGAACGACACATGGAGTTACTTCTGAGTAGTTTCCTTTATTGTTCCTCACCTATAGGCAGAAGTCTTGCCAAACTAAAGCAACTAGTTGCATCACTATAGATATACTCTAGGAATCACTAGGGAGGAGCCTTCTTAATTCTCTTCCTTGCTACCAAACTCTGCTTCGCTGCCACTTTGCCCTCTAGAATGCAGCCCCTCCCTCCTGGGAATCCAGACTACAATCCACTACACTTCTAAATCCCATCTGTGGTGTTTGAGCCATTGGCTGAGAAGCACTTTGTTGTGCTAGCAGATGCACATCAAGCTTCATTTCAAGCACAGGAACAAGAGCCAGTAGATAAGAAGTTCTCTTAGACCATCTCTACTCACATCATCTGGCATGTTCTGCATCAGTTTGTTGCTCATAGGCTATCAGTCAAATCATGGAGAACATGAAATGCAGTTTTTTGATGATGGCCTCACACTTCTTTATTCCCCCTCCTTACTAAATTAGATCTCACTTGTTTGGTGTAGGCATCTACATAAGCTTTGAAATCTCCTCTATCCCTGGCTTCATTTAACTAAGGATGTATATAATTTAACCCTGCTTTTGTAGATAATTTCTGTTGACTCATGTTACTTTGTAAAAGCATATCTCTGAAATGTGGGTTATACATTTTTTAAATGTATGAATAAATAGTTGGAAAGAATATTAGCATACAGCCCATCAGAGACAAATGTTTTCCAAACCAATAAATGTAGTAAAATCATAGTTCCAGTTTGCAGCTTCATTTATGAGGAAGAAAAGATGAGAGCAGGGGTGAAATGCTACCGGTTCGCTCCGGTTCAGGTGAACTGGTAGTAAAAAAATGCTTTAAAAAAGTTAAAAAAAAGGTTCCGATGATCGCGTGGCACAGCTGTGCCGCGCGATCGTTGGAACTTTTTTTTTACTTTCTTAAAGCATTTTTACTACCTATTCGCCAGAACCGGTAGTAAAAAAATGTTTTAAAAAAAGAAAAAAAAAAGGTTCCGAGGATCACACAGCATAGCTGATTGTCAATCAGCTGTGCTGTGCTGACTAGAGGGATATTTAGTTTAGATTGGGAACATATCTCCTTAAGAAATTGATCTCTGGGAAATGTAGTCTTTATGTCATGTGGTCACTGGGAAATGTAGTCTTTGTGACATGTGATAACATCTGCGCAATTTGATTGGCCACTGTGTTATAGCTCTACTGGGTAAATGTACAATGCAGTTAAGCAGTCATTTTGAATCTTAACAAAGGAACCAGCATCAGCCTCTCAGATTATGAATTGAGCCTCAAATGAATCTCAGCAGTATCGTAAGTTATTGATTGAGAATGCCTGAAGAATAAACTCAATCTGCATGAATTTCCCGTTTCGCATGGAGCTTATCTGCCTGAGAAGAGTGAACCTTCGCTCCAACCAGAACAGTGAAAAGAGGGTATCTTAAACCCCACCTCTTGGAACGTATAGGAAATCTCGTTTCAGGGAAAAGAGTGTGTCTGTTTACATCCTCAGCTGTGCAATTAAGAAGAACTTTGCATTTAATTAAGACTTTTGCTTTTTTTTTTTTTTAATTTGATTTATATGCCGCCCTTCTCCGGAGACTCAGGGCGGCTTACAATGCGTTAAGCAATAGCCTTCATACTTTTGTATATTTTTATACAAAGTCAGTTTATTGCCCCTACAATCTGGGTCCTCATTTTACCTACCTTAGAAAGGATGGAAGGCTGAGTCAACGCACGGCCCAATGGACGCAGTCAGTCTGCCTGGCAGCAGGGTGAACAACCCTTCTCCATATCATGGAAAGATAACCTCATCATTTATTTATTTGTTTAAATTTCTATACCGCCCTTCTCCAATATAGGACTCAGGGCGGTGAACAGCCAAAGTAAAAACAAGACATACAAAATCTAAAAACTGTTTAAAATAATTAAATATTTTGGCCGTAATTAAAAAATTCCAATTTAAAATCAATTTAAAATTTAAAATTTAACTCAAGCCAGCCCAGCTAGCTGAAATAAATGGGTTTTCAGGGCCCGACGAAAAATCCGGAGGTCTGTTAATGTACGTATCTCTGAGGGGAGGTTGTTCCAGAGGGTGGGCGCCGCCACAGAGAAGGCTCTCCCCCTGGGGGTCGCCAGCCGACATTGTCTGGCAGACGGCACCCTGAGGAGGCCCACTCTGTGTGAGCGTACTGGCCGGTGGGAGGCTATTGGTGGCAGAATAAAGTACTGAATTTCATGAAGTACTCTGCAGAAAAACACCAGCCATTGTTGACACATGCTCCTGTCGACTCCGTGGAGTGCAGGATACCACCTCCAGAATACGACACCTCTGAAGCCCAGAGAGATTCTACGTCATCCTTGTTGTGACCCAGGCCCACGTAGCTAATATTAAATGCAAAACAGTTCCAAAAAAACAAACAGATTTTATTAAAACAGCTGAGAATTAATTCATTCTCAGTTTAGTCCAAAACAAAATTCTTAATAACCAGTCCGTCAGCCTTATCACCAACTGTTGATGTCTTTGGCAACCTGCCAAAGGCTTTTCTTGGCAAAAACCCCACAAAGTTCAAGAGACGCTGACAAGAAGCACAGGAATCAAGGTTGCTTTTCTACTGTCAGCCTCTGGAGGCTCCGAAGTCCACGCATCACTCCCCGATGGCCCTGGCCCCATCTCTGCCTCTGACGCAGAGCCCTCATCCGGGCCTTCCCCAGCCTCCAGGACTGGCCCATGTTCTTCCTCAACCTCATCGCTGTCTGACTCTGCTGCCAGCTCCGCAGGCTGCTGGCAGACCACAACAATCCTGGAGAAGAAACAGAATATTCACCCCAATGGGGAAAGGTGGATTTGGCATCCAGTGGTGTGCAGAAATTCTCGGACAAACCGGGAGAAGATTATTTGCTATGGAAGCACATATTCACAAGTACCATCCATGACGAAGGGTTGAGGCCAGCCAAAGAGATCAAGCATATGTTGGCATGGCTGGGACCAGAATCTGCAGAAGTGGTAAGAGTCATCTACTCAGCCCAACTAGGCAACCCAGTCACCGTCCTTAAGCGAGCTTGGAAAATGCTTGACTGATGATATGGCGTATCTACATTAACGGAGTCCTCGCTCTTGGCTAGTGTCAACAACTTCCCTGACATCAGCAGCAGAGAACCCCACATGCTGTGGAAATTCTCTGCCCTCCTCACACAGTTGAGGACAGCACAAGAAGACCCCAACTTGCCTGGACTTACCTGCCTAGACCAGTATCTGACGCAAAAGCCTATAGTTCAAAAACTGCCACGGGAGCTAGGTGAAGAATGGGTCCAACTAGCTGCTGCTTACAAGGCAATGAACTCAGGAAAAAAAGAACTCTTCGCTGTTCTTGAAGAATTTGTCGACTACTAAACGGAGCTATACAATGACCCTGAAAGCTTTGGCATTAGAGAAAAATGGCTCCCAGGTACCAAAAAGGCCAGCCAGACCTCTGGGCCAACCAAGAGTCTGTCGCAGATTGCAAAGGGAAAAACCTTTGTGTCGGTGCATAACACAGAGGTCGCCACCTTGCCCACGAGGAACTCAGATGTGAAGCCATTGAAGAAAGCTCTACATCAACCTCAGAAAGCAAAGAAAGATCTTATCTGTCCACTCCACAAGTCCTCACATGCCTTGAACAAGTGCAGAGATTTCCGAAAGAAGCCTCTAGATCAGAGGTGGGTTGTTACCAGTTCGGACCGGTTCAGGAGAAGCATTAGTGGAAATTTGATGTGCTTCCCCGAACTGTTAGTGACCTTTGGCTGGCCATGCCCCCGAACTGGTCCCCGCTCGCTCACCCCGCTTGCCTGATGCTTGCCCGATGCTCACCCACCCCGCCCAGCCACTACTTGAAGAATCTAGCCCCGTACTTCTGCTCACCGCTGCTGGCAAAGGTAAGGCCGAAGGGCCCAGGTGGGTGGGGGAGGGAGAGCTGGTGGAGGGGTGATACCAGCAGCGGGTGGTGGACTGATGCACGCGGGGAGGGAGGGGAGCTCTTCCCGTGCATTTCCCCCAGCTGGCCTGGCCTGCGAGGGAAGCACGCAGGAGATCCTAGCTGCAGTTTACTCGTGAGCACCATGCATGCATGCAGCCGCTGCGCTGGGACTGATAGGGGCAGCAGCAGCAGCCCTCTCCTGTCTTTCTCCAGCTGGGCAGGGAAAAAAGGAGGAGGACTTCACAAACAAAAGAGAATTCTCTCTTTTGGCACCGGAGCCAAAGCTAAAAGAAACTGGTGGGGAGAAAAAGAGGGAGGGTAGGAATAGGGGAAGGGCACTTTTTTCGTTGTTTTAACTCTGTAGCAACATCTTTCCCAGCTACTGCTTTCTCTGCTCAGCAGCAGAGCTTTTTTTTTTTTTAAGGTTAGTCCCCTTCTTCCTGGGAGAGAGAAGAGTGGGGGCAGGGAGAGAAAAAGAAGGCGGCGCGGGATGGTGGAGGGTGGGAGTCTTAGTCCCAGCCGGTTGCTGCTTCCTTGGGTCCCCTCAACTTTTCAGTCCCAGAAAGCGGCTGAAAAATGCCCTCCTCCATGCACCATTTTCTGTCCTTGCCTCCTTCCCATTTTTATTTGGTTTTCCCTCCCACCCTGAAAGGAGTTTCAAGCAAAAGGAAGCGAGCAGGGGAGGGGGGAAGAAGGATCCGGGAGTGGGAAGGGATTGGGAAGAATGAGAACGAGGAAGGCTTCTCGGCTCAGGGAAGGCTCGGAGTCCGGAATCCAGAGCGCACTTTTCCCCTTTTCTCTTGCTGCACTTTTCTTTCCAAAGACCCCCCCCCCCCCTCCAGTCCACTCTCTTTCCCTAAAAACGGAGCTCTTGGTCCGAAGCGGGTGGTGTGTAACAAAAACAAGATTTAAAGGAAACGAAGTTGAGCTAGTTTGGAAGGAAAATGTTCTGAATTGAGAATGTCGGATAAGAGACCAAGATAAGCAACATGGTTTATTCCAGCAACAACACAAGGGTTAAAATATGTAACTTAACCTCGGTTGCGCGCAGCCGCTATTTATATTGCAGCTGGGCTCGCGCGGCCAATAAAACACTTTAAAACATTCACACCTCCCGCCGGCCGAGCTATCAGCTCAGCCGATCAGGAAGCCTCCCGTTGCTGGGCGGCCGCTCATCAGATTGTAACAGAAAACAAGTACTGTCAAGGTTCAGTGCAAGTCATACTAGTATTCCAAACTAATGAGTCTTAATGTCTGGTTAAAATGGGTAGTACTTCCATTTAAAGACGAAAAGCATAGCTCAGACTATTGCTATGATTTTTTCCTCCTATATTCTGTTGTTTAGGTATAAATTGTGTTAATGTAGAAATTTTACTTACAGCCTATTAAACAACAGAGCTAGCTGTCTGCCTGCAATCATATGTATCTATTAGGAGTAAATCCCACTGAGAGTAGCCTTACTGCCAAGTAAACATGCATAGGCTTTACGTAGTTGAGAGATAGGGTATTGATTAGTATCAGGTGTATTGTAGAGAGAAATGAGAACTTCTGTAACAACAGATACTTTGTGCCCAGACCAGGTGTGTGTGTGTGAGAGAGAGAGAGAGAGACAGACAGACAGACAGAAAGAGAAAGAAAGAGGGAAGGAGAGAGAGATAGAAGAGACAGAAAGAGGAAGGAAGGGAGAGAGAGAGAGAGGAAAAAATCTCTGTGCTATTATTTTTAATTGTTCCATTATTTATCATGTGTTAATATTTTACACTGTCCCTACACCTAGAGTGATTTTACTGCCTTCCTTTTGCCCAGGGCTACCATATATTTTTCAGGGATTTACATGCATTCAATGTCTATAGTCCAGAGCATAAATATGTGTGTGTTTATTTTGTACATCAGGTTGTATAAGTCCATCTTAATATGCTATTCCTGGTATGTGATGTTTTGTATACATACAGAGAAAGAAGCACTCTTGTGATCTTTGACTTTTAGGCTTGCTGTCAAACATCAGCCATAATACTAATGACTGTATTAAACAATATGCAGGTTGTATTACACGAATGGCTATTTTATATGTGAAATTATGACTGAAATATTTCTGCACCTATATTGGTTCTCACTGTCAGGAAGTTTCTCCTTAGTTTTAGGTTGCTTCTTTTTTTGCCTTCTGGTGCTTTGGAAAATACATTGCCCCCCCTTCTTTCTGGCAGCCCCTTAAAAGCCTATTGCCTATCACACTCTTGGGCAAAGCATGTGAGCCATTTCCTCCTTTCAGTGGTCCATGAAAGTACAGCTATAGTATGTAGATAATAAAGTTGAAAAAAGGTGAACAACATTTTTACAAAACTATAGATACGTTGAGGCTGGGTGTGACAAGGAATGGCTGGGAAGGGAGGGGCCAGGCGAGGCACCCCTTGATGTGAGTGACATTGAGTTGGCCACGCCCACCCAGTCACATGACCATCAAGCCGTGCCCACTGTCACATGACCATCAAGCCACACCCACAAAATATGTCTCGCCCACAGAACCAGTAGTAAAAAATTTTAGAACCCACCCCTGCTGTAGATGAAAGAAAGAAAGGGCTTGATCAAGGAGTACAAAGTCTGCTTCAAGTGCTGTGAGTCTACGGAGCACATGGCCAAAGTTTGCACAGTTAAGGTGTGATGTTATCTATGCAAAAGTGACAAGCACCCAGGCACCCTGCATCCAGACTCTGAGCCGACACAACGGACAACTCCTCCCCCTCCCCCGACCAAGGATTCTCAGCATGGCACCAAAGCACATCCAGAGGCAGCCACGAGTGTCAACTGCATGTCAGTATGTGGTGACTCACCATTCCCTCGCTCATGTCACCAGATCTGCCTAGCTAAAGTCTATCCAGCTGGATGCCCAGAAGAAGCCATGAAGATGTATGTGATAATGGACACACAAAGCAATCAATTGTTAGCCAGGTCAGCATTCTTTGACCACTTTGACGTCCAAACCGACGAAACGCACTTCACGATATCAACGTGCACTGGATTCCAGCGCACGGCGAGGAAAGTCACTGGATTCTGCATGGAATCGTTAGATGGGAGTGCAAAATTCACATTGCCGCCATTGCTAGAATGGGACACTTTACCAGATAATTGCAGTCAGATTGCGACACCAGAGGTAGCAAGCAATATACCTCACTTGAGACACATGGCTAATCTCTTTCCTGCCCTAGACCCCGAAGCCCAAATCCTGCTCTTGTTGGGAGTGGACGCCCCCGAAGCTTTCCCTCACCATGCAGTGGTTAAAGGCTCAGCAGGCTCTCCATTTGCCCTCATTTGCACCACGAGACATCGAAGAAGTGCCATGGACGGACCTGCTGCAGATCCTGGAGGACCACTATGCCCCAACTGGAACACCAGTGGCAAACCGTTTCACCTTCCATCAGAGGGACCAGAAGGAAGGTGAGACCATCAAAGAATTCGTGGCCGCCCTGCGCCAAATCACAGCCAGCTGCGAGTTTGACCACGTGGACAACGCCATCGCTGACCGCGTGGTTTTTGGCATGAGGGACAGAGGCCTGCAAAAGAAATTCCTGAGCAGGAAGAAACTCGTGCTCAAGGATGTGGTGGAGGAAGCCACCGCATCCGAAATCTCAGAGAAAGCGGCAGCCGCAGTAAGCAGAGCGAAGGGAATCCACAAGATTCGCTCCACGAAACAATCGTCGACTGAGGATTCCACAGCTGGATCGGAATCGGAGGAGGAGTCCACCATCCACAAAGTATCCAGACCCCCAAGGCGGGAAACTGCCCAAAGAAGTTACAAGGGGGAGCGCTGTGCCAGCTGCAGAGGGGACCATGCCAGGGCAACCTGCAAGTGGAGAGATGCGACCTGCAGACGCTGCAACAGAAGGGGTCACATCGCCAAAGCTTGCAGAGCCGAGGAACCAGCCCCAGAACCCTCCAGCCACCGTCCCCACGAAAATCGGAAAGAGTACCAGAGATCATCCAAACGGTCCTCTGGCCCATCTAGACGCAGAGACGATGAATTTCCCCGGAGCGGAGCGGTCCACCAGACGACCATCGCCCACACAAACTCAGACAATGCCACCAAGTTCCACGTGACCATCCATGTGGAAGGTTCACCCTGCTCAATGGAGGTAGACTCGGGCTCAGTCTACTCCATTATGGATTGGCACCAGCTGAAGCGCCTGCAACCCAGCATCAGCAAGCGAGACCTGAAGCCACTACACTCCAAGCTCGTCGACTTTGGGGGAAACCCCATCGGAGTCTTAGGAAGAGCCAACATCCGAGTCTCCTACAATGAGTTCCAAGGCAAGCTTCCCATAACAGTCGTGGAGAACAGCCGACCGAACCTGCTAGGAGTGGAGTGGTTTAAGCCGCTGGGGCTATCCATCAGAGGCATCCACCAAATTCGCAGGGATGAACTCGACAACCTCATCGAAGAGTTCAAGGAAGTCTTTGATGGGAAGCTGGGGAAATTTGTGGGAAGGCCAATCTCATTTAATCTGGACAAGGGAATCACCCCAATTAGGCTGAAGCCCCGCCGGGTTCCATTTGCTCTGCGGCCTAAAGTAGACGAGCAGCTGGATAAGCTGATCGCCCAGGGCGTCCTGGAACCGATCAATCATGCCTCATGGGAGACCCCCATTGTGACCCCACTGAAGCATGATGGGTCTGTGCGCATCTGCGCCGACTATCGTTGTACCATCAACAAGGCGTTGGCACAGAGCGCATACCCAGTCCCAGTGGTGCAACATCTACTGCATTCCCTGGGAACTGGCTCAATTTTTGCAAAACTGGACCTGGCCCAGGCTTACCAGCAACTGCCAGTGGACGAAAAAATGGCGGAGGAACAAACAATTGTCACGCATAGGGGGGCATTCAAATGCAACTGCCTCCAATTTGGAGTCAGCGCTGCCCCCGGCATTTTCCAATCTATGATGGAACGCCTCCTCCAAGGCATTCCAGGGGTGGTGCCTTACTTTGACGATGTACTAATCTCCGGAGAGTCACAGGCACAACTCCTTGAAAGGCTCAGGCTTGTCCTGCAGCGCTTCAAGGCCAAGGGCTTGAGAGTCAGGAGAGATAAATGCATCCTAGGAGTACAGGAAGTCGAGTTCCTGGGCTATCTCATAGATAGCACTGGCATCCACCCCACCAAATTAAAAGTGAAAGCAATCCATGAAGCTCCGAGCCCAAAAAACAAAACGGAACTTCAGGCATTCCTTGGGTTGCTTAACTTCTATGCCATGTTTCTCAAACAGAAAGCCACAGTTGCTGAGCCACTCCACCGCCTGCTGGGGAAAGCGGCTTCCTGGAAGTGGGGCCAAGAAGAGGAAGCAGCATTCCGAGCCGTAAAAGGACTCTTAACTTCCAAAAGCGTCCTCATCCAATACAATGAGACACTCCCCATCAAGCTGACCTGCGATGCGTCGCCATACGGGGTGGGGGCAGTCCTCAGCCACGAACTGCCCAACGGCTCCGAAGCCCCAATAGCATACTTCTCTAAAACCATGTCCGGCGCGGAACGCAACTACAGTCAGCTGGACAAAGAAGCCCTGGCCATCGTTGCAGGAGTGAAACGATTCCACGAGTATCTCTACGGGAGGAGTTTCACCATAGTTACTGATCACAAGCCACTCCTGGGGCTCCTCGCAGGCGACCAACCCACCCCGACCTTCATGTCCCCGCGGATGACGAGATGGGCCATATTCCTAGCCAGCTACTCCTACAGGCTCGTGCACCAGCCAGGCACAGCCATAGGAAACACCGACACGCTGAGCAGATGCCCATTGAAGGATCCTGTAGAAGACCCAGCCCCCACGCTCCACCTTTTCCATATAGATGACGACGCCAGCTGTCCAGTCTCGTCCGCAGATGTGGCCGTCCACACCCAAAAGGACTCCACACTCCGCCAAGTGAAGTCCTGGATCCTCAGGGGGTGGCCATCTGAGAAGACGGAGTAGAAGTTCAGCCCATTCGCCAGGAAGCAGAAGGAGCTGTCCACCATGAAGGGCTGTTTGCTATGGGGAGACAGGGTGCTGATTCCAAGCACTCTGCAACGGCGGACGCTAGAGACTTTACATAAAGGGCACCCAGGCATCGTCCGCATGAAGGCCCTGGCACGGAGTTACGTCTGGTGGCCCTCACTGGACAGAGACATTGAAGAATGGGTCTCCAGATGTGACCCGTGCCAAGAAGTACGACCAGCGCCGCCACAAGCCGAAACAGCGAAGTGGGAGACCCCCAGCAACCCCTGGTCGAGGATCTATATCGACTTCGCGGGTCCGATGCAAGGGCGCCACCTCCTCATCGTCGTAGATGCCTTCTCCAAGTGGCTCGAGGTGGTACCCATGGCATCTACCACAACGGAAGCGACGATCCGGGCCCTGCGCCGCCTTTTCGCCACCCATGGACTACCGGATGTGCTGGTCTCCGACAACGGCCCCCAACTCACATCCCTGGCCATGGAGGCATTCCTGGCAGGACTGGGCATCCGCCATGCCCTGTCCGCCCCGTACAGGCCGGCTGGGAACGGACAAGCGGAACGAATGGTGAGACTCACCAAGGAGGCACTCACCAAGATGGGCACGGGAGACTGGCAGGAAAGAATAGACAACTTCCTCCTCACCCAGCACATCACGCCGCATGCCACCACCCACAAGAGCCCGGCCGAGCTGTTGATGGGCAGAAGGTTGAGGTCACCATTGGACCGGCTGCACCCCCAATACAGCCCAGAAGTGACCGCAATGGCCAGCCGCCCGCTTCGCGCCTTCAGCAAGGGAGATTCAGTTTTCGCGCTAAACTTCAATGGCTCTCCTAAGTGGCTGAAGGGGAAGATAGACAACACAACCGGCCCAAAGTCCTACACCGTGGAGCTGGAAGATGGACAGGTCTGTAGACGTCACATCGACCAGCTCCGGAAAAGGTGGGGGGGAGCACAAGAAAACCAGCCTGACGAGGGAGGCCTACAACACCCCGAAGAGGTAGGCCTGCAACACCCCGACGAGGTAGGCCTGCAACACCCCGACGAGGTAGGCCTACAACACCCCTGCGAGGTAGGCCTACGACACCCCGACGAGGTAGGCCTACCACACCCCGGCGAGGCAGACCACCGCCACCCCGACGAGGCCGGCCAAGCACACTACCAGGCGCTAACACACCGACAGTCCAGAGCGGTAGACCGGGGCCAGCCGCATGGGGGATGGCAACACCAACCCAGCGAGGTGGGCACCCGGCACGACAGGGCAAGGGACTACCAAACCAGCCCACGAGTAGACCGGGACCTGCCCAGAGTGGAAGCATCGCACCCACCTGGCAAAGGCAATCAGCGACAGCCCTGCCAGGGAGACCTCCACCACAGGCGAGTAGACCGGGGACCATCCGGGGTGGGCACACCACAGCCCAGGGGTGAGAGTGGCACACAACTCCCTGGCGAGAGGGACCCCCGCCCAGCACAGAAGACAACCCGGCAACAACAACCCAGCCCAGATGACCCCAGCCACCAACCCGCGGTAGACCAGGGACTAGGACGAAGGGAAAGCTGACAACAACCCGGCCAGGGAGGCCTGCGCCACCCCGGCAGGGGAGACCTCCACCGTCCCACGGAGGTAGCCCCACAACGACACCCCGACCAGGTCGACCACTGCTGACCCGACGGGGTAGGCCAACACCAGCCCGACCAAGGGGACCTGCGCCACCCCTGCAAGGTCGGACAGCACGACACGACCCAACACCATCCACCGCTAGCAGACCGGACCCGAGGGCACCGATCCGAACCACCCCCCAGACGACAACGAGCCGAACCGCAGCCGAACCGCAGCGGCCGGGAGACCGGGGAGGAGCAAGTGACAGCCTGGGACTTACCGAGACTCAGACGCTCTTCCCGGGTCGGAACCGAGCAGCCTCAACGAGACGATAGATCCACAGGCCAGGAGGAAGACCACCAGAACCAGCTATCCAAGGTCTGCGGTCCGGCCAGAGGCGCTGAGGGTGACCCCGCACACTCGCCAGCCGAACCGAGCCCGGTTCCGGGGAGGGAACCCGGAGACACAGGAGCCCCGTCCGTCCGGGTCGGGGACGAGGAAGAAGTGAGACTGCACAGGTCAACTAGGGTGCCGAGGCGTCCTACGTACCTGAGTGATTACGTGACTTTTATTGATGAACGTTGACTGTTTCTGGGCTAAGAGGGAGTATTATGTCCTTATAAGGACATCCGCCCGGATTGGCTGCCAGCCATCGGGCGGGAAAGTTTGAATCACTGTCAGGGGCGGTGCGACTGCCGGAGCGAATATAAGGAGAGCTCCGGCAGCACGCAGCCAGTCTTGTTTCTCTGTTCTAAATAAAGTTACTAATGTAACGAGCTGGTCGCGTCTTCCTTTCCTGCGCCGATCTAACATAGCAGAAGCTGGGTAGACCCACTGTCCTTTTGCATACCCAGACAGTGCCTGCCGAACAGCCATGAGCAAGCTCTCTCTCGCCTCTTCAGCTTGAGACAACTCAGGAACAGGAAACCTGCAATGAAAGCTCATCTGGTGGAGTTCATGGACAAGATGGTCCAGAACGGGCATGCCAAGCTTGCCCCTACCCTGAGGAAAGACGAAGAATGCTGGTACCTGCCATTCTTTGGAGTGTACCATCCACAAAAGCCAGGTCAGATAAGAGTGGTTTTCTATGCCAGTGCGCAGTTCTGAAACCTCTCCCTGAACGAAGTCCTTCTCACAGGACCTGATCTTGCCAACAGTCTGCTAGACATGCTCATCCGCTTCAGAAAGGAAGCCATAGCCGTCATGGCTGACATCCAGCAGATGTTTTACTCATTCCTTGTCAGGGAAGATCATTGCAACTACCTGCAATTCCTGTGGTTCAGTGATGAACAGCACAACCAGCAGATCACAGAATACAGAATGAGAATGCACGTCTTTGGGAATGGTTCTTCCCCTCCAACTATGGCCTGCAACACACTGCTCACGTAGGCAAAACCAAATATGGTTCAGATGCCAGATGTTTCGTGGAACGAGACTTCTACATTGATGATGGCCTGAAATCTGTACCCACCCCAGCAGACTTATTAAAAAGAACACGCCATATGCTAGCGGTAGCCAACCTCAAGCTACACAAGATCGCATCCAACAGTGAAGAAGTGCTAGAAGCCTTCAATCCTGAAGACCACGCCAAGGGACTACAAGACCTCGATTTTGGCACTGACACCCCTCTTATCCAAAGGAGTCTTGGTCTGTGTTGGGACTTGAAGAAGGACATCTTCACCTTTAGAGCCCTAGCCCAGAAGACTGCCTTCACAAGGAGAGGAGTTCTGTCAACAGTGAACAGCCTGTTCGACCAGGGGTGAAATGCTCCCAGTTCAGACCAGCTCGGGCGAATAGGTAATGGAGATTGAGGCTACTTCGCCGAACCAGGAGCAATGGCTGGCTGGCCACGCCCCCGAACCGGTCCACAGCCCGCAGTCCTGCCATACTTGCCTGCCTTCCATGCTGCCTTCCTGGTGTTCCGGTGGCCAGCTTGCGAAGGCAGGCAATCAGAAGACCACGTGGAAGGCAGACAAGCATGGCAGGGCTGCGGGGAAGGAGTTAGCAGCTTACTCACCCCCCCACCCCACTCAAGCAGCAGCTTCCCTGCTCAGCCCCAACAAGCTATGCATCCATAGCAATGGGGTGGTTTTGTTCACCGTGGTGGTGCTTCGGGAGGGCAGGTGGACATATTCATTATAGTTGTCAGCTGCAGACATCCGCCTGCCCTCCCAAAGCACCACCGCGGTGAACAAAACAACCCCATTGCGCCGCACCTCCTCCTGCAGCCAAATGGACCCAGCCATCTGTGCCCTTTCCTCAAACGGGCTGTGCATGGGGCACTTGGAGAGAGAGCGAGCAAGAGAGTTCTCCAACCTCTGTTTGTGTGTGTGTGTGAGAGAGAGAGGGAGGGAGGGAGGGAGGGAGGGAGGGAGCGATCTGAAGCTGAGGCACCCAAACTTCTGGCACCGGCAGGGGCAGCTTCTGAGCAGCCCTGAGTCAGCCAGATCCACCTGACCTACTCCCTGAGTCTTGCCATTCTCCTCGCCCCCCCCACCCCACTCAAGCAGCGGCAGGATCTGCGGGACAACAGGACCTCTCATTTTTCCCACAGCACAGTGTACGCTTGCTACCTCTGCTTGCCTGCTTGCAAGCGATGATCTTCTCTGCTTCTCTTGGGATGCTGGTGCAGGCACCATGGATGCATAGCTTGTTGGGGCTGAGCAGGGAAGCTGCTGCTTGAGTGGGGTGGGGGTGGGGGCGAGGAGAACAGTGAGACTCAGGGAGTAGGTCAGGTGGATCTGGCTGACTCAGGGCTGCTCAGAAGCTGCCCCCGCCGCTGCCAGATGTTTGAGTGCCTCGGCTTCAGATCGCTCCCTCCCTCCCTCACACACACACACACACACACACACACACACACACAAACAGAGGTTGGAGAGCACTCTTGCTCTCTCTCTTTCCAAGCACCCCATGCACAGCCTGTTTGAGGAAAGGGCACAGACGGCTGGGCGCATTTGGCTGCAGGAGGAGGCCCAGGTGGAAGGCGGCTTTTTCAGCAGCATCCCCCTCCCCTCTTTGGATCGCCCTGCAAGGGGGAGGCTCTGCCTTTGCAGAAACGGGGTGGGTGGTTTGTACGGAGGATTGGCGGGGGGGGGAATGCATGGCCCTCCGGGATGAAGAGCAGGGCAAGAGAAGGCTCTGAGGTTCACCTGGGCAGTCAAGCCAGAGGGAAACTCAAAGCGTTGGGGGCTTCAGAAAGGCAGAATGTGCTTTTGTGCAGCTCCTGGCTTCTGTGACATTCTGTGAAAGACAGAATGTGCTTCTGTGTCAGAATGTGGAGCTCCTGGCTCTAACAGTGAGTGACGTCAAACTGGCCACGCCCACCCAGTCACATGACCACCAAGACATGCCCACTAAGCCACGCCCACAGAACCGGTAGCAAAAGAATTTAGATTTCACCCCTGTGTTCAACCCTCTAGGATTTGTGGCACCTGTAATGATTCAAGGGAGGCTCCTTCTACGTACGCTGTCCCAAAGCACCAAATATTGGGATGAGCCGCTTCCACCAGAACAGAAGCAAGGTTGGGAGACATGGCGTACCTCCCTGAGTTGTCTCCAGAGTGTCCATGTACAGCGCACGTATGTTCCCATCTCACCCGCCGCCACTCTGAAGGAAGAATTACATGTCTTCTCAGATGCGTCAACGACAGCAATAGTAGTTGTGGGATACATCAGGGTCTACGGCAGGGAGAGCAACGTTCACGTTGGCTTTGTCATGGGAAAAGCGAAACTAGCACCACAACAAGGTCACACCGTACCAAGGCTGGAACTCTGCGGTGCCATATTAGCTGTGGAGCTTGCAGACCTGATAACAAAGATGATGGACTTTGAGTGTTGTGACCCAGGCCCAAGTAGGTAGTATTAGATGCAAACAGTTCCCAAAAAAACCAGACTTTATTAGAACAGCTGAGAATTAACTCATTCTCAGCATAGTCCAAACTAAATTAAAACAAATTCTTCTTAACACAAATTCTTCAGTCTAATCACCAACCTTGGTATAATTAGGCAAACTGCCAAAGGCTTCTCTTGGCAAATGTTCAGAAGCAGAAGACGCCGACCAGAGATAAGTGCAGCAAGACAAGAACAAGTCTATCAACGTTGTTTTCTGACAAAGAGGCCAAGAGCCGTTGCTGGTCTTTTAAGCCTTATGGGAGGGGACAGGATCAGAAAAAGCGGATCATGCCACACAGTCCATCCCTGCATCCCAGTTGGCAGAATCAACCTGGATAAAAGGTCCTGAGTTCTTGGCCCGCACAGGCAGCCTGATGTTGCAGAGACCAGAACACCATGAGCTTCTAAACCCAGATCAAGATGCCGACGTTCGACCTTAGGAGCTCAGCAAAGCTCTCAGACAGGTCAAGGAAAGAACTGTACAAGCCACCTGCTTGTCGACAATGGTCAAGGAGACCGAAACACGGCACCCGAAACGTCCCATGGAACCAGCTCGCTTCGAATGTTTCTCCAGATGGAGGTCTCTTGTACGAAGAGTAACAGTGATCATACGTATACTGGATCGCGAGATAAGCTTCTCAGACTGCCAGCTCCTAGCAGAGAGAAATTCCATGAAGTGTGCAGCAAGAAGCATACCCAGTAGTATTTGAGTGTCTAAAAGCTAGGAAACCTATCCCAAAATACAGCCCACTGCTGAAACTGAACCCGTTCCTTGACAGCCACAACTTACTTTGAGTAGGGGGGCGTCTAGATAAAGCTGAAATAGCCTCAAATGTCAAACACCCTATCATCCTTCCCGCTCACCAACATGTGACGAACCTAATGGTCCGACACCACCATGAAACCGTCCACCATCAAGGCCGCCACTTCACAGAAGGAGCTGTCAGAGCTGCTGGACTTTGGATCATGGGGGCTAAGAGGACCATTGCTACTGTCTTACACAGGTGCCTGCATTGTCACAAGTAACAAGGTGCGACACAACACCAGATGATAGCCAACCTGCCACCTGAGTGTTTCAGTACAGGACCGCCATTCACCAACGTAGGTGTGGACGTCTTTGGCCCTTGGTTCAGGTCTGCCCGTCGAACCAGAGGTGGCCAAGCTAACAGCAAACATTGGGCCGTTCTCTTCACATGTCTTAGCATTCGAGCTGTTCACATTGAAGTCATCGAATCCATGGACACCTCCAGCTTTATCAATGCTCTAAGAAGGTTCCAAGCCTACAGAGGCCCAGTCAAGATGTTTAGATCTGACCGCGGAACTAACTTTGTAGGAGCCTGCAAGGAGTTACGGATCAGGGAGAGCACTCGCCTTGATCCGGCAATTGGTGACTACCTGAAGGACGAAAACTCTGTTTGGACATTTAATCCTCCCCATGCCTCCCATATGGGAGGAGTAGGGGAACAAATGATAGGAATAGCCCATAAAATTCTAGGCTCCATGTTGATGAAGACACCCACACTGACTCATGAGATCCTCACCACCCTCATGGCAGAAGTAGCAGCTATCATCAACACTAGACCCTTGGGTCCAGTCTCCTCGGATCCTGAGAATCCAACTATCCTCACCCCAGCCACTTTGCTGACCCAGAAGATGGGTGATTGGCCAGCACCAGTAGGGAACTTCGTTCCAAAGGATATGTATACAGAACAATGGAGACAAGTTCAACTGCTGGCCAACACCTTCTGGAAGCACTGGAAACAAGAATATTTGTCTACACTACAGGATCGCTGCAAATGGAAGAACAAAGACCCTAACCTCGAAGAAGGAGACCTTGTCTTGTTAAAAGACAAGGACATGCATCGGAACTAATGGTCCATGGGACTTGTGCACCAAGTCTTACCCAGCTTTGATGGACTAGTTCGCCAAGTCGAAGTTCAGATTGCGAAGCCGCAAGAGTCATGCCATGACCCGCTGACTTCTACCAAGAAGCTCTACACCAGGCCAATCACCGACCTGGTACTGCTGTGAAGGAAGACTGAACTTAAAGAACTTAAAGATTGAACCTCAAGCTTTGCATGTTTTGTGTCTACCTCATTGTTTGCATTGTTTGATGCTATGCCTTTGTTTACCTCAGTTAATTACTTAGTTAGTAGTGGAATTTATAATTCCAGGCAGGGAGTGTGCTGACTAGAGGGATATTTAGTTTAGATTGGGAACATACAGTATCTTCTTAAGAGATTGCTCTCTGGGAAATGTAGTCTTTATGTCATGTGGTCACTGGGAAATGTAGTCTTTCTGACATGTGATAACATCTGCACAATTTGATTGGCCACTGAGTTATAGCTCTGCTGGGTAAATGTACCATGCAGATAAGCGGTCATTTTGAATCTTAACAAAGGAACCAGCATCAGCCTCTCAGCATGGAGAAAGATGCACCTCTTTTCACCTACATTAATGGGATCAGATTATGAATTGAGCCTCAGATGAATCTCAGCAGTATCGTAAGTTATTGATTGAGAATGCCTGAAGAATAAATTCAATCTGCATGAATTTCCCGTTTCGCGTGGAGTTTATCTGCCTGAGAAGAGCGAACCTTCGCTCCGACCAGAACATGTGCTGCGTGATCGTCGGAACCTGTTTTTTACTTTTTTAAAGCATTTTTTACTACTGGTTCCAGCGAATAGGTAGTAAAAAATGCTTTAAAAAAGGTTCTGACGATCACAGCTGTGCCGTGCGATTGTCGGAACCTTTTTTTTTACCTTTTTAAAGCATTTTTTACTACCTATTTGCCAGAACCGGTAGTAAAAAAATGCTTTAAAAAAGTAAAAAAAAAAAAAAAAAAAAGTTGGCCACGCCCACTCAGTCACATGACCCCCACCACCAAGCCATGGCCACTAAGCCATGCCCACAGAACCAGTAGCAACAAATTTTACATTTCACCACTGGATGAGAGGTTGAAATGAGCTAACCCGGCACTCTTGGGATTAATACTTTCAAAAGTTGCTAATCCAAATAAATCAGACTGCACTGCTTGTTCTATACATAGAGAAAACTTGTTGACTTTTAATGATCCCCCCCAAAATTAGCAAGGGAATCTAGTGAAATACACTGAAATATCTGATGTATCAAGGGTATGTTGCCAAGCTAACAGCCTTTGACTGTGTTCATATGGTTGTCAACTTGCAAAGCTTTCAAGTTGCCATGAGCAGGAGGAAGGGAGAACTGATGGAGCTGATTGATTTCCCTAACTGAAATTACATTCCACAGATGCTTTTCTACTGCAATCAGTAGGAGAATTTTGGGTTTCACAGCCAGCCAAAGTGGTTAATTGGAGAATGTGATTTATGGCATGGCCAGGGAGGAGGGGAGAGACAGGGTCATAGGGGAATGTAAATCTACATAGGATTAGTTCTAACTGCATCCAAACATTTATTTATTTATTTATTTATTTATTTATTTATTTATTTATTTATTTGTTGTTTCAATGATGAAAGACGCGTAGGCAGGAAGATGGTTCACGGGAAGGCCCCTCGGTGTGAAGGCCCCTTGGTTAAGGCACCCTGACCCCATCCAAAAGGCTTCCTTTTATTGTCATTTTACAACTATCATGGCAAAACATTAATCAACGTTTACTGATACTGATTGGCTAAAGAAAGGTCGTGAATTCCATATGGACCCCTCGTGTCTCCCTCATGTATTTCCTGTGACAAACAATGCTACGTGCTGGGCCCCCATGCCTTGTATATCTGAGAAAAGGTCTCTGCCAGACATCCTGTCTTTACATTCCTGAGGAGATTAGGACTTTGTGCTAATGTTGTTTACTCAGCACGGTTTGCCGATCACTGAGATAACAGTGTCCACATGTCCTCCTTTTTTATTTTATTTTTTAATATTTTGCAAGCATACATAATTTCAGATTTGGAGGGCCGAATTCTTGGATGAAAAATCACTAATAACCCAGGTAAACATTGTATGCAACAGCAACAACAAATTAAAGCAATGATAACTAGTATAACGATGGATACTATTTGTCACACCCATCCAAAATCTGGGAGGCAAGCCCATAACCATTCCCATGGGGATTGTGGAATAGTGGAGCTAATTGGATTATCTGCAATCATGTTTTCCATGTGCTCAATTATAGCTGAAATATTAGCTTTATGATCAGTAATATACATACAACAATGCGAATGAATCAAAGCACATACACCACCCTTGGCTGCTAGAATAACATCTAAAGCATAACTAAATAGGATAATTAACATTTTCATTTTGTAGCGTTCCAGGGATCCAAGGATGTTGATTCTATCCGGTTTCATTAAAAGGAATAGCATGTATTAAAAGTCCTCCTCTGGCATGTGGGGGAACGTGCATGCAGATCCAGCAATCTGTCCTGTTTACTAATCAAGAGACATTTGCACATCCCATATATAGGAATTTTGATCCTAAAGACCGTGTTCTGGAATTCCATGTTGCAAAGTCATTGTAGCCGCACAAGGAGGGAAAATACACATAAAAAGAATACACATTATAATGGTTACAGAATTAGCATTTAAACAAGCAAAAGCCGCTACTAAAAGTTCTCTGGTGTTTGCAGTATGTCCTTTTCCTGTAGCAATTTTGTAGATTGAGCAGAAAGAGCTTTAATCTGTCCCCAGGTCACTTGATGAGTCTGGCGAGGTGCTCGATCCCGATCTTGCTGAGGGTTCTGCAGGCTGAGTGAGAAGTTTGGAATCGGGTTTTTCAGTCCTTGGTGCCACACCATCCTTCCACGGTTTCACACACCGAGCAGGGATCCACACCGGACCTGTAGGCATAAGCACAGCAGCATATCCCCTTCCCCATGTCAATAAGGGAACAGATCCATGCCATTCAGGGTTAGGCAATAATCTATACATTACCTGTGGCTGGGGATGACTTATTCTACTTCCAAAATGATCATCTACTGGAGTTGATAAATTTGTAATATTAAGATGATTCAGAGTAAACAGAACTTTATTTAACCATTCCTGTTTACCAGGGAGACCTATAGGAATCCCTCCTGTTTGTTTGTGTTTATCCAAAGCAGTCTTTAATGTAAAATGTGCGCGCTCCACTATGGCTTGTCCTGTAGAGTTAAAAATATGCCAAAAAGATGTTTAATTTGCCATGTGTCACAAAATTCAGCAAAGGAGCGACTACAATATGCAAGGCCATTGTCTGTTTTTAACGTAGAAGGCAGGCCCATGACAGCAAATGTTCAAAAAGCTGTTGAGAAAAAATGCGGAAAGCTAAAATAACAACAGACAATTCTGAACATTCCAGATGTTGTCATGAGGATCTTTGTAAGCAATCACTCCTCTCGTTCCTCCCCCATCAGAAAAGCAAAGAGCTTGCGATAGTGGAGAAGGAAAACAATAGATGAATAGGAAAGGAGGAAATCATTAAGCAAATAAACCTAGGATCTGTAGACAGATGATATGAAATACAGCCTACATAGTCAATTAAAGCACACTGAAGAAATAAATTATTCTGAAAATAAAAGTGAAAGTCAGATTTTAAGATAGAAATGTTATTTATTAAGTCAGTTCCATTTCTTCGACAAGCTCGAGTATGCCCCAAGGTTATAATTTCAGCAGTAGCTTAAATAAAAATGTTGGAATGAAAAAAGAAGCCTTTCCGTTTAAGGATTGCTGAAGGAAAAAGAAGCCTTTCCCTTTAAGGATTGCTGAAAGACAGAGCTTTCCCTTCTTGAATTCAAAACTCCCGGCTGGGAGGTCAGCTGCTTGAGATTAGAATCAGTTTATTGTTTATAGGAAGACAGACAAGAAATAAATCAAGCACAGTGTTTCGAGGCTAGCCTGTTTAAACTGTAAGAGTAACCCTTTTTTATATCCTAAAACATCTTTTGATTTTCTATGTGACTCTTTAAAATCTTTTGAAATTCTTAATAAATAATTGTTTTATAGTCTACTCTCTGTTTTTCCTAGCCCTTTGTAATTGTTTGTTCCCTATAATTATTCAGCTTGCTATTTCTGTGTTTTTCTCCTTTTCTCATGTGTTAAAAATTCTAGTTACTTTGACTTGATTTCTTTTCCTTCTTGGGTGTGTGCTTTTCTTTCCTGTGTCCTATATCTGCTTAAATGTTGCTGGCCCCTGTGATTTTGTCCTTCTTTTGTTATGGAAAATAAGGTGGCTTCAGCTTCTTAATGGCCCATTGATAAAGGTGGGGGCTGAAACTCTGCCTAAATTTCTGCTTTTCTCATATCTTTCAACAAGGGTAAAACATTTTTTTATGGTAATGAGGCAAATAAAGCCATTCAATACAATATACTTTTTGCTGTTCTAAAACTCCCAATATTTTTATGTAGTTTACTAGTAGGAAATATTAAGAGATAACTGACAATCTCTATGAGGGATTCAATCCACAAATTAAATACTCAAGATATTAGTAATTTTCTCAACTGTAGCACATACTACAGATGAAACTATAATTAAATCTCCTGGCTTTTTCCTTTTAGTCAATAATTCAAATAATGGATTAAGTAAATGCGTAGGTAACAAAAAATATGAGCGGACCCAATTAATAGTACCCAGCAATTGTTGCAAATTTACTAAAGAAATAACTTTTAGGTAACTTTAAATGAGGAAAAGCCGGAGCAGAAAAAAACTACAACAGTTTATGTCCTAAGTACAGATAAGGAACGTGCAGCTGTATTTATTCTGGACAATTTACAAACCATAGATACATAAATCATTTTATATTTCAGAAAGCCAATTAAGTTATATTTTTTATCTCCAATTAAAATATCATCCATACGATGATATACCAAATAAAATTTAGCAATAGATCGAGGTAAGATAAGACCCACTAAACCAGAGCCTCCAAAGTAAATTTAAATTCCACAGACTCCTGAGTGATTAAATCAAGCCCAGCATTATCTGCTGTGACTGCAACTGCAGATAAAGACTGGAGGAGGAGACATGACTATAGAAAAGACACTCTTTTTAGCTCTGTCCCAAACAACATACTGTATTGAAATCAAAATCATTAGAAAAACTTGCTTTCAATCTTCAGGAAACAAAATATATTCATGGTTTATTCCTTCCACCATCCCAGTAGTATAGGTGAAACGCAAACCTGTCTCTGTGATACCTTTCCTCAGCTCTCTCAAAACTTGATATGGCAAAGGATTCCACTGATATTGAGCTTGTCCCTGGGGATTAACCGTCTGTATGACAGAAAAAGCTTGGAGACCCTCTGTTATTTCTACCCCAGTTAGAGTTCCTTTTTGTTGCTCTTCCTGAAACCCTGCTCTGACAGCTGAAAGTGTCTCCTGTAAAGGAGGAACCGATAAGGGAGCTGTCGGGAAGCTACTTTCTTCTGGCTGTACAGCCAGCAAAGTCAGTTGAAAATAAGGGGGAGGGGGAGCAGACCCCTGATCAGAAGACAGAGAGAGAGAGATGGCGACGGTGCCTTGAGTTTATGAGTCTCCATAACCTCTACTGCTTCCTTACGTTTTTGCCACAGCAACAAATGCTTTATTTCTGCTCGTGGCGGTGAGTTTAACTCACTTAACTTAATTCCTGCCATTCCATTACTTTTAAGTATTTTCCTCAGTTCTTGTGCATGAAGCTTCTGCGGAACTGAGATTTCCTCCCCCATACTCATGAAATAGTTTTCTTTTCTTGGGAGCGAAGTTTGCTGAGGTGCACCTAGGCTTGTCCAGCCGAGTAAGCATAGGAGGAATCACGTCGGGGTCACCAGATGTTGTTTCGATGACGAAAGACGCGTAGGCAGGAAGATGGTTCACGGGAAGGCCCCTCGGTGTGAAGGCCCCTTGGTTAAGGCACCCTGACCCCATCCAAAAGGCTTCCTTTTATTGTCATTTTACAACTATCATGGCAAAACATTAATCAACGTTTACTGATACTGATTGGCTAAAGAAAGGTCGTGAATTCCATATGGACCCCTCGTGTCTCCCTCATGTATTTCCTGTGACAAACAATGCTACGTGCTGGGCCCCCATGCCTTGTATATCTGAGATAAGGTCTCTGCCAGACATCCTGTCTTTACATTCCTGAGGAGATTAGGACTTTGTGCTAATGTTTACTCAGCACGGCTTGCCGATCACTGAGATAACACCATCTCCACATTTATTTATTTATTTATTTATAAAATTTGTATGCCACCCTATCTCCAAGGACTCAGGGCAGCTCAAGCGTGGACAGTCGACCAAGCGACTGTTAAAAACAACAAATATTGCTGAAATAGTGCTCCTAATAAATGACTGTATTTCTTTTGAAGTTTGGCTCGTGGCTCATGAATTAATTATGGCATCTTTCGGAAACTTCACAATGGTATTCTAATGTTGGGCTACCAAATCTGAGTTGCAAAACTCTCGACAACCAGACTTTCTACTATTTAATATTGTTTAATATTGTAATATAAGTCTAAATCTTGTAGCCTAACCGAAACTCATGGTTTTCTTCCCTATGGTTTCCTAAATTTACCACATTTTATTGGATCATGCAACACAATAAACCATTAACATAAATTATAATCCAGATTTGCATGATGCATTAGGATAAACTGAGTTCATTAGTTGTCAGCGTTGTTATGCAAATAATGTCTTATTCCACTGGGTTCAAATAATGCTAAAGATCTTGAGAATGGTTGGGGTCTTTGAGTTGCAATAGATTTCATAATTGTAGAGCCACAAATCATACAATATTCAGTAGAGCACTTGCATATCACTTAAGCAAACAAAATAACCCTTAATCTGTACTTCAGCAGTGCTTAAAGTGGGGGGGAAAGTACTTAATACTGATCTAATACCTCCCACTGGGTTGAGAGCCATTCATGTAATAACTTCAAGTGATTTAGTGGTACAAGATCATGCATGTTTGTGTATGTGTGCATGCCCATGAGCTCTGCCACTGATCAATCTCCATGGGTTTTGTTTGGACCCCTTCAGCCACCGAGACTTGAAACCTGAGAATTTATTGCTGGATGAGAAGAACAACATTCGGATTGCAGATTTTGGCATGGCCTCCCTGCAGGTTGGAGATAGCCTGCTGGAAACAAGTTGTGGGTGAGCCATCCTCAGAACGGAGTTGTGCTGGTCTGTGATGCTGAGGGAGGTGGGAGGAAGTCAGCCACATGGCTCCTTTCATGGGTTGATTCACACATTATTGCAGGAATATCAGTGTGTCCAATGTCGTGGACATGTAAAAAGTGAAATGGGAAGGAAATATATGTCTGGGGACCTAGGCAGTGGTGGGTTGCTACTGGTTCACCCTGGATTGAGAGAACCGGTAGCGGTGGCGGTGGGAGGCTCTGCCCGCCTGCCTGGATGCTTCTGCACATGCACAGAAGCATTGCGCACAAGCACGCATACACACACCCATGAGCAAACCAGTAGCGACGGGTTTTGAAACCCACCCCTGAACCTAGGTAAGCTGTTTCTTGACTTTAGATGGAAATGCTGTCATGCATTATTATTGTTATTGAAATGTAAATGAATCAGAAATATCTGCTCTTACTTAATATTTGAAATTTAAATTGCTCCTTTGCTTGCAAGTAGAGAGGCAAATTCATCAAAGAGCTGCTATAAGTAAGACAGAAGATGTTTTCCACCAATGAAAATATAAATCATATCTTTTTGGATGTGGAAACTCATCTTCCCATTCAACTCCAAATTTATGGTCTTATAACATACACAAGGGATGAGATTCAGCCAACAGATGTAGCCAACTGTACCAACCATGGCTCTTTTGTGCAATGATGGCACTTTTCTTCTTAAAACAAATGACATCTGTTGAGGAAGTTGATTCCATAGTGCCAGAATCCCTACCAAGATTTTTTCCTCCTCACAGCTATAATTTCCTTTTAAAAAGTCATTCCCACAATTCCTAATTGTGTAAATGTCAAGTTTAGCTTGGTCTTCAGATTTCCGGGCTAGGTGATAAGAATTTCATTTGATGGCTGTCCTCAAAGAAGTAACATATTTGTCTCTAGTGGGAAGGAAGAAAAGATTCCACCACTTCTAGAGATGTGGGGAAGTTGCTGAAGAAGCCACTTGTGCTAGACGTGGAATGGCCTAGAATGGTCTTCTCCAGACCACATGGGTTCAGCTGCAATTCTGAGCAATTCCCATCTAGTGGGATAAGGTTTGTCCTGGCACCTGAAATCCACCAAACATCTAAAAGTCAAGGATTCCCACAACCCATCTTAGACTGGGGAAGGGTGGTATATCTCACAGGCTTCTCTTCACATGCTTGTTGAACCCATGTCCCTATGGGTTAGCTTTCTTTGGCGTTTCACTCTTCCTATCTCTCTGTCTTTCTCTTTCTTTTCTGCCCCCAATGCTGGGTTGCAGTTCTCCTCACTATGCATGTCCAGAGGTGATCAAGGTAAGGATTCAGGCCTAGTGCCCTCCCCTTATCTTTGTTGGTATCTGATTCCCCCCTCCCCACTTGTCAGGGCAAGGAGCCCTTCAAAATCTGCTTTATCCTGCTTCAATTGGCCCCTCAATTGGAACAATTATATATTATATACTTGTGGCCATCCATCTAGAACTACAACTCCCAGCATCCATCCTTCGCCATTAGGACCGCTGGGAGTTTAAGTTAAAAAGATCCAGAGGGTCACCCCAGATTGTAAACACACCTAAGTTTCACAGCATGACACAATATTTCAGACAATTCAAACAGATATTTTTAATAATTTAAATAACATATATTGGTCTGAGTCGAAATTGCACTTCAGAACAAATATAGAAGGTAGAAAATAAATATTTTTAAAGTTATACAGGTAATCCTTGACTTGTGACCATAACTGAGCCTGGAATTATGGTCATAAGTCATACCAGTCATTAAGCACGTCACCATATAACCGTGCCTGATTTTACAACCTTTTTTTGTGGTGGTTGTTAAGTGAATACATTGCCCACAATCGGCCTTTTTAGTTCAGACCAGAAGTAAACACCACTTTCTGGCAAAAACCATTATAAATTTCTGTTATGTGACTGCGGGATGCTGCAAAAGGTTGTAAATGCAGGCCAGTTGCCAAGTGCCTGCAATGCGACCACATGACTGCCGGGGCGGGGGGCTGTCAGAACTTTGAATCCGTCAAAAATTCAACTAAATCAAGGACTACCTGTAATTGAATTATTTTAGTTATTATAATGAACTTGTACATATATGCATGCACTTTCATGCACCATGTATATATACAATTCCAGACTCATTAATAACCTGATCCAAAAGATTTATACTGCTTTCCATCTCCCAGCTAGTAAGAATATTTTGAAGTTAGAGGAGAGAAACTCTATCCATTCTCAAGAACATTGCTGGCGATTTCAAATCTCTGTGTTCAAGTTTGTGTGACTGTTTATGTATGTTTGGGCTGAAACTCAGATTCTGCTGGGCAAGGGCACTATCCTAATTTTAAAAAAATACTTGAAAAGCCAATCACAGGAAATCAGAGGAAAATAAATCTTCAGATCCATATTAGAACACATGGATTTCTGAGGAATGTCAACCTAATATATGGTGATAAGATTTTGCAAACTCTCCTTAATCAGAAAGTAAACTTTCCCCTGAGTATCTGGAGGTATCTTCCCCTTATCTCTCTTCCCAAATGGGACACAGTGAAGAACAGCTATCATTTTAGTGTTTTTTTAAAAATTCATATTATACCCCAGTAATAGTAAACCCCCTTTGCAGTTGCTCTTAATGCTTGGAAAAACCTCCCGCCCTCACTTGTTTTCTTATTTTTCATTGTTTCTTGAAATCTCCCTTCCCTCCCCAAACCAATTATCAAGCCCCCAATCTCTGCTTCTTGCTCTTTAGGGGGAGAAGTATGATGGACGTCGTGCGGATATGTGGAGTTGTGGTGTCATCCTCTTTGCCCTCCTGGTGGTAAGCTTGTCCTAAGCATTTTTGCTTGCTCCTGTTAGGGAGCACTTAACCCCCAATTTAGTTCTACTGTCTTCTGCCCAAGGGATCCATTTAGACCAGGGGTGGGGAACTATGGCCCTTTTATGACTTATGGACTTCAGCTCCCAGAATTACCAACTTACCAACTGCAATGATTCACTTAACAATTGTGGCAAGAAAGATTGTAAAATGGGGCAAAATTCACTTAACAAATGTCTTGCTAAGCAACAGGAATTTTGGGCTCAATTGTGGTTGTAAGTCAAGGACTACCTGTAATAGTTATAACTTTTATTATTATTTATTAAATTTATATACAGGTAGTCCTTGACTTACAATTGAGCCCAAAATTTATGTTGCTAAGTGAAAGCTTTGTTAAGTGAATTTTGCCCCATTTTACAACCTTTCTTGCGACGATTGTTAAGTGAATCACTGCAGTTGGTAAATTAGCAACACGGTTGTTAAGTGAATCTGGCTTCCCCATTGACTTTGCTTGTCAGAAGGTAACAAAAGGTGATCACATGACCCAGGGACTCTGCAACCATCATAAATATAACATAAGCAGTTGCCAAGCATCCAAATTTTGATCAAGTGAGTATGGGGATGCTGAAGTGGTTGTAAGTGTGAAAAACAGTCATAAGTCACTTTTTTCAGTGCTGTTGTAACTTTGAACCATCACTAAATGAACTGTTGTAAGTCAAGGACTACCTGTACTGGCCAATTCCCAGTGATTCTGATTGTTGTCCTGAGAATGTTTGACATGAGGGAGGTGACAGTGAAAGGGAGAAAGTGAGGGCAAAGGACCAATATCACTGTACACGCCTTCATGTTTAAACAGTGTTTTGGCCTTTACATCTAGTCCTTGACTTATGACCACAGTTGGGACCAGAATCTCCACTGCTTAGCAAGGCAGTTCTTAAGTGAGCCATGCCTGATTTTATGACCTTTTTTGCCATGGTTGTTAAGCGAATTACTGCAGTTAAGTGCATCACGGGGTCATTAACTGCATCCAGTTTTGGTCACCACATTACAAAAAAGATGTTGAGACTTTGGAAAAAGTGCAAAGAAAAGCAACAAGAATGATTAAAGGCCTAGAGACTAAAACAGTGATGTTGCAGGAAAAGAAACGGAACCTAGGCCAAGCTCTTCGATGCAGGAAAAAGTTTATTGTGCACGGTTCAAACAGTCCAAAGACGAGCAAAGGGTCTGAACAATGGTGGCCTCTTTTGGTCACATATTTATACAGTTTAAATGCAGAGCTATTACAGAGAGTGAGATATTTCACATGTAGAAACTGCCCTTTTATCTATCTATAGGAAAGTAATAACAATCCTGTTCCCACAGGCTCAGGTTCTCAGCTCCGGAGCTCAAGACATAATAAAAGAGGAGTAATAGGGGATTATAATGCAATAGTAGATGCAAAGAAAGACTACAAAACTGGGGAAAAAAAACAAAAGAAAAAAGAAATACTTCCAAAAGAATTCTTTACTATGGCTGAAGAACTAAACTTGGCAGACGTATGGAGGGAAACACATGAAGAAGAGGCCCAATACACCTTTTACTCCCATCCGCATAACTCCTGGTCAAGACTGGACATGGCATGGATGACCCCAAGTATCAAAACAGAAGTAGAAAAAATTGAGATAGGCACAAACCAATGGGCAGACCACAATCCACTATTCATAAACTGGAAAGGGGAAAGAAGACGTAAGAGATGGACAATGAACCAAAGATTATGTAAAGAAAAAGAATTTAATTTGATGTTAGAAAAGGAAGTAAAAATATTCTTTCAGATAAATAAAATAGAGGAAACCTCTTTACAAAACACATGGGATACTTTAAAAGCATATATAAGGGGCCTAGTAATAGCATATACGAGGAAAAAGAATAAAGAGAAGAAAAAACAATTAGATAAATTAGAGAAAGACCTAAAGCAAATAGAACAAAAACTCCAGGAAAAGCCCCAGAACAAAACAATAAGAGAAGAATGGGAAATGGTTAAGCATAAATTGAATTTGATAAACCAAATAGAACTAGCCCAAAAAATAAAAATGGCGAAACAAAACTATTTCGAGCACGCAAATAAAACGGGCAGATGGCTAGCCTATAAACTGAAAAAAGAACAGAAAAAAAGAATGATATACCAATTGAAGGATGATAAAGGAGAAATTCAACATAGTAAAGAGGCCAAAAAAGATATTATTAAGAAATTTTATGCGAATCTATATAATCAGGGGAAAATAGAGGAAGATAAAATAAAACAGTACATAGAGAAATCAGGAATGCCAAAAATCACAGAAGAACAAAGAATTACTCTCAATAGGCCAATAACCAAATTAGAACTAGATGAAGTACTGAAAAAGCAAAAAAACAATAAAACACCGGGTCCCGACGGGCTACCGGTAGAAATATATAAAACAATGCAAGAAGTATTGGGAGAGAATATGTTGCGATTATATAATGAAGCTATGGAGAAAGCCAAGATACCAAATTCATGGATAGAAGCCATAATAACACTCATTCCAAAAGAAGACACAGATCTCCAGTTAATACAAAACTATAGACCTATTTCATTATTGAATGCCGATTACAAAATATTTGCAGCAATCTTGGCAGAAAGAATTAAATTAGTATTAAATACATATATACACCCAGACCAAAATGGATTTCTGCCGGGACGCCAAATAAAGAACAACATGAGAATAATACTTAATGCTCTAGAATATTATGAATCACATCCGGAGAAGCAGGCAGTGTTGGTTTTTCTTGATGCCCAAAAGGCCTTCGATAACCAAAATTGGAAATTTATGATTGAACAACTACAAAATATGCAAATTGGGGAAAAATTTGGGAAAATTATAGCAGAAATCTATACCAAGCAATCAGCAAGGATAATTATGAATGATGACATAACAGACAAATTTAATATAACAAAAGGAGTCAGACAAGGCTGCCCACTTTCCCCCTTACTATATATTCTATCATTGGAAACCCTGTTGAAAAAAATTAGAGAAGATCAAGGAATTGAAGGTTTAAGGATTAATAGAGAAGAATACAAAGTTCAAGCCTTTGCTGATGACTTAGTGTTTTTGACAGAAAATCCTATGGAATCTATACCTAATTTGTTCCAAAAATAGAAGAATTTGGAGAAGTGGCTGGACTAAAAATTAATAAAAGTAAATCGAAGCTAATTGTTAAAAATCTTACAGAAATCCAAACAAAAGATTTGATAGATAATATACAAATTCAAACAACAAAAAAAATAAAATATCTAGGAATCTGCTTATCTACAAGAACATCAGCAATTAAAGAAAACAATTATGATAAATTACTAGAACAAACAAAGAAAGACTTAGAAAAATGGGAAAATTTACACATTTCATTCCTAGGAAGAATTTCGGCCATCAAAATGATTATATTACCTAAATTTTTATATTTGTTTCAGGTCACCCCAATTAAAATAGATAAACCATTTTTTGAAAAGCTGAATAAAATAACATCTAAATTTATTTGGCAAGGGAAAAGGCCACGAATAAAATTTAAACTGCTTCAGGATACAAAAGATAGAGGAGGAGTTGCACTCCCTGACTGGGAGATATACTACCAAGCAGCAGTACTATCGTGGGTCAAAGATTGGATAGAATTAAAGGACTCTAGAACTTTAACAATTGAGGGACACGAACTTCAAACTGGCTGGCACTCTTTTATGTGGGACGAGAAATACAAAACACATTCATATTTTAAAACACATACAATAAGGAACTCACTATTACAAATTTGGCTTAAAATTAAAAAACAACATTATATGAAGATACCAAATTGGCTAGCACCGGCTGAA
Organism: Pituophis catenifer annectens; assembly: GCF_029215685.1. Lineage (NCBI taxonomy): Eukaryota > Metazoa > Chordata > Lepidosauria > Squamata > Colubridae > Pituophis > Pituophis catenifer. Next base: position 73,471,935 of record NW_027256885.1, read on the forward strand.
TCAATTAGACACCCAAATTTAACAGATAAGACAAAAATAATTAGATATAAAGATATAATTGGAAGAGTTGGGGATGGGGGGCACCGTATTACGGTGGTTCTCCTCCTTTCTCTCCGACCGGTCGCAGTTCGTGTTGGCAGGTGGGCAGAGGTCGACCTCAAGGCCTCTTATATGTGGAGTGCCTCAGGGGTCGGTCCTCTCGCCCCTCCTGTTCAACATTTATGTGAAGCCGCTGGGCGAGATCATCCGTGGCTTTGGGGTGAGATACCACCAGTACGCTGATGACACCCAGCTGTACATCTCCACCCCAGGCCACCCCAACGATGCCCTTGAAGTGATGTCCCAGTGCCTGGAGGCTGTGCGGATCTGGATGGGGAGGAACAGGCTCAGGCTCAACCCTTCCAAGACTGAGTGGCTGTGGCTCCCGGCATCCCGATATAGTCAGTTGACTCCATCACTGACTATTGGGGGCGAGTCGTTGGCCCCCACAGAGAGGGCTCGCAATCTGGGAGTCCTCCTGGATAGGCAGCTGTCCTTGGAGGAACATCTGACGGCTGTAACCAGGGGGACCTTTTGTCAGGTTCGCCTGATCCGCCAGTTGCGGCCCTTTCTTGATCGGGATTCCCTGTGCACAGTCACTCATGCCCTCGTCACCTCTCGCCTTGACTACTGCAACGCTCTCTACATGGGGCTCCCCTTGAGGAGCACCCGGAGGCTCCAACTGGTCCAGAATGCAGCAGCGCGGGTAGTGACGGGAGCAGCCTGGCGCTCCCATGTAACACCGCTCCTGCGCGAGCTGCACTGGCTCCCAGTGGTCTTCCGGGTGCGCTTCAAGGTGTTGGTTATCACCTTTAAAGCGCTCCATGGCATAGGGCCTAGCTATCTTCGAGACCGCCTGCTGCCACCGACAATCTCCCATCGACCCGTGCGCTCCCACAGAGAGGGCCTCCTCGGGGTGCCATCAGCCAAACAGTGCAGGCTGGTGACCCCCAGGGGGAGGGCCTTCTCTGTGGGGGCACCTACCCTCTGGAATCAATTGCCTCCAGAGATAAGGAGAATCCAAGACCTCGGTGCCTTCCGCCGTGCCCTTAAAACCTTCCTTTTCCAGCAAGCCGGGCTGGCCTAATTTTTTTAAGTGTTTTTAAGTGTTTTGTTTATTGTTTTTAATTAATGGGGCCAAATTTATATATGTATATTTTAACTGTATTTTAATATTTGTACTTGATGTTTTTACTTGGCTGTTCACCGCCCTGAGTCCTCAGGGAGAAGGGCGGTATACAAATTCAAAATAAAATAAAAAATAAAATAAAATAAATAATTGACTATCAAGGCAAACTAAAGACAAAACAACAATTGGAGACAGATTTACACAGAGGAATAGACTGGTGGACTTACACTCAAATACAATCCAAATATAGAGAGCATATAAAAACATATGAAATTTATAATCAAAAACAAGAAATAGATAAAATTATATTAGATTCAGAAAATAAATTAATTAGTAGAATTTATAAATTTCTCCTACGCTATAAATTGGAAGAAGAGACAGTCAAAGAAACGATGATTAAGTGGGCTCAAAATATCAAACACACAATACCTTTGGAAAAATGGGAAAAGTTCTGGCAGGTAAACCTAAAGTTAACGAAAGCAACAGCGTACAAGGAAAACCAACTGAAAATGTTTTATCGGTGGCATATGTCTCCAACCAGATTGGCAAAAATACAACCTAAAAATAGCCCAATTTGTTGGAAGTGCAAAAAGGCACAAGGGACTTTTTATCATTTATGGTGGACGTGCCCGGCAGCAAAGAAATTTTGGTCTAACATCAAAAAATGGTTGGAACAAATAACAAAAACACAGATTGAAAAAGAACCAGAAACATTTTTATTAGGAATATTTAACAAATCATACCCTAAGGATATCAAATATCTTACAATTCATATATTAACTGCTGCAAGAATAACCTACGCAAGAAATTGGAAACAAGAAAAAACACCAAGTGAAACAGAAGTAATAGGGAAAATTTTAGAATGCGCTGAAATGGATAGGTTAACCAAAGAATTACAAGAAAAAGAAGAATCAGACTATTATAAAATATGGAATAATTGGTATAATTGGTTAAAAATTAGAAATATACAAAAAATATAGGGGATATATTACTGATTGATACATATATATGTAATAAAAATATTATTAGATTACAGAAAGGTGAAGGAATATACTATAAGTAGAATTGTAGAACGTCACTCTGAAAAAATGCTTAAGAAGAAATTATATTCTTTTTGTGTATATGTTGTATAAATGTTAGTTGTGTATATGTTACGTATGTCTTTTTAATATTTATATTCAATAAAAACTATTTTAAAAAAAATAAAAAATAAAAAAATAAAAGAGGAGATAAGGGGCTCAGAGATGCCTCAAGGGCAGTAAAAAGGACAGTAAGGGAAGCAGTATTTCTCCTCTAGGATATGCATGACATTTGGGCTGTAATAAACATTAAACAACAGAATGTATCTGTTTAGGGTCAGTTTGCCCCTTTTACAATTCTGTGCCTACGTCAAATACCTTTTGCCATCTTAGCACCTTGGCACGGAAGAGGCACTTCTGTCTTGACCAAAGATTTGGAATTATAATATTTGAGTTTTATCCCAATATTGGATCTTAGCCTAGCTCAGTGATGGTGAACCTTTTAGAGACCAAGTGCCCAAACTGCAACCCAAAACCCACTTACCGGTATTTATCACAAAGTGCCAACATGGCAATTTAACCTGAATAATGAGTTTTTACTACCTAAAATAATGATAAACAACACAGAGTTCAGCTAATTGTTCTAAGAAAAATGTGATAAATGTACTTTTCTGCCCCTTCATTTTTTTTCCTACTTTTGAAATATTACGTTTAGCAACAATAAAAAGAGAGACTTTTGTAATATCATTTCTCTTTCCCTCCCCCTCTCTTTCCCCCTCTCTCTTTCTTTATCTTTCCCTCCCTCTCTCTCTTCCCCCTCTCTGTCTCTCTTTCTCTTTCCCTCCCTCTCTTTCCCTCCCTCTCTCTCTCTCTGTCTCATCTATCTATCTATCTATCTATCTATCTATCTATCTATCTATCTATCTATCTATCTATCTATCCGTGCTCTCCTGTCCAGCTTCACGCGTCGTGTGAATCCAACCACTTGGGCTGTGGAGGGGGAGTGGAGGCGGGCAGGCAAAGCCAAGAGTTAGAGATCCACACAAAATAAGGCAACTCCAACCTGGATCCTGTAGGGGAGACCCCCCCCCTTCCCTCTCCCTCTCTCCCCCTGTAGCAGGGGCCCGGGCAGCCTGAACAGAGCTCCCTCCTCAGAGGCAACCAGCAAGCAAACAAATGTGGTGCTCTGGCTTGGAGGCGGCGGCGTGGAGCCCCACCTCTGGCCAGCGAGAGCGAAGCAGGCAGGGTGCGCACCTTCCCCGCTGCAGTGCTGGCGCTGGCTGGGAGGGACGCACAAGCCGAACGTTTGGAGCCGTGCTCAGCGGAGTTTACAAGCGGGCTTGGCAGGGGCGCTTAGCGGGGAGACTGCAGCCCATTTGGTTTGCTTCAGCATGGGGTGGGAACGCAGAAGGCAGAGGAAATCCGTGCCTCGCGGCATTCAGCCCTCAAAGACTCCTTTGGGGCGACTTTTTCTGCTTTTGAAACATTATGTTTAGCAACAATAAAAAAGAAAAACTTTTGTAATATAATTCCTCTTTCCCTCCCTCTCTTTCTCCCTCCCTCTCTCTCTCTCCCTCCCCCTCTCTCTGTTTCTCTCTCTCTCTCTCTTTCCCTCCCTCTCTCTCTCTCTGCCTCCCTCTGTTTCCCCCCCCCCCCCCCGTGGGAGCATTCCTGTTCTGACCTATGCTTCCTGAGTCAGCAAAACACACAAGTAGTCCCAAAACCCTCTTTTATTTCAACAGCTGTGAATTCTGTTCATTCACAGATGAGTCCCAAATAGTTGTAAAGAGTCCTTTGGGAAAAGGCTGATAATCACCCACCTTTATCTCCCCTGACACGCTGCCAAAGACCTAATTGGCAACGCCACAGAGTCCAGAATCAAACAGAGCTTCAGACTTTAAACTGAACAGAATTAACAACGTTGCTTCCTGCAAAGGCCCACATGCCTTTGCTCCTCTTTTAAGTCTTATGGGAGGGGCCAATCATCTCCAAGCCCTACTCCCGAGTCGTCCCATTTTTTAAACTGTTCTTGCCTTCTGGCAGCTCTGCGCATGCATGCACTGGGAACAGGCTCCCCCTACTCCTCTGCCTCGCTGAAGTCTGACTCTGGAGGCTCCAGAGGCAGCACGTACCTCCCAGATGGCCCTTTCTCTGCCTCCGACACAGAGCCCTCATCCGAGCCTTCCCCAGACTCCAGGACTGGCCCATGTTCCTCCCCAACCTCCTCACTGTCTGACTCTGCTGCTAGCTCCGCAGGCCATAGGCGGACCACAACAATCCGAACACAGGCAGCTCTGCAGGAAAAGAAACTGCTTTTTTTTGCTGAGGCAAGACAATGCAAGGTCGCATTGTGGCTCCGCATCGTAATGGGCTTCAGGAGGAGGACGGGACCCCGTCTCCCCCATTGTGAAACACGCAAGTGAAAAAGTTCACTCAAACAATTCCAACTTTGCGAGATCTTTTTCTTTCGCGAGAAGTTGGAATTATTTTTTAAAAACAAGTTTTATTGGTTCCCCCCCCACACACACACATTCATCCACATCTTTTTTTAACAGAGTATTGGCCATATCTTATCTTATACAATTAATCAAATTCAAATACATTTTACTCTATTACAGTTTTTGCCAAAATCTCCCCCCCTTTTTTTAAATCATGTCTCAATATTTCTATGCTTACTTACATAAACAACATCTTCATTTCCACTTAAATTCTAATTATTGCTATTTATTCATATTTGTTCTCTTTTATTCTTTAAACAATTCATTCTTTAACTTAATATCTTTATATTTGTTCGGGGTTGCCTTTCTTCCATTTCATCTTTTTTATTGTACAGCAATCTGTACAATAAGGAGGAACAGGCTCTGACTCAACCCCTCCAAGACCGAGTGGCTGTGGTTGCCAGCGTCCCGATATAGCCAGCTGGTGCCATCGCTGGCTATTGGGGGCGAGTCATTGGCCCCCACGGAGAGGGCGCGTAACTTGGGCGTCCTCCTGGATGCACGGCTGTCTTTAGAAGAGCATATGACAGCCGTGGCCAGGGGGGCTTTTTATCAGGTTCGCCTGATACACCAGTTGCGCCCCTTTCTGGATCAGGACTCCTTATGCATGGTCACTCATGCCCTCGTCACCTCCCGCCTGGACTACTGTAATGCTCTCTACATGGGGCTCCCCTTGAGGAGCACCCGGAGGCTCCAACTGGTCCAGAATGCGGCCGCGCGGGTGATTGTGGGGGTGACATGGCGCTCCCATGTAACACCTCTCCTGCGCGAGCTGCACTGGCTTCCAGTGGTCTTCCGGGTGCACTTCAAGGTATTGGTTCTCATCTTTAAAGCGCTCCATGGCTTAGGGCCTGGGTATCTACGAGACCACCTTCTGCCACCGATAACGTCCCACCGGCCAATACGCTCCCACAGAGAGGGTCTCCTCAGGGTGCCGTTGGTCAAGCAATGTTGACTGGCGGCCCCCAGGGGGAGAGCCTTCTGTGTCAGGGCACCCGCCCTCTGGAACAAGCTACCCCCAGGGATACGACTGATCCCGGACCTCCGTACTTTCCGCCAGGCCCTGAAGACTTTTCTATTTCAGCAAGCCAGGCTGGCTCAAAATTTTTAACTGGTTAATTTTATGGGTAAGGGGTTTTAAATTGGGGAAGCCAAATTGATTTAATTATGTTTTAAATTATTTTAATTTTCATATTGTATGTATTTTAATCTTGGCTGTTCACTGCCCTGAGTCCTTTGGGAGAAGGGCGGTATAGAAATTTAATAAATAATAATAAATAATAATAATCTTTCTCCTCAAACCTACCACCTCTCTCTTTTCTTTCCTTCTTACCTTCTCTTCCCCTCCTCTTCTTCTCCGCTCTACTTCCCCTTCCTTTCTCCTTCTCTTCCTCTCTTCCTCCCTCTCTTACCCTCACTCCTACTCTAATTCCCCTTCCCTTCCTTCCTCCCTTCTCTTCCTTCCCTCTCTCTCCTTCCTTCTCTCTTCCATTTCTCTTCTCCTTCCTTCATCCCTCTCTATTGCCGTATTCATTTTCAATTTTATATTTTCCACTATGGAGTCCAGACAACCCCGATCTTTCTTTCATTTATCAAGTATATTTCTCAAAATTTCCCCTCATCTTTTTAATTATTAGCAGTATATTTCATCTTATTCCATTTTTTCTTTTAAATCTTTACTCAAACAATCTTCCGACCCTTAGACTTTTTATTTTTAACAATATATTTTTTCTACTTTACTTCTTACAAGTATGTCATTTAAATCATTTTTTACATTTCAATTTCATTCAATTTTACATTTAATTTCCATTTTCCATCTTAATTTCAATTAATTCTTATGTTATAATCTATTCTCTCCTTTTAGTGCTTCCTCCAATATCATTCTTTCTTTCACATTGCATCTACTGATCTATTTTTCATTTAACAGCATTTTCACATACAATTTCTACAACTAGCATCCTTCTCTTTATTTACAAATTAACATTTTCACTGGCTCTTAACCATTTTCTCTTAGTCTCTCCACAGTTCCCTTTCTTGATGTTTTCCTCCCTTTCTCCCATTTATTTCCCTTCTTTTTCCTTTTCTTATATCTCCCCTTCAGCCTTTTTCCTTTAATTTTAACTCTATTGCTTTTCATTCTCAATCTTTCCTCATTTATTTCTCTTCTCTTCATATTTGAGATGTATTTTCCCTTATCCATTTTTATTCTATCACTGTTGAACCCAGTGTAATCATCTTTATCTTTTTTCAATTATTTCCTTTGTTTCTCTTGCTTCTCATTCATCTCTTGTCTTTCTTTTTTTTTTTTTTTTTTGCAATCTAACCAATCCTCTGCTTCTTTATTTCCCTTAAATGCTTCTCTTATTTTTTGAAACATCTCCCTTAGTGTCTCATATTCATCCTCCCAATTCTCCATATTTTCAATTTTAAAAGGCTAGGATTTTTAGTTAGTTTAGTTTAGTTTAGTTTATTTGATTTATATATCGCCCTACTCCCGAAGGACTCAGGGCGGTGAACAGCCAAACAATAAAATACATAAATACAAAAAATTTAAAAACCAGTTAAAATCAAATTAAATCATTTTGGCCCAGACAAATTAAAACACCCCAATAATTTAAAAACAGATTAAAATTTACATATTAAAAGAGGGAGGAGATTAGGCCAAGCCTGCTTGATGGAATAAAAAAGTCGTCACAGCGCGGCGGAAGGTACGCAGATCCGGGATCCTCCGTATCTCTGGGGGGAGCTCATTCCAGATGGTTGGTGCCCCCACAGAGAAGGCTCTCCCCCTAGGGATCGCCAGCCGACATTGTTTGGCTGACGGCACCTGGAGGAGTCCCTCTCTATGAGAGCGTACTGGCCGGTGGGAGGCTATTGGTGGTAGTAGGCGGTCCCGTAGATAACCAGGTCCTAAGCCATGGAGCGCTTTAAAGGTGGTAACCAAAACCTTGAAGCGCACCCAGAAGACCACCGGGAGCCAGTGCAGCTCGCGCAGGAGAGGTGTCACATGGGAGCGCCATGACGCTCCCATTACCACCCACGCGGCCGCACTCTGCGCCAGTTGGAGCCTCCGGGTGCTCCTCAAGGGGAGCCCCATGTAGAGAGCATTACAATAGTAATGCTTATTCTTTTCATTTACATATGCTTCAGGTTTCAAAATCCATATAATGTCTCTTTAAAAAAAAATGTCCACTTCAAATATTTACTTGAGCCAGCACAGTTTAGTCTTTGTCTCTTTAACCTGGCTTCAGCTGCACGAATATGCACTCCCACGCCTCTCTCTCACGCTCTTTTTGCCAGCAGATGTCTTTCTCCGATTCACTAGTCTTCTGGCAACAAAATCTCCATTTTATAGTCCACAGGAATGCTTACTTTCTCTTTTCCAAATTAAATCCTTTATTGTTTAAAAAATCTTTTTCTGTCTCCTTTTTCCTTGTCTTATTCTTATTTTTTCCAAATCCAGGTGGAAGATTCCTTTTAGGGCTTTAGGTTTGATTTTAAAGTTCATTTTTTCTCTCTCTCCGCTTAAGTTCCCCAGTGCTAATTAGCTACCAATTTCCGCTGGGATTTCTTTAAAGCTGTTAAAAGTTTTTTCCTTTTTACCTGTGAGTTGGCTAATTACTCACCTGGCAACAATACTCTGTTCAATTACCGCTCCGACATTCCCTCTTTCTGATCGTGGCCGTTCTGGCTTGTGACAGCTCCTTAATGGCTGCCTTCCTTCGCCGACGGGTCGAAGACTAATGCCGGCACTTCAGGGAACTTGCTCATTCCCTATGCATGCCAGCCAGCGTCTTCTTTCTTTGCTGTCTCCACAAGACAGCTATGATCCCTGGGGATCCCCAAAATCGGCTAGGATATCAGTGTTCTCCTGGAGCCCCAGAATCCATACCGTATCGCCTGATGCCGGCCACGCCCCCTCTGCGAGAAGTTGGAATTGATTGAGTGAAAAGCGATGGAGAAACGCGATTGGAGCTGGGCTGGAGTGACTGGGTGCCCACAGAGAGGGCTTTGCGTGCCACGTCTGGCACGCGTGCCATAGGTTTGCCATCACGGGACTAAAACATATGAAGAACAATTGCAGGATTTGGGTTTGGCTAGTCTAGAGAAAAGAAGGACTGGGGGGGGGGACATGATAGCAGTATTCCAGTATTTGAGAGGCTGTCACAAAGAGGAGGGGGTCTATTTATTTTCCAAAGTACCAGAGGGCAGGACAAGAAACAATGGATGGAAACTAATCAAGGAGAGAAGAAACCTGGAATTAAGGAAAAACTTCCTAACAGTGAGGATAATTAATCAGTGGAACAGCTTGCCTACAGACATTGTGGGTGCTTCATCACTGGAGGTTTTTCAGAAGAGACTGGACAGTCACTTGTCTGAAATGGTATAGGCTTTCCTGCTCGAGCAGGGGGTTGGACCTCCAAGGTCCCTTCCAGCTCTATTCTGATTCTGATTCAAATTCAGCTTCCTCCATTGGCGTTACTTGTAGGAGTCATCTGGGAAGGTCACAAATGGTGATCCCATGACCTTGGGATGCTGCACCCATTGTAAATACATGATGATTGCCAAATGCCTGAATTCTGATGACATGATCATGGTTGTAACTTCAAACAAATAGTTGTAAGTCAAGGAGTACCTGTAATGTTAACCCAAGGAATTCCTGCAAAACCTTAAATCTGAAGGAGCTTCTGTGGTGTCTTAATTTATTTCACCTTTTTCTCCTGCAGGGGGCGCTACCCTTTGATGATGACAACCTACGGCAGCTGTTGGAAAAAGTGAAACGTGGCATTTTTCACATGCCCCATTTCATTCCGCCAGACTGTCAGAATCTCCTGCGGGGCATGATTGAGGTGGAGCCAGAAAAACGTCTCAGCGTGAGTCATCCTATCATTCCCAAGACTAGAGGAATGGAGGGAGGAGCAGGCTTGGATGCTTGGGTGGAAAAGGATGGAGGGCCCTGGGCCTCTGGGTAGCATTATTTCAGATTGCAAGCTGGAGTTTCCCTCTGGGGATGGGCCACTCTTGAATATAAAAATAGGATAGTGGTTGTCATAAATTTCTATGAAACAGTGGGAGTGGAGTGGAGTGGATCGAATCTTTATTGGCCAAGTGTGACTGGGCACAGAAGGAATTTGAGAAGATTTGGGTTAGAATTCTTCCCTGATATGGTTGATTTTTATATGATCTGGTTGGATCGAAATTTAATTTGGATTTGATTGAAACAAGTGTAGGTAATATTGTTCTAAAATATCCTCTCATAATTCAAAAATTACAATTTTATGGTAACTTTTAGAAAGGCCAAAAGAGTTTTTAAAGAGCCATCTCTAAATTGAGCAATTCTGCCCTACATGCTATATCTCTGCCCCGGCTTTTGAGACAAATCTATTTTAAGATTCAGTTAATCTTTTATGTTTATTTTATGTTTATTTTAATATACTGAATGTCTGAAGATAAGGGCATCTTATTATTAACACATTTTTTAATGATGAGTGACAGTGATGGATAAAGCAGTCATGGTTTGTAATTTTTTTAAAAAATAATCTTTGGGAAAAGGAGCCTAATGTTGGTTTATTTTTCTCCATGTGGTGGCTTTAGCTGGAACAGATTCAGAAACACCCGTGGTTCTTGTGAGTATTTGATTTCCAGCTTATTCTCTTTTCCCTTGTTTGAGGAGATCTCAGTATAGATCAAGATCTCACTGTTTTCTGCCTTTACTAACCAGAGGTGACGGAAGGTCTCATAGAGGAGACAAAGACATGAGCAGAGTGCAGAAATCCCAGCATCCCACTCTACCACTGTCATTGTTGTCTAGATAGGGGTGACCCCCACTGTGGCTCTTCAGAAGTCAACATCCTCAGCTAACATGACCAACAGAGAGGAATATGGAGAGCTCTTGTTTACCAGAAGATATCTCCTTGCTTTTTGAGGTTCCACCTTAAAATGTTCTTTCAATTTAGCTTTCTATCTAGGAGAGTAAAAAGCTTTAATAAACATAAACGTGAATACAGGTAGTCTTCGTGTCAGGGTTCCAAGTAACACCCCCAACGACAAAAGACTCCGAGGCTTGAGATTCTTCAAAGTTCCATTTTATTAGAGATGTCATATTGGCACATCTGGGAAAACCCGAATCTGAAAGTTTCCAGGTTTTCCCCATCCAAGTGAAAGTTCAAGTCCCTGCCCAGCACCCACATGTCCATCACATGGTCCAATCATCCACCGTCCCAACTGGAGATGCCTCTCAGTCATCCGACTCCAGGTGCCAGGGCAAGGCATCCTTGACTCTCTGAGAAAGGAATGCTATTTTGACTATATATATCTCCCATACTCCATACAATCCCCCCCTCCCATTTTCCCATGGTAGAAAATGTGGCAGGCCTGAAGGCCCAATGTAAAAGATGGTTTCCAGGCCTGACACTTGGACTTACAACCATTTGTTTAGTGACAGTTCAAAGATACAATGGCACTGAAAAAAGTGACTTATGATCAGTTCTCACATTTACAACTGTTGTAGCTCTCCACAGTCAAAATTCGGGCACATGGCAATCGGCATTTATTTACAATGGTTGCAGTGTCTCAGGATCCAGGGATTGTCATTTGCAACCTTCCTAGGGAGCTTCTGACAAGCAAAGACAATGGGGGAGAAGCTGGATTCATTTAACAACCTCATGATTTACTTAACTGCAATGATTCACTTAACAACTGTGGCAAAAAGGGTCATAAAATGGGGCACAGCTCACTTAACAACTGTCTTGTTAGCAATAGAAATTTGGGCCCCCTCTGTGGTAGTAGGTCAAGGGCTACCTGTAATTATATTTATTTAGCTATATATGAGCCATAATGATTCTAAAACATTACTATAGAATTAAAAAAATGGGCTTTCAATAGATTATGTGTTCATGAAAAATCTACTAAATGTATAGACTGTTATGATCAGTGGTGGGATTCAGCCGGTTCGGGCTGGTTCGGGAGAACCGGTAGTTAAATTGCTGGCTGGCCCGCCCCTTCCAGGAGTCCCCCCATAGCCCATTTTCAATCCCAGGAGGCTTCAGGGAGGCTTCCTAGGCCTGTTTTTGCTTCCCAGGAGGCTTCAAGGATGCCTCCTAGGCCCAAAATGGGGTGTGGAGGGGGTGTGGTGTGCTCCCCCCGGCCTGTTTTTGCTCCCAGGAGGGTTCAGGGAGGCTTCCTAGGCCCGTTTTTGCTTTCCATGAGGCTTCAGGGAGGCCTCCTAGGCCCAAAACGCGTCTCCCCCCCCCCCACAGCCCGTTTCTGCTCCCAGGGGGGTGCAGGAAGCCGAATGCTGCTTGTCACACCCCCTGGCCATGCCCACCATAGCCACGCCCACCCAGCTGGTCATTAGGGCAGAGATCCAGTTGTTAAATTATTTGAATCCCACCACTGGTTATGATCTATATAGTTATTAACCATTGGAAAAAATGTACCAGGTGTACAGACATGGTCCCACAAGCACAATCTTTGGTAATCTTGCCATGCTGCATAGACTTAACCCAACTTTTCCATTAATACATATTTCTTGGGAAGAACATAATTCAGGAGCAGAGCATGGGCTTCTGATTCCAGTCTCTTACATGGCCTGTTAAGCCTCAAATCCAGAAGAGTTAAAATAATTAATGCTTAAAATAATTAAAGGTGCCTTATCTTGCTGCTTCTATATGCAGATTTGGATTATTTTTAGTTTAGTTTATTTTATTTGATTTGTATACTGCCCTACTCCCGAAGGACTCAGGGCGGTGAACAGCCAAACAATAAAATACATAGATACAAAAAATTTAAAAACCAGATAAAATCAGATTAAATCATTTTGGCCCAGACAGATTAAAACACCCCAATAATTTAAAAACAGATTAAAATTTACATATTTAAAAAAGGGAAGAGATTAGGCCAAGCCAGCCTGATGGAATAAAAAGGTCTTCACAGCGCGGCGGAAGGTGCGCAGATCCGGGATCCTCCGTATCTCCGGGGGGAGCTCATTCCAGATGGTAGGTGCCCCCACAGAGAAGGCTCTCCCCCTAGGGGCCGCCAGTCGACACTGTTTGGCTGACGGCACCCGGAGGAGTCCCTCTCTATGAGAGCGTACTGGCCGGTGGGAGGCTATTGGTGGTAGTAGGCGGTCCCTAGATAACCAGGTCCTAAGCCATGGAGTACTTTAAAGGTGGTAACCAAAACCTTGAAGCGCACCCGGAAGACCACCGGGAGCCAGTGCAGCTCGCGCAGGAGAGGTGTTACATGGGAGCGCCATGTCGCTCCCATTACCACCCGCGCGGCCGCACTCTGCGCCAGTTGGAGCCTCCGGGTGCTCCTCAAGGGGAGCCCCATGTAGAGAGCATTGCAATAGTACAGGCGGGAGGTGACGAGGGCATGAGTGACCGTGCGTAAGGAGTCCCGATCCAGAAAGGGACGCAAATGGCGAACCTGATAAAAAATCCTCCTGGTCACGGCCGTCAAGTGCTCTTCTAAAGACAGCCGTGAATCCAGGAGGACGCCCAAGTTGCGAGCCCTCTCCGTGGGGGCCAATGATTCGCCCCCAATAGTCAGTGATGGCGTCAACTGACTATATCGGGACGTCGGAAACCACAGCCACTCGGTCTTGGATGGGTTGAGCCTGAGCCTGTTCCTCCCCATCCAGATCCGTACGGCCTCCAGGCACTGGGACATCACTTCAAGGGCATCGTTGGGGTGATCTGGGGTGGAGATGTACAGCTGGGTGTCGTCAGCGTACTGATGGTACTCCACCCCGAAACCACGGATGATCTCGTCCAGCGGCTTCACATAAATGTTGAACAAAAGGGGCGAGAGGACCGATCCCTGCGGCACCCCACATATGAGGGGCCTCGGGGTCGACCTCTGTCCCCCTGTCAACACAGACTGCGACCGGTCAGAGAGAAAGGAGGAGAACCACCGCAACACAGTGCCTCCCACCCCTAACTCTTCCAACCGGTGCAGCATGATACCATGGTCGATGGTATCAAAAGCCACTGAGAGATCTAACAGGACCAGGACAGAGGAGCACCCCCTGTCCTGAGCCCTCCAGAGATCATCAACCAACGCGACCAATGCCGTTTCCGTGCTGTACCAGGGCCTGAAGCCCGACTGGAACAGATCCAGATACGTCGTTTCATCCAGGTGCTGGGGGAGCTGTTGCACAACCACACTCTCAACAACCTTCGCCACAAAACGAAGGTTGGAGACCGGACGATAATTTACCAACATTGCCGGGTCCAGGGAAGGCTTCTTGAGGAGAGGCCTCACCACCGCCTCTTTCAAGGCGGCAGGAAAGACACCCTCACCCAACGAAGCATTTATAATCCCCTGGAACCAGCCTCGTGTCACCTCCCGAGAAGCCAGCACTAACCAGGAGGGACACGGGTCCAATAAACAAGTGGTCGCGTTCAGTCTACCCAGAATCCTGTCCACGTCCTCAGGGGTCACAGGATCAAACTCATCCCAGATAACATTCTCAAGACCTGCCCCAGTCCCTCCCCCTGAGACTACCCAGTCGGAGTCCAGATCTTCCCGAATCTGAGTGATTTTGTCATACAGATATTGAACAAAATCCTCGGCTCTACCCTCCAAGGGGTCCTCCCGCGCTTCCTGGTGGAGCAGGGAGCGGGTCACCCTAAACAGGGCGGCCGGGCGATTATCTGATGACGCAATAAGAGCAGCAAAATAGCTACATTTCACTGCTTTTATCGCCACTAGGTAATTCCTAATATGAGATCTTACCAGTGTCCGGTCAGATTCAGAAAGACTGGCCCTCCAATTACTCTCTAGGCGTCTTTTCCGGCGCTTCAACTCCCTCAGCTCCTCAGTGAACCAAGAAGCTAAATGAGATCGGCACCGGGTCAGAGGCCGCAAAGGCACGACCCGGTCCAGAGCTCCAGCGGCCGCCCTATCCCAGGCGGCCACTAGGTCTCCAGTCGAGGCGTGTGCCAGAGCCTCAGGGAATGGCCCAAGCTCCATCTGGAACCTGTCAGGTTCCATCAGGCGCCTGGGGCGGAACCATCTTACCGGCTCCGCCTCCCTGCGGCGGGGTGTAGCGGTTCGAAGGTCGAGACGAAGGAGAGAGTGATCAGACCATGACAAGGGCTCGGTGACTATATCCCCTATCTCGAGATCACTCAACCACTGTCCAGAGACAAAAACCAGATCCAGCGTGTTTCCCCCCGTGTGGGTAGGGCCATGAATTAACTGGGTCAGGTCCATGGCTGTCATGGAAGCCATGAACTCCTGAGCCACCTCCGACGCCTCCCCCACGGACGGCAGGTTGAAATCCCCCATGACCATAAGCCTAGGGGTATCAACCGCCACCGCGGCGATGACATTGAGTAGCTCAGGCAGGGCTGCTGCCATGTGGCAGGGAGCCAGGTACATGATCAGCAAACCCCTCTGAACCCCGTGACCCCATTTCACAAGGAGGGATTCACAGCCGGCCGTCTGAGGAACAGTGGCCTCCCTCGGTCTCAGACCATCTTTTTTTTTTTTTTTTTTTTTATTGCAAAAGTTTTACAATTACATTTTCACCCCTTTTTTCACCCCCCCACCTCCCTCCCCAAACTTCCCATCCTCCCTAACCCTCCCTAACCCTCCCCCCCCCAGACTTCCCTATTACATACTCATAACTAATAACACTAATATATAAACCTGAACCCATCCCTCCCCCTATATAATTTTTCCTCTTTGTCTCTTTACATTAAAATATTTCTAATACATTATTTTCAAATAAAAGCTATTTGATACTTTCTAGTTTGGTATTTGTTCTGAACATATTCTATCCACCTTTTCCATTCCCATTCATAAGTCTCTTGTGAACAATCTTTTAAATACGCTGAAATCTTCGCCATCTCTGCAAAACTAGCCATCTTCAAAGTCCATTCCTCGATAGTAGGCAAAGCTTCATTCTTCCAATATTTACCTATCAACAATCTTGCTGCTGTTATCATATACAATATTAGTTTTATTTCACCCCGTGTAAAACCCTTAACTATACCCAATAAAAACAATTGTGGAGAAAATTGAATTTTTTTCTTCAAAACATTCTGCATGACCCACCAAATTTTTATCCAAAAAGCCTTAACTTTCCTACAGGTCCACCATACATGATAATACGTAGCATCCAAACATTCGCATCTCCAACATTTTGGCTGAACATTAGGGTACATACATGACAACTTTTTAGGATCCAAATGCCATCTATAAAACATTTTATAAAAATTTTCCCTCAAATTCTGCGACTGTGTGAACTTAACATTCTGAACCCAAATTTTTTCCCATGTTTCCAACATCACTGGTTCTTCAAAATTTTGTGCCCACTTAATCATACAATCTTTAACTAATTCAGTTTCTGAGTCCCTTTCTAACAAAACATTATAAAGCCTTTTAATATGCATTGGACCTTTCTCTCTTATATGTCTAACTAATTCTTCCTCATGCAATATAATACCAGTTTTTTGGTCCTCTTTCCATCTCAATTGTAATTGATTATATTGTAACCAGGTTAAATTAATCCCTTCGTCCAACAGTGTCTGCAATGTCTTCAGCTGCCATCTGCCCGCATCTGTAAAAAGAACCTCTTTGTATAAAAACCCCCCGAGTGACATTATATTTGTATTCCACAGGGTATGACCAAGATCCAGCCATAGCGGTATTTTATAATCCCATTTGAGTCGGTGCTTCTTCCAAACTCTCATCAAAGAATCTCTGAGTATATGACTTTTAAATACTTTATCAACTTTATCATCATAAAATAAGTAAGCATGCCATCCAAATTCAAGATCAAAACTTTCTGCATTCAATATTCCAGCCTTCTTATTTCCAAACCAATCGCTTGTTAAAGTTAAAGCTGCTGCATCATAATATAACTGTAGGTTTGGGAGTTTAAGACCTCCTCTTTCTGGAACATCTTGCATAATTTTCAATTTCACTCTCGGCTTTTTCTCGTTCCAGACAAACTTATTCACGCCAGACTGCCAGACTTTCAATTGTTTATCACTTTTAAGCACCGGAATCATTTGAAACAAAAACAGAAATCTTGGCAAAATATTCATCTTAACTGCTGCTATTCTTCCAAGTAAAGACAGTTGCAGCTTTTTCCAAGTCTCCATGTCTTTCTGAACCTCTCGCCACAACACCTCATAATTATTTTGAAACAATTTCATATTTGATTCTGCAACCTGAACTCCAAGATATTTTACCTTAGGTACAATTTCAAAACCTGCCCTCCTTTCAAGCTCATGTTTACGATCTTGTGTCATATTCTTAACTATCATTTTAGTCTTTTTTGAATTCAGTCTAAAACCTGAAACTCTACCATAGTCTTGTATAATGTCGTTCATCAGGATTGTTGATTCCATTGGTTGTGATAGGGTAACAACCAGATCATCTGCAAATGCCTTTATTCTATAATCCTCTTGCCTTATCACTATGCCTTTCAGAATTTTTGAGTCCCGTATTGTATTTAGCAAGACTTCCAATGTTAAAATAAATAAAAGTGGGGACAACGGACATCCCTGTCTTGTTCCTTTTTCAATTTTAAACTCTGTCGTCAAACTTCCATTAATAATAATCTGTGCTTTTTGCTCTTGATAAATTGCTGAGATCGCCTGTATAAATTGGTCCCCAAAGCCCATCTTTTTTAAAGTCTTTAGTAGAAAATTCCAATCCACTCTATCAAAGGCCTTCTCCGCATCCAAAAAAACCAGCACTGCAGAAATCTGTTTATTCTTATCAAGATATTCCAATAAGTCTATTACTTGCCTTACATTGTCCTTCATGTATCTGCCCTCAATAAATCCCGCTTGGTCCTCATGAATCACTTTTTGGATTACTGGCATCAACCTGTTGGCTAACACCTTCGCATAAATTTTATAGTCTGTGTTCAAAAGAGATATTGGTCTGTAGTTCTCTGGTTTTTTAGGACCAACTTGTTCCTTTGGTATCAAGGATATATAAGCAGTTGTCCAAGATGGGGGTATTCTACCCCCTTGTTGAATATTGCAAAATAAATCTCTAAGTTGTCCCACCATTTCAGCTTGTAAAGTTTTGTAATACACTGCAGTCAAACCATCCGTGCCAGGAGCTTTGGCTGTTTTTAGCTGCTTAATTACTGCTATTATCTCCTCCTCTGTTATAGGATAATTCATTCTTTCCTTTTGTTGATCAGTAATTTTTGTAACTCTCTTATCCTTTAAATATTTTTCTATAAGTCCATTCTGCACCTCTTCTTTGGCATATAATTTAGTATAATAATCCACAAAAGCTTCTTTAATTAATTTTTGTTGAAAAATTTCTTTCCCTCCAATGTCAATACTATCAATAGTCCGTATACTTTGTTTTTTCCTCAGTGTGTAAGCCAACCATCTGCCCGGTTTGTTAGCGTTGCAAAATGTATTATGCTTCGCGTATTGTAAACTTGTTGCAACTTGTTCTGCCATAAGCATTTGAAATTGGTCTTTCAAAAGTTTTATAGCGCTTCGTATTCTTTCATCTGTTGGGTTTTTAATAAGTAACTGTTCTTTATTTTTTATTTCCATCTCCAACTCAGATCTTTTCTTTTGTCGGAACAGTCTATGTTTAGAATTCATGTAGATAAGTACCCCTCTCATATAAGCTTTACTTGCGTCCCAAACAATTTCAATTGGAGTACCTTTATTCAAATTTATTTCAAAAAATTCTTTCAAATGCTTTTTAAGTTCTATTGTATTTTTTTCATATCTAAACAAGTTCTCATTTAACCTCCAAGAACGTCTCTCAACCTTATCCATCTCGATTTCTATCCATACAGGGCTATGGTCCGTCAAAGTTCTTGGAAAAATCTTTGTTCTTTTTGTCTTAACAAGTAGATCATTTGACAACAGGATAAAATCAATCCTAGAAAAGGATCTATGTCTATCGGAAAAGAAAGTGTAATCCAATTCATTTGGATTATGTATTCTCCAAACATCTTTTAGTTCCATATCTTCTTTCATATCAAAAAAGGTCTGCGGTAGTCTAATTCTAGACTTTGCCAAGCTCTTTTTATCTAATTTAGAATCAATTACTCCATTCCAATCTCCCATAAGTAAAATAGATCTATAGTCCCATTGCAATATTTTAGTATGTAACATCTTGTAAAAATAATCCTGTTGTTGGTTGGGAGCATAAATTCCAATCAAAAGAATTTGACCATTTGCAGTGAGCAATTCAATTGCTACAAACCTACCATCTTGATCTACTTCTATAACTTTTGCTGTTAATTTTTTATTTACATAAATAACCACACCATTCTTTTTCTGCGAAGTTGAAGATATATAATGTGTTCCTAATTTTGAGTTTATCAAATATTTTTGATCTTGAGTTGTAATATGCGTTTCTTGTAAACATATTATATCATTATTAAATTGTTTCAAATATGTAAATAATTTCTTCCTTTTCTGTGCTGAATTCAACCCATTAACATTCCAAGATAGACACTTAAGAGTCATCAGCCTGTTTCTGGAGCGCAGAGCAAAATATTTGAAGTTCATCCAAGAGCTTCGATCTTGCTCCTCCCATAGCTCCACTCTCTTGTGGGGTACTCTTAGCTGCCTTCTTGTCTTGTCTTTCCTGTTGTTGTTGTTGCTTTTGTTTAAGTAACTTGGATTGAGCTCTAGTTATACGTTGATCTTTAACTTCAGTCAACTGAATCAAATCCAAAATTGGAGAAGAATCCAACAAGGGCTCACTCAGAAAACCTCCTTCTGCACCTTGCACTTCTAATTCCTGCTTAGACTGTTCTTCCAATTGCCTCTCTTCACTCTCCTTAATCTCCAAAACTGTAGATGTACGTGGAGATGGTGTTCTTTCCTTAAGAATAGTACTATAAAAATGTTGTGCCTTCTCCACGGTATTCAACCGATATCCTTCTCCCTTATATCTAAAAATTATCCCAGCTGGTGCATCCCACCGGAAGGGTATCTGTAAGTCTTTCAATTCCTTAACAAGAAAACCAAATTCCTTTCTAGCTTTCAGCATTTTAGGAGGTAATTCTTTAAAAATTACAAGTCGTGAGCCCCCCACTTGTACAGAGGTGTGAAAAGATTTTTGGAGGATTTCATTTCTAATTTCTCTCTCAGTAAAGTATATGACCACATCTCTAGGCAGTTGTCTTTGTCTGGCCACCCAAGAGTTCACTCTGTAGATTTTATCTATTTTATGAAATACCAAATCAGGATTAACTTGTAAAATCTTAGCCAGGGCTTCAGAGCAAACTTGTCTCAAGTCCTGTCTCTCCTCCTCTCGAATTCCCCGAAGCCGTATGGCAAATTCCATCGCCCGGAATTGTATCATGACAATCTCATCTTCAATTCTCTGCATTTTATTGTCAACTTCATCAATTTTATAGTCATTATCTTTCATCCTAACATTAACTTCTGATTTGAATTCTTCAAGTTTAAAATCAACTTTCCCAATAAAATTTGCCAGGCCAGACGCCACTTCTGATATTTTTTTGGTCACCATATTTTGATTCTGTTTCACCATGTCTTTAACTTCATTAATTTCCTGCAAAAATTCCTCATGTGATTTTTGAAGTTTACAATCTATTTCCTGTTGAGATTCTTGAAATTTGTCATCCAAAGTTTTAGAAATAAATTCTTTTAAATCTCCCACATCAAATTCTTTTTTCTGAGTTTGTAGCTGTTGAGCAGGGGGAAGTTGCGTTTGATGTTTGTGTGTGGGGGATCCCCCCCCTGATGCCTTCCCTTCCTGCTTCTTTGAAGCCATCGTGCCACGTAAGCTAGTTTTTCTGAAGAGGGAAGTTCTTTTTCCTTTCCCTCTTCCACAGAAACTTCTAAAAAAGTCCCCCAGATTTAATCAAGTAAAACTGAAGTAAAGCAAAGTCAAATTTTAGCAAAAAAAAAATTTTTTTCTTTAAGTAGAACAACTTTGTAGCAACTTTTCAACTTTTCAACTTTGTAACAAAGCAGGGAGGCTTCACAAATCCACTTTCACTAGCTCGTTAACTCAAATGCTGGACGCCATATTTTTTCAAATCACTTTCACTCGCTCACTTTCTCTTTGATTTAAAAAAGTCAATAAAGCACTAATACTTGCAATTTTCAGGTTTCTGGATTCAAGTTGATATTTCCGCTATTTGTTAGAATTAGTTCCTCTCACTTTAAAAGTTTGCTGCTATCGGCTTGTTCTGCTGAAGGCAGAATCGTCCCACGCCGCCCGGAGTCTCCGCAGGTTGGAAGGGAGCCGCTCCTGTTTTCACCCCCAGAAGCAATTCCCTGGGGGGGTTACAGGGGCTCAACCTGTACCCTGCTGTCTCTGCTCCTGCAATCTTCGAGATTTCGGAGTTTTCGAGCCGCTCCTCGTTCGCGGGGCGGCTCTACAGGCGGCGGGGCTGGCGGTCTTTAAAAAATCACCGCCGTCGCCGAAGCTCGCAAACCGGAAGTCCTGTCTCAGACCATCTTTAATGATAACCGCTACCCCCCCGCCCCTCCCCTGTGACCTTGGCTGATGGAATGCGTGGAAACCTGGTGGGCACATTTCAATGAGAGGAACCCCCCCTCCTGGCCCAACCAGGTCTCCGTAATACCTGCCAGGTCCGCACCCCCCTCCTGAATAAGATCACAAATGAGGGGGGCTTTATTTACTACGGACCTGGCATTGCATAGCATCAGCCGAAGGCCTGGGCCCTGAGGGTCTATGCAACCTGCATTTTTTTTACAGAAAAGCAAGTTACAAATATTGAGGCTAAATCAGTAAACCAAACCTATTTATATCTATTTGTTAAACAAATGTATATAGCTGCCCAATTCACACACAGTGACTTTGGGCAGTGTACAACATTAAAAATCCAGAGTTAAAAATTCACAATTTAACCCCACTCCCACTCTGTGGAAAAAATAGCACCAAAAAAGCTACTTGATTGCCTCCAAATGACAGAACTATGTCTTCAAGGCCTTGCAGAAATGAAACAAGTTGGGGGCCAATCCTGGGGATTTGACCAGAAGCGTCGCGGCGAGACAGTCGGGGATTAGCAGGCTCTGATGAGCCCCACGAAATCCTGGGCTGACGAACCGCTGCAGAGGGGTCTTTGGACTGGATCTGTCCTGTAGGGACAGGGAAGAAAGAGAGGACCTCGGAAGACCAAGGTCCTCAGAGGTCAGAGGAAATTCTCTCTGACTCTGCAGCGGGGGGGGGGGGGCACCATTACAACTGCCAGTAAGCTGGGGCAACCGGATCAAGCACTGTGCAGGAGCGGAGAATTGAGCAATATTGATGCCGGGTGAGTGACATCTAACTCATAGGCAGAAAAAAAAAAAAAGAGGATTTTCAAAATAATTGTAAAAGTCCTGGTGCTATAACAGCGGCTAATAGGTATGGGAAAGGACGGAAGAAGAAGATTAAGGCGGAAGTTACAAAGTGACAAAACCCATTCAGAAAATTGTGGGGTTTTTTTGGATTTAAGTATTTGGAGAAATTTAAAAATATAAATTAGAAGAATTAAGAACCTGAAAAGATTCTTCTTTAATTTGGGAAATTTAAACGGAGGAAGATTAAAGAATGAAGAAAAACCTGTAATAGAAAGGACAGGTTAATGACTCTAAATTGAAACTAAATTGGAATGTAACGTGGAATTTGGACTATGTAAATCTGGACTGAATTTTAAATTGATTTGGTACACATAAAGGTGAAAAAGAAGAAGAAGAAAAATTAAATAAGTAAAAACTGTTTAAAGCAGACTGCAAACAAAATGGATACTTTTCAAGCTTGTTGACTGTAATAGTGGATTGTAGAGAGCCATCTTCAGGAGAAAAAAAATTATTACAACACTGAATCTTTGTTTTGGAAAAAAAAACCTTGGACTTTGGAAGGGATAACAGCATGTGAGAATTTTTAAGGAGGCTTTGTTTGTTCACAAGTGTTTTGGCTTTGAGGGAAAAAAAAGAGGATTACAACATAACTTTAATTGGAATAATATCAACATAGAAAGAACAAAATGGTGCAGGAACTTAAGGAAATGATGAAAATGATGTACTTATCATTGAAAATGGAAATAAGGGAAATGACCACAATTTTGCATGGAAAATTGAAACTGGATGACCAAAAAATTGACTTAGGATACATTCAAGCTGACAAAGAAATAACTAATGAGAAGCAAGAAAAAGAGACTGACAATAAAGAAGAAGACAAAGACAAGGAGATTGATTATGGAAAATTAATTGATTATGTGGGTAGTAATAATAAAAAGGAGAACTTTAAAAATTACATTGGGATTAACAATGGAAGAAACAGAAAAAGGGGAAACAAAAAAAGAAAGAAAAGAGGGTGGAATAAAAAGAATATAAAAAACTTAAATGATTACACTGGGATTATCAGTGAGAACATAAGAAAAAGGGAAAAGGGATGGAAAAGAATGGGAAAGACACAGCAAAATAGAAGAGTTTATGATTTTAAAAAACAAAATGATTATATTGGGATTAACAGTGGAAAGATAAGAAAAAGGGAAAAGAGAGTTCAGGATTTTAAAATAAAAAAGAAAAGAAAAATAAAATAAAATATAAAGATAGAAAGGGAGAAAGAAATGGAAGAGGAATATGGGGTAAATGAAATGAATATTAGAGAAAAGATGAAATTGTATTTTTAATGAAGTGATTCTAAAATATATGGATGTATGATGAATGTAATAATTGGAATATTTTTAATTAATGAAGGGGACTGTAATAACTGGAATATTCTTAATTACATATTTGGAATTTAACTAAATAAGAAAATAAAGCTGAAATGATATTGGATTATGAATTAATTAGAGATAATTAACTGGTTTTTATAAAAATGTTGAAGTGTATTTGGAATAGTTGATGAAGAAAATTATTTGAGATTGGAACAAGAGAATCTAAGAAAATAATTAGGAATTGTATTGTGTTGTATGAGTTTAAATTTAGGGGTACTGGAGTAAGATTGATACTTAATTGATTTTTTATTGAATATGTTTAAATAATTAGTGAAATTATGATAAATGGATTACTTTTAAAATAAGAGATAAGAATATAAATAATTGATGAAGTAATAGAATGGTAATAATGAATTATTTAAGTCAATATGAAGAAATGACAAAATG
This sequence comes from Pituophis catenifer annectens, assembly GCF_029215685.1. Classification (NCBI taxonomy): domain Eukaryota; kingdom Metazoa; phylum Chordata; class Lepidosauria; order Squamata; family Colubridae; genus Pituophis; species Pituophis catenifer. Next base: position 73,495,725 of record NW_027256885.1, read on the forward strand.
TAGGGATGCTTAAGAATTGAAAATAAGACCCAGAAATAAGAAGTTTAATATATGAAATTGTAGTAGTTGGAACATTTGGGTTAAGATAGATATTTAATTGGTTTCTACTAATATGTTGAATTGTATTATTTGGAATAGTTGATAAAAGAATAATTAGAATAAGAGAATTCAAGGAAATAATTGGAGACTGTACTATGTTATGTGAATTTAAATTTAGGAGTTCAAATTTTAAGGAGGGAAAAGAAAAATTGAACTATAATAGGATGAGAAGTTAAGATGAAGGGTAATAATGGTTTCTTAAAATTAGAGAGAATGAATACTATGAGAAAAATTGAACATATAAAATTCTGTTAAAGATGAACAAAAATCTGTACAAATTTAAGACCGGGCCAATAGTTTGTTCAGGAAAGATGTATTGTATGTTTGTTTGTGTGTTTAAAAAATAAAAAAAACTTTACAAAAAAAAAAAAGGTGGGGGCCAATCCTATCTCTGGGGAAATAATGTTCCAAAGGCAGGGAGCCACCACAGAGAAGGCCCTTTTCCTAGTTCCAACCAGATGTACTTCCTTAATAGTCTACCCATTTATAACATTGCTTCCACTTCCACTGTGAACCCCTGAAAATGAGTCATTTTTGACAATGGCTTTTGCCAGAGGTCTTGACTCTTTTATACCACTCCTCAAGTTTTTAACAGGGTAGTGTCTTTCTTTTATCTGATTTACACACTACTTCTTCTTCCAGGGGAGGGAAGAATGAACCAGAACCAGAACAACCAATCCCTCGGAAGGTAACAATCCAACGGATTCAGTCAGTCAGTGAGCTGGACCCTGACGTGTTGGATAGCATGCACTCATTGGGCTGTTTCAGTGATAAGAACAAGCTAAAGCAGGAGCTGCAAAATGAAGGGTGAGGTATTGGGGTGTGTGGTTGAATGGGGCCATAAGAACCTGCCTTAAATTTTGATCCTTATGTTGAAGAGCTGCAGTGTTCTAAGTCCTTTTTGTGGGATTTTAAAAAGGTGATTTGTACTCTTATTGAAGGAACTGTCTATGGAGATTCTCAATCATCCAGGTCGTGGTTGTCCCAAAGATGCTTTTTTCAAAAGACAACTGGACTTTATTTTCCCTTGAAGATGTTTTGCTTCTTATCCAAGAGAACTGAAGAAGCTTCTTGGGTGAGAAGCGAAACGTCTTCAAGGAAAAACAATGTCCAGTTGCCTTTTGAAAAAAGCATCTTTGGGATATTGGAGGAACTGTGCTTCTGTAGAGAAGCTGGGATAATCATCTCACCATTTTAGCTCTCATGATTGAAAAAAACTTGTAGAGTGCAGTTAGAGTGGATGCACTATAAGAGAAGGTATCTGATGAAGGAGGAAATAGAATTGTGGTTTCATTTGTGATGGATATGTAGATAGAAGGCAAGAAAGATGGGAGAAGGGGCTAGTTAGGAAACGTGCAAATAGCTGGAGAGAAAAATGGACTGTATCTTTTCTATAGACAGACAATAAACCCATTTTTATTCTAAGCATACGCCCTCATTTTTCCTGTCTCCATTTCAGAGAGAATCAGGAGAAAATGATTTATTACCTTCTACTTGACCGCAAAGAGAGATATCCCAGCTGTGAGGATGAGGACCTGCCTCCACGCAATGATGTTGGTGAGATTTGGGGGGAAACTTTCTCCAAGCACTTCATCAGGACCAGAAAAACAGAGCAGTGGTGGTGATGACTGTTGATGGCTCAAGGCAGTGTTTCTCAACCTTGGCCACTTGAAGACACATGGACTTCAACTCACAGAATTCCCTAGCCAGCCATACTGGCTGAGGAATTCTGGGATTTGAAGTCCATCTGTCTTCAAGTGACCAAGGTTGAGAAACACAGAAAGGGATGGCAAGCATTTCCAACGTTTCTTCTTCCCTCAATATTTCATCTGACTGATATGGAGGAAACAAGAAAGATGAGACCAAGTAAATACATGTCAACATACCTTTGGTTAAAGCTCTACTGTTTGTAAACATCTTCTGCCCATATACAGGTAGTTTTCAACTTACAACCATTCATTTAGTGACTGTTCGAAGCTACACCAGCACCAAAAAAAGTTACTTACAACCTGCCCTTGAATTTTCAACCATTGAAGCATCCCCAGAGTCATGTGATCAAAATTCAGACACTTGGCAACCTGCATGTATTTACAACAGTTGCAGTGTCCTGGGGTCATGTGATTACCATTTGTGAAAATGGATGCAATTAGCATGTTCAGAATGGGTAGATTTAACTTGGAGTTTTGAATCAATTAGGAGAAGCTTACCCTGTGCCTTTGCAACAGCATCTAGGTTGGATCACAGGCAGCTGATTTGATCTACAGATAAAATCACCTTGAAATCAATCTCCAAATTCAAAATTTCCAGAGTCCTAGTATCTCATCTTCATTCCCAAATTTTCTTCTCTTGCCCTTTCAAAACAATGGTAGTGCAACTATGGGTGGATAAATGGGTGGGTCGTTTGGAGCTAGCTCACTCTCCTGTGGCACACCTTAGGAAGTGCGCGAGCGTGAACCAAACAGGGCTAGCAAATGGGCAGACAAACTACAGGTAGTCCTCAACTTACGACCACAATTGAGCCCAAAATTTATGTTGCTAAGTGAGAAATTTGTTAAGTGCGTTTTGCCCCATTTTATGACTTTTCTTGCTACATTTGTTAAGTGAATCCCTGCAGTTGTTAAATTAGTAACAAGGTTGTTAAGTGAATCTGGCTTCCCTATTAACTTTGCTTGTCAGAAGGTCACAAAATGTAAATCACGTGACCAGGGGGATGCTGCAATGGTCATAAGTGTGAAAAGGGTCATAAGTCACTTTTTCAGTGCCGTTGTAATTTTGAATGGTCACTAAATGAACTGTTGTAAGTCGAGGACTACCTGTACTACTCTGCATTAGCATTGTAGTCTCCTGGCTAATATAACATTGCCATATGCTGAATGAATGAATGAATGAATGAATGAATGAATGAATGAATGAATGATGGGCATTGGATTCAAAGGATTTATTATTCTGAGTATGGAATGTTTCTTATATAAACACCAGCCTCCAAAGTTCACCCAAAAGGGAAGGCCTTATTGCATCCTTCTCCTTTACGTGTTTCAGACCCTCCTCGGAAGCGAGTTGACTCCCCTATGCTGAACCGACATGGCAAACGTCGACCTGAGCGGAAGTCCATGGAAATCTTGAGCGTCACAGATGGTGGTTCTCCAGTCCCAGCCCGACGGGCCATAGAGATGGCACAACATAGTCAGAGGTGAGCTTGTGTCCAACTATGTCTGTGTGTGAAAGAGGGGGAAGGATCTTCAAATCTGGCATTTGGAGATTCTGCTGTCTTTCCAGTGTGCTTCCTGGCCATTGAAAATGGAACTTGCAAACATTTTAAGGGTTGGCTAACCTCTAAGGCTGTTCTAGGAATGATAATGCACCTTTATGGTAAAGATTTCCCAAAATCAAAGTCAGTTCTTGCTAACTACAGGGACACATCCATGTAGCATTTTTGGCAACAGTATGGAAACCCTCTACCACTGTCTTCTTCTGGGGCTTTTCTTCAGCTTTTCAGACTAGCTTGCAGCTTTAGGATTTTCTGGTGTCTTCCATCTAATTACTAATCAGGTTCAATTCTATTTAGCTTTGGGGAACCTGCCAGATACTGCCATCAGTTGCGCCTATGTATCTCTAAAAAATGGTCACGCTCCATATCTGGTAACTTCCTGGTTTTATTTATGTTGCTTCCATGGCAACAATAATTCCTCGGCAGAGCCGAGGAATTCGGACAATATCTGTATGACAAAATCACACAGATTCGGGGGGATTTGGACTCTGACTGGGTAGATTCGGGCAGGGTGGCGAGGAATAGTCTTGAGAATGTTATCTGGGAAGAGTTTGACTCTGTGACCCCTGATGATGTGGACAGGATTTTGGGGAGACTTAGTGCAGACACATGTTTGCTGGACCCGTGTCCCTCCTGGTTAGTACTGGCTTCCCGGGAGGTTACACGAGGCTGGCTCCAGGGAATTATCAACGCTTCACTGAGTGAGGGTTACCTCCCCACAGCCTTGAAAGAGGCGGTGGTGAGGCCTCTCCTCAAGAAGCCTTCCCTGGACCCGGCAGTATTAGCCAACTACCGTCCTGTCTCCAACCTTCGCTTTGTGGCGAAGGTTGTTGAGAGTGTGGTTGCATGACAGTTTCCACAATACCTGGAGGAAACGTCTTATCTAGATCCATTCCAGTCCGGCTTCAGGCCCGGGTACAGCACGGAAATGGCATTGGTTGCATTGGTAGATGATCTCTGGAGGGCTCGGGACAGGGGTTGCTCCTCTGTTCTGGTCCTGTTAGACCTCTCAGCGGCTTTTGATACCATCGACCATGGTATCATTCTGCGCCAGTTGGAAGAGTTGGGGATGGGGGGCACCATGTTACGGTGGTTCTCCTCCTTTCTCTCGGACCAGTCGCAGTCTGTGTTGGCAGGGGGGCAGAGGTCGACCTCGAGACGCCTCATATGTGGGGTGCCTCAGGGGTCAGTTCTTTCGCCCCTATTGTTCAACATCTATGTGAAGCCGCTGGGTGAGATCATCCGTGGCTTCGGGGTGAAGTACCACCAGTACGCTGACAACACCCAGCTGTATATCTCCACCCCGGGCCACCCCAATGATGTCCTTGAAGTGATGTCCCAGTGCCTGGAGGCCGTGCGGATCTGGATGGGGAGGAACAGGCTCAGGCTCAACCCATCCAAGACTGAGTGGCTGTGGTTTCTGGCATCCCGATATAGTCAGTTGACTCCATCATTGACTATTGGGGGCAAGTCCTTGTCCCCTACGGAGAGGGCTCGCAATTTGGGCGTCCTCCTGGATACGCAGCTGTCCTTGGAGGAACATCTGACAGCTGTAGCCAGGGGGACCTTTTATCAGGTTCGCCTGATCCACCAGTTGCAGCCCTTCCTAGATCAGGATTCCTTGTGCACAGTCACTCATGCCCTCGTCACCTCTCACCTGGACTACGGTAATGCTCTCTACATGGGGCTCCCCTTGAAGGGCACCCGGAGACTCCAACTGGTCCAGAATGCGGCCACGCGGGTAGTTACGGGAGCTGCATGGTGCTCCCACATAACACCTCTCCTGCGCAAGCTGCACTGGCTCCCAGTGGTCTTCCGGGTGCGCTTCAAGGTGTTGGTTATCACCTTTAAAGCGCTCCATGGCATAGGACCTAGTTATCTTCGAGACCACCTGCTGCTACCAATGGCCTCCCACCGACCTGTGCGCTCCCACAGAGAGGGCCTCCTCAGGGTGCCATCGGCCAAGCAATGCAGGCTGGTGACCCCCAGGGGGAGGGCCTTCTCTGTGGGGGCACCTGCTCTCTGGAATCAACTGCCCCCAGAGATACGAAGAATTCATGACCTCGGTGCCTTCCGCCGTGCCCTGAAGACCTTTCTTTTTCAGCAAGCCGGACTGGCTTAACACTTTTTAAAATGTTTTTAATAGGTTAGTTATTGTTCTTTTAATTATGGGGCCAAACGCATATATATCTTTTTAATTGTATTTTAATGTTTGTATCTATGTTTTTTTACTTTGGCTGTACACCGCCCTGAGTCCTTCGGGAGAAGGGCGGTATATAAATTTGATAATAAATAAATAAATAAATAAAATATGGAAGTATGCAGTCTTTGGTGCTCTCTGAGCATGATTGTTTACTTGATGATGTCACTTAGTCAAGTCATGAAACATCTGCAAACAACAATCAACCTCAGAGAGCACTTAAGATTCCACAGTTTAGCCCTGAGCTGCATATAAATCACTTCTATTGGAATATGGAAAGTAGTCCTCGATTTATAACCACAATTGAGCCCCACATTTCTGTTGATAAGTGAAACATTTAAATTAAGTGAATGTTGTCCCATTTTATGATCTTTCTTGCCACAGTTGTTAAGTGAATTGCTGCAGTTGTTAAGTTAGTGACACAGTTGTTAGTGAATCTGGCTTCCCCATTGACTTTGGTTGTCAGAAGGTCACAAAAGGTGATCACATGACCCTGGGACACTGCAACTGTCATAAATATGAGTCAGTTGCCAAGCAACTGAATTTTGATCACATGACCATGGGGGTGCTGCAATGGTTGTAAGTGTGAAAAACAGTCATAAGTCCCTTTTTTCAGTGCTGTTGTAACTTTGTAAATTGAGGACTATCTATAATTTGTTACTGCTTCCTTTCAATACTTTTTTGATTCCTTGTCTAGCCTAAATCACTGGCATATTTTGATAGTCTCTTACTGTGCAGGTTTTGATTGCTTGATAATGTCCCATCAAGTCATTTTTTATACTTAATAACCACATAGAATAGACTGATCTTCTCCAGGACAATCTGTCCCAACCTTCAAATCTTCCAACTGTGCACCCATCACCATTGTTACTGAGTCCATTCCAGCTGGTTGTCTTCTTTGTTCTCTTTTCTTCCATCTTTCCTAGCATCAGCTGCTTCTTCAGAGAGCTGGGTTTTTGCATAAAGTATCCAAAATGCTATATAAAATGAAACATTGTGTGTTAAATATATATATTGTATAGCAAGTACAGCAAAGATCACTAGCAGAGAACAGCAAAGAATTTCAGGATATACGGTATATATTCTGCAATTCTTTGCTGTTCTCTGCTGGTGGTATCCAAAACGTCTTAGGCTCATTCACTTCTTTAGGGTACCTTTGACGGGGGGTGGGGGTGGGGGGGTGGGGGGGTGGGGGGGTTGAAAACTTTTTGTAATGCTATTTTAGAGAGATGTTTCACATGTATCCCATCCTCTTCTCTGGTCTTCTCTAGGTCTCGATCTGTAAGTGGTGCCTCCACTGGCTTATCTTCTAGTCCCCTCAGTAGCCCCAGGGTGAGTATATGGGCTAGGCAAAAAAATGGTATGTTGGCAAAAGGGATGGATGGATACAGCAAACAACTGCGGCAGAAGATGACAAAGACAATGGTGGACAAAGTAAATATTAGGCTTCAGGAGAGAGTGGAAGTTGGAAAAAATGATCTCTAGACTCAGCGGTCTTGTTGACATCCCATCCTGCACTTAGTTCCAATTGCTGAAGTGCTGAGGACATTGTATTAGTTTTCTTGGCAGACATGGTGTGTACTGTACAGTGCATGAACAATAGCCAGAAGATGCATCGGGATCAACTCACTTCCCACCCCATTTCCATGACTACATTTCCATGCTAGGGAAAAGCCACACCTGTTGACTTGCATGGGGGAAGAGCTTTTGAAAGCACCTTGCATCCCCCTGTGGGAAAGGGGGAAGGTACAGAATAGGGAAGGAAAGGTGAAGTATAAGTAGATCTTGGATGAGGAAAGTCGGAGATATATGTTTAAGCAGGGGGTAGGATTAAAGGGCAGGGCATTGCTCACAGATTTGGATTTATTTATTCATTTGAGCTATTTGTATATTGCTGATTTGCCAGTGGATAAGATTATTAGTCTGGCTGGCAAGAGAACAGATTATAACAGTCTTTCTGGTGTTGAACCACACCAGAATGGGATCTTGGGAGTTATAGTTCCATATGCCTGGAAAGGATTAGGCTGGGGAAAGTAGACTCAAATCTGAGCAACCAAGGATGTCTCCAGGATGTAGTCAAAAATGGTGGTGACTATAATGATGTGATCAAATTTCACCTATTTTTTAAAATGTGCATTACACATAGAAGCAGGTAGAGCTTCGATTGTACCATATTTACTTTTTAAAACCATAGCCTGCAGACACTTTGTGAACAACCAGCTGGCCCCTGAATGCTTGCTTTTTACTTGTTAGTAATAGTTGCAGTGTTGGAAGATCCAGATGAAGACTATCATGTAAAAGAGAAGGGAATTCACTTTTTCTCCATATCACCATTGTTTCCTGCCCATAATTTATTAATTTGTCAAATTTGTAAGACCATCCAACTCCATAACAGCTCTGGTGGTGTACAATAATAAAAGGAATATTGGAATGATATAAGAAACAAGAACAATACATGTCTGGAAACAACAAAACTTTCCCAGAAAAGGCCCACCACACCCCTAACCCCTGGCCTGGAAGCAGCAGTTTTTTTTTAAGGTTTGCTTAGATGAGATTGAGGTAGTGGCTTTATGGTTCTCTGAGAAGACTGTTCCTGAAGGCCCTGCTTCCTGGGTCCTATCGGATAGCACTGTTTAAACAATGAGACCTGAAGCATTGGCAGAAACTACAGGAGGCAGATGGTCCTTTTTAACTAAAGGTTGCAGTCAGATAGCAGAGTCAGCAGAATCAGCAGACAAGCTATTTGTAAATTTGTCATTCTTCTGTTCCACTGGAGTCACATTACAAAAAGTTCAGAATCTTTCCTCTTTTCCCCCCATGCCCTGCACTAGATTCTGAATCTCTGTTTGACTCTCCATGTGCCTATGTCTTTGCTGTTGTAGATTTAGAGGTGTTCCAGATTATTTCTCTTCTGAGTCAGACACTTTCCAGACAGAGCTGGAATTTCTCTTCTTATTGACAGATCCTGAGATTGTTATACATCCTGAACCTCTTCATCTTCACCTGATTTTTTTTTCACTCAGACAGATTTGTGATATATCCTGATCCAGATCAGCCCTGTTGGTACTGGTGTACAAATGGCAGTATTCCTCCTGTTTTAACTGGGATAAGGATAACATTGGAATGGTGGATTTCTTCTATATATGAGGGGTCCTTGGTGCTCTCTGAGCTTGCTTGTTTTCTTGCAGACATTTCATTACCCAAGCTAGGTAACATCATCAGCACTGATGATGTTACCTAGTTAGGGTAATGAAACATCTGCAAGAAACAAGCAAGCTCAGAGAGCACCAAAGATCCCTCATTTCAACCCTGAGCTACAAATATTCTCATTTATTAGTCTTCTATATATGTACAGATATCTGTTATTTAGCAACCAAATCCATGCATACAGAAAGTCCTAGCCTTATAACCACAATTGGGACCAATATTTCTGTTACTAAGTAAGGTGGTTGTTACTTGAGTTGCACCCAATCTTATGACCTTCCATTATTATTTAAGTGAATCATTGTAGTTGTTAAGTGAATCATGTGGTCGTTAACTGAATCCAGCTCCCCCCATTGACTTTGCTTGTCAGAAGCCAGCTGGGAAGGTTATAAATCGCAATCATAAAACATTGGGATAATGCAACTATTGTAAATACATGCCGGTTGCCAATTTTGATCACATGACCTTGGGGATGCTGTGTATAAGTGCAAGGACTGGTTGAAGGTCACTTTTTTCAGTGCCATTGGAACTTTGTACAGTCGCTAAACAAATGGCTGTAAGTTGAGGATTACCTGTACAACGGTCAACCATGCTTTTGTGTCATCTCTTGTAGCACCCAAAGTGTTAGCTTTATTACTAGCTAGCATTCAGCAATGAACCATGATTACCTCTGCAGTAGAAAACACAGCTTTTTAAAAGAAGATTATTATGCCATAAAATGTCAAATACCCACCCTGTACTTAAACATTAGAAAGGTGCATTTTTATTACCAGCATAATGTATCTTTGGCAGTTGAGATCCCAGCAAATTTCTGCATGCCACATAATTAAACCACACAGAAAAGAGTGGAATGGAGAAACTCCTAGGGTTGGTAGTGTCTCTACAACAGTTTGAGTTTTTTCAGATTTATCTGGGAAAAGGTTTAGAGTTGACAGTAGCCGTTCTGTAGGAAAAATGGCCAATTGGGAGAGGATGCAAAAAGTTGGTCTTGTTGAAAGGCAAACTCAGTTTGGTAAACAAGTGATATAGAAAAGATTAAGTGGCAAAGTCTGGACCTACTTCAGGGGACAACCATATATAGTTTTGTGGTGGAATCAGGGATGTTGTCTTTGCCGCAGCATGGATTGACTGGATGAAGACATGTAGACAAGACAGGGTAGGTATATATATATACTCCTAAGAGCTTGAAGCAAATTGATTCCTTAAAAAATGAGTAACATGTCCAAGCCACAGTAGGGGAAACTCAAAATCTGGGCCACATTGTGAAACTCTGGGAGTAGACTGTGAGATTGTCACCTGCCATTGCTCACTCCCATCTCACGGCTCTCCCCTCCTCACCTTTCTCCCCTCCCATCTCTCCCCACACCCAGAGCCCCATCTTCAGCTTCTCTCTCCCATCACCTCCCCCTGCCCCTGTGAAGACTCAGACGCTTCCTGCCAAGGGCAGCCCAGCGAAGGAGGGGCCCCTCCAGAGTCGATGTTCCACCCCCTTCCCTCTGCCTCCCAACTCTCCACCCGCTCACCCACCCTCCTCTCCCCGTTGCTTTTTTCCCTCTACTAAACCCCCACCCAAATCTGTGCTGCAGGTCACTCCCCACCCCTCCCCTCGGGGAAGCCCTCTCCCCACTCCGCTCGGTACTCCTGTGCACACGCCTAAAGAGAGCCCCAGCGGCACTCCCTGTGAGACACCCCCGAGCAGTCCTGGTGTGGCCGGTGTGGCATGGAAAACACGCTTGAACTCTATCAAGAACAGCTTCCTTGGTTCCCCACGCTTCCATCGTCGGAAACTGCAAGGTGAGTGTGTTATACTTTCCCTGATATGATGGGTGTGCGATGGATGTTTAATTATAGGGCCACAACTTCTCAACTTGCAAAAGACATGCCCAAACAGCGCATTCTATCTGGGGAAGTGCTGGAGGATAAAGAGAAAGAGTTGCATCAGAACTCAGTATGACTGTAGACCAGTGTTTCTTAACCTTGGGCATTTTAAGATGTGTGGACTTCATGCTGGCTGGGGAACTCTGGGAGTTGAAGTCCACACATCTTAAAATGCCCAAGGTTGAGAAACACTGCTGTACATAGTCAAGAAGAAAGTCAGAAGTGTGGTCAAGAACATAGAAGTAGAGTTTGAATGAAGACTGCCTAAAATGTGTGTATAGAATGTGTTAAATGAAGGAACACAATTTTTAAAGTAAGGAAGTGGTACCTTGACACTGTCTTTTGCCAAAATAGATAATAATTCATTTTGCTCAGGTACCATCCTGCTCAAGTACTATTTAAGGAAGCAATTAAAAACTTTGGTGGGCCCCCAGATGTTGCTGAACTATTTATTGATTAGCCTATAGGCCATATCAACGTATAGGTTCAAACACACATTACCAATAAATTTCTAAACAAACAATTTAAAATGAGAGTAGAATAAAATACAATAGTTATAGGATAAAATACAATAATGTAATACATAAATATTTAAAATGGAATAAATGCCACAAAGAGGGGGCTGCGGGGTTTTTTAAAACTGTCCTTGTCTAAACTTTTAAGGGGTTTGGGGAGGGGGGAGGGGGGTTGGACAGGAACTAGGGTCATGGGTTTGGGGGATAACCCACTTAGGGGAGGGTCGGGCCAGGCCGGGATGTGCGGCGGGGGGCGGGGGGGATCCGGGGGTAATAGGGGGAGTCAAGCTTGTCCAGACTGTGTTTCTATCATTGGTACTGTGAGTGGGAGGGGTAGATATGGCGGGAGCAGGGGGCCATATCATGTTAAGGGAGCGCGCACCCGCTGTCTCCAAGCGGTAGGGCGCTCCGGCCCCCAAAGCTCTACTCGATTTCCTGGTTGCACAGATCCTCAGGGCCTGGGCCTTCGACAGATGTTGTGCAACGCCAGGTCTGTAGTAAATAAAGCCCCCCTCATTTGTGATCTTATTCAGGAGGGGGGAGCGGACCTGGCGGGTATTACGGAGACCTGGTTGGGCCCGGAGGGAGGGGTCCCTCTGGTAGAAATGTGCCCACCAGGCTTCCACGCATTCCATCAGCCGAGGCCTCAGGGGAGGGGCGGGGGAGTAGCGGTTATTATTAGAGAAGGTCTTAGGCCGAGGGAGACCACTGTTCCTCAGACGGCCGGTTGTGAGTCCCTCCTTGTGAAGTGGGGTCATGGGGTGCAGATGGGCTTGTTGATCACGTACTTGGCTCCCTGCCACGTGGCTGCAGCCCTGCCCGAGCTACTCAATGTTATCGCCGCGGTGGCGGTTGATACCCCCAGACTTATGGTCATGGGGGACTTTAATCTGCCGTCCGCGGGTGAGGCATCTGAGGTGGCTCGGGAGTTCATGGCTTCCATGACGGCCATGGACCTGACCCAGTTAATTCATGGCCCTATGCACAGGGGGGGAAACACACTGGACCTGGTTTTTGTCTCTGGACAGTGGTTGAGTGATCTTGAGATAGGGGACATAGTCACTGAGCCCTTGTCATGGTCAGATCACTCTCTCCTTTGCCTTGACCTTCGAACCGCGGTACCCCACCGCAGGGAGGCGGAACCGGTAAGATGGTACCGCCCCAGGTGCCTGATGGAACCTGATAGGTTCCAGATGGAGCTTGGGCCAATCTCCGAGGATCTTGCACACGCCTCGGCTGGAGACCTAGTGGCCGCCTGGGATAGAGCGGCCGCTGGAGCTCTGGATCGAGTCGTGCCTTTGCGGCCTCTGACCCGGCGCCGTTCTCACCTGGCTCCTTGGTTCACCAAGGAGCTGAGGGAGATGAAGCTCCGGAAAAGACGCCTAGAGAGTAGTTGGAGGGCTAGTCTTTCTGAATCAGACCGGACACTGGTAAGATCTCATATTAAGACTTACCTAGTGGCGATAAAAGCAGTGAAATGTAGCTATTTTGCTGCTCTTATTGCACCATCAGATAATCGCCCGGCCGCCCTGTTTAGGGTGACCCGCTCCCTGCTCCACCAGGAAGCGCGGAAGGACCCCTTGGAGGGTAGAGCCGAGGATTTTGTTCAATATCTGCATGACAAAATCACTCAGATTCGGGAAGGTCTGGACTCCGTCTGGGTAGGTCCAGCGAGGGTAACGGAGGCAGGTCTTGAGAATGTTATCTGGGACGAGTTTGATCCTGTGACCCCAGATGACGTGGACAGGATTCTGGGTAGACTGAACGCGACCACATGTTTGTTGGACCCGTGTCCCTCCTGGTTAGTACTGGCTTCCCGGGACGTGACGCGAGGCTGGCTCCAGGGGATTATAAATGCTTCATTGGGTGAGGGTACCTTCCCTGCCGCCTTGAAGGAGGCAGTGGTGAGGCCTCTCCTCAAGAAGCCTTCCCTGGACCCGGCAGTATTGGCTAATTATCGTCCAGTCTCCAACCTTCACTTCGTTGCGAAGGTTGTTGAGAGTGTGGTTGCGCGACAGCTTCCCCAATACCTGGAGGAAACGTCTTATCTAGATCCATTCCAGTCCGGCTTCAGGCCCGGGTACAGCATGGAAACGGCATTGGTCGCGTTGGTTGATGATCTCTGGAGGGCTCGGGACAGGGGTTGCTCCTCTGTCCTGGTCCTGTTAGATCTCTCAGCGGCTTTTGATACCATCGACCATGGTATCATGCTGCACCGGTTGGAAGAGTTGGGGGTGGGAGGCACCGTATTACGGTGGTTCTCCTCCTTTCTCTCCGACCGGTCGCAGTCTGTGTTGACAGGGGGGCAGAGGTCGACCCCGAGGCCCCTCATATGTGGGGTGCTGCAGGGATCGGTCCTCTCGCCCCTTTTGTTCAACATTTATGTTAGGTTTAGCTTGTAGCTTACTCCTAACTTGTTGGTCAGGCAATATATCTGTTTCTTTAAGAAACAACTGAGCCATGTAATCAGGGTTTGCTGAACCCTGTAATTAGGCTACAGTGCATAAATAAGCAGCGCAGAGAAGCGTTCTTTGTTTCTGATTGATCCTGTTCCTGTTGCTTCCTGCGTCTTTCTGCTAATTGGTGTTAGACTGAATTGTTATATGGTACTGTATACCGAGAGTTACTAAAGTCTGTTTGCTTTGGTAAGGGAAGATACTTACTGGACTGATATTACTGTTTATGACCTTGGACTGTTTTACTTACACCGAGACTGCTTATTATCTTGTATATAAAGTATTTTTCTCACACGAGCTGCATGTTTATCTCCTTCCCTGTGTGTTTCTGCTCTGCTCGTTGCACAAGCAACAAATACTTTTTACACACACCCTAACATTGGTTTTGGGCCCAGAACGTTCCAGGGCTCTTTAATTTGTTTTTGTGGAAGTGAGAAGTGCAGGCAGTGGGTGTAGTAGTCAAGATGATGGTTTTTGAGCAAGGTACAAGTTATTCTACCATAACCCGGTTGGTTGGTACAAACTATGTTACCTGGTCCACAAAATGCTGTCTACTTTTGCGAAAAGAAGGACTGTGGGACATGGTTAATAATCCACTGGACATAACTGCATTGAATGCTGCTGACGAAGAAGATGCCAAAAAGATAGCGAAGTTTCACAGGGACAACGAGCGTGCGTTATGCATCATTGGCCTGACACTGGGAGACCAGCAACTTGTCCATTTCCGGGGTGAAGAGTCTGCTGCGAGGTGTTGGACAAAGCTAAAGAAGCTCTACGTTCGTGACTCTGTGGGTATCCATATCTACCTGACACGGAAATTATTTCGCTTACATCTTCAGAAAGGAGGAGACATGATGGCTCACCTGGACTCCATGACAGGGCTTTTCCAGGAGCTACATGAGAAAGACCTTGTGTTTACTGAACTGCAGCAAGTTTATATTATTCTTTCATCATTGGATGACAGTTATGACTCTTTTGTTTCATCATTAGAAGTATTGTCTAGAGATGAACTAACATTGGCCAGTATAACTGGTAGGTTACTGGATGAGGCCAAACGTAGGCAAGAACGAGACCAGTTAAGGATGCAACAGCAACCAAAAGTGGAAGCTGTATATGAGAATGTCAATATTGTTAAACGCTGTTATGCATGTGGGGCTAAGGGGCACATTGCAAAATATTGTAAAAATAAGAAAGTGTCTGCTAGAAACTCTGCTAAACCCAGGAAAGGGTGTAATTTAGCAACCAGTTCATCTAATAATATAAAAGATGATTGGTGGGTGATTGATAGCGGTGCCTCTCAATCCATAACAAAAAACAGAAAACTGTTTTTAAACATGAAGAAAAGTACTAAAAAGGTCAAATTAGCTAATGGCTGGAATGTGACTGTACCTGGGGAGGGACTTATTCAATGTTCTATTAGTAAGCACCCTTTACCCATGCTTTATATCCCTAGTTTGAAATATAACCTTTTATCTGTAAAGTCATTACTATATTCTGGGTTTACAGTAACTTTTAAAAACAACAAATGTTTGCTGGAATGTGAAGGCACTGTAGTTACTGCAGAATTAGAAAACGACTTATTTGTCATTAGGGATAAGTCATTACTGTTAGTTCAGTCAAAAGCTAACTTTGGAAATGTAAAGCCGCATGATGAATGCGTACATTTACTACATAGAAGGCTTGGTCATCTGAATTTCAGGTTGTTGCATTCGACTGTTAAGCAGTCTAAAGGCATTAAGTTAAGGGCTTGCAGCAAATACCTGAACTGTAATACTTGTAACCAGCATAAAAGTAAAGTTACACCTGCAAACCGCTGCAATGGGTTTAAAACAACTAAACCTTTGGAGGTAGTCTTTTTAGACTTAATAGGGCCAAAGAAACCCAGTTTAGTGGGAGCATGCTATATTTTGAGTATAGTTGATCACTTTACCAGATATGGTTTTTGCTACCTTATGAAGTCCAAAAGTGTTATGTTCCAATGTATCACAAACTGGCTTCGTTTTGTAGAAAGGAAGCAGAGGTTTAAGGTGAAATGCATTGTTACTGACAATGGAACTGAGTTTACTAACCATCAGTTGGCTAAGTTTTTGAAGGATGCTGGGATACAGCATAAACGTTCTGCCCCTTTTCGGCCGGAACATAATGCATATATAGAACGAAGAGGCCAGACCCTACAAGCTATGACTAGGACTATGCTGGCTGATGCTTGTTTACCTGATAAATTGTGGGGAGAAGCAATACTATGTGCCAATCATATTTTAAATAATGTGGTGCACTCCTCTACAGGAAAAATACCTTTTACTTTATGGCACGGGAGGAAGCCTGATTTAAGTTATATACATACTTTTGGTGCACCAGCCTGGGTGCATATACTGGTTAGTCAGAGAAGGAAGGACCAACAGAGAGCAAAGAAAATGATATTTGTTGGCTATGAGGCTAACCATAGGTCCTATAGGTTCTGGGAAAAAGGAACAACAAAAGTTTTGTGTAGCGCTAGTGCTAAATTCCTAGAACATGAAGGCTGGGACAGGTTAGAAAAAGCAGACTATGGTTTTACAGATGTAGATGTTAAGATAGACCATATTCCTGATGATAGTTCATCTGAGATGGATGATAAACCATCTATTAAGGTTGAAGAACAGGAACAGGAATCAGGGTTAGGGGAGGATGAACCCAATATACCTGATGTTAGTCCTGTTATGCCTAGACGATCTTCCAGGGACCGGCATCCACCAGATCGCTATAAAGCCACAGTGGTTTGCCAAGTAGATATCGAACCATCCAGTTATCATGATATAAAATTATATCCAGAAAAGGAGCAAAAAGCCTGGCAAGAGGCAATGGATAGAGAAATTGATTCATTGAAGAGGCTTGGTGTCTATGAAGTTGTAAGAATACCACCAAATGAGAAACTTATAGGCTGTAGGTGGGTCTACAAGGTAAAGAAAAGTGTAGATGGGGTAGTAACCCATAAAGCTCAGCTTGTTGCACAAGGGTTCTCACAGACAGATAGAGACTATGATGAGGTTTTTGCTCCAAGTTTACGAGCGAGCACTTTGAGAACGATGCTGGTTTGGGCAGCTAGAAATAAATGCTCTATTACTCATATAGATGTCGAGACAGCTTACTTGAACGCTCCGTTGAGGCATACAATATATATGAAGAAACCTCCTGGTTATGATACACAGGATAGCACTGAGTGTTGGAGGCTACAAAAAAGCCTATATGGTTTAAGGCAATCAGGTTACGAGTGGAACCAATGTATAGTGCAGGAATTACATAACATTGGGTTCTATGAGGGCGTAGCAGATAAATGTCTGTTTAAAAAAGAACAGGATGGATGTGTTTCATTCTTGTTACTCTTTACAGACGACATTGCCATAATTACCAGAACTGACGCTGAGGCCAGAGAGATTATCGGTCAGTTGCAAACAAAATTTAAACTTAGAAATCTAGGACATATACGGCATTATCTAGGGCTGGACATCCTGAAAACATCTAGAGGATTTAAAATTTCACAATCTAATAAAATCTGCAAATTGTTGAAAAAATATGGGATGGAATTATGTAAACCTGCCAAGACTCCTATGACACAAGAATTCCAGCAGGATAGTTTGCAGAGTCCACAGTTCAGTAAAGAACTGTATCAATCATTAATAGGCAGTTTGTCGTATTTGAGCAACTGGACACTGTCAGGGCGTTTATTAATCCCATGTTTGGCTCTGGGACTAATTACCCTGGTTTAGACAACTGGTAGCAGAGGATGGTTTCTAATAAAACTCATTTATTTGTTATAAAGAAAATAAAACACCTCACTAACTAAGAAAAGTTAATTGTTACATTTTTGAAAATAATTTTCCTGCCGGTCCAAGACGGACCTTGCTGGCAGGAGAACAAAGGAAAGAGAAGTGAGAAGCAAGTGAAGGAATGTGGGTGGATGTGGAAACACGTAGCTTACTGATAACAATTCTTGGCAAGCTACGGAGGGTCAGATAGTCCAGAAATAATGAGCTCAGCTGGTAAATAAAATAACGCAGTGACAGACACGGCCTGATATAGCTTTTAGTGTTAATCAACTAGCACAATATAGTTCAGAGCCTACTGATAGGCATTGGCAAGCTGCAAAACGTATTCTTAGATATCTTAAAAGAACGTTACATTTTGCTATGTATTTAGAACCAAATGCCAATATGGTGTTAAAGGCATATGCTGATGCCAGTTTTGCCAGAAAATCTACGTCTGGAATAGCAATCATGTTGGATAACTGCCTGATTGGATGGAGATCAATTCGCCAGAAACACATCAGTTTGTCTACCATGGAAGCGGAGTTTTCTTGTCTATCACTTACATGTACTGAACTGATTTATTTTAAACAGTTGATGGAAGATATTGGATTCAAAATGGACTATCCTATTACGGTTTATGAAGATAACCAGGCAGCCATTACAATGGCAACGAATCTTGCTGTAAAGACAAGGACTAAATACACTGATATACATTATCTGGATGTTCGGCAATGTGTTAAGGATAACATGATTACATTGGAATATTGCGCATCAGAGGACAATATTGCCGATAATTTTACCAAAGCGCAAGGTGCCATTAAACACACCAATTGCTGTGAAAGATTTGGATTAAGAATCTGAAATGTAACTGATACCACTGTACAATGTATGATTCGGATGTGTATTTTTGTTTCTATATCTATTGTGTATATTGTCCTGCCCAATGGGGAGAATGTTAGGTTCAGCTTGTAGCTTACTCCTAACTTGTTGGTCAGGCAATATATCTGTTTCTTTAAGAAACAACTGAGCCATGTAATCAGGGTTTGCTGAAACCTGTAATTAGGCTACAGTGCATAAATAAGCAGCGCAGAGAAGCGTTCTTTGTTTCTGATTGATCCTGTTCCTGTTGCTTCCTGCGTCTTTCTGCTGATTGGTGTTAGACTGAATTGTTATATGGTACTGTATACCGAGAGTTACTAAAGTCTGTTTGCTTTGGTAAGGGAAGTTACTTACTGGACTGATATTACTGTTTATGACCTTGGACTGTTTTACTTACACCGAGACTGCTTATTATCTTGTATATAAAGTATTTTTCTCACACGAGCTGCACGTTTATCTCCTTCCCTGTGTGTTTCTGCTCTGCTCGTTGCACAAGCAACAAATACTTTTTACACACACCCTAACAGACCATGGTATCATGCTGCACCGGTTGGAAGAGTTGGGGGTGGGAGGCACCGTATTATGGTGGTTCTCCTCCTTTCTCTCCGACCGGTCGCAGTCTGTGTTGACAGGGGGGCAGAGGTCGACCCCGAGGCCCCTCATATGTGGGGTGCCGCAGGGATCGGTCCTCTCGCCCCTTTTGTTCAACATTTATGTAAAGCCGCTGGGCGAGATCATCCGTGGTTTCGGGGTGAAGTACCATCAGTACGCTGACGACACCCAGCTGTACATCTCCACCCTGGACCACCCCAACGATGCCCTTGAAGTGATGTCCCGGTGCCTGGAGGCCGTACGGATCTGGATGGGGAGGAACAGGCTCAGGCTCAACCCATCCAAGACAGAGTGGCTGTGGTTTCCGACGTCCCGATATAGTCAGCTGGTGCCATCGCTGACTATTGGGGGCGAATCATTGGCCCCCATGGAAAGGGCTCGCAACTTGGGTGTCCTCCTGGATTCACGGCTGTCTTTAGAAGATCACTTGACGGCCGTGACCGGGAGGATTTTTCATCAGGTTCGCCTGATCCGCCAGTTGCGTCCCTTTCTAGATCGGGACTCCCTACACACAGTCACTCATGCCCTCGTCACCTCTCGTCTGGACTATTGTAACGCTCTCTACATGGGGCTCCCCTTGAGGTGCACTCGGAGGCTCCAACTGGCGCAGAGTGCGGCCGCGCGGGTGGTGATGGGAGCAACATGGAGCTCCCATGTAACACCTCTCCTGCGCAAGCTGCACTGGCTCCCGGTGGTCTTCCAAGTGCACTTCAAGGTTTTGGTTACTACCTTTAAAGCGCTCCATGGCTTAGGACCTGGTTATCTACGGACCACCTGCTACCACCAATAGCCTCCCACCGGCCAGTACGCTCCCATAGAGAGGGGCTCCTCTGGGTGCCGTCGGCCAAACAATGTTGGCTGGCGGCTCCCAGGGGGAGAGCCTTCTCTATGGGGGCACCTATGATCTGGAACGAGCTCCCCCCGGAGATACGGAGGATCCCGGATCTTCGCACCTTCCGTCGCGCGCTTAAAACGTTTTTATTTCATCAAGCTGGCCTGGCCTAAATCATCTCCTCTTTTAAATTTAAATTTTAAACATAAATTTTTAATCTGTTTAATTATGGGGTATTTTAAAATTCAGCCTAAATTATTTAATTTGTTTTAATTTATTTTAGATTTTGTATTTCCTATGTTTTATCTTCTGGCTGTTCACCGCCCTGAGTCCTTCAGGAGAAGGGCGGTATAGAAATTTAATTAAATAAATAAATAAATAAATAAATAAATAAATAAATAAATAAATAAAATGGCATAAAATTATATTTCTGTATCACCCCTGCAATCTACCCCAATCAGGCCCACATATGCCAATCTCAGTCGGACCATTTTAGTCAAATTGTGCTGTATTAAATATCATTTTCAGATTCTGGCCACACATTTATTTATTTATTTATTTATTTATTAGATTTTTATACCGCCCCCTCTCCCGAAGGACTCGGGGCGGTGCACAGCCAAAGTTAAAAACATACAATATAAACAATTAAAATACGTTTAAAACAGAATTAAATCTAAAATGGCTCCCCAATTTAAAATGCCTTACCCATACCCCTATAAAAAGACGAATTTCAAATTTAAAACTTTAAAATTTCCACATTTAAAAAGGGGGAAGATTTAGGCCAGGCCAGCTTGATAAAATAGAAAAGTCTTAAGCGCGCGGCGGAAGGTGCGCAGATCCAGGATCCTACGTATCTCCGGGGGGAGCTCGTTCCAAATCGTAGGTGCCCCCACAGAGAAGGCTCTCCCCCTAGGGGCCGACAGCCGACATTGTTTGGCCGACGGCACCCGGAGGAGCCCCTCTCTATGGGAGCGTACTGGCCGGTGGGAGGCTATTGGTGGTAGCAGGCGGTCCCGTAAATAACCAGGTCCTAAGCCATGGAGCGCTTTAAAGGTGATAACCAGAACCTTGAAGCGCACTCGGAAGACCACCGGGAGCCAGTGCAGCTCGCGCAGGAGAGGTGTCACATGGGAACTCCATGTCGCTCCCATCACCACCCGCGCGGCCGCACTCTGCGCCAGTTGGAGCCTCCGAGTGCACCTCAAGGGGAGCCCCATGTAGAGAGCGTTGCAGTAATCCAGACGAGAAGTAACGAGGGCATGAGTGACTGTGTGTAGGGAGTCCCGATCTAGATAGGGACGCAACTGGCGGATCAGGCGAACCTGATGAAAAATCCTCCCGGACACGGCCGTCACATGCTCTTCTAACGACAGCCGTGAATCCAGGAGGACACCCAAGTTGCGAGCCCTGTCCGTGGGGGCCAATGATTCGCCCCCAATAGTCAGCGATGGCATTAGCTGACTATATCGGGACGTCGGAAACCACAGCCACTCGGTCTTGGATGGGTTGAGCCTGAGCCTGTTCCTCCCCATCCAGATCCGTACGGCCTCCAGGCACCGGGACATCACTTCAAGGGCATCGTTGGGGTGATCCGGGGTGGAGATGTACAGCTGGGTGTCGTCAGCGTACTGATGGTACTCCACCCCGAAACCACGGATGATCTCGCCCAGCGGCTTTACATAAATGTTGAACAAAAGGGGCGAGAGGACCGATCCCTGCGGCACCCCACATATGAGGGGCCTCGGGGTCAACCTCTGCCCCCCTGTCAACACAGACTGCGACCGGTCGGAGAGAAAGGAGGAGAACCACCTTAGTACGGTGCCTCCCACCCCCAACTCTTCCAACCGGTGCAGCATGATACCATGGTCGATGGTATCAAAAGCCGCTGAGAGATCTAACAGGACCAGGACAGAGGAGCAGCCCCTGTCCCAAGCCCTCCAGAGATCATCAACCAACGCGACCAATGCCGTTTCCGTGCTGTATCCAGGCCTGAAACCCGACTGGAACGGATCCAGATACGACGCTTCATCCAGGTACTGGGGAAGCTGTCCCGCAACCACACTCTCAACAACCTTCGCCACAAAACGAAGGTTGGAGACTGGACGATAATTAGCCAATATTGCCGGGTCCAGGGAAGGCTTCTTGAGGAGGGGCCTCACCACTGCCTCCTTAAGGGCGGCGGGGAAGACACCCTCACCCAATGAAGCATTTATAATCCCCTGGAGCCAGCCTCGCGTCACCTCCCGGGAAGCCAGCACTAACCAGGAGGGACACGGGTCCAACAAACACGTGGTCGCGTTCAATCTACCCAGAATCCTGTCCACGTCATCTGGGGTCACAGGATCAAACTCATCCCAGATAACAGTCTCAAGACCTGCCTCCGTCACTCTCGCTGGATCTACCCAGTCAGAGTCCAGACCTTCCCGAATCTGAGTGATTTTGTCATACAGATACTGAACAAAGTCCTCGGCTCTTCCCTCCAAGGGGTCCTCCCGCGCTTCCTGGTGGAGCAGGGAGCGGGTCACCCTAAACAGGGCGGCCGGGCGATTATCTGATGATGCAATAAGAGCAGCAAAATGCGTACATTTTGCTGCTTTTATCGCCACTAGGTAAGTCCTAATATGGGATCTAACCAGTGTCCGGTCCGATTCAGAAAGACTAGCTCTCCAACTACTCTCTAGGCGTCTTTTCCGGCGCTTCATCTCCCTCAGCTCCTCGGTAAACCAAGGAGCAAGGCGAGATCCGCGCCGGGTCAGAGGCCGCAAAGGCACGACTCGATCCAGGGCCCCAGCGGCCGCCCTATCCCAGGCGGCCACTAGGTCTCCAGTCGAGGCGTGAGCCAGAACCTCAGGAATTGGCCCAAGCTCCGTCTGGAACCTATCGGGTTCCATCAGGCGCCTGGGGCGGTACCATCTTATCGGTTCCACCTCCCTGCGGTGGGGTACCGCGGTACGAAGGTCAAGGCGAAGGAGAGAGTGATCCGACCATGACAAGGGCTCGATGACTACATCCCCTATCTCAAGATCACTCAACCACTGTCCAGAGACAAAAAGCAAGTCCAGTGTGTTTCCCCCAGTGTGCGTAGGGCCATGAATTAGTTGGGTCAGATCCATGGCCGTCATGGAAGCCATGAACTCCCGAGCCACCTCAGACGTCTCGCCCACGGACGGCAGGTTGAAATCCCCCATGACCATAAACATGAAGTATGTTGTTTTAATATGGGCCTCCCACTGGGCCATACATTTAATATGTGAATCAAGGTACTTATCTCTCGCCCCCTTAGATAAACAGAAATCAAATTGTGTAGAGTCCCAGTTCCACTCTGACTGCTGCAGCAGATGTCTTAGGGTCCACACCCAAAATACATCTTAGGTGCCGAGACTGTGCTTGCTCTAAAGCTGTAATAGGGTGTAAACCCCAAACGTCAGCTCTGTATAGGAGCATAGGGATTACCTTAGCTTTATATACTTTGATTAGTGGTACTAGGGAGCCTGGGTAACTGTGATTCTTTAATTTGAGTAATAGATTCAAGCGAGCTTTTGCTCTAAGTGTACTCCATTGGTGGTTACAAGCCCAAGATCCAGTCTTGGAAAAAGTTATGCCCAAGTATATGAAGGTGCTAACCTGTTCAATTGGTTCCCTGTCTAGTTGCCATCTATGTCTCTGGTTATGTTTACCAAACACTGTAATTTTTTAATTGGATTTGCTAATAATTAGAGAGTTATCCTGATAGTAGTAGCTACATCTCTTTAGTAGTCTATGCAATCCTGCTTGTGAGTATGATAATAGGATCATATCCTCAGCATAGAGCAAGGTGTTACAATTTCTATTTAGGATCATTGGCATGTGCATCATAGGGTCTTTCATTAATCCTGGCAAGTCATTGATGTATAAATTAAATAGTAATGGGGCTAAAATGCACCCTTGCCTCACTCCTTTGCTTGTGTGAATCCTGTTAGTCAGGGCTCCATTAACCCCATACCACACTTTCAAACAAGTATTTGTATATAGAGCTTTAATTAGGATTAATAGTCTAGGTTCAATTTTAAGAGCTGTCGGTTTACGCCATAGTACATCTCTACTTACCATATCAAATGCGGCTGTAAGTTCTATAAAGGCTGCTTATAGGGGTCTCCTCTTATAGGCATATTTGGCAATTAGATGGTTCAGAACAAAGCAGTTGTCAATGGTAGATCAGCTTTGTCTAAAGCCTGCTTGTTCTTCTATGAGAATATGATTTTCCTCTGCCCAGATTTCCATTTTGTTCAGAAGGAACCTTGCATATATTTTTGCTACGATATTGATCAGGCTGATGGGTCTATAATTACTAGGATCCTTTTTATTCCCTTTTTTGTATATGGGGACCACTATTGCCATCTTCCAGCTGACTGGAATATGGCAGGTTTATTTATATGTGTGAATAGACCTGCCAATAATGGACTCCACAAATCAGCGAAGTTCTTAAATATTTCCGCTGGTAGAAAATCCTCACCTGGGGCTTTATTGCTCTTTAGACATTTAATAATAGATTATATCTCTTTTACAGAGACTGGTGGCCAAGGGGGAAGGGTTTCAGGGGGTGCTTGTTCACTGCTTAGAGGCAGTTTCTCCACATATTCGGTCAAGGCAAACAGACTTTGATAGTAGTTCTCCCATTCTTCAGCGGAGATTGGTATATCAAATGCAAATTTCTGTTCCTTTAGAACTCCTGCTGCTGAATGCCAGAATATTGCTGTGTTATGACTTTTAGCAGCCAATTCAAGTTCTGCCTAAATTAAGGTGGTGGAACTTTTTTTCTTTAATTTTATAATTTTTTTATATTCCCTTCTTGTGTGCAACATCTCGGCTTGTATATGAGCAGTAGGATTCCTCTGTGCGAGCCTCATGGCTGCCTTCAATTTCTTTTTCAGCCGCTGGCATTCAGAATCAAACCAATGGGGTCTACCCACTCGGGCTCTTTTTGTAGCAGGTTTAGTTGTTAGGTGTTTCTTCAGGATATTACGAAGATTAGAGAATGTGTTGAAGGCTGACAGCTAGTCAGTAGTAGATGACTGGATTGTTCTAGCCCAGTTGGTAGCATTCTCTGCTTTAAGGCAGTCTGATATTGCCTTAGTATCAACTTTGGCCCAAATTAACCTTTTATTTTGGGTCACCTCTACCTTTTTGGTGAGCCATCTGTCAGCCATGTTATATGGTCTTAAATCTGAGCGGCCTCACAATGTCCCGCTTACAGGCTGATAATTGCTATCATCACTAAAGTGTACCGTAATCTCCGAGAAGAGGTCAACTATCTCTAGACACACACAAGAGATCCAGCACACTGCTTGAATAGGCTGAGTGGTATGTGTAAGGATACAAGTAATTCTTATCCTTCCCTCCCAGAATTTGGAGATTACCCCTAAAAATTAAGATGACTAGGAGCAGGCCAGCAGCATTACTTTTGAGGTCTCTCAAGAGCCACTGAGGATGGTTATCGAAAAACTCCCCTGGGACTCCCTTCTTCTGGGTGAACTCATACAGAGAAGAACCCAACCTAGCATTAAAATCTCCTAGTAATACCACTATGGACTGAGGGTACAATACAGATATATCGTCTAGGATAACTGCCAAATTTATCCAGTATTCGGAGTTATAATACTGGGATGTGTTTGGAGTGATATAGACATTTACCAGTATTAACTCAAACTCTTCATATCCAAATTTAACAGCTAGGAAATACGAATAGTTGTCTTCATTGTATAGTTTCTCCCCCTGCCATTGCAATTCTTGCTTTATAAGAATGCATAACCCATCAGAGGGTCTCCCTTTGTTTTTTGTTTTTTGTTTTTTGGGCTGGGGAGGCCCATCCTTGAAAGCCTGGCAGTTGTACTGGTTCGTCCACTTCGGTTAACCACATTTCCTGAATGACTATTACATCGAATCTAGAGAGAAAGTTCATTAATCCACTATCAACCATCCCTTTCAAGCCAGCCACGTTCCAGCTCACCATCTGTATGGGATTCCCGGAGGCAAGGTGGTCTGGCTTGGTTGGTTGGCTAGGTGGTAAGAATGCCGGATGTCAACTTGATGTTGGAGCTGGGTTGATATTAACTATGCTTCCCCTATAGACACAGTTATTGTGAGGTTCTCCTCGTGAGTTGCAAATCTTGTTGTTGCTCCTCTTTATCTTGATTGCCAGTGTTCCTCTGCTTTTGCTCTAAGATTGACATTTCTTCAGGTGGGCAGGTACTCTGGCTTTCCTTCTCCTTGTCTAGTTGTCCTACTGGATGGTTAATTTGGACTTGTACTGTTAAGTCCTGTTGGATGTCCCGTCCCTTTTCTTTTTGTTTTGGACTGGTACACCTTCTCTTTTTATTTATTGGGGCTTTGAGTGCTTTCAGAAGCCAGACTTGATACCAATTCCACGGAGGAGCTGCCAGAAGGAAGCAAAACATTCAAGCTTTCTGTTGCACTAGTTGCCGACCTCAACATTTGACCAATTATTTCAATCTTCTTTAGTATCATCTCTTGGTCTCCTGGGCAAAGGGTGGCAAACTGGTAGACTAGCTCTTCCTTGTCATCCATGAACTGAAGCTTTCCATTGTGTAGGTTTAAATATTCTTTTTTATTGTCCTTATCTTTTTCTAACCTTGTTAGTTGAGGGCTTGTTTGCTTGGCCGTTAGTATTTTGGAGTTCCCAAGGTTAATGTTGACCTCCCTCACTGTCTTGGCTCTCTGCCCAGACTTTAATAGGGGCTGAATTCGGGTGGTGTGAAATACCCGTCTTGGCCAAATACAGTGTTTCTTTAGTGAGGTCTCAAGCCTGAATAACACTGATGGCAGAACAATCTGCCCAAAGGTTAGCAATATTCTTTTGCAGCCTTGTCTGTCAGGGAGCCAAGAAATCTCTATTAGCTCGTTGGAATATACCCTACAGTGTAAGAGTTGGGATAGAGAGATCAAAACCACTCTCCTGTTATGCCACCTGCCCCTGTTCAGAGGGGTGTTAGCAACTTGGAGTAAGATCCTGTGTCTCTGCACAACCAGCCTCTCCACCATATCCCCTCTGTCCTGAGGATAGGCTGGCCAAACATCATGGGTAAGCTTTGGAATGTGAGCTTTGCTGTTTATTTCTTCATCTAATTTATTAATATGTTTTCTCATTAGAGACTTTAGTTCTTTAATCCCTCCATTTGCTTCCAGGAGCTGGTCAAATATGGCAGAGACTGTTTGTGCTGTTAGTAGGCAATTCTTGGTGACCAAATCCAAGTCTCCTTTAAAATTGTTCTTAATATTATTCTGGTCCACACCCCCAGCTCCTACTGTAGCTGGAACTCCCTCCTCCACAGAGAAGCAATCATCCTCTTCCCAATCCAGTAAGGGGCTAGGTTTGTTTTGGGGGTGGGGGGAGAGAAAAGGAGTATTACTTGCAGTGTCTGTTATCTGGAAAAAGTCTTTTATCTTGGATTGTCTTGGCATTGTCGCAGCCATGTTGTCTTTGAGAGAGGTTTGCTTGTTACAATTTGTTGCCTGACTATCACAGGTCTATTAAAAAATACTTATACTGAAAAAGTAAAAGGTCCAAACTGTTAGGTTCAGCTTGCAGCTTACTCCTAACTTGTTGGTCAGGCAATATATCTGTTTCTTTAAGAAACAACTGAGCCACGTAATCAGGGTTTGCTGAACCCTGTAATTAGGCTACAGTGCATAAATAAGCAGCACAGAGAAGCGTTCCTTCTTCCTGCTTCTTCCGGATTGATACCTGATTGTATCCTGTTGCTTACTGCGTCTGTTATATGGTACTGTATACCAAGAGTTACTAAAGTCTGTTTGCTTTGGTAAGGGAAGATACTTACTGGACTGATATTACTGTTTATGACCTTGGACTGTTTTACTTACACCGAGACTGCTTGTTATCTATAAAGTATTTTTCTCACACGAGCCGCACGTTTATCTCCTTCCCTGTGTGTTTCTGCTCTGCTCGTTGCACAAGCAACAAATACTTTTTACACACACCCTAACATAAACAATCTTATCAGTCCTGGTTCATTGATAAAACTACAGAAGGAAAACATTCCTGCTGTTGCTGCTCCTCCATGTTAATCTCTAAAAACAGCATATAAAAATTAAAAATTTTAAAAAGAAGCAAAGGTGATTAAACCCTGTTAAAAATTAGTTTTAAAGGCCTAAAATAATTGAAATATTAAAACATTAAAACTACATAAAGATTTTAAAAACTAAACTGAAATAAACTGAAACCAGAACCTACATTCCCCTAAACTCTCACAGAGCTTCTTCATGATAAGCAGTGTTCGGTATCTCGGGTTGCCACAAAGAAGAGGGAGTCAACCTATTCTCCAAAGCCGCAAGGGGATGATGAAATGTGAGGATCTGTTGCTGTTCTCAGATGTCCTGGCCAGTGGGATGGGATTCAGAGAGTTGTAATATATCAATATCTAATTTTGTATTAGTCTGGGAGCCTTCCCAGGGCTATCTGGAAATGCTTTTAAAAGAATCTGGGACCTTTTTATGTTTGGAATGTCTGGATGCCTGGAAACTGTCTGCATGTCTGGATGTCAAGAGCCTTGGTGGCGCAGCAGACTAAAGCACTGTTAAAGTAACACCAGCTGTCTGCAATTATTGCAAGTTCAAATCTCATGAGGCTCAAGGTTGACTCAGCCTTCCATCCTTTCGAAGGTAGGTAAAATGAGGACCCGGTTTGTGGGGGCAATAAGCTGACTTTGTATAAAAAAGAACACTGCTTTTGGGGGGGGGGGGGCAAAAGCCCTACTAAGCAGGTATATACAAAAGTATGAAGGCTATTGCTTAACACATTGTAAGCCGCCCTGAGTCTCCGGAAAAGGGCGGCATATAAATCGAACCAATAAATAAATAATAAATAAATGTCTGGAAACTAATCAAGGAGAGAACCAACCTAGAACTGAGGAGAAATTTCCTGGCAGTAAGAACAATTAATCAGTGGAATGACTTGCCTCCAGAAGTTGTGAATGCTCCAACACTGGAGATTTTTAAGAAGAGATTGGACAACCATTTGTCTGAAATGGTATAGGGTTTCCTGCTTGGGCAGGGGGTTGGACTAGACACTAGAAGACCTCAAAGGTCCCTTCCAACTCTGTTATTCTGTTGATCATTCCTCAAACAAGGATGGAAAAATAAAAGCAATTTCCTGCTTTTATGCTTGGCATCTGGTAGCAAATGAGCTTTGAAAAGTTGCAACTGGTAGGAAACGAGACCAACTTGTTTTCATTTAACATTTACCCCTTTTCTCCTTGCAGTTCCCACACCAGAAGAAATGTCTAGTCTTACACCAGAATCATCCCCAGAGTGAGTATTAGAAGAGACCAAGAGGAGGAAGGATAATTCAGCCGTTTTTTTCTTTCATTCATGGTTCTTACAAATGTTTTTCCAAATGATTATATTATCCCAGAATTAATGTGCTTAATGTGCAGTGACTAATATGGGAAATCCAGATTTCTCCCTTTTTCTCATGAATGTACAGTACCAACAATACATCACAAGAATGTGTCCTTATAACTGTACAATCTTTGGTAGGAGAAATACCTTGATCCACCTTCAGTGGAGACAAGCAAAGCCTCCTTCCAAGATTTCTTTCCAAACTGCCTTGCTTTCCTTGTTCTGCTTTTCTTCCATTGCAGGCTTGCCAAGAAATCCTGGTTTGGAAATTTTATCAACTTAGACAAAGAAGAACAAATTTTTGTGGTCATCAAAGACAAACCCCTGAGTTCCATCAAGGCTGATATTGTACACGCCTTCCTCTCAGTAAGGGCTCAACTGGAAGAAAAGGAGAGGGCTGGGATTGATTCTGAAAAGTTAAATGGAGCTGGTTGGCAGGATGAGGTCCTGTTGATACTGAGGGCAGAAGGGTGGAGAAGGCTAGAGTAAACAGGACACTAAAAGGAAGATCTTTTCCATTTGAAGTCAATGGCTTGACATTGCTTACCTTCACTTAATCTACAGATCCCCAGCCTGAGTCACAGCGTTATATCCCAAACAAGCTTTCGAGCTGAATATAAATCATCGGGTGGCCCCTCCGTCTTCCAAAAACCTGTCAAATTTCAAGTTGACATCAGCTATTCCGAGGGGGGAGAGGCACACAAGGACAGTGGGATCTACTCAGTCACCTTCACCCTCATCTCAGGTAGGTACCTGGAAGTCCTCCCTCCCACTTCGAGTCATCTTTAGGAGCCATAATGTTTATTGGACTTTACAAATGTTCAAATTTTACAGTTCCAATTAAAAGCAAACAAATTCAAAAGAAGCAGGTTCCAGGTGTGTGTGTGTATGTGTGTGTGATGTTCATTGTGCCTTTTGGCTTTAAGTTCACAGTTTTCTAGCCATCACAGAGCAGACCAAATAGTGTGAAGAGTGCAGTAACCTCCAGAGGCAATATTGCACCTTCTCCAGTGGTGGGATTCAAATAATTTAACAACCGTTCTCTGCCCTAATGACGAGCTGGGTAGGTGTGACTGGGTGGTCATGTGACTGGGTGGGCGTGGCCAACTCAATGTCACTCATGTCGAGGGGTGCTTCTCCTCGCCTGGCCTCTCATGACCATGGGGATGCTGCAATGGTCGTAAGTGTGAAAAACAGTCATAAGTCACTTTTTTTCAGTGCCATTGTAACTTTGGTCACTAAATGAACTGTTGTAAGTCAAGGATTAACTGTACAAAAATACAAAAAGCTTCTTTGCTTGCAAAAAGCTGCCCTAAATACAAATCATTAGATTAGAAATACCTGCAAGCCAGAGTTACCAATCAGGCAGGGTGCCAGAGCACCTTGAGGAATTAAAATAGTTAAAATGCAATGATAACTATCAACAGCCAACTCTTGCTCATAAAGTGAAACCCTTTAGCAGAGAAGTCATTTAAGCTCTCCAGAAAGTGGGTGGGCATATTTCGGCTACAAAATGCCGAGCTAAAGAGACAAATTAACAAATTATATAGGGAACCCAGGTTCAAGTCTCTGCCCTCCCAAGTTTGTCAAGCACGCTTGGTCTCACTCACCTCACAAGATATCCTAAGGAAATCATCCAGATTTAAGGAAAGATCACATGCCCCCCCCCCAAAGGCAGTAAAAAAATCAGTGCCAAGCTTGCATCCTGCCTCTTGGAAGTACACCCCAAAAGGACAGTGCCAGGAACCACTAAAGCAGTGAAGGAAGACCCCCCTCCCCAGATAGAAAAAGAAACCATGAGGCAGGAAAAAATTCAAACACAATACAAATAATTACAAATCACAACAGTTTAAATCCTTTAAAAACTAAAACACAAACCTTGTCTGGCTCATTGCCAGAGTTCACACCCCAGGCAAGCTCAAGTGTAAACACTTGAGATAAACCTAACTGCAAAGAAAGCAATTTGCACTAGAATGTAGCAAAAGAGTAAACACAGTAGCTGTTGCTTGTTAAACCAATTACCATAACAAATAGACACAGGAACTAGCCAGATTTCTGAACCCTGCTTCTTTTTAGGAACAGAGATTAACCTTTTTCCTTCCAAACAAAGTTGAATAGGGAAAATTATCCCATCAATAAACACAGGATTGAAACCTTCCGGTTGGAGCCGTTGTCGCTGATAGACGGTCCTTTTAAGACCGCCAGCCCCGTTGCTCATAAAGAGCCATCTCTGCAGTTGAGAGGTGGCTTGGAAAACTCCACGATCCGGAGGAATCGGGAGAAGAGCCGGCACGACAAGGTAGAGCCCCCTTTGAAGTCCCCAGATTGTTTTTTTAGTGTCTGGGGAGGAAGCAGGGTGAGGCTCCCTATACAGCGCGCTGAGGCTCCGGGCTCCGAGGACAACTCTGCAATTGCAGAGCCAGGCAACGTGACCAACGAAACAAGAGAAAGCCAAGAAAATTGTTAAAAATAAGCAGGGTGGAATCTGGACTTCAAAATTAAACCGCAAGTATTTTTTTTAGCCCTGTGAATGAGTTTAGTAACTGAGAAGAAGTGAAAGTTCTTTTAAAATGGTGCCCGGCTTTAGCAATAAGGAATGCTGAAAGCGAAAGTGGAATTGTTTGAGCTTATTTGTGCTACAAAGTAACAAAAAGTAACAGCGCTGGCCTGAAGAAAGAGGAAAAGTTCTTTTAAAAGTGATTTGACTTGTTCCCTCTCCCTTGGGACTTGACTAAAGCTGGGGAAATTCCTGAAAGGTTTTTGTGGTGGAAAGGGAGAGAGGATATCTTTTTTAGAAAGAGTCAGGCTGCGTGGAAAAATGGCTTCAAAACAAACAAAGTCAGCTAAAGCTGATGGGGGGGGCTCCCCCACTCATAAACCAAAAGAGCAGCCTTTGAGTTCACAGACACAGACCCAAACACAAGAATCTGGATTTAATGATTTGAAGGAATTTATTGCTGGGGCTTTAGATCAGAAATTTGAAAAATCACAGCAGGAATTTAAAGAGATGGTTCAAGAAAAATATGACAAGATGAAAAGGGAAATACTGACAGCTGTGACTGGTTTGTCAGAAGTAGTGCTCCAAGTTGATAAGAAAGTGGAACATCTTAGCTCAGAAGTGGAATCTAAAATGAAGGAAGCTGATCAAAAAATTTCTAATGTTGATAATAAAACACAAAGGCTTGAAAATGAAGTTACAATGATGCAATTCAGATTTATGGAGTTTGCTGTGAGACTCAGAGGTATAAAAGAGAACAATAGAGAAGACCTGAGAAGGGTTTGCGCTGATGCTCTGGCTGTTATGTTAAAGGTTGACCCTGAGGAGAATTTTTGCAAAATTGATAAGGTCTATAGAGTGAATTCTTGGGTGGCAAGGCAAAGGCAATTGCCTAGAGATGTGGTGATCTACTTTACAGATAGAAGAATAAGAAATGATATTTTGCAAAAATCTTTTGTTTCTACTATTCAAGTGGATGGAAGAGAGATTGGGATCTACAAAGAATTGCCACCTAAGATGTTGAGAGATAGAAAAGATTTTGGATTTTTGGTGACTGAATTAAAGAAACAACAAATTCCATTCAGATGGGACACTCCAGTTGGTATAATATTGAGGTATCAAGGAGAGAGATATCGATTAAATACTCTTCAAAAAGCGGAAGAATTTTATTTCAGTGTTTTTAAACCTGGTGCAGCATCTCCACGTACTTCCTCGGTGTTAGCCATAGTGGAGGGTGAGAAGGATATGCAATTTGAACAAGAGCTTGAAGAGCAGAGGAAACAGACAGAGAGGGAGGCACTAGAGACTCAAGGAGCGGCAGGGGGCCTACCCTTGTTGGATCCTCCTTTAGAGTTTTCAATTGAACCACCTAAAAATACAAGAGAAGTGGCAGCGGATCTTGATTTGATGTTGCATAGTGCTAAAGATCAGCGTATTACTCGAGCAGCTTATAAACAATTTTTAGAGAAACAACAACATCAGAGCTCAAAGTTATCACAAGACGAACAGGGAGTCAATGGTAAAGCACAAAAATCTGAAGCTATGGGAGGAGCTAAGCCGAAGACTATCAGTGTGGAACAGAAACTTCAGCAAATGCTCTTATCGCTTCAAGAGCCCGCAAATGATAATTAAGTTTTTATCTTGGAATGTGAACGGATTGAATTCACCACAGAAAAGGAGGAAGATATTTCATTATTTGAGACAATTTAATAATGATGTTATTTGCTTACAGGAAACTCATATTAGAATACAAGATCAAAAATATTTGATAAATTCTAGATTAGGAACACAGTTTATAGCTTCAAATTTGGAAAAAAAGAATGG
The DNA here is from genome assembly GCF_029215685.1 of Pituophis catenifer annectens. Lineage (NCBI taxonomy): Eukaryota > Metazoa > Chordata > Lepidosauria > Squamata > Colubridae > Pituophis > Pituophis catenifer. The sequence goes on from NW_027256885.1 coordinate 73,529,188, forward strand.
TGTAGTAATTTATACAAATAAAAGATTGTCAACAAAATTTATAGAAGCAGATGATTGTGTAAGATATATAGCAATAGAACTTCTTACAGATAATGGCCCAATCTTGGTGATTGGAATTTATGCTCCTAATCAGCAACAAGAAAATTTTTATAAATTACTGCATTCTAAAATACTACAATGGGACTATAGATCTATCCTACTTATGGGAGATTGGAATGGAGTAATAGATCCTAAAATAGATAAGAAGAGCTTGGCAAAATCATGTGTTAAACTACCACAGTTTTTTTTTTTTATTTGAAAGAAGACTTGGAACTGAAAGATATATGGAGAGTGCATAACCCAAAAGAATTGGACTTTACTTTTTTTTCAGATAGACACAGATCCTTCTCTAGGATTGATTTTATTTTACTTACAGTTGACTTGCTTTTAAAAACAAAGAAAACAAAGATATTTCCGAGGACTTTATCTGACCACAGCCCAGTATGGATAGAAATAGAGCCAACAGATTAATGCCAGTTATTCAAGAGGTGATTCATCATGATCAAGCAGGATTTATAGAAGGCAGATACATGAAGGATAATGTGAGGCAAATTACAGACTTATTGGAATAACTTGAGAAGAATAAACAGGTCTCTGCAGTGCTGGTGTTTTTGGATGCGGAGAAGGCCTTTGATCAAGTGAATTGGAACTTTCTATTAAAGACTTTAAAAAAGATGGACTTTGGGGATCAGTTTCTACAGGCGGTTTCAGCAATTTATCAAGAACAAACAGCACAAATTATTATTAATGGAAGCTTAACTACAAACTTTAGTATAGAAAAAGGCACAAGACAAGGTTGTCCGTTATCCCCGTTGTTGTTTATTTTAACTTTAGAAGTCTTGTTGAATACAATACGGGACTCGAGCACTTTGAAGGGAATAGTGATAAGGCAAGAGGATTACAGAACAAGGGCATTTGCAGATGATCTGGTTGTTACCCTAACACAGCCGATGGAATCAATAATTCAGATGAAAGACATTATAGAAGAATATGGTATGGTATCAGGATTTAGACTGAATCAGAAAAAAACCAAGATGATAGTTAAAAATATGACAGTTGATTAAAAGAAGGAACTGGAAAGGAAGGCAGGCTTTGAAATAGTATCCAAAGTGAGATATCTAGGAGTTCAAGTTGCAGATTCAAATATAAAACTGTTTCAAAATAATTATGAGGTGTTGTGGCGAAAGGTACAAAAGGATATGGAAACTTGGAAAAAACTGCAGCTGTCTTTACTTGGAAGAATAGCAGCAGTTAAAATGAATGTTCTACCTAGATTTTTATTTTTGTTCCAAATGATTCCGGTGCTTAAAAGTGATAAATATTTGACTGAATGGCAAAAAGGAGTGAATAAGTTTGTTTGGAATGAGAAAAAGCCAAGAGTTAAACTGAAAATTATGCAAGCTGTTCGTGAAAGGGGTGGTCTTAAACTTCCAAACCTGAGATTATATTATGAAGCTGCAGCGTTTACACAAGCAAGTGATTGGTTTGGAAGGACAAAGACTAGAATATTGAATATAGAAAGCCACGATCTTGAATTTGGTTGGCATGCATATTTATTTTATGAAAACAAGATGGACAAAGTATTTAATAGCCATATACTTAGAAGCTCCTTGATGAGAGTATGGAAGAAGCACCGATTCAAATGGGATTACAAAATACCGTTGTGGTTGGATCTTGGTCACATTATATGGAATATAAATATAAAGTCACTCGGGGGGGGGGGGTTATATAAAGAAGTACTTTTTAATGATGGGGGCAGATGGCAACTAAAGACATTGAACACACTGTTGGAAGAAGGGATTAATTTAACTTGGTTACAGTATAATCAACTTCAATTGAGATGGAGAGAAGATCAAAAAACCAGTTTAATGTTGAATGAAGAAGAATTGGTTAGACAGATAAAAGAGAAAGGCCCAATGCATATTAAGAGGATTTATAATGTTTTGTTAGAAAGAGATTCAGAAAATGAATTGGTTAAAGATTGTATGATAAAATGGGCGCAAAATTTTGGAGAACCAGTTATGATGGAAACATGGGAAAAAATATGGGTTCAGAATGTTAAGTTTACACAGTCGCAGAATTTAAGGGAAAATTTTTATAAAATGTTTTATAGGTGGCATTTAGATCCCAAGAAATTTTCATGTATGTATCCTAATGTTCAACCGAAATGTTGGAGATGTGATTGTTTAGATGCTACATATTATCATATATGGTGGACATGCAAGAAAGCCAAGGCTTTTTGGATAAAAATTTGGTGGGTTATGCAAAATGTTTTAAAGAAAAAAATTCAATTTTCTCCTCATTTGTTTTTACTGGGTATAGTTAAGGGTTTTTCAGTGGGTGAAACAAAATTGATATTGTATATGGTGACAGCAGCCAGGTTACTGATTGGTCAATATTGGAAAAGGGTTGATATGCCTACAATTCAAGAATGGACTTTGAAGATGGCCAGTTTTGCAGAAATGGCGAAGATATCAGCATACTTAAAAGACCGGACTCAAGAGACTTATGCATGGGAGTGGAAGAATTGGATAGATTATGTGCAGAATAAATACCAAACCAGGAAGTACCAGATAGCTTTTAGCTAAATGTTGTGTAGAAATGTATAGTATATGGGGGCAAAATAGTTTATTGTTATGTAGAAATTTATAGTGCACAGGGAGGAGAATAGAGGGGTGGTAAAGTATGATATAATATAATGTGGATGGATTTCACCTTGGGGAAGTCATGGGGAGGGAGGGTTTGGGGGGGTTAGGGAGGGATGGGGGGGAAATGGGGGAAAAATTGATGTTTGTAATAAACACAGGATTAAACTTCACCAAAAACCAATTTTAGACCAAAACTCAGAGTATGTAAGCTCACATTTGAATGTTAATCTTTCTAGCTAGCCAAGAAGCCTTGCTGAATGTCACTCATCTTGGTTCCTTGTCATTAAAAGCTTCTTTCTGGCAGCTCTGCTTCGTTATTCAATTATTTCTTCAAAGTGCTGATCGTTGCATCCTGGCTGGAAAAACTCCAACAGGGGAGTATTTCCTCCCAACAGCAGTGTAAAAAGCTTAAAACAACCCTTCCCCTTTAAGAAAGTCAAGCCCCAGCAAAGTACCAGCAAAGGAAAAAAAACAACCTCCGGAGAAGCTCAGGCGACAGTAAGTCTGGGCGTACTGCCAAGAACCGTTAGCTGTTACAATGTAATAAGGGTTAACCGAGAGGCAGTTTCTGTAAGCAGGGCAATAAAGATTAGGCTAGAAACAACACCAGAATGTTTCCTTCCTGTCTTCCTTACAGGATTAGCTCTGTAAAGTAGAAAAAAACAAAAGGAGATTTCTTCCAACAACCGGTTCTCCGAACTGCTTAGAACAGGGATGTCAAACTCGATTTTATTGAGGGCCGCATCAGGGTTGTGTTTGACCTCGGGGGGCTGGGCTGGGTGTGGCCAGGGTGGGCGTGGCCAGCATGACATCACTCATGTCGGGGGGCACCTGTGGTGGCCCGAGCGCTCTGCCAGCGAAAACGGGCTCCCGGGCTCCGTTTTTGGCTATGATGGCCTCCTGCAACCCTCTGCCAGTGAAAACGGAAGTCAGGAGGGCCATGCGTGGCCCTCGCGAGCTCTGTTTTTGCTGGCAGAGGCACTGCAGGCCAGTCCTTTGCTGTTTCCAGAGCAGCCCCACAGGCCAGATCTAAGCACCCTGCAGGCCAGACCCAGCCCCCGGGCCTTGAGTTTGACACCCCTGGTTTAGAAAGTTAACAACCAGTTCTAGCGAATAGGTGCCAACCGGTTGAATCCCACCACTGACCTTCTCTAACATCAAGGTTTTGAAGAAGAGCCATTTGGACAGATTTTGATTACCATTATACAAAATAGATGTTGAGACTCTAGAAAGAGTATAGGGAAGTGCAACAAAGATGACTAAGGGACTGGAGGCTAAAACATACAATGAATGGTTGGAGGAACTGAGTATGTCTAGGCTAAAAAAGATAAGGACGAGGAGTGACTTGATAGCAGTCTTCCAATATTTGAGGGGCTGTCAAATATTGACGGAAGAGGGGGTTGACCTATTCTCCAAAACACTTGAAGGCAGGACAAGAAGTAAAGGATGGAAACTTATCAAAGAAAGATCCAAGCTAGAACTAAAGAGAAATTTCCTGACAGTAGAACAACTTGCCTCCAGAACTTGTGGGTGCTCCATCACTGGAGGTTTCTAAGAAGAGATTGAACAGCCATTTATCTGGAATGGTATAGGGTCTCCTGCTTGAGCAGGGAGTTGAACTAGAAGACCTCCAAGTTCCCTTCCAACTCTGTTCTGTTCTGTTCTGTTCTGTTCTGTTCAGACTCATTTTCCTAGCTGTTCTGAAAGTAGTGCAATCCATAATCCTGAAGTACATTGTACACGTACTGTACACAATTCTGCAAGAATCTGAATTTTCAAGTCCCCAGACCTCATTTACATAGCACAGACAATGGTCTCTTCCCACCATTGGAGTTGAGTTGAATCCTACTTTTAGACCATGTTTTCTGGAATCTATTCCATTGCTGTTCCTACTTCTGCCTCTCTAGGTCCCAGCCGTCGGTTTAAGCGGGTTGTGGAAACGATTCAGGCACAACTACTCAGCACACATGACCAGCCTTCTGTGCAAGCCCTAGCAGGTAGGTGTTACTGTACATCATTGTTTTGTATTCTTACAAATAACTGACTGTTCCTGCTTGTTTTTTCAAGAGTTAGGTGAATTTCTAAGGCTGTGCAGAGGATTCAAAAGGACAATTTGCAAAGCGTGTTCGTGTAAATGGAGTACTCCTCTCTGAGGTGTTCAGGCAACTGCATCATCTGGAACGCTCACTGCAGCTGCTTTAATAGCGTTCCTGAGTTATTTTTGTGTTTGCTTATATGTATATATGTAAGTGTGTCCATACACTACTGCTTCACTTCACTTCACTGGCATCGTGTTGGGTGTGTTGACTTTTCTGGGCATTTGCATGCCTCTGGGACAATCTGGGAAGATTCTTGAAGTTTAAAGATGTAACTTTCCCAAGATGCTTTACAAAATGCCTTTTGAATGCTTTGCCTTAAAATATATTATCTAGGACTAGGGTGTCAAACTCGCTTGTCACAGCAGCATCACATGACGTATCGGGACTTTTTTCTCCTTTGCTAAACCGGGTGTGGGTGTGGCCAGCGTGTGATGCATCTGGCCTGCAGACCGCGAGTTTGACAGCCCTGATCTAGGATCACTTACCATCCTGGTGAAAAGCTATCTATGTAGTTACTAAGAGCACCAAATGGATGGTACATCCATTTATCCATCCATCCATTTATTAATCCATGCATCCATCTTTAAAAGGAACATACTGTGAGAGTCATACCAGTGGATGTTGATATAGCTGGTATTTATGATAGTTATGTGAAGCCTCCAGATCCAAAGGACTTTGGGAAACACATGGTGGGGAAGCAAAATAGGGAAGACTGGTTGCCTGGAGAATCTGCCTGTAGAAAGAACAAGAGATTTCCAGTTGATTTCTTTGGCTACTGGGATGCTGAACTGATCTTTTTCTGATCCAGCATCTTCTGCATCTACTCTCTGGTCCTGGGATGTTTTCAGACACAATATATATATGGACTATGCACGTGTGTATTTCCTTTAAAAAATGGACCTAGGTACCACTTTGAAATCAGCTGTCTTGGAATGTCAGTAGAGGACAGAAAGAAGATGAGGCCCATTTCTGAAATTGGTGTTGAGGCCTATTTCTGAACATTTGGTGTCGTGAGGGGATGCTTGGTGGTGAAATTAACCTAATCTTTGTTGTTGTTTTTTTAAATAATTTTTATTGAGTATTTTACATTTTAAAACCAAACACACAATAGCAAAAGAAATCAAAAGACAAAAACAAAAAGCAAAAACACACGTACACCAGACGTTGAAATACCATACTAACAACAGATATATACAGTTTTACAACTTTCTGCATCGACTTTTGTCTTTACTTTTAGCTTTTATCCTCCCACTCCTTCTCTTTATTTTTAAATATTCATAATTAACTGTTTTGTTAGCAGGATCATTATTTACATTCTGTTCAGGGTGACCCGCTCTCTACTCCAGGTGGGAGCAAGGGAGGACCCCTTGCAGGGTAGAGCTGAGGATTTTGGGCAATATCTGCATGATAAAATCGCTCAGATTCGGCACGGCCTGGACTCTGATTGGATAGTTTCAGACGGGATGACGGAGGCGAGTCTTGAGACTGTTATCTGGGAGGAGTTTGACCCTGTGACTCCTGAGGACATGGACAGGATTTTGGGGAGGTTTAACGCTACCACATGTTTACTGGACCCATGTCTCTCCTGGTTGGTACTGGCCTCCCGGGAGGTTACACGAGGCTGGTTTCAGGAGATTACCAACGCTTCGCTGGGTGAGGGTGTCTTCCCAGCCACCCTGAAAGAGGCGGTGGTGAGGCCCCTCCTCAAGAAGCCTTCCCTGGACCCGGCTGTTTTAGCTAATTATTGTCCTGTCTCCAACTTTCGCTTTGCGGCGAAGGTTGTCGAGAGTGTGGTGGCGAGGCAACTTCCTCGATTCCTGGATGAAGCTGTCTATCTAGATCCGTGCCAGTCGGGCTTCAGGGTGGGTTACAGCACGGAAACGGCATTGATCGCATTGGTTGATGATCTCTGGAGGGCTCGGGACAGGGGTTGCTCCTCTGTCCTGGTCCTCCTAGACCTCTCAGCGGCTTTTGATACCATCGATCATGGTATCATGCTGCGTCGGCTAGAGGGGTTGGGAGTGGGGGACACCGTTTTATGGTGGTTCTCCTCCTTTCTCTCTGACCGTACGCAGTCTGTGTTGACGGGAGGGCAGAGGTCGACCTCGAGGTCCCTCACTTGTGGGGTGCCACAGGGATCAGTTCTCTCGCCCCTCCTGTTTAACATTTATGTGAAGCCGCTGGGCGAGATCATCCGTGGCTTTGGGGTGAAGTGTCAACTGTATGCTGATGACACGCAGTTGTACATTTCAACCCCAGGCCACCCCAATGATGCCCTTGACATGATGTCCCGTTGCCTGGAGGCCGTGTGGATCTGGATGGGGAGGAACAGGCTCAGACTCAACCCCTCCAAGACTGAGTGGCTGTGGTTTCCGGCATCCCGATATAGCCAGCTTACACCATCGCTGACTATTGGGGATGAGATCTTACCCCCCTCAGAGAGGGCTCGCAACTTGGGCATCCTCCTGGACTCACGGCTGTCTGGATGATCATATGACGGCCATGGCCAGGGGGGCTTTTTATCAGGTTCGCCTGATTTCCCAGTTGCGCCCCTTTCTGGATCGGGACGCCTTGCGCACAGTCACTCACGCCCTCGTCACTTCCCGTCTGGACTATTGTAATGCTCTCTACATGGGGCTCCACTTGAGGAGCACCCGGAGGCTCCAACTGGTCCAGAATGCGGCCGTGCAAGTAATAATGGGGGCGACCCGTCGCTCTCATGTAACACCTCTCTTGCGCAAGCTGCACTGGCTCCCGGTGGTCTTCCGGGTGCACTTCAAGGTGTTGGTTACCACCTTTAAAGCGCTCCATGGCTTAGGACCTGGCTATCTACAAGACCGCATTCTGCCACCGATTGCCTCCCACTGACCGGTACACTCACACAGAGAGGGCCTCCTCAGGGTGCCGTCAGCCAAACAATGTAGACTGGCAACCCCCAGGGGGAGAGCCTTCTCTGTGGGGGCCCCTGCCCTCTGGAATGAATTGCCCCCGGACATACGAAGGATCCCCGACCTCCGAGCCTTCCGTCGTGCAGTGAAGACCCTGTTATTCCAGCAAGCCGCTCTGATGGGATAAATGGTTTTAATTTGGTTTTAATGGGGTTTTAAAATTGGTTTTAAATGAGAGTTTTAAATTCAGCCTATGATTTAATTATTTTAATCTGCTTTTAAATTCTATTTTGTACACTGTTTTATTATGGCTGTTCACCGCCCTGAGTCCTTCAGGAGAAGGGCAGTATATAAATTAAATTAAATAATTAAATAAATAAAAATAAATAAATATCCAGTATGTTAATATCAAATTTCACTTTATATTCTTATTTCTTAATTTGATTTCTGTTTTCCAACCATGTATAAAACCTATTCCACACTTTATAATAATCCGAGTCTTCTCTTTCTTTGATCTCCATCGTTAATTTATCCATTTCAGCGCATTCAAGGATTTTCTTTATTATTGTTTCTTCTGATGGTGTATTGGTCAACTTCCACATTTGCGCTAGAGTAATTCTGGCCGCCGTTAGAATATGCAATATAATATAATAGAGACTTTTTCCATTTTTCTATCAATCATTCCTAGGAGGAACATCTCTGGTTTAAAATCTTATCTTTTGGAGTGTAATCTCTTCCAACCACCCTTTAATTTTATACCAAAATTTCCTCACCTTAGGACACATCCACCACATGTGGTAGTATGTCCCTAGTTTGTGACCGCATCTCCAACATTGGGGTGATAAATTGGGGTACATTTTTGCCAGTCTCGCTGGTGCTAAATGCCACCTATAAAACATTTTATGGCTGTTTTCTTTCTATGATACTGCCATGGTCAATTTATAATTTTTCTCCCACAATTTTTCCCATTTATCCAATTCTATGTTATGTCCGAAATTCCTAGCCCAACTTATCATCATTTCCTTTACTGTTTCTTCTTCCAATTTGTATCCTAATAAGTAATTGTAGATATTTGTAATCATTTTTCTTCCCGATCCTAATATTAATTTATCTAATTCCAATTGTTTCCTGTGTATGCCAAATTGTTCCTTATCTTTTTTAAATCTAGTTTTGATTTGTAAATATGGCCACCATCCCAAATTTATTCCTTGTCTTTTCAAATCTTGTATTGATTTTAATTCTCCTTTTGTGTCTAATAAATCTGTGTATCTTACCATTTTATCTAGGTCTGTGGTATTCGGATGTGTCATTGCTTCCATTGTAGACAACCAAACTGGGACTTTTATATAATGATTCTTTTTAATCTTTCCCCATACTTTCAGTGGTGCATCCTAATCTTAACCTAATTAACCTAATCTTTGATCTTCCTTCAACATTTAGATGAAAAGAATGGGCAGCAGCTCCTTTACCCAGGCACACCAACCCACAGCTGCCAGCCGTCTCGCCGCTCTGAATCAGACATCCCAACCGAACAACATCGACATGGCTCCAAGGACAAGAAGCTTGTCGCCTCCAATGGGACTCAAGTCCAGCAACCACAAACTCCGTCCCCACAGCAGCCATGATATATGGAGCAGGAGAGCAGCATGTGGGTGGCTGGGGGGGAAAAGCAGCTGAAAGAAGCCACTTCCAACCCCTTGGAAATAGCTAAAGCCACCCATAATGGACAGGAGGAGCCAACCAGCCCAATGGATGGGTCAAGGCCCACCAGGGACAGGGTGGGAAGGTGGAGATTGGTCCAGATTTAATGACCCCACCTCACTCTGGGGCAGAAAATGGCCATGTTGGGAGAGGCCCATACTGTGAACTTGTAAATAGCTAACAAAGAACAGAAAACAAAACAAATCCACAAAAGAACAAGAGGTGGGCGGGAAAACACAACATGGAACCAAAAACAAAAACAATGGACTGAAGGGGGGGAAAGGAAAACAAACATGAGGAGAGAAACCGGGCAGGAGCCGGTGGGGGTGAGGGATTTAATCTGATTCCTTTAATGGGATGGTGGGGGTCTTTATTTTCTTGAACCCTTTTCAGACTCCCTCCTCACTTTCTTGCCTTGAGGCTTATTTTTCTCCCCCCTGCTTTTTCTTCTGTAGCATTTACAGTATCATGGCATTAAGCTAAAATTATGAGACAGAGCTAGTAGGAAGGTGTCCTGTGTAGGAGAGAAAATAAATTTCCATTCCCGTTTCTTTTTCTTCTTTTTGAATTTTTTCCATTTTATGTAACCAATCAATGTTTTAAAAACATTTTCATGAATATTTACCAGAATTCTAATAAACATTTTGTTACAAGACAAACTTTTGAAAAATTTTCCCCTAAATCTGTATTTTTAAAAAACGAGCCAAATCTAAATGTGAAATGTGGAATCAAATTAGAAATTCAGGATCCAGAAATCCGGACTATGTTGTGCTTATACTATAGTTATAGTATATTTACTGGCAGCTGGCATTTTGGAAATGTTGCTCAAAAGAGAAATGGGAAAAGTAAGTAAGTAAATAAAGAAATAAAAATGCCAAATGCCAAGAATTACCTAAAGCTTCAATAATAAATACAGTAGCATTTCAAATCGCAATTTTTGGAAAATCAGCAAATATAACCTGTGCATGGCCAGGAATAGTCAATAGCATTAAAAATCAGCCATCTGAGTTTGCAAAACAATTGTAGCACAGTGTAGTTATATTCTCCATTCTTAGTCCAACTTGGGTTCTGAACTAATGTGAATGTTCTTTATTCCAATTAAATGGATTTGGGGAACTTTCAGATTTGGTTTTTATTGTGCACTTCTCCTGCTTCGTATCACAGCTCTTTCAGGTCATTGGCAGATTTTAAATTGTGTCTGCATTAAGGTCAAATGGCTATTTTAAGAGTGGAATTCTTTTTTTCCCCAGCTGTCCCTGAACTTATAAAAGAAACATGAGTATATTTCATAACATCCCATCCTATTCTGTTTTTGCTTGTGTCCTTCTACTGCCAAAATCAGGAGGGTTTAAAAGCATTTCTATAATCTCTGCTGGCTGGCAATATCTCAAAAAATTGAATATATATTATTTTTCGGAGTATAAGACGCTCCGGACTATAAGACACACCTACCTTTTTTGGGGAGGAAAACAAGAAAAAAAAAATCTGCCTCTGCCTCCCAGCAATTTGCCTCCTTGCAGCAAACAGCAAACAGCCTGCTTCAGTTTCATTTTCATTTTCAGCAGAGCCTGATTAGCACAAGAAAAAAAAATCTGCCTCCCAGCAATTTGCCTCCTTGCAGCAAACAGCGGAGGCCCCCACGGCAATAGGCAATGGCAATCCCTGCAGCCTGAAACAGCTGAGGGTCAGGAGGCCGATCCAACTGACAATCAGCTGCTTGTGCTGAAGCAGAAATGGGCTGTTTGCTGTTAGGAGGTAAATTGCTGGGAGGCAGAGGCCAAAGGGTGGGGGCCGATGGGTGGGAGGGGCTACATTTGGTGTATAAAATGCACCCAAATTTTCACCCTCTTTTAGGGGGGAAAAAGTGTGATTTATACTCCGAAAAATACGGTACCCAGTGATCTCAACTTCTCCTTGGCTCTGTCTCATGTAATTTTAGCAGCCCTGACAGAACTCATTAACTCTTAAATGGGCTATATACAATCCAACTACTTTCCCAAGGCCTCTGTCCTTTTTACAAAGGGCCCGTCCCATCCCCCCACACACAAGGCAGTCTGTGTAGGTGTGTCTGTCTACATGTGTGTGAGAGAGGGAGAGAGAAATTGGGAAGGAAATAATGGTGAGTAGAGAGTACTGTGTTATTGATTGAAGGTAGGAGGAATGGGGGTGTTGGAAGAAATGTCCATCTGGGTTCAGTTCCAAGTGGGGAGAAACACTGGAAACATGGAGGCTGTTTGGAAGGGGTAACTTTGTAGGTTGTCTTGAATCCCAGGCTTGGTTGAATCTTACTGCCAGTGATCATGTAATGAAGAGGGTTGTGTTCTGAAAAGGTGTTGGGCAATTGTTATTATGGCATAATGGCTTTGTCCTGGTTTGGCTCTTGAATGAGGGCTAATCCTATTGTCAACTCGCAAAGCATCCCTGGCCTGCTCTTGAGTTGCCATAGGCCAGGGGGGATGGGAAACCGGCGAAATGGCACGGCAGCCAAAGACAGATGCACATTCCAGACTTATCTCTCTCAAGCCTGTAAGAGCCCGAGGCTGCAGCCAGTGCCTCCTCCACGCAGCAGGCAAGCTGCCCAGGGCAGACAGCCCCACCCCCCTACGAACTAGAGCCGAGGAAGATGACCAGCCACATCAAGTGCAGGCTTACAGGGGATGACAGGAGGGAGGAGCAGCACTGAACGAACCATCCCACTTCAGGGGGAAATTTGATGGGGACTCAGATCATGTGGCTCTATTCCTTGACTCGGCTGAGATCCACCTAGAGCGCTATGTACACCTCTACCCATCCCACAGAGCAGGGGTGAAATGCTCCCGGTTTGGACCGGATCGCCCGATCCGGTAGCAATCATGGTGGGTGGTTCGGAGAACCAGTAGCGATCCTGGTGCGAGGCTCCGCCCATCTGCCCGGTTGTTTTGTACCCTCTGCACATGCAGGGGTACATGCCATAACTGGTAGTTAAAAATGCTTTAAAAAGTAAACAAAAAGTTCCAACATCGCTCAACTGATCGCCGGAACTTTTTTTTTTTTTTACTTTGTAGCCATTTTTTTTTACTACCAGCTTGGGTGAATAGGTAGTAAAAAAATGCTTTAAAAAAGTAAAAAAAAGGCTCCGATGATCACAGCTGTGGTGGGCAATCGTCGAAACCTTTTTTTTACAGGGATGGGGGGGTCCATTTTTGCTCCCAGCCTGCTGAAGCCTGCTAGGCCAAAAACGGGGGTGGGGTGGGGGAAGGGGGTGGCAAAAAACGGGGGGTGGGGGGTGCATTTTTGAAAGAAAGAAAGAGAAAGAAAAAGAAAGGGAGGGAGGGAGGGATGGAAGGAAGGAAAGAAAAAGGAGAGGAAGGAAGGACTACAAACCTGCCACTAGACGCAGCAGCTTCAGAGGATAATCCAGGGCTGGAAGGGACCTGGAGGTCATCTAGTCCAACCCTGCTCCAGCAGAACATTCTTAGTGAGTTTCTGTCTTTTGATCCCCCAGTCACATGGTTACATAGCCACGCACACCCAGTCACATGACCCCCACCCACCCAGCCACGCCCACAGAACCGGTAGGAAAGAAATTTAGATTTCGCCACTGCCACAGAGCCATGGTGAACACCATTGCTGAGGGGCTAGAGGGAGAAGCAAGGGAATGGCTAGCAACCCTCCACAAGAGGAGAGCCCCCCAACTGCAAGACGTAGACGACTTCCTACAACAGCTAGAGGCCAGATTTGAGGAGGTGGAGGAGGATCCACACACGGAAGATGAGCTCAGAAACCTAAAGCAGAGGGAGTGACCCATTAAGGAACACATCCGTGAGTTCAGGAGAGTCATGGGAAAGCTACCCCCTTTGCCGGAGTGGCTGTTAGTTCATTTTTTCAGAACAAGCCTGGACAAGCAGATTGCCCAAGTAACCGCCTATCGGGACATCCCAAACCAACTCTCTGAGTGGTTCTGAGTAGCCATAAAAGTCAATGGCGGATTACGCACCAATGACATGAGAAAGCAACCAGACACCAAGGAGAGAGGACAACCAGACCAGAGACCACCCGGCTGATGGGGAACCACAGCACCACAGCCGGCCCCAAAACCAACCCTCCCACAAAGTCCACTGAAATGCTACAGATGTCGGGGGATAGGCCACATGGCATCAGCATGCGCAACCCCAGCCCCGAAACCAAAGCCAGAGCCACCACCCAGGGCACAACCAGAACGAGGCCCCAGGCATGCTGCCGACACATCCCAAAAAGCCCTCCAGGCTGTAGAGGTCCCTCCCCACCCAGCTGAAGGGGGGGAACCCCAGGCAACAACGGCCAGTCGCTGGATTCCTGTGACAGTGAGGACGAGGGGGAAAATGACCCAATGGTGAGTGAACCGGTCCACCCTTTTGTTTTCCCAATACAGCTCACAGCCCCAAAAATGAACCTAGGGGACTTTTCAAGCCCTAATAGACTCAGGCTGCACTAGATGCTTGATCAACCTAACCATGGTCCTGAAACTGGGGATTAGAGCGAAAAGGCTGGCCCACCCGATCAGGTTCGAACAGGTCGATGGGTCCCTATTGGGGGGAGCCTATGCAACCCAATTGACTGAACCAGTAAAACTAGAGCTAGTGAATCACTGGGAAGCAATTCGATTCATAATAGCCACCAAAGTGACAGACACAGTCATACTGGGACTCCTGGCTAGACAAGTGGGGCCCGACCATCTGGTGGTAAGGGGGCAGCCAAAGGCTGAGGATAGCAAGGGGACCCCAACCCCCTCCACATCAGCAAATAGAAGCACTGCCCATGCAGGGAACCCTCCCAAAGAGCCCACCAGAACAACTGGCAGCCATCTCCAACAAAACCCCAGAGGCTGAACAGATCCCGAGAGAATATCAGGACCTCATGGAAGTATTCAGCAAGGCCGAGTGCAATGTCCTACCTCCCCACCATGAGACAGTACACATCAGGGAGGGAGATGAATGGAAAACAGCATTCAACTGCCCCTAGGGAGCTTCCAATTCAAAGTGATGCCTTTTGGACTGCAGGGCCCCCCCGTGGTGTTCATGCAGTTAATAAATGAGGTGCTGCATGAGCACCTCTATAAGGAGGTCCTTGTCTACTTGGGCGACATCCTCATCTATACTGAGACCATGAATGACCACATACCCCTAGTCCGCCAGGTACTGGACAAACTTCTGGCAGCCAACCTGTACGTCAAGCTATCAAAATGCAAATTTCACCGCACACGGCTAGACTACCTGGGCTACCGAGTATCAAATGATGGCATAGAGATGGACCCAGACAAACTACAAGCCATCCTAGGTTGGCAACCCCCTCGCACCTGCAGACAGCTACAAAGCTTCCTAGGGTTCACAAATTTCTACAGGCAATTCATCCCCTCCTTCACAAAGATCGCCAAACCCATGGCAGACCTCCTAAAGACAGGGAGCCCAGGAATGAAACCCCGCCTGGGACAACCCCTACAGTGGGACCTAATCTGCCAAAAGGCATTTGCAACACTGAAAGAACTATTTGCAAAGGAACTGGTGCTGAAGCATCCTGACCCCGAACAATCCTTCATCATCCAAGCATACGCCAGCCATGTGGCAGTGGGAGCAGTGCTACTCCAAAGAAATAGCCAAGGAAACCTACAGCCCTGCGCCTACACCTCCCACAAGCTCATGGACACAGAGAGGCGATGGGCCACATGGGAAAAAAAGGCTTTCATGGTGAGATGGGCACTGCTAACCTGGCACCACCTGCTGGAAAGGAGGCAGAGACCGTTCAAAGTCTGGACTGACCACAAAAATCTGGAGGCCCTTAGGACCCCGTGAAAACTATCGCCTAAACAAGTCTGCTGGGCTCAATACTTCAACAGATTTGACTTCGTGCTAAAGCACATCCCAGGGGGGAGGAACTTTCTAGCTGACGCCCTCTCCCACATGCCCCAGTACAAATGCGAACGAGAGGAGGTAGTAGACACCATCGTCCCCCCTACCCAAACAGCCACCCAAGTGACCACCAGATGACAATGCCGTGACTGGCAAGACCAACCCGCAAGCAATCTAACCATGAAACACAAAACCGAACTGCTAGCAGACCCCTGGTTCCAAGACAACCAACACATCTTGACAAAAAGAGATGACCTAGCATGGAAGGGGATGAAACTCTATGTCCCAGAATCCTTACACACCCTAATCCTCCAAAGGAGCCATGACGTCAAACTGGCAGGCCACTTTAGGTTCCTAAAGACTTTACACTTAGCACGGAGGCAGTTCTGGTGGCCCGGCATAAAGAAAGACATGGACAGTGATATGAAAAGCTGCACCATCTGTGCCACAATGAAGAAACAACCAGGAAACCCCCCCGGACTGCTGCAACCAGTAGCAGAACCAACGAGGCCATGGGAGGAAATTGCAATGGACTTTGTAGTGGAGTTGCCAAAAAGTGGGGGGAACACAGTGATCTGGACTATAATAGACTTATTCTCCAAGCAGGCACACTTCATACCCTGCAGTGGACGGCCCTCGACCCAGCAGCTAGCCAAACTGTTCCTGAAGCACATCTACCGCCTGCATGGAGTGCCATGGAGAATTATCTCAAACAGAGGGGTCGAGTTCACGGCTAAGTTCTGGAGGGAGTTCCTGTGGTCCATTGGGTCGTCCCAAGGCCTTAGCTCGGCTTTTCTTTTTTTTTTTTTTTTTTTTTTTTTTTAAATACTTTATTGAATTTTCCAATTTTTAAAAAGACAATATACAATCACAATCTTAATCCGAGGTGCAATGTTACACATTTCATTAGATCAAACATTAAATGAAATCTATCCATAGCTATACAATATACAGTTCTATACAGTTCTCTACGTTTCTATACAATTAAGTCCATTTCGGGTGTCTAACAGATCGTAGCCTATTATCATATTTTTATTTTTATTCTATTCTTTAACCAGTTATACCAAATTCCCCAAACTTCGTAGTACTTAAAGTTCTCTTCGTTTTTTAGCTCGCTCGTCAATTTAGCCATCTCTGCGCACTCTAGAATTTTATTTATTAATGTTTCTTCAGAGGGGGTAGAGTTGGATTTCCAGAGTTTCGCAAAGGCTAATCTAGCCGCAGTAATAATTTGAATTGCCAGTTGGGTTTTGTTGTTGTCAAGACCATCTTCAATCATACCTAAGAGGAAGTATTCCGGGGCCAGGGCTATCTCTTGTCCCATTATTTCCGAGAGCCAGAGTCGAATCTTTAACCAAAACTTTTTGGTCTCAGGGCAGGTCCACCACAGATGATAAAAGGTGCCGACCGTCTTCCCACATTTCCAACATAAAGCAGAGGAATTTGGAAATATTTTGGCCAGCCTGTCCGGGGCTAGGTACCACCTATGCAACATTTTGTAGTGATTTTCCCTGAATGTTACGGATTTCGTTATTTTGAGATTTCTGTTCCAAGCTATCTCCCAATCATTGAAATTAAGGCCATATCCTAAATTTTTCTCCCAAATGCTTAGCTGATTTTTAGCTATCTTCTCGGCTCTATCCTCATCTAATATAAAGTTATAGATTTTCGATAACATTTTCTTATCTGGTCCCCAAATAATTTTGTCAAAATATCCATATTTCATTTCAATACCACATTTATCTCTATCTTCTTGAAATCTAGACTTAATCTGGAGATATTTCCACCAATCCAGAATATACCCCTGGTCCCTCAATACTTCCAAGGGTTTGAGCTTCCCTTCTTCATCCAAGATATCCTTATATGTGCCCATTTTATAATTCCCTCTTCTATTTGGGGCCACTAGAGCATCCATAATCGACAACCAGCTAGGAACCTTGGTATATATCTTCTGTCTAATTTCCAGCCACGTACGAATCAATGTCTCTCTAATTTTATGTTTATGGAAATGAGTTTTCTTCCTATCCTTTATGTCCCAGAGGTAGGTGTGCCATCCTTCAAGGAGATCGTGTCCTTCTAGTGTCAAAAGTCTACCTTCTTGTAATTTGATCCACTCCTTTATCCAGATTATTTTTGCCGCCTTTTGATATAATTCCCAGTCAGGGAGCCCGAACCCTCCCAAATTTCTTTTCCCTTGAAGTGTCTTGAGAGAGATCCTCGATTTCTTACCCTCCCACAAAAAATTCCTGATATGTTTATTCAGATCCGAAAAAAATTTTTTATCTAGTGATATCGGTATGTTTTGAAATAGAAATAAAAATTTCGGTAAAATATTCATTTTGATCGCCGCAATTTTACCGGTCAGGGACAATTTAAGCCTCCTCCATCTATCAAGATCTTGATTAGTTTTCTGCAATAGAGGGATATAGTTATCATCTTTTAATGAAGAGAGTCTCGCCGTAATCCATATTCCCAGATATTTTATCTTCTTAACTACCTGGAGGTCTAATATATCTTCTAATTCTTTCGTTTGTAGGTTTGTCATATTTTTCACAATTATTTTGGTTTTGTTCTTATTAAGTTTAAGGCCCGCGACTTCTCCATAGTTCTGGACTTCCTGCATTAATTTTGAGCCGGTATCTAATGGGTCTTCTAATATGAAGGCAACGTCGTCCGCGAAAGCCTGCGTTTTATATATTTCCTTCCTAATCTTCAAGCCTTTGATACTTTCATTAGTTCTAATCCTTCTGAGTAAGATCTCTAATGCTAGGATGTAAAGTAAGGGGGATAGAGGACATCCCTGCCTGACTCCTCTTTGAATCTGAAATGTCTGGGTTCTGCCTCCGTTAACTAATATATTTGCTCTCTGATTTTGGTAAATATTCTCTATCATCCTCCTAAAGTTAGTCCCGAATCCCATTAGATCTATTTGGTTTATCATGAAGGTCCAATTCAGATTGTCGAATGCCTTTTGGGCATCGACAAACATTAAAGCCATCTGTTTTCCAGGGTGTTGTTCATAATATTCAATGGTATTTAAGACTGTTCTCAAATTGTCTCTAATCTGTCTCCCTGGGAGAAAACCATTTTGATCCTTATGTATCCATCGGTTTAAAATTTTCTTGAATCTCTCCGCTATTATAGTCATAAATATTTTGTAGTCTGCATTAAGCAGTGAGATAGGTCTATAGTTGGAGATCTGTTTCGGGTCGGCACCTTCTTTCAGAATGATCGTCAGATACGCTTCCCTCCAGGAGTCTGGGATTGTTATGCCAGCAATAGCATCATTTAGAATTTCTAGCAATTCCAGTTTCAGAGCATCATCAAATTTTTGATATAATTCTCCGGGGAGACCATCCGGGCCTGGGGTTTTATTCTTCTTTATTTTGGATAAGGCGGTTCTTAACTCCCCTATGGTGATCTTTTCATTTAACATTTCCTTTTCTTCTTCCGGAATTTGAGGAAGGTTGGCTTCCAACAAATACTGTTCTACCTTGTTTATCTCAATTCCTTCATTTTTGTACAGACATTCATAAAATTTTCTTATGCTTTCTAATTTGTCTTCTTCTTTCGTCAACAGGATGCCCTGAGGATCTTCTAAAGCTAATATTTGGTTTTTTTCCTTCTCTTTTTTTAATTTATATGCCAGCCATCTCCCCGACTTGTTAGCATTCTCGAAACAATAGTGCTTAGATCTTCTTATTTTTTGAGCTATCTCCTCCTGGTCCAATAAGTTCAGTCTATGCCTCATCATCAACCACTGTTGTTTCGTCACCTCATCTCCCGGTCGTTGCTGTAATTCAGCCTCGGTTTGTAATAATTTTTGAGTAAGTTCTTCTCTACTCTTTCTTTTTTCCTTATTTTTAAAGGCAGTATATGAGATGGCTACTCCTCTGACATAGGCCTTCATAGTGTCCCACACAATTTCTTTGGCTGTCCCTCGATTTCCATTTTCTAAGAAGAAGCGTTTGATTTCTTCATTCAATTTGAGTGTGAACTCTTTTTCGTTTAGGAGATTGGTCCTTAAGCTCCATCTCTGTTGTATTTTCTTCATACCATGGGACCAACTGATTTCAAGGAGCTTATGATCTGCCCAAGTATTGATGCCCATGTTAACTTTCTTAATTTCTAATGCCAATTTTCTAGTAACCCAAACCATATCAATTCTGGACCAGGAGTTCTGTGGGATGGAGTAAAATGTATATTGTCTGTCCTGGGGGTGTAAGGTACGCCACATGTCAATTAAATTTATCTCATCCACCAAATCAAAAAAAACCTTTGGTAAGGGGGATCTTTTATTCTTTTTGGTTATATCGCACTTATAATCAAGCTTTGGGTCTACAATTCCATTAAAATCCCCTAGCATACATATTTCAAGATGTGCCCAATTTGCCAACTGCTCCTGCAGTTTCCTATAAAATTTCCCTTGTTTTTTATTCGGTGCATAAACCCCTACTAAAAGCAGTCTAGAATTACCCCTCATTATTTCAACTATGAGTACTCTCCCTTTTTCATCTTTATATTTACATTCTGCCATTATTCCTTTCTTAACATAGATAGCAACCCCCCTTTTCCTTTTCTCAGCTAGTGAGGAGAATACTTTACCAAATTTACAGTAATTTAAATATTCAGCTTCATCTTTTTTTATATGGACCTCTTGGATGCAGATAATATCGGGATTTTGTTTCACCAATTTCGACAATATTATCCTTCTTTTTTTGTAATCGTTTAATCTATTCACATTTACCGATATGATCTTGGTATCGTTCATTCCTGAAATTAGTTTCTAGTCTCTTGTTCTTATTTACCTTTTAAAGTTACTGCTCTCACTGGTCTTGATTTTTTCCCTTTTTCCTCAGTATCCTCCTTTTTCTTCTCCTCTTCTATGTCTTCCCTAGTAATTTGCTCTTGGGATATCTCTTCTTCCGTATTTACTATCTCGTTATCCTCCTTGCTGGTTTGCTCCTCCTCTCCTCCCCTTAGTTGTTCTAAAAAGTCTTGAGCATCACTTAGACAATCAATTCTTATTTTCCTCCCTTGCCAAGAAATTTGCAGTCCTTCTGGCAAAAGCCACCTAAAAATTATATTTCTCCTGTTTAGATAATTTGTCAAAAACCTATAATTTCTCCTCCTTTCCCTCACTCTTCTCGGAATTTGTTTCAGAATATTAATTTCTTTTCCCCCATATATAATTTTTTCCTCCCGGGCTATGTTATACAGAATATCCCTAACTTTTTTTCTAGCAAAGCGCACATGGACCTCTCTGGGGAGTCTGTTTCTTCTTACGTAATTTGTCTGGACCCTGTACACCTCATCAATCTCACGAATTATTTCCTGCTTGTCTTGCTGCAGAGTTCCTGCAATCAACTCCGCTATCTTATCACCTAAATCCTCATCTTTATCTTCCAGGATGTTCTGGAAACGCAAGAAAAACGAGGCCTTGTCCATCTCAAGTTGGATCAGCGCGTCTTCCGTTTCTTTATTTTGTGCCGACAAAGTTTGGTCTACTGTGTCCAGTTTTTTCTCGTTTTTTTCAATTCTTTGTTCTACTTTTAAAATTCTATTTTCGTTACTGGCAATAGCCGTTTGAATCTCATTCATTTTAAAGTCGAGAGCATGGATGTCTGATTTTAATTCGGAGTGACTATTCAAAAGTTTTTCTTGCATCGCAAGCATTGTTTCTTGGATTGACTGAAGGGATGTTTGTACCGTTTGCAATGTAGGAGTTATAGGGGGTTTGTCTAGTTTCTGGAGACCTTCTACTGATTTCTGGGTGGCTGGGGAAGACATCGCTAAGGTAGGTATAGATGTCGCTTTTTTAGCAGTTTTTGCAATTGTGGAGGTCAGACTTGCCATTTCTTTCAGAACCGATTTTTGGTCTCTTATTATCTCCTCTATCTTTCTCCAAATTCTCATCCAGTGGCACTTGCCACGTTTTCTCTGAGGAGCTTTCTTAGACCTTTATTTCGCTCCTTTATTGGTCCTCTCTACACTCTCAATAAGTTAGTTCCCCTCCAAATAGGTAGACAAAATCTCAATACAAATCAATTAATCGCTTAATATAATCTAAATTCAATCTTAGAAAAGAGTAAGTAATATATATAAATTGTTAAAGGCTAACAATACAGGTAATTATTTTAAGTTAATAAATTCTAAATTCAGTTCCTAATAGGTAGTATTGATATAGATAAATACAGATATATATTCTAAATTGTATAAGTTGACCACAATAAGTTAATGAACTAATAAGTTCTAAGTTCAGATCTTAATAAAGGTTGGATATAAATAGATATAATAGATATAAGTAACTATAAATAGGCATAGATAAATTACAATAAGTATAAATAGATATAATAAATATAAAATCTTATATAATAATTTAATTAGTAAGATACAAATCCAACCCTCTTTTCCCTAAACTAGTACTAATTATGGAAATCTAAATTCTCATATATAATCAACCCCCTTTTTTTTTTTTTATATATAAATATATCTATAAAATGACTTAAGAGATCTAAGTAATATTAGTTATAAAATTATAAAGTTAGAGAGGAAAACAAAGTTCACTTATTAATATCACAGATAATCAAGAGAAGGATAGGAAAGATATAAACATATAAATATATGAGTATAAATATATTGTTTTATAGTGTTTATAGTATTTACGGAATTTTAGAGTACAAATAGGAGATCTTCAATTTCCCTCTTTGCTGGGCTCCAACCAAACTCGATGGTAATAGTCTCTGCCAGAGCGTCTTCTTGTTCAACCGCTGCTGTTCCACTCTTCCGATTCAATGGAAGCACTTCCTGTTTGGTGCAAGCCTCTAACAGCTAGTCACTGTATTTCTTCTGCTTTCTTCCACTCGATCCCAATACCAAAAGCCAGCCACACCGATGGTCTTTCCTTTTTCTTTAACTCTCTCACCACACCGCACTCTCCAAAGCTCCTTACAGACGCAATCCACTCTCCCCGTTTTCTCGTCTGCTCTTCGGCTTGTCGGATCGCCGGGAGTACAAGCTGCTCCACCTTCTCCGTCTCTGCCTCTCGCCGCTCCGAGCACTCTTCTCCCGACACCACCGATCCCCTCTCTGCTGCACGATCGTAGGTATAGGGGAATAGGCTTGAATCTGTCACCGCACCTCCGATCTTCTTCTTAGCTTCCCGTCTTTGTTGGCTATTGCTGCTTCGCGCCCGCCATCAATGGCCGGCTCACCGCGTTGGCTAGGCAGAGCCGCCTGGTCAAGCGAGAGGTGATCGCACCCACTTCCCGCTTGCCTGGCTTCCTCTTTTGCCCGCAGGGCTCTCCGGGTCCCGCGTCCCTCGAGGGGATCCCCAAAACGCGATGTTAAAAGGTGTTGAGGAGCAGCGAGCTCTCACTCAACACCCTGTCGCTGCAAATCACCAACCGGAAGATAAAGAAAGATAAAGAAAGACATGGACAGTGATATGAAAAGCTGCACCATCTGTGCCACAATGAAGAAACAACCAGGAAACCCCCCCGGACTGCTGCAACCAGTAGCAGAACCAACGAGGCCATGGGAGGAAATTGCAATGGACTTTGTAGTGGAGTTGCCAAAAAGTGGGGGGAACACAGTGATCTGGACTATAATAGACTTATTCTCCAAGCAGGCACACTTCATACCCTGCAGTGGACGGCCTTCGACCCAGCAGCTAGCCAAACTGTTCCTGAAGCACATCTACCGCCTGCATGGAGTGCCATGGAGAATTATCTCAAACAGAGGGGTCGAGTTCACGGCTAAGTTCTGGAGGGAGTTCCTGTGGTCCATTGGGTCGTCCCAAGGCCTTAGCTCGGCTTTTCATCTAAGTACCAATGGGGGTCAGAGAGACTGAATGCCATGGTAGAACAGTACCTGAGGTGTTACATGAACTATCAGCAGTCCAATTGGGTGGACCTCCTGCCTTTCGCTGAGGTTGCGTACAATAATGCTGTTCACAGTAGCACGGGACTAACTCCGTTCAAAGTAGTGAGCGGCATGGACTTTGTCCCAATGCCTGAATATCCAAGGGATCCCCCCTCCTCAGTCAGCTTGACAGACTGGATGTTAATGCTGACAGCAACCTGAGAGAATGTCAAGAAAGTGCTAGCTAAAGTGGTGCAAACCTATAAGAAACAGGCAGACAAACACCAAGCCCCGCAACGGCCATTCCAGTTGGGGGAGAAGGTCTACCTCTCCACAAAATACTTGAGGTTAAAACTCCGCAGCAAGAAACTGGGGCCAAAGTTTATGGGACCATTCCCCATAGTAAAGATCATCAACCCAGTCACGGTGCAATTAAAATTGCCCCAACTGCTAGGGAAGATACACCCAGTATTCCACAGTAGCCTCTTAAAACCCGTGGTCGGATTGACCCTGAGGCCACTACCCCATGCGCCCCCAGATCCTGTGGTCATAGGGGACCAATCCCATTAAGAGGTGCAGCGAATCCTCAACTCAGGGTGGCACAGGAGACAACTCCAATACTTAATCAAGTGGAAGGGCTACCCCTTATCAGAGGCATTCTTGGTAAAGAGTAGGAACATCCAGACTGACCGCCTCATAGCAAAATTCCACGCAGAGAACCCAAACAAGCCTGGGGGGGGTGTCGCAACCCTAAAATCTATACCTGTACTCAAATTGTTTTTGCTTTGCACAGGTTGCCTTCAGGAAGTGAGGGGAGCCGAATGTCAACTCGTGAAGAATCCCTGGCCTGCTCTCAAGTTGCCATAGGCCAGGGGGATGGGAAACCGACGAAACAGCATGGCAGCCAAAGTCAGATGCACATTTCTTTTTTTTTTAAGTAATTTTTATTGTAGTTGAGGATTTGACATTAAATGTATAAATATGTATATTATGTATATATTACATGAAGTGTTAATCCAAAGTATACAAAAATGACACTGTCTGTTTGACTGTCTGTTTGACTATGTACTAGAGTTATGGAAAAGAAAAACTACAATAAAAAAAAGACAGATGCACATTTCATGCTTATCTCCCTCAAGGCTGTATCCCAGGGTTACCTACAGCAGCTGGAGGGGAGTGACCTCTACAACCCGTGAAATTGCTCTGTTGGCAAATGTGATTGATGACACACCCTGGGGGAGGGGGGAAACAGGGTCATAGTTGGGGAGTAAATTACGTAGCGTCAGAGCTGGCTTCACTTGGGAACATGTGGACATGAAGCTCCTAATAAATAACTGGATTTCTTTTGAAGCTTGGCTCGAGGCTCATGATGTAATTAGGGCATCCATTGGAACCCTGAAAGCTATCATGTCCTGAGGGTGAAGGTCTTTTGTTTCGTAGATAGACTGGCTCAGTCTTTTGTCTTGTAGATAGGTTGGCACCAGTCTTTCTGGGGCTATTAACAAAGGTGGGGGCTGCTTTCCAAGAGCATGTTTCTCCTTTTCTCATCCACGGAGGTATAATATTCTGCCTTTTTAATATTTCCTAGAATATTTCATTCTTCTAGGAGAAGGGTAGGTGCTAACTTTCTACAATAAAATAGAGATAATTTGGATTACATGGTTGCAGTTTTCATCTTGACTTTTAATTTTTTTTTATAAGCCTTTCCTTTGCCCAAGATGCCCCTGGAAGGCAGAGGAGTGTGGGGACATCAGGGCTAGGACTTGCCACCTCAACATTGTCAACATTTGAACAAGGGGCAAACTTCACATAAAATTTTACCCTGTATCCCCCAAAATAAGACATGCCCTGATAATAAGCCCAATTGGGCTTTTGAGCACATGGCAATAAGGCCAAGCACTTATTTCAGGGTTCAAAAAAATATAAGACAGGGTCTTATTTTCGGGGAAACACGGTAACTGGGATGGAGAGATGGGAGCCAAATAACCCTAGGGCAGTGATGGCTAACCTTTTTGCTGGTACGTGCCAAAAGCAGGAGGAGCGCAGCGTGTTGTGCATGTGCGCACCCACACCCATAATTCAATGCGCCCTGCCCTCCCAAGCATGCACGTGCGACCCTGCTATTGTTCCACCCTGGTTTTACGCAAGACCCTAAGGAAATGGAGTCTCTGTTGGGCCTTCCTGGCCACCTGGATCGTGTTGTTTTTCCCGGTGAGGTCTTCACTGAGATGGACTCCCAGGAATTTAAAGGAGGAGACTCTCTACACAGCCCCCCTTGATGTAAAGTAGGGCAGGTTCCTCTCTCTTCCTCCGGAAGTCCAACACCATCTCCTTGGTCTTGCTGATGTTCAGGTGCAGGTTGTTTTTTAAGCACCATGTGGATAGTTGTTGAACCTCCCCTCTGTATGCTGTTTCGTCTCCACCTGTAATAAGACCCAGTATGGTGGTGTCATCTGCGAACTTAATGATCACAGTGGATGGGTCAGACGATACACAATCATGTGTGTACAATGAATACAGGTAGGGACTGAGCACACAACCTTGTGGGGAGCCGGTGCTAAGCTTCAGGGAGGTGGATATGACAGACCCAACCCTCACTGTTTGTGGCCAATCCCTCAGAAAGTCTTTGATCCAGTCACATATGGAAGAGGGAAAATCCAAGTCAGTCAGTTTTTCGACAAGGATCCTCAGCAGAATGATATTGAAGGCTGAGCTATAGTCTATGAAATGCATCCTGACATAGTTCCCGGGTTTCTCCAGATGGCTCGCTACAGAATGTAAAGCAGTAGCTATGGTGTCGTCTGTTGACCTATTCCCCCTGTAGGCAAACTGATGTTTGTCAAAGTCTGGTGGGAGGCATGTCCTAAGGTGTTGGAGAACCAATCTCTCAAAGCATTTCATCACTACAGACGTTAATGCAATAGCAAGGGAAAAAAGCAAGAATTAATATAAAAATGTTACAAGATTCTAGAATTAGAGGCGGGTTTGGACTTCCAAATTGGGAACTGTATTACCAAGTGGCAGTGCTAACGTGGATTAAAGACTGGATCTTATTGAGAAATACAAGACTATTGTCACTGCGTTTTTTTATTTACCAGCTGAGCTCTCATTTCTGGACTATCAGACTTTCCGTAACTTGCCAAGAATTCTTATCAGTAAGCTAAACTGTGCATGTCCTCCACCCACATTCCTTCTTCACACTTTTCTTTCTTCTCCTGCCAAGAGGTCCGGCTGGTCCGGCAGGAACGTTATAAAAATGTAACTATTAGATTAGTGAGATGTTTTATTTTCTTTATAACAAATAAATGAGTTTTCTTAGAAGATATATCTTCCGGTTTGTTTTCTTAAAGTATGCTGGCAAGGAAAGGTCTCGATCCGCCTCTCTTAATCAAGGTGCGATTATCCCAAAGGCAGAATGGGATTAATCAGCGCCCTGACATCTGGTAGCAGAGGGCAGTTGAAATTATGGCTTTTTCCTTGCTTGTTACTTTGATAAAACCTCTAGGCTAATTAGACAGATGATTATTTTTTGCGACTGCGGAACGCTGATTAATTGTCTGCTAATATGCCAAGCAAGAAGAAAAAGGGCAAAATGAAACTCAGAGCATTCCCTATTAATGATTTCAACCTCTCCTACGAAGAAGAGGCAGAAAGGAGGTTTTCAAGTTTCCAGCTGCTCGCTTCAGCCACCCGGCTAGAGAGAGCCATGGGAGGAGAAGAAATGGATGAAATGCTCTTACAAAGGGTTCAGAAGGAAGATAAAGGCGAAACACTACGACTGAGGTCAGTAACGCCCCCTTCCAATTATGCAGTTGCCCCAGAACCTTCTGAATCTGTAACGTTTGGTGCAGGGCCAGATTTTCCACAAATGGCAAAGCCTTTTTCCTCCCATGCAGAGAGAGAAACAATTCATTATTCTCCTCAAAGCTCTGAGCTCACCCAGCGTGAGAAAGCTATAAAAGCCTATCGTGACCGTATAAAATTTTATGAACATGAGCTATCCCAGGCAAAAATGGATTTATTTATGCTTGAGCAAGATAAGGGAGAATCTCGTGACTTCAAAATCTCTAAAAGCGCCATTTTGTCTCCTTCTTCTTCGGATCCAAAGACACACACCCTGGTGGATTTTGTGTCAGGCCAATAAGAACAGACAGCTGTGCACATGTCACATGTCTTACATAATCACTCCTATTCTAAAATTACAAGTGCCACATATGCAGAGAGATTATCTGAGCTGCCCGAAACTAAAGGTGCAGCACCATCTGCTGGTGAAAGTAATTTACTAGAGAAAGCTGAAAGGCATTGCAGCCTACATGAACATTTTGAACTATTACAGCAGACTTTAGCAAACATGTCCTTAACTCATTCAGATATTCAAGCTGCAATGCAACAAGTGTCTCCACAGGCCCAAACTCAAGCACCCCCTGGTGGTGCTGGTGTCCTTTTAGATGGAACACAACAACGCTTAATGCAGCAAAGGCAAATGACTGCGTCTCCAGCAGGTCATGCTAATATTGCAGCGCAAGCACAAATGGCAGCTGGAACACAGCAGATTCCAGTGCAGCAACTGCAGCCACAAGCGCATGCACAAGTGCCTCCAGGACCATTTGTTGGTCCACAACAAGCACAGCAAATACCACAGGTATTTTTACCGGCACAGCCAGCATACTAAATGCATGTTCCTCACCAGGCATTTTCTGTTGCTCCACTAGCTGGTGAGTCCAAATTAAAGATGTCAGGACAGAATTATAAGGCCTGGGTCAGTGAGATTGGATTGTTACTTCGCAGAGAAGGCACTCACTGTATGATTTTTAATCGTCCTGCTCAGCCATGGTCTCCTGCAATAAGAGTCTTAGAGACTAAAGCTTGCACAACATTATTGATGTCCATGGATACTGAACTGCAGGTTACTTTTTCGCCTGATGCAACAGCCCAACAAATTTGGGCCCAATTGGAAAATTGCTACAGGCCTGTTTCAATTGAATCTTCATGTTTGCTCATGTCTGAGTTCCATGGTTCGAGATTGAAACCTGGTGAACGAATTGGAGGACATTTGACCAAACTGAAAGGACTGAGAAAAGAATTAAGAGAAAGAGGCTATCCTATTGAAGATATTCAAATGATCAGCATTATCATTAATTCTTTGAACTATGAATGGAAAGATGCCATTGCAAAGATTAACCAAGTCCCTATTGCTCAACACACAGTGGACCATGTGTGCAGACTTTTAATTGAAGAAGAAGCACTCATGTTAGCCACGCCACATTTGAGAGGACCACCCGCATCAAGAGCTCCAGCTAGGCGCCCCTTCCGAGGAAGGACCTACGCTCCAAGGATGCCAAGATGCTACATCTGTAACCGTGTGGGACATGCCACCCGAGATTGTCCCCAACGAGTTCCAGCTCCCGTCACGTACCAGCCCAGAGGAACAGATTCCAGAGGAGGCAGAGGCAGAAGACAAGGTCGTCATGGTCCCCGGCGTGATCCACAAGCTCCACTCGCCACATTGGCTTTAACCAATGATCCACAACCTCAACCAGAGTATGACAGACGACTCCTGTGGACTTTGGACAGTGGTGCAGCATTGCATGTTACTTATAGAAAGGAACTTTTCACAGAGATGCACGAGCCTGAACCCGAACTACGTGAACTTTATTCTTTTTCAAATCATCCTTGTCAGGTCAAAGGAAAAGGAACTGTTTATGTTGAAGAGCTCGATGCATTCATTCCTGATGTTTATTACATACCAACAGCAACTAGTAATTTGCTTAGCCAGAGTCACTTGTCTAGAATGTTAAAATTCCAGGTTCACCACCATGAAAATGCAAGTTACATAGTTAAAGATGGAGATATTGTTGCTGGAACCATATTAATTGGTGGTGTTTATTACTTAAAGCCAAAGCGTATAGCGCAAACACAGGCAAGTATACAAACTCCAAAAAGAGAGAGCACAGGCCCAGAGAGAGATGCTCCAGAGAGAGATCCTGTTGCTGCTCCAAAGGCTCCTAAAGCCAACAAAAAGAAAATTGGGAAACAGGTTGCTCAGAGCAAGCCTGAGGTTCCTCATAAAACTGTTAATGTTGAAAATTCACTAACTGGTAAACCTTTGCATTCTAGGTGTATCCATAAATGGCATAGAAGATTGGGGCATGCCAGTTTCCGTGTTCTTAGGAAGATGCCGGAGTTCGCAAAAGGTTTGGATCTAAAGGGGTGTAAGGTGTTTTTGGATTGTGCTGTCTGCAAAAAGGCCAAATCCAAAGCAGCAGCCATTCCAAAACATGCTACACGCCTGTCAACACGCATTTTTGATTTGGTTCACACTGACATAGTTGGTCCTTTTCCGCCATCAATTGGTGGTAGAAAATATTTTCTAACAATTGTTGATAATTACTCTAGATATGGATATGTATATCCTATGAAAGAAAAATCTGAGACTTTTCAGATCTTTAAAGACTTTGCAGCCCTTGTTTCTACCCAACACCAAGTTCGCATCGCCAGAATCCAGAGTGATCGTGGTGTCGAATTCATGTCTCAGCGTGACCTACCTTTTGGGTCCTTTGGGGTCGTTTTGAAGAGCTATGACCCCCAGGACTGGTCAGGGGAGCTCTCTGCCAGCACGGAGAGGGTTTTTTTCTCCTCCGTGACTGAGCAGAGAGGACAGCGCGATGTCGGGAGCGCCGGGCTGATCAGCTGGGTGTCGGCAGCGTTTTCCGAAGCCGGAGGCCATCCAAGCGCCGGGGCGGCGTTGCGCCGGGGCGCCGCGGCGCAATAAGTTCTTAAGCCCGGGGGGGGTCGCCCGAAGAGTTACAAGACGTGCCGGGCACCCCCGAAGATCTCTGGGGCATTGCCAGGCTTTTTTTAGTCTGGCGACGATGGCGCAGCGGCGATGGCGATGGCGGTGGAGGCTGCCTGGCGGTCAGAGGGCGTTGGCAACCCCCCCCCCCCTTGGAGCTGGAGTCGGAGTTTAGGAGTTGGGGGGGCAACGAACCAACGAGAACTAAATAAGACCGGGAGACCTGCAACCATGGTTGGGGCAAAAAGGACCTGGTGTGACTTTTTCCCAGGCCTCAGGTGGCCTCAAACTGTGGTTGTGCGGGGGTTGGGGACTTGAAACAACTGCCCCACTTCCGCCCCATTTTTCTCTCCTCCAGCGCTCCCTTTTAAGACCGGGCCCACTCGGACCAACTTTAGCCTGTGGGACTCACTTTCACTATGTTTTCACTACCAGCTGAACCCCCTGACTGTGGAGAGGGCTATGGAAAATGGAGGTCGGCTCATGGCTGCATCCCCTCGGCTAAGGGGGCTGGACACCAGTTGGCCACCGTGAGAGGGTGGCCTGGTGTTGGGGCCTCCTGAGGGCTGAATCGGGATGTGTTCACACATAAGCACTTTACCAGAGGTGGGGACCCGACCATCGGACCAACCGCCGTGAGAGGGCGGTTTTTTGGACCTGATCCCTGGACACTGTTTGGATGTACTGACTCTATTGCTACCACCTCACCACAAATGGGGGCGGACCAGCTGACCTAATCACCGTGAGAGGGTGGTTGGATCGATTTTCCCCCTTGGATTGTGGTTGTTGTGGATTGTGACTGTGTCCTCTGTTGTGAGGGGACAGTGGACTTGGTCCTGTGAATTATGTGTGAGATTCCCCATTTCTCTGTCTTCTCCCCTGTCCTTTTTAAGGACCCTCAGGATATGGTCATGTCTATCCACTATGACCAAACTGTACTCAGCAGTGGAGCTTCTTGGTCTGCGAGACTCCCCCCTCTCGCAGGCTTGGCCCTCCACTCTATCGAGGGCCTACCTCGATGACAGGCTTTGGAACCCCGAGAGGTGGCATGTCGCAAAGAGGGGGTTGCGGGTTTTTTTAAAATTGTCTATGCGGGGTTTGGGGAGGGGGGAGGGGGCTGGTATTGGAATTAGGGTCGTGGGTTTGGATAACCCACCAAGGGGAGGGTCGGGCCTGGCCACGATGCGCGGCGGGGCGGGTGGGGGACCCGGGGGCAATGGAGGGGGTCGAGCTTGTTCGGACTGTGTTTTTACCATCAGTACTGTGAGTGGGAGGGGTAGATATGGCGGGAGCAGGGGGCCATATCATGTTAAGGGAGCACGCACCCGCTGTCTCCAAGCGGTAGGGTGCTCCGGCCCCCAAGGCTCCACCCATTCGCCAGGTTGCACAGATCCTCACGGCCCAGGCCTTTGTCTGATGTTGTGCAATACCAGGTCCATAGTAAATAAAGCCCCCCTCATCTGTGATCTTGTTCAGGAGGGGGGAGCGGACCTGGCGGGTATTACGGAGACCTGGTTGGGCCCGGAGGGAGGGGTCCCTCTGGTAGAAATGTGCCCACCAGGCTTCCACACATTCCATCAGCCGAGGTCACAGGGGAGGGGAGGGGGAGTAGCGGTTATTATTAGAGAAGGCCTTAGGCCGAGGGAGACCACTGTACCTCAGACAGCTGGTTGTGAGTCCCTCCTTGTGAAGTGGGGCCATGGGGTTCAGATGGGCTTGCTGATCACGTACCTGGCTCCCTGCCACGTGGCAGCAACCCTGCCTGAGCTACTCAATGTTATCGCCGCGGTGGCAGTTGATACCCCCAGACTTATGGTCATGGGGGATTTCAACCTGGCGTCCGTGGGTGAGACGTCTGAGGTGGTTCGGGAGTTCATGGCTTCCATGACGGCCATGGACCTGACCCAGCTAATTCATGACCCTACGCACATGGGGGGAAACACACTGGACTTGGTTTTTGTCTCTGGACAGTGGTTGAGTGATCTTGAGATAGGGGATATAGTCATCGAGCCTTTGTCATGGTTGGATCACTCTCTCCTTCGCCTTGACCTTCGAACCGCGGCACCCCGCTGCAGGGAGGCGGAACCGATAAGATGGTACCGCCCCAGGCACCTGATGGAACCTGACAGGTTCCAGATGGAGCTTGGGCCAATTCCTGAGGTTCTGGCTCACGCCTCGACTGGAGACCTAGTGGCCGCCTGGGATAGGGCGGCCGCTGGGGTTCTGGATCAAGTCGTGCCTTTGCGGCCTCTGACCCGGTGCCGATCTCACCTGGCTCCTTGGTTCACCGAGGAGCTGAGGGAGATGAAGCGCCGGAAAAGACGCCTAGAGAGTAGTTGGAGGGCCAGTTGTGCTGAATCTGACCGGACACTGGTAAGATCTCATATTAGGACTTACCTAGTGGCGATAAAAGCAGCAAAATGTACTAATTTTGCTGCCCTTATTGCGTCATCAGATAATCGCCCGGCCGCCCAGTTTAGGGTGACCCGCTCCCTGCTCCACCAGGAAGCGCGGGAGGACCCCTTGGAGGGAAGAGCCGAGGATTTTGTTCAGTATCTGTATGACAAAATCACACAGATTCGGGAAGGTCTGGACTCTGACTGGGTAGATCCAGCGAGGGTGACGGAGGCAGGTCTTGAGACTGTTATCTGGGATGAGTTTGATCCTGTGACCCCAGATGACGTGGACAGGATTCTGGGTAGATTGAACGCGACCACATGTTTGTTGGACCCGTGTCCCTCCTGGTTAGTGCTGGCTTCCCGGGAGGTGACGCGAGGCTGGCTCCAGGGGATTATAAATGCTTCACTGGGTGAGGGTGTCTTCCCCGCCACCCTGAAGGAGGCAGTGGTGAGGCCCCTCCTCAAGAAGCCTTCCCTGGACCCGGCAATATTGGCTAATTATCGTCCAGTCTCCAACCTTCATTTTGTAGCGAAGGTTGTTGAGAGTGTGGTTGCAGGACAGCTTCCCCAGTACCTGGATGAAGTGTCATATCTGGATCCGTTCCAGTTGGGTTTCAGGCCTGGGTACAGCACGGAAACGGCATTGGTCGCGTTGGTTGATTATCTCTGGAGGGCTCGGGACAGGGGTTGCTCCTCTGTCCTGGTCCTGTTAGATCTCTCAGCGGCTTTTGATACCATCGACCATGGTATCATGCTGCACCGGTTGGAAGAGTTGCGGGTGGGAGGCACCGTACTAAGGTGGTTCTCCTCCTTTCTCTCTGACTGGTCGCAGTCTGTGTTGACAGGGGGGCAGAGGTCGACCCCGAGGCCCCTTATATGTGGGGTGCCGCAGGGATCGGTCCTCTCGCCCCTTTTGTTCAACATTTATGTAAAGCCGCTGGGCGAGATCATCCGTGGTTTCGGGGTGAAGTACCATCGGTACGCTGACGACACCAAGCTGTACATCTCCACCCCGGACCACCCCAACGATGCCCTTGAAGTGATGTCCCGGTGCCTGGAGGCCGTACGGATCTGGATGGGGAGGAACAGGCTCAGGCTCAACCCATCCAAGACTGAGTGGCTGTGGTTTCCGACGTCCCGATATAGTCAGCTGGTGCCATCGCTGACTATTGGGGGCAAATCATTGGCCCCCACGGATAGGGCTCGCAACTTGGGCGTCCTCCTGGATTCACGGCTGTCTTTAGAAGAGCACTTGACGGCCGTGACTGGGAGGATTTTTCATCAGGTTCGCCTGATCCGCCAGTTGCGTCCCTTTCTGGATCGGGACTCCCTACGCACAGTCACTCATGCCCTCGTTACCTCTCGTCTGGACTATTGCAACGCTCTCTACATGGGGCTCCCCTTGAGGTGCACCTGGAGGCTCCAACTGGCGCAGAGTGCGGCCGCGTGGGTGGTTATGGGAGCGACGTGGAGTTCCCATGTAACACCTCTCCTGCGTGAGCTGCACTGGCTCCCGGTGGTCTTCCGGGTGCGCTTCAAGGTTCTGGTTATCACCTTTAAAGCGCTCCCTGGCTTAGGACCTGGTTATTTACGGGACCGCCTGCTACCACCAATAGCCTCCCACCGGCCAGTACGCTCCCATAGAGGGGGCTCCTCCAGGTGCCGTCGGCCAAACAATGTCGGCTGTCGGCCCCTAGGGGGAGAGCCTTCTTTGTGGGGGCACCTACGATCTGGAACGAGCTCCCCCCGGAGATACGGAGGATCCCGGATCTGCGCACCTTCCGCTGTGCGCTTAAGACTCTTCTATTTCATCAAGCTGGCCTGGCCTAAATCTTCCCCCTTTTAATGTGGAAATTTTAAATTTGTTTTAATTATAGGGTTATGGGTAAGGCGTTTTAAATTGGGGAGCCATTTTGGATTTAATTTTGTTTTAAATGTATTTTAATGTTTATATTGTATGTTTTTTAATCTTGGCTGTTCACCGCCCCGAGTCCTTCGGGAGAGGGGGCAGTATAAAAATTTAATAAATAATAAATAATAATAAGAAATTATATAAATATCTACTGCAAATTAGATTAGAAGATGAAGAAGTAAAAGAAACGATAGCGTGGGCAAAAAATGTTGGCTATACGATTGAATTAGAGAAATGGCAGCCACTATGGGAAAGGAATTATAAATTAACATTGGCAACAGCATATAATGAAAACTTATATAAAATGTTTTATAGATGGCATATGCCACCAGAAAGGTTAGCAAAAATGTTTAAAGACAAATCAGCTAAATGTTGGAAATGTCATCAGTCGCCGGGATCATATTATCATATGTGGTGGTCATGTAAAGAAGCAAAGAATTATTGGGTTAAAATACAAACATGGTTAGAAGGAATGCTACACCAGCATATAGAGTTAAGAACAGAGACATTTTTATTGGGAATTTTACCAGAGAAATATGGCAAAGAAGATACATATTTGATTATACATATAATAACAGCGGCTAGAATAGTATTTGCACAAAACTGGAAAGCAGAAAAAATCCCGTTAGAAGGAGACATAATAAAGAAAAATTTATAATGTGCAGAAATGAACAGATTAACATTAAGAATAAAAGATAAAGAGGAATCGGTGTGTTTCAAGACATGGGGATGTTTTTATGATTGGCTAGAAAAGGAATATGAATAAAAATAAATGAGAGAAACGGGAAAAAAAAAGAAATCCAGATAACACCTGAGTAAATGAAAAGGGGGGAAGGAGGGGGGAAATGAAAAAAGAGGTACTATATAAATGTACGTTAAGGATGATATATGTGTAACCAGCAAAATAGAAAAGAAATTGAAAGGAAAATGTGGGTAAATATAAGATTGGGGTTGCTTGAATACCATCTTGATAAAATATTGAATTGAAAATGGACACAACAACGGAGAGGGAGGGGAGAGAGGAGTAGAGGGACAGGTAGGAAGGAGAGAGGAGAAGGGAGGAAAAGAGAGAGAGAGAAGGGAAAAGGAGAGGAAGAAAGGGAGGAGAAATAAGAGTAGGAGAGGGTTAGAAAGAGAGGAAGAGGGGAGGAGTGGGGGAAAGGAAGGGGAAGGAAAGAAGGGGAAGGATAGGAGGAAAGAAGAAAGTTGAAAAGAATAGAAGAAGGGAGGGAAGGGTAAAAGGGGAAAAGGAGAGGAATGGTTGTTGTGGAAGAAGGGAGATATGGAATGGTAGAAGAGCAACTCTGAATGTATTTTAAAGTTTTAGGATGAAGAATGAACCAATATGGAAACCAAAAGATAATATGTGTAATAAGAATGGTTAAAGAGATTGTACATTTATATATGTTTTATGAGAAATAAAAATGAATTTTTTTTAAAAAAAAGACATTAATGCGATAGGTCTGTAGTCTGTAGATGCTAGCAATGTGGCAATAGAGGTGATTCTACTCCAAAAAAATGAGCAAGACCAACTGCTGCCTTGCGCTTACATATCTAAAAAATTAACCGAAACTGAGCAAAGATGGACAATATGGGAAAAGGAGGTGTATGCAGTGCGTTGAACACTGCTAACATGGAGGCATTTCCTGTAGGGGAGTAAGATCCCTTTCGAGGTCTGGACTGATCATAAAAACCTAGAAGCCCTCAAAACTCCAAGGAAACTTTCCCCAAAGCAAGTACGATGGGCTCAATATTTCAAGCAGTTTGATTTCACCCTTAAATACTTACTGGGGGGGGGGGAATTCCTGGCAGATGCACTATCTCGAAAACCCCAATACAATAGCGTAAAACCAGAGATAATAAAGCCTATACTACCGCAAAATCAACTAGCAGTGAAAGTCATCACCAGATCTCAGTCCAAACAGGAACTCTTTGCAGATAATGCCTAACTCAAGCTTTCAAGCAAGCCTTAAACACAGATCAATGGTTCTTAAATCACAAAAACGTCTGTGCAATGAAAGATGATCTGGCTTGGGTGGGAGGAAAACTGTATGTCCCAGACAGCCAGAGATTAAGCCTCATGGCAAGGTGCCATGATTCTAAGTTAGCAGGACATTTTGGGTTTGTAAAAACTTTACACCTAATTAAAAGGCAATTATGGTGGCCATCTTTAAAAAAGGACATAGAAAGCTATGTAGCCAGCTGCCCCATTTACGCAGCAGCGAAAAGACACCTTCCTTGCAAAGGAATGAATGAACTTCTGAGCATGCGCAAGATGGTGGCCGCTCCCTGAGTGCTGCGGTCAGATGGGGGCGTTTTTGGACGTTTCGGGGTGTCGAGGGGGGTCTTGACCATCAACGACCCCCCGTTTGGCTGGATGAGACTGGGGTGAACATTTTGAGACCTTTCTCGCCCCTCAGGGTTCACCCGGAGTCGACCGAATGGAGAATTGCAGCCCTGCTGCTACCACGCTGCTGCCGCGTCCCAGCTGAGAAGGGAGAAAGGTGGCTTACCGGCTGTGAGAGAACGTCGGCAGCAGCAGCAGCGGCGTTGCTAGCAGCGTTGCTAGAGGCATTGTGAGAGACGAAGGCAATGGTGGCCTTGATGGCGGGGCTAGCGACGGAGGGGATTCCAGCAGCCGGTTTCTGGCTTCGGGTAATGAGTGAGAGACCCCTTCAGGAAGATCCTGGTGGCTGCAGAGGACCTGGAGGCCTCCGAGAAACGTACTGGAGGCTGGGACATGGCATTGGGTTATGTTACCAGGAAGAACTGGGGGGTTTTACTTGGAAGAACTGGGGGAGAAAGGGCTGGTGGCCAGCGGAGGGGTTTTCTCTTCCTGTTGCATTGAGGCCAGCCCTTCTCTCCCCCCGCCCCCCCTCCCTCCCGGACCTTGTTTAGGCCGTAAAATGGGCTACCATCTGGCCCCAGGTAAAGGGGTTTCTCCCCCCCTCCCCTTCCCTCGTATGTTTTGTGCCTCCTACTGGAACTTTCATATTGGTGCGACTATAAAGAGCAGGGACTGTCATCTTTAACCCCCGGATGAACTGACTGACTGAACTATAAATCATTCTCTCCAACCTTGGGACAACCATTGTGGCAACCACTGAGGGGGTCGTCTCTTTTACATCATGAATTCACCACCAGAAGGATGGAACATTTCTATCTCTAGGGCTATTTAAGGGCCTCCCGCCGTGAGAGGGCGGGCTGGATGTCATTCTCCGTTGGCTGAAACTGTGAAAGACCCTCAAACTGTCGTGAGAGGACAGTGTATTTACCGGTGGAGCTGCATGGCTGTGTGTTACATCTGATTTTGGGATTACCAAATGGACCCCTGATTATGATCTCCGCCTCCCTCGCTGTAACCTAAGATGTATACTACCTATGGACTTCTTGCGCTGCGAGATTCCCCCCTCTCGCAGATCTGGCCCTCCACATTATCGAGGGCCTACCTCAAGGACGGGTTTTGGGACCCAGAGAGGTGGCATGTGAAAACCAGGGGGTTGAGGGTTTTTTTATCAAATTTTTTAATTAAACTTTTAAGGGGTCCCAGGGAGGGGGAGGGTCGAATTAGAACTCGGGTTGTGGGTTTGGGGGAAAACCCACAAGGGGGAGGGTTGGGTCTGGCCTCGAAGTGCGGCGGGGGGGTGGGGGACCTGGGGTCGAGGGGGGTGTTAGAGCTCATCCGGATAGTGTTTCAAACATCAATACTGTGAGTGGGAGGGGTAGATATGGTGGGAGCAGGGGGCCATATCATGTTAGGGGAGCGCGCACCCGCTGTCTACGAGCGGTGGTGTGCTCCGGCCCCCTAGGCTCCACCCGTTCTCCAGGTTGCATAGACCCTCAGGGCCCAGGCTTTCGGCTGATGCTGTGCAATGCCAGGTCCGTAGTAAATAAAGCCCCCCTCATTTGTGATCTTATTCAGGAGGGGGGTGCGGACCTGGCAGGTATTACGGAGACCTGGTTGGGCCAGGAGGGGGGGGTTCCCCTCATTGAAATGTGCCCACCAGGTTTCCACGCATTCCATCAGCCAAGGTCACAGGGGAGGGGCGGGGGGTAGCGGTTATTATTAAAGATGGCCTGAGACCGAGGGAGGCCACTGTTCCTCAGACGGCCGGCTGTGAATCCCTCCTTGTGAAATGGGGTCACGGGGTTCAGAGGGGTTTGCTGATCACGTACCTGGCTCCCTGCCACATGGCAGCAGCCCTGCCTGAGCTACTCAACGTCATCGCCGCGGTGGCGGTTGATACCCCTAGGCTTATGGTCATGGGGGATTTCAACCTGCCGTCCGCGGGTGAGGCGTCAGAGGTGGCTCAGGAGTTCATGGCTTCCATGACAGCCATGGACCTGACCCAGTTAATTCATGGCCCTACCCACACGGGGGGAAACACGCTGGATCTGGTTTTTGTCTCTGGACAGTGGTTGAGTGATCTCGAGATAGGGGATATAGTCACCAAGCCCTTGTCATGGTCTGATCACTCTCTCCTTTGTCTTGACCTTCGAACCGCTACACCCCGCCGCAGGGAGGCGGAGCCGGTAAGATGGTTCCGCCCCAGGCGCCTGATGGAACCTGACAGGTTCCAGATGGAGCTTGGGCCATTCCCTGAGGCTCTGGCACACGCCTCGACTGGAGACCTAGTGGCCGCCTGGGATAGGGCGGCCGCTGGAGCTCTGGACCGGGTCGTGCCTTTGCGGCCTCTGACCCGGCGCCGATCTCATTTAGCTCCTTGGTTCACTGAGGAGCTGAGGGAGTTGAAGCGCTGGAAAAGACGCCTAGAGAGCAGTTGGAGGGCCAGTCTTTCTGAATCTGACCGGACACTGGTAAGATCTCATATTAGGAATTACCTAGTGGCGATAAAAGCAGCGAAATGTAGCTATTTTGCTGCTCTTATTGCGTCATCAGATAATCGCCCGGCCGCCCTGTTTAGGGTGACCCGCTCCCTGCTCCACCAGGAAGCGCGGGAGGACCCCTTGGAGGGTAGAGCCGAGGATTTTGTTCAGTATCTGTATGACAAAATCACTCAGATTCGGGAAGATCTGGACTCCGACTGGGTAGTCTCAGGGGGAGGGACAGGGGCAGGTCTTGAGAATGTTATCTGGGATGAGTTTGATCCTGTGACCCCTGAGGACGTGGACAGGATTCTGGGTAGACTGAACGCGACCACTTGTTTATTGGACCCGTGTCCCTCCTGGTTAGTGCTGGCTTCTCGGGAGGTGACACGAGGCTGGTTCCAGGGGATTATAAATGCTTCGTTGGGTGAGGGTGTCTTTCCTGCCGCCTTGAAAGAGGCGGTAGTGAGGCCTCTCCTCAAGAAGCCTTCCCTGGACCCGGCAATGTTGGTAAATTATCGTCCGGTCTCCAACCTTCGTTTTGTGGCGAAGGTTGTTGAGAGTGTGGTTGCGCAACAGCTCCCCCAGCACCTGGATGAAACGACGTATCTGGATCCGTTCCAGTCGGGCTTCAGGCCAGGGTACAGCACGGAAACGGCATTGGTCGCATTGGTTGATGATCTCTGGAGGGCTCGGGACAGGGGGTGCTCCTCTGTCCTGGTCCTGTTAGATCTCTCAGCGGCTTTTGATACCATCGACCATGGTATCATGCTGCACCGGTTGGAAGAGTTAGGGGTGGGAGGCACTGTGTTGCGGTGGTTCTCCTCCTTTCTCTCTGACCGGTCGCAGTCTGTGTTGACAGGGGGACAGAGGTCAACCCCGAGGCCCCTCATATGTGGGGTGCCGCAAGGGTCGGTCCTCTCGCCTCTCCTGTTCAACATTTATGTGAAGCCGCTGGGTGAGATCATCCGTGGTTTCGGGGTGGAGTACCATCAGTACGCTGACGACACCCAGCTGTACATCTCCACCCCGGATCACCCCAACGATGCCCTTGAAGTGATGTCCCGGTGCCTGGAGGCCGTACGGATCTGGATGGGGAGGAACAGGCTCAGGCTCAACCCATCCAAGACCGAGTGGCTGTGGTTTCCGACGTCCCGATATAGTCAGTTGATGCCATCACTGACTATTGGGGGCGAATCATTGGCCCCCACGGAGAGGGCTCGCAACTTGGGCGTCCTCCTGGATTCACGGCTGTCTTTAGAAGAGCACTTGACGGCCGTGACCGGGAGGATTTTTCATCAGGTTCGCCTGATTCGCCAGTTGCGTCCCTTTCTGGATCGGGACTCGTTACGCACGGTCACTCATGCCCTCCTCACCTCCCGACTGGACTATTGTAATGCTCTCTACATGGGGCTCCCCTTGAGGAGCACCCGGAGGCTCCAACTGGCGCAGAGTGCGGCCGCGCGGGTGGTAATGGGAGCGACATGGCGCTCCCATGTAACACCTCTCCTGCGCGAGCTGCACTGGCTCCCGGTGGTCTTCCGGGTGCGCTTCAAGGTTTTGGTTACCACCTTTAAAGCGCTCCATGGCTTAGGGCCTGGTTATTTACGGGACTGCCTGCTACCACCAATAGCCTCCCACCGACCAGTACGCTCTCATAGAGAGGGACTCCTCCGGGTGCTGTCAGCCAAACAATGTCGGCTGGCGACCCCTAGGGGGAGAGCCTTCTCTGTGGGGGCACCTACCATCTGGAATGGGCTCCCCCCAGAGATACGGAGGATCCCGGATCTGCGCACCTTCCGCCGCGCTGTGAAGACCTTTTTATTCCATCAGGCGGGCTTGGCCTAATCTCTTCCCTTTTTAAATATGTAAATTTTAATTTGTTTTTAAATTATTGGGGTGTTTTAATTTGTCTGGGCCAAAATGATTTAATCTGATTTTATCTGGTTTTTAAATTTTTTGTATCTATGTTATTTTATTGTCTGGCTGTTCACCGCCCTGAGTCCTTCGGGAGTAGGGCGGTATACAAATCAAATAAAACAAACAAACAAACAAACATCAAGGAAAAACCCTGGGACTTTTACAAACTGTAGCTGAACCTTCAGTACCTTGGAGAGATATTTCCATGGATTTTATTGTAGAACTGCTGGAGAGCGCTGGAAATACAGTTATTTGGGTTGTTACCAGTGGTGAAATGTAAAATTTGTTACTACCAGTTCTGTGGGCGTGGCTTGGTGGGGGGGGGGTAATGTGACTGGGTGGGTGTGGCCAACGGCCACCCAGTCACATTAACCTAGTAGATGTATTGTCAAGGATGCCTCAATACAATAGCCGCCAAGAGGAGGTTGTACACACCATCATTCCCCCCTCACCGCAGATGCAACCTGCTGCCCGGGTCTTGGCTTAGCAGCCAGCAGAAACAGCCGAGGAGTTAACAAGTCACCTACAGGCCGAATTACTCATGGACTCGTGGTTCTTGGAACACAAGCAACTACTCACCCAATGGGACGGGTTAGTGTGGAAAGGGAATAAAAGCGTGGAAAGGCGCGGAGGGTCATTTCAGATAGGGGGGTACAATTCACAGCCAAGTTCTGGCAGGAGTTCATCCGAATGATAGGGTCTTCACAGGGGTTAAACTCAGATTTCCATCCAAGTACTAATGGGGCTTCAGAGAGTGCTTGTGGAAAGATACCTTAGGTGCTATATCACCTATCAGCAGGCCAATTGGGCAGAACTCCTGCCATTTGCGGAGGTGGCATACAATAATGCTGTCCACAGTAATACTGGTTTTACCCCATTTAGAGTACTGCAAGGGTTGGATTTCGTTCCCATACCCGAGTACCCACGAGAACTCCCTACCTCCCTCAACCCAAAAGAGTGGATAGATACCTTGCCAGGGGTGTGGGAAGCCATGAAGAAGGCCTTGCGGAAAGCCACAGAAACCCAGAAGATACAGGCAGACAGAAAGCGGGCTCCCCAGAAGTCATTCCAGGTGAGAGACAGGGTGTATCTATCAACCAAATACCTAAAGTTAAGGGTCCCCTGCCAGAAGTTGGGTCCAAAGTTTGTGGGCCTCTTCCCCATCGTACAAATAATTAATACTTTAACAGTGGAGCTGAAACTACCCAGACTGTTAGGAAAGGTGCACCCTGTCTTCCACAGTAGTCTGCTTAAGCCTGTAAACTAGTCCATTCAGCCACAACCATTACCGGTTTCTGGTCCCGTGGAGGTGGGAGGAGAGACCCATTATGTGATCAATCAGGTACTAGACTCCTGACTGCATTGGGGTCAATTGCAGTACCTGGTTCGGTGGAAGGGATATCCCGATACAGAAGCCTCCTGGGTGGCAAGTGGAGACATATGGGTGGTCCGTCTGCTCAGGAAGTACCATGGAAAATATCCTCACAAACCGGGGGGAGGGATACAGGAGGCCGGGTATAATATCCTTTTACTATGTAACCTCACTACCTGTGCTTACTATCTTCCAGGTGCGGCCCTGGTGAGAGGGGAGCTGCCTGTCAAACCTTCAGGTTTGCCTTACCAAGGGGGAGGAAAGGTCCTGGTGGTGGTGGGGAAGTTTGTGATGCTAGCGGCTGTGGCCACGCACTGGAGAAACATTGTAGGAGTGCCAATCAGCTGTGTGCCTGGGAGACGGCCAGCACAAGGCAATTGGGACACCCGATGATCAGCTGTGCAACCAGGATGCCCGACGATCAGCTGTGCAGCCACGCGGAGCCGGGCAAGCAACTTCCAGGCAAGGCCTGTGCCGGCAGAGGGCGTGGCTTGCCTATACAACCGCGCTGGGAGGTGAATGCTCCCAGCGCTGACTTTAATTCCGGATTGCATCTGTTTTGTGACCAGTGCTTTTTGGAGCTCATTTGTGTGCCTGAGTCTGACTTAATAAATCCAGTTATCACCCGCCCACACACCTGGGGTTGTTACTACTGGATTAGGTCTGGAGCTCGGACCTCTTGAGATTATTTATTTATTTATTTATTTATTTATTTATTTATTTATTTCAATTTGTATACCACCCTTCTCCTACTGGACTCAGGGCGGTGAACAGCCAGAACTAAAACACATGCCAATACAAAATTTAAAATTATTAAAAGAATTACATAACTGGCCCAATTTAAAACAATTCAATTAAAACCCAATGACAATTTAAAAACTAAAAAAGACTAAAAAAGGGGGAGGGGGTTCACGCCAGCCCTGCTTGATGGAAAAGAAAAGTTTTCAGGGCACGGTGAAAGACCCGGAGATCCGATATCCTTCGGATCTCCGGGGGCAAATCGTTCCAGAGGGCAGGAGCTGACACAGAGAAGGCCCTCCCCCTGGGGGTCGCCAGCCGACATTGCCTGGCTGACGGCACCCTGAGGAGTCCCTCTCTGTGGGCGCGTACTGGTCGGTGGGAGGCTATCAGCGGCAGAAGGCGGTCCCGCAAATACCCAGGTCCTATGCCATGGAGCACTTTAAAGGTGGTAACCAACACCTTGAAGCGCACCCAGAAGACAACTGGAAGCCAATGCAGCTCACGCAGGAGAGGTGTCACATGGGAGTGCCCCCTCGCTCCCATAATCCCCCGCGCGGCTGCATTCTGCACCAATTGGAGCCTCCGGGTGCTCCTCAAGGGGAGCCCCATGTAGAGAGCATTGCAGTAGTCCAGGCGGGAAGTGATGAGTGCCTGAGTGACTGTGCGTAAGGAGTCCTGATCCAGAAAGGGACGCATCCAGGAGGACGCCCAAGTTGCGAGCCCTATCCGTGGGGGCCAATAACTCGCCCCCGATAGCCAGCGATGGCACCAGCTGGCTATATCGGGACGCCGGAAGCCACAGCCACTCGGTCTTGGAAGGGTTGAGTCGAAGCCTGTTACTCCCCATCCAGATCCGCACAGCCTCCAGGCACCGGGACATCACTTCAAGGGCATCGTTGGGATGGCCTGGGGTGGAGATGTACAGCTGAGTGTCATCAGCGTACTGATGGAACTCCACCCCAAAGCCACGGATGATCTCACCCAGCGGCTTCACATAAATGTTGAACAGAAGGGGCGAGAGGACCGACCCCTGAGGCACCCCACAAACAAGGCGCCTCGGGGTCGACCTCTGCCCCCCTGCCAACACCGACTGCGACCGGTCAGAGAGATAGGAGGAGAACCACCGCAGGACGGTGCCCCCCACTCCCAACCCCTCCAACCGGCGCAGCAGGATACCATGGTCGATGGTAACAAAAGCCGCTGAGAGATCTAACAGGACCAGGATAGAGGAGCAACCCCTATCCCGAGCCCTCCAGAGATCATCCACCAACGTGACCAATGCCGTTTCCGTGCTGTGCCCAGGCCTGAAGCCGGACTGGAGTGGATCCAGATAGACAGCTTCATCCAGGTACCCAGGAAGCTGTCGCGCCACCACACTCTCAACAACCTTCGCCAAGAAGGAAAGGTTGGAGACCGGACGATAGTTAGCCAAAACAGCCAGATCCAGAGCAGGCTTCTTGAGGAGGGGCCTCACCACCGCCTCTTTCAAGGCGGATGGCAAGACACCCTCACTCAAGGAAGCGTTGATAATCCCCTGGAGCCAGCCTCGCGTAACCTCCCGGGAGGCTAATAACATAACTTTCTATTCATTTATTGGTTTTTCATGTAACATTTTCATGCTTTTTGCATGAAAAACTGACAAGCTCTAACATCAGATTAAACGACAAGGTTCCATCTTTATTCGGTATCTAAACTGCGCCTTTTGGCTTTTCTCTTGTGAACTGAAGTAGAATCTTTCCTGGGGAGATTCCAGCAGTAATTGGCAAGCATGGATGGACTCCATTTCCCTTGGTATCTTTTCTTTATTTATTTCTTTATTTATTTATTTAT
This sequence comes from Pituophis catenifer annectens, assembly GCF_029215685.1. Taxonomy (NCBI): domain Eukaryota; kingdom Metazoa; phylum Chordata; class Lepidosauria; order Squamata; family Colubridae; genus Pituophis; species Pituophis catenifer. The sequence goes on from NW_027256885.1 coordinate 73,574,084, forward strand.
TTATTTACAACAAAATATTTATTTTTTTCCATATTTTTTTTATTATTAACATATAAAAAAAATTAACATACATAACATACATGAATCATAATATATAATATATAACAATATACAGAATACAAACAATCAACGAGTGCTCCCCCACCCCTCGGGATCGTTCCTGCTTCCAGAATCTTAAAGCTTCTTCTGGTGGTGGTATCCCTCTTCCTCCAGAAAACACATATATTAGGAACTGTTTCCAGATTCCATTGAATTCGTTTACCTTCATTATGCCCCTCCTTACTTTAATATTGCAAGTCAATTTATCATTTATGGCAATATCCCATACTTCCTTGTACCATTCTTCTAAACTATAAACCCCTTGTGTCTTCCAGTTCCTAGAAATCATTAACCTTGCTGCGGTCAACAAATTTATTATCAATTCTTTAGTCTCTTTTTTACATTTTATATCTTCCAATAGTGAAAGTAATGCTACCTTTGGTGCCTCTTCTACCTTTATTCCTACAATTTCTTCTATCTCCTTAAACACCATCTTCCACAATTTTTGCACAAATTTACAATCCCACCACATATGTAAATACGTTCCTTTTTCCCCACAACCTCTCCAACAGTTATCTGAATAGTGCTGATTCATATTGCTTAATCTAACCGGAGTTAAGTACCACCTCCATACCATTTTGTAGTATTTTATTCTTACTGACATATTTCTCAACACTCTTTGTTGCCAAATTCTGTCCCAACTCTGTTGCCCTATTTGTATCTTCAAATCGGTTTCCCATACCATCTTTCCTAAATTTCCCCTCTCCTCTTCCTCCAACAATATTTTATAGATTCCGCTCATTAAGCCTTTTATCCCTTTATTTTCTTCCTTTACAGTTTGATTTTTTTCAATTAATTCCTCAAACCTCGTTAACTCTCTACACTCTCCATTTTCTCTTATCCAATTTTTAGTCCATTGTTCCACTTGGCTATAATTTAACCAAGACAACCGTTTTCCTCCTAGAACCTCTTCCAATTCCCCACGTGTCCTCATTCCTCCTAACCATTCCCTTAATTTCATTTTATTTTTCTCTTCTAAAATTTCATTCACTTTATTCTTCAAATTCCCTGGGAACTTTTCCAAAATTACTACCGGTGATAATGGAGAGTTCTTCGGAAGCAACCTCCCTTTATATTTACTCCAAATTTCCCAATGAAACTTCAGGAGAGGATTGCTTATGCTCTCAGCCCATTTCTTTCCACCTTCCATAAAAAATATATTTTCCAACTTCCATTCTAATTTGGTTTTAATTTTAGATTTATCTTCCAACCATTCCAATTCCCCTATTCCTAAAATTGCCTCTATAACATGTCTAAGCCTGTTAGCAACATAATATAATTTAATATTTGGGAGTCCTAAACCCCCTTTTTTTGGCTTAGATACCACTTATTTTTATTTATCCTCACTTTCTTATTTCCGTTACAATAGTTGTTCAGTATATTCTGCCAACTCTTTAACTCTAATTCTGATATTTTTATTGGTAGCATCCTAAAAGCAAAATTGATCTTTGCTAAAATCTTCATTTTTACTAAGGCAATTCTTCCAAACCATGATAAATTCAACCTTTTATATTTATTCAAACTTTCCAAAATCTCCTTCTTTAAGCTGCCTAGATTTTCCTTTTCTAACTTCTCCAAATTTTTTGTAATTCTAACTCCCAGGTATTTAATATGATCTTTAATTCTCATTTCGCTTTGCTTCCCTTCCCAATCCTTCTCTTCCCTTTTAGTGTAAATAAACAGCATCAACTCAGATTTTGACCAATTTATTCTTAATCCAGTTATTTCTTCAAATTCTTTTAGATGCCATCCAATTCTTTCCATCTTATCCACTATATTCTTAACTGTTAACAATGTATCATCAGCAAACATATTTAGTTTTATTTTACCTATCCCTTCTATCTCCCCGTCATCTCTTAATGCATTGGCCAATAGTTCCATAACCAATACAAATAGGACAGGTGAGAGTGGGCACCCTTGCCTTGTTCCTCTGGCGAGTTGTATCTTGTCTGTAACTCCATCATTCACTACCACTAAGGCAGGGTTCCGAGAATATAATTGATCTATTACACCTTTAAATTTATTTCCAAATCCCATTCTGTCTATTACCATCTTTAATGCTTGCCAACTCACACAATTGAAGGCCTTAAAGATATCTAACGCTAATATCCCCGCTTTAAACTTTAGATTTTTGATCTCGTGAATTACATTTAGCACTCTTCCAACCAAATTATGCATTTGACGGCCCATTACAAATTCACATTGATCTTCCCTTATATAATTACCTATAAAATTATTCATTCTTCTTGCTAAAATAGTTGAAAAAATTTTTGCATCTTGATTTATTAATGATATTGGTCTGTACGAGTCAGGGAGCGTCGGATCCTTATCTGGTTTAAGTATTAATATTATTAACGACTGCTCCCATGATTCTGGAATCTTTTCCCCTTCTAATATTGCATTATACAGCTTTAATAATTTTGGTACTAATAATGTTTTAAATGTTTTATAGAATTCTGTTCCTAATCTGTCTACCCCAGGTGATTTACCCACCTTTAAACTTTCAATTACTTCTGCAATTTCCCTTTGCGATATACTCCTTTCCATTAATTCTTTATGCTCTGTTTCCACACCCCTTTTTATATATTTCCCAATATAAGCTTCCATTCTATCCTTCTTAACCTCCTTACCCTTGTACAACTCTTGATAAAATTCCTGGAATATTTTTAACTTTCCTTTCATTGTACTACAATAATTCCCCAATTTATCTTTCACTATACCTGTTGAGGTTTTAGCTTTCTCCTTTTGTGTGAGCCTGGCAAGCATCTTAGAATTTTTATTGCTATTTTCAAAAAATTCTCTTTTCATGTATATTAAATTATTCTGAACTTCCTCTAAATTTTTATTCTCTAATTCTTTTTTTTAGCTTGTAATTCTATTAATTTCTGTTTATTTCTTGTATGCCAGTACTCTTTTTCCAATTGGGAAGTGAAATTGACAAGACTGAGATGATAAATCTGTAAAATATTAATACTAGAAGGCTTGCTGGTTCTGGACTGTGGGCTTCATCTCCCCTCCCCCCTTTAAGGGAATGGCTGGAGCATTAGGCTACTGGGGATTTAGTGGGGGGGAAAGAGTTTGGGGAGATTTGGGGGTGGGGGGTGGGGAAGGGGGGTAGGTTATGAGGGTTATTTAGTTGAGGTCATTTTGTGTTTTCTTATATGTTGGTTTAAGTTAAAGTGCACAAGGGATCGTAAAGAATTTGTATGTGCTGAATATAGATAAAACTATAAGAATTACAACACTCAATGTCAAAGGTTTGGGGGCAGTAGTGAAAAGGAGGAGAATCTGTTATGTCCTTATAAGGACATCCGTCTGGATTGGCTGCAAGCCTTGGGCGGGAAGTTTGAATAGCTGTCTTAGGGGCGGTGCATCTGCTGGAGCGAATATAAGGAGAGCTCCGGCAGCGCAGCACCAGTCTCGTTACTGTTGCAATAAAGTTACTAAATGTATCGAGCTGGTCACGTATTCTTTCCCTGCGCCTGATCTAACACTGGCGACGAAGGACTAGAGAAGAGAACCTGAACAAGACGCGTGGCACAATCACCTTAACTGATCTGAAGTCACCCAACCGCGGCATCCTACAGAATGGCAACCCCGCAAGCACCGATCGCTTCACTTAACCCATTCGACCCGGCTAGAGAGAAATGGAGGTTGTATATGGTCAGATTCCGGCAATTCCTCCGAGGAAACGGCTACCAAAACCTCGACGACGAGCGCAAGAGAGCCCTGTTCCTGGCCCACTGCGGTTCTGACATTCTAGAGATGGCCATCGACCTCGTGGCGCCCAGAGATATTGAGGAGATGTCCTGGAGTGACCTGCAGGAAGTCCTGCAGGAACACTATGCACCCACAGGTACCCCGATTGCAAACAGATTCACCTTCCAGCAGAGGAATCAACGGGAAGGTGAATCCATCAAAGAGTTCGTGGCCGCACTTTGTCAAATCGCTGCCAACCGCGAATTTGACAACGTTGATAACGCCATCCGAGACCGCATCGTCTTCGGGATGCGGGATGTGGGTCTCCAGAAGAAGTTCCTGAGCCGCAAGAGGATCCCACTCAAGGAAGTCCTTGAAGAAGCCAGAGCCGCTGAGACATCCGAGAAAGCGGCTGCCGCAATGGTGAAGGCGAGGGGGATCCACAAGATCCACAAGTCGGGCGCAAATTCCTCAGATGACTCCACCACGCCATCCGAATCTGATGAGGAAATGGCTGTACACAAGGTTTCCCGCCCCCCCAGGCGGGAAAATCCCCAACATGGCGACTGGGGGGAACGCTGCGGCAGCTGCAAAGGTGACCACCCCAGAGCAAACTGCAGATGGAGAGACGCAACCTGCCGTCACTGCTTGAAGAGGGGACACATAGCCAAGGCCTGCAGAGCAGCAGATCCAGCTCCCGAACCACCCAGGCCGAGATTCCACGAAAATCGCAAAGATACCCAGAGGACATCCAAACGGTCCTCGTACCAGTCCAGGCGCGGAGACGAGGAATACCCTCGCAGCAGAGCGGTGCACCAAACCACAATCGCTCACACAAGCAATGATGGTGCCACTAAATTCAATGTGACACTGCTGGCAGAGGGGTCACCGTGCACAATGGAAGTAGATTCAGGCTCCACCTATTCCAGTATGGACTGGCAGCAACTGAAACGCCTGAAGCCAGCCTGTGAGAAGAACCAGTTGAAGCCCTTGCGGTCGAGGCTAGTGGACTTCAGTGGGAATCCCATCGGTGTCCTGGGCAGAACCACGCTCCGCATCGAGTTCAAGCAATTCCAAGGCAACCTTCCCATCACTGTCGTGGAACACAGCCGCCCGAACCTGCTGGGAGTGGAGTGGTTCAAACCACTAGGGCTATCAATCGGAGGCATCCACCAGATTCAGAAGGACGAACTCAAGAACCTCATCGAAGAGTTCCAGGAAGTCTTCGATGGTAAGCTTGGTAGATTTGTGGGAAAGCCAATCTCCTTTAATCTGGACAAGGGAATCACCCCAATTAGGCTGAAGCCCCGCTGGGTTCCATTTGCCTTGCGGCCCAAAGTAGATGCTCAGCTAGATAAACTGATCGCCCAAGGCATTCTGGAACCTATTGATCATGCTTCATGGGAAACCCCCATTGTGACCCCAATGAAGCATGATGGATCTGTGCGCATCTGCGCCGACTATAAGTGTACCATCAATAAGGCGTTGCCACAGAGCGCATATCCAGTCCCAGTGGTGCAGCATCTGCTGCATTCCCTAGGAACTGGCTCAATTTTTGCTAAACTGGACCTGGCCCAGGCTTACCAGCAGCTGCCAGTGGACGAAAAAATGGCGGAGGCCCAAACGATCGTTACTCACAGGGGGGCATTCAAATGTAACCATCTCCAATTTGGAGTCAGCGCTGCCCCAGGAATTTTTCAATCAATGATGGAACGCCTTCTCCAAGGCGTTCCAGGGGTGGTGCCATACTTCAACGATGTACTAATCTCCGGAGATTCCAAAGCCCAACTCCTTGAAAGACTCAGGCTTGTCCTGCAGCGCTTCAGGGCCAAGGGCTTGAGAGTCAGGAGAGATAAATGCATCTTAGGGGTCCAGGAGGTCGAGTTCCTGGGCTATCTCATAGATGGCACAGGCATCCACCCCACCAAATCAAAAGGTAAAGCTATCCATGAAGCTCCCAGCCAAAAAAACAAAATGGAGCTTCAGGCATTCCTTGGATTGCTTAACTTCTATGCCATATTCCTCAAACAGAAAGCTACGATTGCTGAGCCACTCCACCGCCTACTGGGGAAAGCGGCTTCCTGGAAGTGGGACCAAGAGGAGGAAGCAGCATTCTGGGCCATAAAAGGACTTTTAACATCCAAAAGCGTCCTCATACAATACAATGAGACGCTCCCAATTAGGCTCACCTGCGACGCATCACCATACGGGGTTGGAGCAGTACTCAGTCATGAACTACCAAATGGCTCAGAAGCCCCTATAGCATACTTCTCCAAGATGATGTCCAGCGCGGAACGCAATTACAGCCAGCTGGACAAAGAGGCTCTGGCTATCGTTGCAGGAGTCAGACGATTCCACGAGTACGTCTACGGGAGGAGCTTCACCATAGTGACTGACCACAAGCCGCTGCTGGGGCTCCTCGCAGGCGACCAACCAACCCCGACCTTCATGTCCCCGCGGATGACAAGATGTGCCATCTTCCTAGCCGGCTACTCATACAAGCTTGTGCACCAGCCAGGCACGTCTATTGGGAACGCCGACGCACTGAGCAGATGCTCATCCAAAGACCCAGTGGAAGACCCAGCTCCCCATCTGCAGATGTGGCCGTCCACACACAAAAGGACCCCACACTCCGCCAAGTCAAGTCCTGGATTCTCAGAGGGTGGCCGACGGAGAAGGCAGAAGAGAAATTCAGCCCCTTCGCCAGAAAGCAAAAGGAGCTGTCCACCATGAAAGGCTGTTTACTATGGGGAGACAGAGTGCTGATTCCCAGCACTGCAACGAAGAACGCTAGAAACATTGCACAACGGGCACCCCGGCATCATCCGCATGAAAGCCCTGGCACGGAGTTACGTCTGGTGGCCATCACTGGACAGAGACATCGAGGAATGGGTCTCCAGATGTGACCCGTGCCAAGAAGTACGTTCAGCACCACCCCAAGCCAAACCGACGAAGTGGGAGACCCCCAACAGCCCCTGGTCTAGGATCCACATCGACTTCGCGGGTCCGATGCAGGGGCGCCACCTACTCATCGTCGTCGATGCCTTCTCCAAGTGGCTCGAGGTGGTACCCATGGCATCTACCACAACCGAAGCGACGATCCGGGCTCTACGCCGACTCTTCACCACCCATGGGCTGCCGGACGTGTTGGTTTCTGACAACGGGCCCCAACTCACGTCCTTGGCCATGGAGGCATTCCTGGCCGGACTGGGCATACGCCATGCCCTTTCAGCACCTTACAGGCCGGTGGGAAATGGGCAGGTGGAACGGATGGTGAGGCTTACCAAGGAAGCGCTCACCAAAATGGGCACGGGGGATTGGCAGGAGCGGATTGACAACTTCCTCCTCACCCAACACATCACCCCACATGCCACCACAAGGAAATGCCCGGCAGAGCTGTTGATGGGCAGAAGACTCCGGTCACCACTGGACAGGCTGCACCCCCAATACAACTCAGAGGTACCCGCAACCGCCAGCCACCAACTTCACGCCTTCGCCATAGGAGATCCAGTTTTTGCTTTAAATTTTCATGGCTCTCCGAAATGGCTGAAGGGGAAGATCGAGAGCACAACCGGCCCAAAGTCCTATTGGGAAGAGCTGGAAGATGGACAGGTCTGTAGACGTCACATCGACCAGCTCCAGAAGAGGTGGAAGGAAGTGGGGGAAAACCAGCCCGACAAGGTAGGCCTGCAACACCCCGAAGAGGTAGGCCTGCCCCAGCCAGACGGGGTAGGACTGAAACATCCCAACAAGGTAGGCCTACCACACCCTGACGAGGTAGGCCTACCACACCCCAATGAGGCAAGAACACCACCACCCAGCGTTAACCTTGATCAAGACGCGGCGCGAGTAGACCGGGGACCATCCATGGGGGGCACCACACAACCCCCCAGGGAGGGGGGCCGGCGACACCCCAGGACCAGAGACCTCTCAACCTGCAACCGTGGGACAGTAGACCGGAACCCAGAGGTCAACCGCACTCCACAACGCCCCGGGGAGGTTGGTCAACAACACCCAGAGAGGGGAGACCTCCACCGAAAAGAGCCAGTAGACCGGTATCCCACCACAGCGGGAGTTCCACATCGCCCCAGCAAGGTCGGTGCCCAACCCACCGGGGAGGGAGACCTACAGCGACCCTACCAGGCAGACCAACGACACCCCAGACAAGACACAAACCAACCCTGAGAGGAGGGCCTACACCACCCCCCGCGAGGGAGGCCTGCACCAACCCAACAGGGACGACCAACTCCAATACGATGGCAGCAGACATCATCGACAACCTGGGGGACGCTGTCCCAGCGGAGAGGGCCTACACCACCCCTGCGGAGGAGGCCAACACCACCCCGGTGAGGTCAGACAAGAACCACCACGTCCCAGCAGTCACCATGGGAGGGCACCGGCCTCAACCGAGGGACACCAGGACCAGAACCAGATGGAGCCGCGAGACCCGAACCCCCGACCGGAACCAGCCACCACCGAACCGATGAAAGACAAATGGGACATTAGAGACTTACTGGGGTTCAGTAGTTCTATACCGGTCGGCGACGACAGCCAGTGGCAAGTAGCCCACAACCCAGGCAGGGAAGAAGACCAGCATCGCCAGCGGGCAGAGGTCTGAGACCCGGCCGGAGGCGCGGGGACCCAGCCCACGCACTTGACGGCCGGATCCTGCCCGGTTCCTGGGGGGGGACCAGGAGACACAGGAACTCCCTCCGTTCAAGAAGACGGCCAAACCAGAATGGGACTGCACAGGTCATCTAGGACTTCTTGACGTCCCGCGTACCTGCGCGATTACGTGATTGATGGACAGACTAAGAACTAGGGGGGAGGAGTGTTATGTCCTTATAAGGATATCCGTCCGGATTGGCTGCAAGCCTCGGGCGGGAAGTTTGAATAGCTGCCTTAGGGGCAGTGCGTCTGCCGGAGTGAATATAAGGAGAGCTCCGGCAGCGCAGCACCAGTCTCGTTACTGTTGCAATAAAGTTACTAAATGTATCGAGCTGGTCACGTCTTCTTTCCCTGCGCCTGATCTAACAGAATCGAACAATTGTTAAACAAGGAAAGATCTGACATCATTTTCTTGCAGGAAACTCACCAGGATAAGGAGGGAGTAAATGAAGTGCATCTGAAGTGGTCACTCCATTATGAAGTCACTGGGGACTTCAAAAAAAAATGGGGTGGCCATATTGATTTCTAAAAGAACTGGATTTATTATGGAGAGTATAAAAAAAAGATGGGCATGGTAGATTTATTATGATTAAAGGTCAAATTGAAAGTACAAAATATACGTGTCGAGCCCGCCATCACGCTCGACACGAAAGGATTCACCGCCGCCTCCTCCTTCGTTCTCCTCGGCGGTGGATGGTCAGCGGCGCGAATGGCGGCCAGGCGCTGGGTTGTTTCCGCGCCAACGTTCGGGCTCACAAGGGTGGGGGAGTGGTGCACCAGGATAGGCGGACGGGTGTGGTGCAGGGTGCGTCGGGTGTAGGGCTTCACGTTTCCGTTGGTTCCGTACTGCGGGCGACGCCCCATTTGCAGCTGATCGGTGTGACGCGCCGCTTCGAGAAGGACGCGGATCCCGAGCTGGCTAATCCACTATCGCCGCTGATTCGCTGATCCGGGGGCGCGGTTGGGTGTGGAGGGGGCTACGCCCCACAGCTGTTAGATGGGGCGGGGAGGCATAAAAGCACTGCAGGCTACGTGTCCGTAGCGCCATTTTTAGATCGCTACGACTGCAGTATCTTCCGAGCTACAAAAATAAACCAGCATCCCATATCAGAGCATCATCTGTTGGTGATTTGTTGAGTTTGTTTTGCTGCGTTGCCCGAGGGTCCTGAGAGGAAAACGGCGCTTTTCTTCCAACTACAGCAAGGAAGTAAACGGACGGATGGCAGAAGGCTTGGATCCTGATATCTTCGGGGCGGACGCAACTGGTGAGGAGGCCAGCTCAGGGGCCCCAGATGACGCCCCCACCCCGGTCGTTCGGCCAAAAGAACGGGCGGAGAGCCAAGGCGAGGGGGCAGGTGAGCCGGAGGGGAGAACAGAAGGGATACCTGCTAACTCCGGGGAATGGTGGCATAGCTCAGCCCTTACCGGTCCTGGAGGCAGTGTGAGAGCGCCGACCCCAAACCCCACGGATGAGAAGTTTCTCAGGTGGAGAGAAAGACGGTGGATTGATGATGAGGAAGGGGGGGAGTGGAGTTACTCCACTGGTCTGGGTCCCTCGACCCTGGATGTCCTGAGGGAGAAGTTTGGGGAGGCCAGCTTTAGGGATGCACAGTCCTGGCAACCATGGGCTGGGGGGGGCGGAGTCCTCTGCTACCTGGCAAGGGGGAGCGGGGCCTTCTACAGTAGATACCCGTTTCCGTCTGGCCAGTCCTAAGTTGAGGGTGGATCGAGGGACAGCTAGACAGAGACGTGAGGGTCTCCCTCCTACAGATGCCCAGGACAGGCCAGGAGCTCGCCCCGATGACAGGGGCCGGCCCGCACAGGATGGGCGTAGGACTGACCCAGGGTGGAGGTTGCCCTCACAGGGGCCCAGGGGCACACCAGCCGGTCAGCCCGGGTCCGTACCATCCTGGACATCGGGCCCCTGGGGGCCCCAGCCTATGTGGGGCCCACCCCCATTTCAAGCAACGTTCGATGGGAGTTCGGACCGAGTGGCAATCTTTCTAAGCCAAGCCATCAGCTATATGGACCTCTATGGCCATTTCTACCCGTCCCAGTGGTCAATGGTAGTTGCCATCACCACCGTTATGACGGGGGAAGCTGCCGATTGGGTGGTGGACCTGCACAGCGACCACGCCCATGAACTAACTGATGTCGGCCTTTTCCTGGAGGGCCTCCGGGTTCGGTTTGAGGATGATTCCAGAACGCAACAGGCCGAAGGAGAGCTAGTGTCCTTGAGACAAAAGGGCCGTCCTGCCAAGGACTACGTTAAGGAGTTCCGGACCATCGCTGGGCGGTTACGGGCCTGGCCCGAACGCATGCTTGTGCACCAATTTCATTTGGGACTAGACCAGGACTTGAGACAGGCATGCGTGTATCGAGGGTTGCCACCACGTCTGCCAGAATGGTTTCGGGTGGCCATAGAACTGGATGTGGGGTTGAAAGAGTTCCGCATCAGGAGCAATACAGGACCACCATCCCAGTTGAGGAAGATTCCAGAGCGGCCTGCGCCCAGCCGAGGAAGCGTTCCCACAGCACTTGGGGACTCCGCTCATCAGCCGATGTTCCGTTGTTTCCGATGCAATCAAGTGGGCCACAGGGCTCTGGACTGTCCCCTCCCACCTCCTCAACAACCTGCAAGCCGAACACCTGCGACCGGGGGGAAGAGTCGTGAACGCCAATGGGTGACGCCAGAGCGATCTAAGGTCGTGGCCCAGGCTCGACAGTCCAGTAACGACACGTCACCACTCAAGCCTGCGGAGCGGTCCAGCCCTGGCGATGCATTTGCAGTAGAAGGGGATAGTGACGAGGAGGACAGTAACAGAGATCCGATGGTGAGTGCTCCCATTCGTCCTTTCCTGATCCCGATTACGTTAGAGAATACACGTCGGGGTCTGGAGGTACCGCAGGGAGCGCTGATCGACTCTGGCTGTACTTGATGAGACGAGCATTAGCCAAACAGTTAGGTTTATGGTTACACCTGTTGCGGTCCCCTATTAAGTTTGAACAGGTGGACGGGTCAACACTGGGGGGGGCTCCTGCTACACATGCCACAGAACCAGTGCAGCTGAGAATAGGAGAGCATAGAGAGTGTCTCCGGTTCGTGGTGGTGGACGTCATGATTGAGCCCATCATCTTGGGGTTGGCATGGTTGGACAAATGGAAACTGACTATCTGGTGGGAAGGAGGGTACTGCAAACTCCGCCTTGAACTAGGCCCTGAGCCAGGCACTCTAGAACCATCCGGTCAGGTGGCCGAAGGGGATAGATGTGGGATGAAGCCCCTGACGGCGGGGGTGCCTGATGTGTATGTGGACCTGGCAGCTGTGTTTGATGAGGAGGAATGTGATGTATTGCCGCCCCACCGTAGGACAGATTGTGCTATAGAACTTGTACCTGGTGCGAAGCTTCCTAAACCACGAATGTATGCAATGACACCAAGAGAGGTAGATGAACTGCAAAAATATATAGATAAAAACCTAGCCCGGGGGTTTATCCAACCCAGCAGAGCCCATATAGCTGCTCCAGTCCTGTTTCGAGAGAAAAAGGATGGGGGCCTTCACTTATGTGTCAATTTCCGTGGTTTAAACGCTGTACGTGTGGAACCACTTTATCCCCTCCCGCTGATAAAGGACCTTCTGGCCACATTGGCAACGGGGCGGTACTTCACTAAGTTAGATCTGCGGGAGGCGTATTACCGGGTTCGGATTCGACAGGGAGATGAGGGGAAAACTACTTTTAATTGCCCCCTAGGGAGCTATAAATTCTGGGTTATGCCTTTTGGACTGCAAGGCGCCCCGGCGGTGTTTATGCAGTTAATTAACGAGGTTCTCCATGAACACCTATATCGTGGTGTATTGGTATATCTGGACGATATCCTGATTTACACCAGAACGATGGATGAACACGTATGGCTAGTCCGCCAGGTACTGCGCCGACTACTGGATGCCAAGTTATATGTAAAAGTATCAAAATGTGAATTCCACCGCACCCAGTTAGACTACCTTGGTTACAGGATTTCTACAGACGGTCTAACAATGGATCCGAAAAAGGTCAACACCGTCTTGGAATGGCAAACCCCAGAAACAAGGAAGCAATTACAGAGTTTCCTCGGGTATGCAAATTTTTACTGGCAATTCATTCCCTCTTTTGCCCAGATAGCATTACCACTCACCGACCTCTTGCAAACCCGGGGACAGGAAGGTAAGCCACGGCCAGGTCAGAAATTGAACTGGTCGCCGAACTGTCAAACGGCTTTCGACGCATTGAAAGCTCGGTTTGCGCAGGCTCCAGTGCTACGACATCCCGACCAGGAAATACCCTTTATAGTGCAAGTGGACGCAAGTGATGTGGCCGTGGGGGGGGTGGGGGGTATTGCTACAACCCAATAACCAAGGACAATTGCAGCCATGCGCGTATACATCAAAAAAGTTCAGTGCCACAGAACGGGGGTGGGCTATATGGGAAAAGGAGGCTTTCGCTGTCCGGTGGGCTCTCCTTAATTGGCGACACATCTTGGAGGGGGCGCGTACCCCGTTTGAGGTCTGGACAGACTACAAGAACCTGATAGCCCTACAGACTCCCAGGAGATTATCCCCCAAACAGGTGCAGTGGGCCCAATACTTTCAGCGTTTCAATTTTGTATTGAAATACGTACCGGCAGGGAAGAACTTCCTAGCTGATGCTCTATCACGATTGCCTCAGTTCCATAGCAAACGGGATGACGTTGTTCAAGCCATCCTCCCTGGTAGCACCCAAGGAGGGAGGGCGGCATCCAGCACGGAAACCCAACGGAGTTGGGAGGAGTCAGTACAGGAGGCCACGGCGCAAGATAAATGGGTGGTGGATAATACACATCTTCTCACATACAACAATGGGATAGCCTGGAAAGGAGATAAGATGTATATCCCTAGCGCACTGCGACAAGCTGTTCTACAGAGATGTCATGATGCCAAACCTGCAGGCCACTTTGGGTTCCTCAAAACGCTACATCTAACCCGGCGCCAATTCTGGTGGCCACGTATGTGGGCTGAGGTGGAGGCATATGTCACGAGCTGCACCGCCTGTGCCAAATCAAAACCCCGGCCAGGGAAGCCCCTTGGCTTACTACAGCCAGTAGCCAGTCCCATTAGGCCCTGGGATGAGATTGGTATGGATTCACTTTGGTTCTTATTTGATTAAATCTGGGGGACTTTTTTAGAAGTCTTTGTGGAGGTGGGAAAGGAAGAAGAACTTCCCTTTTTAGTAAAACTAGCCTACGTGACAGGATGGCCTCAAAGAAGCAGGAAGTGAAGGCAACAGGAGGTGGATCTCCCACACATAAAACGCAACCTCCCCCTGCACAACAGACACAGACTCAGAAAAAAGATTTTGATATGGGAGATTTAAAAGAATTTATTTCTAAAACTTTGGATGATAAATTTCAAAAATCTCAACAGGAGATAGATGATAAACTTCAAAAATCACATCAGGAATTTATGCAGGAAATTAATGAAGTTAAAGACATGGTGAAACAGAATCAAAATAATGTGACCAAAAAAATATCAGAAGTGGCGTCTGGCCTGGCAGAATTTATTGGGAAAGTTGATTTTAAAGTTGAAGAACTTAAATCAGAAGTTAATGTTAAGATGAAAGACAATGATTATAAAACTGATGAAGTTGATAATAAAATGCAGAGAATTGAAGATGAGATTGTTATGATACAATTCCGGGCGATGGAATTTGCCATACGGCTTCGGGGAATTCGAGAGGAGGAGAGACAGGATTTGAGACAAGTTTGCTCTGAAGCCTTGGCTAAGATTTTACAAGCTAATCCTGATTTGGTATTTCATAAAATAGATAAAATTTACAGAGTGAACTCTTGGGTGGCCAGACAAAGACAACTGCCCAGAGATGTGGTCATATACTTTACTGACAGAGAAATTAGAAATGATATCCTGCAAAAATCTTTTCATACTTCTGTACAAGTGGGGGGTTCACGACTTGAAATTTTTAAAGAATTACCTCCTAAAATGTTGAAAGTTAGAAAAGAATTTGGTTTTCTTGTTAAGGAATTGAAAAACTTACAGATACCCTTCCGGTGGGACGCACCAGCTGGGATAATTTTTAGATATAAGGGAGAAGGATATCGGTTGAATACCGTGGAGAAGGCACAACACTTTTATAGTACTATTCTTAAGGAAAGAACACCATCTCCACGTACATCTACAGTTTTGGAGATTAAGGAGAGTGAAGAGAGGCAATTGAAAGAACAGTCTAAGCAGGAATTAGAAATAGTGCAAGGTGCAGAAGGAGGTTTTCTGAGTGAGCCCTTGTTGGATTCTTCTCCAATTTTGGATTTGATTCAGTTGACTGAAGTTAAAGATCAACGTATAACTAGAGCTCAATCCAAGCTACTTAAACAAAAGCAACAACAACAACAGGAAAGACAAGACAAGAAGGCAGTTAAGAGTACCGTACAAGAGAGTGGCGCTATGGGAGGAGCGAGATCGAAGCTCTCGGATGAACTTCAAATATTTTGCTCTGCGCTACAGAAAGAGGCTGATGACCTTTAAATGTCTATCTTGGAATGTTAATGGGTTGAATTCAGCACAGAAAAGGAAGAAATTATTTACATATTTGAAACAATTTAATAATGATATAATATGTTTACAAGAAACGCATATCACAACTCAAGATCAAAAATATTTGATAAATCCAAAACTAGGAGCACATTATATATCTTCAACTTCACAGAAAAAGAATGGTGTGGTTATTTATGTAAATAAAAAATTAACAGCGAAAGTTATAGAAGCAGATCAAGATGGTAGGTTTGTAGCAATTGAATTGCTTACAGCAAATGGACAAATTCTTTTGATTGGAATTTATGCTCCCAACCAACAACAGGATTATTTTTATAAGATGTTACATATTAAAATATTGCAATGGGACTATAGATCTATTTTAATTATGGGAGACTGGAATGGAGTAATTGATTCTAAACTAGATAAAAAGAGCTTGGCAAAGTCTAGAATTAGACTACCACAGACTTTTTTTGATATGAAAGAAGATATGGAATTAAAAGATGTTTGGAGAATACATAATCCAAATGAATTGGATTACACTTTCTTTTCTGATAGACATAGATCCTTTTCTAGGATTGATTTTATTCTGTTGTCAAATGATCTACTTGTTAAGACAAAAAGAACAAAGATTTTTCCAAGAACTTTGACTGACCATAGCCCTGTATGGATAGAAATTGAGATGGATAAGGTTGAGAGACGTTCTTGGAGATTAAATGAGAACTTGTTTAGATATGAAAAAAATACAATAGAACTTAAAAAGCATTTGAAAGAATTTTTTGAAATAAATTTGAATAAAGGTACCCCAATTGAAATTGTTTGGGACGCAAGTAAAGCTTATATGAGAGGGGTACTTATCTATATGAATTCTAAACATAGACTGCTCCGACAAAAGAAAAGATCTGAGTTGGAAATGGAAATAAAGAATAAAGAACAGTTACTTATTAAAAATCCATCAGATGAAAGAATACGAAGTGCTATAAAACTTTTGAAAGATCAATTTCAAATGCTTATGGCGGAACAAGTTGCAACAAGCCTACAATACGCGAAGCATAACACATTTTGCAACGCTAATAAACCGGGCAGATGGTTGGCTTACACATTGAGGAAAAAACAAAGTGCACGGATTATCGATTGTATTGATATTGGAGGGAAAGAAATCTTTCAACAAAAATTAATTAAAGAAGCTTTTGTGGACTATTATACTAAATTATATGCCAAAGAAGAGGTGCAGAATGGACTTATAGAAAAATATTTAAATGATAAGAGAGTTACAAAAATTACCGATCAACAAAAGGAAAGAATGAATTATCCTATAACAGAGGAGGAGATAACAGCAGCAATTAAACAGCTAAAAACAGCCAAAGCTCCTGGCACGGATGGTTTGACTGCAGTGTATTATAAAACTTTACAAGCTGAAATGGTGGGACAACTTAGAGATTTATTTTGCAATATTCAACAAGGGGGTAAAATACCCCCATCTTGGACAACTGCTTATATATCTTTGATACCAAAAGAACAAGTTGGTCCTAAAAAACCAGAGAATTATAGACCAATATCTCTTTTGAATACAGACTATAAAATTTATGCGAAGGTATTAGCCAACAGGTTGATGCCAGTAATCCAAAAGGTGATTCATGAGGACCAAGCGGGATTTATTGAGGGTAGATATATGAAGGACAATGTAAGGCAAGTAATAGACTTATTGGAATATCTTGATAAGAATAAACAGATTCCTGCAGTGCTGGTTTTTTTGGATGCAGAGAAGGCCTTTGATAGAGTGGATTGGAATTTTCTACTAAAGACTTTAAAAAAGATGGGCTTTGGGGACCAATTTATACAGGCGATCTCAGCAATTTATCAAGAGCAAAAAGCACAGATTATTATTAATGGAAGTTTGACGACAGAGTTTAAAATTGAAAAAGGAACAAGACAGGGATGTCCGTTGTCCCCACTTTTATTTATTTTAACATTGGAAGTCTTGTTAAATACAATACGGGACTCTAAAATTTTGAAAGGCATAATGATAAGGCAAGAGGATTATAGAATAAAGGCATTTGCAGATGATCTGGTCGTTACCCTATCACAACCAATGGAATCAACAATCCTGATGAACGACATTATACAAGACTATGGTAGAGTTTCAGGTTTTAGACTGAATTCAAAAAAGACTAAAATGATAGTTAAAAATATGACACAAGATCGTAAACATGAGCTTGAAAGGAGGGCAGGTTTTGAAATTGTACCTAAGGTAAAATATCTTGGAGTTCAGGTTGCAGAATCAAACATGAAATTGTTTCAAAATAATTATGAGGTGTTGTGGCGAGAGGTTCAGAAGGATATGGAGACTTGGAAAAAGCTGCAACTGTCTCTACTTGGAAGAATAGCAGCAGTTAAGATGAACATTTTGCCAAGATTTCTGTTTTTGTTTCAAATTATTCCGGTGCTTAAAAGTGATAAACAACTGAAAGTCTGGCAGTCTGGTGTGAATAAGTTTGTCTGGAACGAGAAGAAGCCGAGAGTGAAATTGAAAATTATGCAAGATGTTCCAGAAAGAGGAGGTCTTAAACTCCCAAACCTACAGTTATATTATGATGCAGCAGCTTTAACTTTAACAAGTGATTGGTTTGGAAGTAAAAAGACTGGAATATTGAAAGCAGAAAGTTTTGACCTTGAATTTGGATGGCATGCCTACTTATTCTACGATGACAAAGTTGATAAAGTATTTAAAAGTCATATACTTAGAGACTCTTTGATGAGAGTTTGGAAGAAGCACCGACTCAAATGGGATTACAAAATACCGCTATGGCTGGATCTTGGTCATACTTTGTGGAATACAAATATAATGTCACTCGGGGGGTTTTTATACAAAGAGGTTCTTTTTACAGATGCGGGCAGATGGCAGCTGAAGACATTACAGACACTGTTGGATGAAGGGCTTAATCTAACTTGGTTACAATATAATGAATTACAACTGAGATGGAAAGAGGACCAAAAAACTGGTATTATGTTGCATGAGGAAGAATTGGTTAGACATATAAGAGAGAAAGGTCCAATGCATATTAAAAGGCTTTATAATGTTTTGCTAGAAAGAGATTCAGAAACTGAATTAGTTAAAGACTGTATGATTAAGTGGGCACAGAATTTTGAAGAACCAGTGATGCTGGAAACATGGGAAAAAATTTGGGTTCAGAATGTTAAATTTACACAGTCGCAAAACCTGAGAGAAAATTTTTATAAAATGTTTTATAGATGGCATTTAGATCCCAAAAAGTTGTCATGTATGTACCCTAATGTTCAGCCAAAATGTTGGAGATGTGAATGTTTAGATGCCACGTATTATCATGTTTGGTGGACCTGTAGGAAAGTTAAGGCTTTTTGGATAAAAATTTGGTGGGTCATGCAGAATGTTTTGAGGAAAAAAATTCAATTTTCTCCACAGTTGTTTTTATTGGGTATAGTTAAGGGTTTTACACGGGGTGAGATAAAACTGATATTGTATATGATAACAGCAGCAAGATTGTTGATAGGTAAATATTGGAAGAATGAAGCTTTACCCACTATCGAGGAATGGACTTTGAAGATGGCCAGTTTTGCTGAGATGGCGAAGATTTCAGCATATTTAAAAGACTATTCACAAGAGACTTATGAATGGGAATGGAAAAGGTGGATAGAATATGTTCAGAACAAATACCAAACTAGAAAGTATCAAATAGCTTTTATTTGAAAATAATGTATTAGAAATATTTTAATGTATTAGAAATATTTTAATGTAAAGAGATAAAGAGGAAAAATTATACAGGGGGAGGGATGGGTTTAAGCTTGTTTATTAGTGTTATTAGTTATGAGTATATAATAGGGAAGTCTGGGGGGGGAGGGTTAGGGAGGGTTAGGGAGGGTTTGGGGAGGGAGGTGGGGGGGGTGAAAAAAAGGGGTGAAAATCTAATTGTAAAACTTTTGCAATAAAAAAAAAAAAAAAAGAGATTGGTATGGATTTCGTGGTCGAGTTACCAGAGAGTAATGGAAACATGGTTATATGGACTGTGATAGACCTGTTCTCGAAACAGGCTCATTTTATCCCATGCAGCGGGCTGCCATCGGCCAGGAAGTTAGCAAAGCTTTTCATTCAACATATTTATCGGTTACATGGGGTACCCCGGCATATCATTTCAGATAGGGGGGTCCAATTCACAGCTAGATTCTGGAGACACTTTACACAGGCCATAGGCTCAGCGCAAGGACTTAGCTCAGCGTTCCATCCCAGCACCAACGGCGCGGCTGAAAGAGCCAACGCCATGGTGGAACGGTACCTTCGGTGTTACATCTCGTACCAACAAACCGAGTGGTCTAGTCTTTTGCCATTTGCCGAGGTTGCATATAATAATGCGGTGCATAGCAGCACTGGTTTCACGCCTTTCCGTATTGTCTCAGGACGTGATTTCGTTGCAATACCTGAGTTAGAGGACCTACCTGAAGGAGAGCAGGATCCAAAGGAATGGGCGGATAAAATACGCACACTATGGCCACAGATTAGAGAGGCATTAGATGAGGCAGCTATCATGTATAAAACCCAGGCGGATAAAAAACGGGCAGATGTCGATCCACTCAAGGCGGGAGACTTAGTCTATCTTTCCACTAAATATATTAAACTGAAGGTACCAAACCGGAAGCTGGGGCCGAAATACCTAGGCCCTTTCCCCGTACTACGAATAATAAACCCAGTCACTGTGGTTCTGAAACTTCCACCTTTATTAGGAAAGATACACCCTGTATTCCACGTTAGCCTATTGAAACCCGTGACACAGGTCAGGGATAAGCCTCCGTGCCCCGGACCTGTAAGGGAAGGTCATTATGAGATTGATGACATATTGGACTCAAAAGTGAGCAGAGGGCGACTTAGGTATTTAGTCCGATGGAAAGGATACCCTGAAGAGGAGGCATCCTGGGTACCCGGGGAGGACGTCTGCGCTAACAAATTACAGAAACGGTTTCATCGCAGATTCCCTATGAAACCGGGACCCCCGGGGTTAACAGGTGGTAACGACTCTACTTTATGTCTTTCAGAACACACCTTGGTGAAGGGGTGCCGCATGTCGAGCCCGCCATCACGCTCGACACGAAAGGATTCACCGCCGCCTTCTCCTTCGTTCTCCTCGGCGGTGGATGGTCAGCGGCGCGAATGCCGGCCAGGCGCTGGGTTGTTTCCGCGCCAACATTTGGGCTCACAAGGGTGGGGGAGTGGTGCACCGGGATAGGTGGACGGGTATGGTGCAGGGTGCGTCGGGTGTAGGGCTTCACGTTTCCGTTGGTTCCGTACTGCGGGCGACGCCCCATTTGCAGCTGATTGGTGCGACGCGCCACTTCGAGAAGGACACAGATCCCGAGCCGGCTAATCCACTATCGCTGCTGATTCGCTGATCCGGGGGCGTGGTTGGGCGTGGAGGGGGCTACGCCCCACAGCTGTTAGATGGGGCGGGGAGGCATAAAAGCACTGCAGGCTACGTGTCCGTAGCGCCGTTTTTAGATCGCTACGACTGCAGTATCTTCGGAGCTACGAAAATAAACCAGCATCCCATATCAGAGCATCGTCTGTTGGTGATTTGTTGTGTTTGTTTTGCTGCATTGCCCAAGGGTCCTGAGAATACGTTGGTTAATGTTTATGCCCCAAATGCGGGACATAGATAATTTTTTTTAGAATTGTTTAAAGTAATAGAAGAATTTAAAGAAGGACATGTTATTTTAGGTGGAGATTTTAATATGGTTATGAATAATAGATTGGACAGGACCAATCCCACAAGTGCTGAAAGGAGGAATAATATTACCACTTTAAATAAATTAATAAAAGAAAAAGATTATGTGGATGGGTGGCATTTTCTTAAAGGTGGGGAGCCCGGTTTCACATATTATTCCCCAACCTATAAATCCTATTCTAGAATTGATTGTTTTTGTTTCTAGGGATATGGCAACTAAGTTGTGTAGAATGGAAGTGGGAGTAATTAAAGTAACAGATCATGCGGTGGTTAGTTTAGACTTTATGGTAAAAAAAGACTATAGAGAAGCGGTTAGATGGAAGGTGACTACAAGGATTCTTAAAAATGAGAAAGTGGTTGAGAAAATGCAAAAGGAGATATCAGAATTGTGGGAAGTTAATGAAAAAGGAGAAATAGCAACGAGAATGGTGTGGGACACCATGAAGGCGGTGACACAGGGAATATGTATTAGGGAAGCCTGTAGTGTTAAAAGGCAAGAAACTGCATTACGGGAAAAATTAGAGGAACAGACAACAAAATATTTATTCACAAACAGATTGCGATGGGAGCTTTACACAATATATTAACTTCAGTCAAGATATACAAATAAAAAATAAAATCTACACTAACCTTATCCTTTTTTTATTCTATTATTCAATCAAGTATACCATTGGTCCCAACATTGAAAATATACGGAGTCCTTTTGATCTCTCAAAATTTTTGTTAACCTGTCAGCTTCCGCATATTCAATAATTTTTCCCAGAATCAAATCTTCAGCCGGTAGGTCTTTCCCCTTCCAATGTTGAGCAAAACATATTCTTGCTGCGGTTGTGATATATGTAATTAAACACCATATATTCGTGCCTATCTTATCTGGCCTAATATTTAATAGATAGTATTCTGGTTTCAATTGTAATATATATCCCGTGATTTCTAATATCCACCTCTGTATAAATCTCCAAAATTCGATTGCCTTAGGGCAGGTCCACCATACATGATAATAAGTACCTATCTCCCCACACTTCCAACAATTTGGGGAGAGTCCTGGAAACATTTTGGCTAATCGAGCAGGAGGGAGATGCCATTTATACACCATCTTATACAAGTTTTCTTTGTAAGTGGTTGCTATCAGAAATTTCAATTGTTTTGTCCAAATTCCTTCCCATTTTATCAATTCAATTGAGTAACCAATATTTCTCCCCCAGGCAATCATTGAGTCTTTAACAATCTCATCCCCTATCCAATAAGTTATTAAGAATTTATAGATCTTAGATAATATTCTTTCCTCCTTTCCTAATATGATACTATCTATTTCTTGCTGGGTCATATCTATACCACTTTTTTCTTTGTCTTTCTTATATTTAGAGCTGATCTGGGCATAGGACCACCAATCCAATTTTATTCCTTGAAGCTCTAACTCAGTTCTTGTTTTTAAGCAGCTTTGGGCATCCAACAATTCCCGATAGGATAGGTATTTTTCTCTATTATAAAGTGAACTATATGTTGTAGCTTCTAGCGGGACCAAGAAGGAGTCGAAAAGTAGAGTTTACCCTTAACTTTCCTCCATGTATCAATTAGGATATTCCTTACATAATGTCCTGCAAAACTCATATGTTTTTTAACCTTATCTTGCCAAAGAAAATAGTGCCAACCCTGTTGTAACCCCGAACCTTCCAGAATCAACAACCGTCTTCTTCTCAGCAGGATCCATTCCCTTACCCAAACTAAATTTGCAGCCTGATAATAATATTCCCATTTTGGTAAGCCGAATCCCCCTCTTTCTTTCACCTCTTGAAGCATTTTAAGTTTAATTCTGGGCTTTTTATTTTGCCAGATAAATTTAAGAACACATTGATTTAACTTTTTGAAAAAAGTATTGTCTAGTCTAGCTGGTGCTGTATAAAATAAGGATGTCCATTTTGGGAGGATATAGGATTTTATAATCGCGATCCTACCTAATAAAGACATCTGAAGGTTCTTCCATTTCTCTAAATCCTGTTCTGTTCGTTTCTGTTCGTAATTTCAAATAATTATCTTCTTTAATTGTTGTGCATTTAGCTGATAATATAATACCTAGATATCGTAATTTATTGACAATTTGGAATCCCAAATTCGCTTCTAATTCCTTCCCCTGCTTTGTTGTCAATTTTTTAATAATAACCTTAGTTTTTTCCTTATTTACTTTTAAGCCCGCTACATTTCCATATTTTCCTAATTCATTAATCAAATTCGGACCCTATAAAATTGGGTCTTCCAATATAAATACTAGGTCATCAGCGTATGCTTGTACCTTATATTGTTGGTTTTTAATATGCAATCCTTTTATCCCTGAATTGCACCTAATTTCCCTCAATAAAGGTTCTAATGTTAAAATAAATAGCAACGGAGAGAGCGGGCACCCCTGTCTAGTTCCTTTCTCAATGCAGATTTGTTCAGAAACATCTCCATTAATTAGAATTTTAGCAGACTGCTTCGAATAAATTGAATGAATTGCCTGAATAAACCTTTCCCCAAATTGCATATGTTGTAATAAACCCACTAAAAAACTCCAACTCACTTGATCAAAGGCCTTTTGCGCATCCACAAAGACCAAAGCCAATTGCTTATCAATATGGGTTTCATAATGTTCCAAGACATTCATAATTATTCTCACATTATCTCTAATCTGCCTACAGGGTAGGAAACCGTTTTGATCTTCATGTATAAATTGACTTAGGAAACCTTTTAGCCTTTCTGCTAGCACTGCCGCAAATAATTTGTAATCTGCATTAAGAAGCGAAATAGGTCTATAATTCTGGATCAGGGATAAGTCACTGCTTTCCTTCGGCAAGAGGGTTGTTAATGCTTCTGACCAGGAATTCGGAATCTGTCCCTCCTGGATTACCCCATTAAATAGTTCTGTCATATAAGGGCTTAAGACTTCCCAAAGTGCCTTATAATATTCTATTGGGAGGCCATCTGTACCGGGAGTCTTTCCTGTTTTTTGTTTTCCCATAACCCTTTCAATTTCCCCTTCAGTTATCTCCCTGTCCAGTATTTCCCTAGACATGTCCGATATTTTGGGTAGATCAGATTCTTCTAGATATTTCTTTATTTCCTGCTCAGACTTGTCCTCTTTTCTATATAGATCGGAATAAAATTCCTGCACTATTCTTTTCTTCCCTTCTTCCCCTGTAATCCATTCACCATTCCCATCTCTCAAGTTATGAATTCTGCTCCTTTCCTTTTCTTTTTTTAATCGGTATGTAAGCCATCTTCCCTGTTTATTTGCATTTTCAAATTGTCATTGTTTCATCCACCTAATTTTTTTTTTCTAAGTCCTCTTGGTCTAATAAGTTAATTTGATGTCGTACTAATTTCCAATTCATATTGAGTTCTCTATTGTTTAGGTCCTGTTGCAACATAGCCTCACTTTTGGTCAAGTCTTCTAATAATTTATCTCGTTTAGCCCTCTCCTTCTTCCATTTCCCCGCTATATAGTTTATCACTAAACCCCGAAACACTGCTTTAGCTGTTTCCCAAACATTTTAAAAGTTCACATCTTCCTTATTATTTTCCTGAAAGAAAAAACCCATCTCCTTCTTTAAATAACTTAAGAATTGTTCATCTTTGAGGACCCTTACATCCATTCTCCACCTGGGCCTTGTTTTCAAGCCTCCCCATGTTATCCATAATGGATTATGGTCTGCCCACTCATTGATACCTATTTCTACTTTCTGTGTTCCCTGCCTCAGTTCCCCCGACATCCAAACCGCATCTATCCGCGACCAAGATGAGTGCCTGGCGTAGAAGTATGTGTACTGTCTATCTTCCGGATGTTTTTCCCTCCAAATGTCTCTAAGTCCAAATTCCTCTTGTATTTGATGGCAAATAGGAGGCAATCTTTTCTTTGCTGATCTCTTTTTTCCCTCCTGATTCTTATTTCCGGATATATAATCGTTATCCTTATCATCTATGGCGTTGAAATCCCCCACTACACAAATATGTGAGTAATCAAATTCTAACAATTTACTATAAAGATTCTGAAAAAAAACTTTTTGATTCCCATTAGGTGCATAAATACAAACCAATATACATTTTTTACCACAAATTTCTACTTCGATCATCAAAAGTCTCCCTTCTTCATCTGCAAAAATTAGTCTCGAGTTTATATGCTTTTGAACATAAATTGCTACTCCTCTTTTTTTAGTTTCCGCTAGAGATGTATATAATTGACCCAATTTAGTATAATTCAGTAAATAAAGATGATCTCTTTTCACGTGTACTTCTTGAAGGCATATAATATTCAAACGTGCTTTTATTAATTTATTAAAGATCTTTTTTCTCTTATTTGGGCTATTCAGCCCATTGATGTTAACTGACAATAGTCGAATTTCCTCCCCCATCCCTTCTCCCTTCTGTTGCCCTTACTTGCCTTCTACTTGAAGTTTCTTTTTTGTTTGTCTTGTTTCTCTCTGATTTAGTCCCTCGGCTCCTATTTCTGCCTGTATCTGCGTCTGTCCTCTTCCTTTCTTTCTCCCACCTAGCTGTTCTGGTTCCCCTCTCTCTTCCTCCTCTAATAATTCTTCCCCACTCTTCCCCTCTGACTCTTCTCCCACATCCACTTCTAAAGGGTTCAGATGTCTTATAAAAAAGTCTCTGGCATCTCTAAGGTTATGAATTCTCACTTTTTTGTCAGCCCAAGTAAATTGTAACCCTTCCGGTAATAACCACCTGTATAGTACTTTGTGTTTTCTTAATTGAGTGGTTAAGAAATGATAGTTTCGTTGTATTTCCCATACCCGTCTGGGGAGTTGCTTCAGTATTATCAATTGTTTGTCCTTATATGTCACCGTTTTGTCTCTGGACTTCAGAATCACTTCTTCCCTAAGAGCTTTTTTTGATAGTCTAACATGAACCTCTGTCGGAAGTCTCTGCCTCCTAGCGTAACTTGTAAATACACGGAAAACATCATCTATATCTCTCAGGACATCTTTCTTAGTTATCTCCAGAATCCCAGCCAAAATATCCACCACGATATCTCTTAAAGTCTCACCCCATTCTTCCACCACATTTTGTATCCTCAAGTAAAAGGCTGACCTTTCCATTTCAAGAAATATAATTTCTTCTTCAAGGGCCCTATTCACCGAGAGCTGCTCTCTTTCATTTCCATCCAGTCTCTCCTCACTGTCACTGCGTTCTTTTTATTTACCAGCTGAGCTCTCATTTCTGGACTATCAGACTTTCCGTAGCTTGCCAAGAATCCTTATCAGTAAGCTAAACTGTGCATGTCCACCCACATTCCTTCACACACTTTTCCTTTCTTCTCCTGCCAAGAGATGTCCGGCTGAGAAATAGCCGGCACGAACTTTTGCAAAAATGTAACAATTAATTTTCTTAGTTAGTGAGATGTTTTATTTTTTCTTTATAACAAATAAATGAGTTTTCTTAGAAGAAATATCTTCGGGTTTTGTTTTCTTAAAGTATGCTTGCAAGGAAAAGTCTCGATCCACTCCTCTTAATCAAGGTGCGATTATCCCAAAAGCAGAATGGGATTAATCAGCGCCCTGACACCTGGTAGCAGGACGATGGTTGAATTATGGCTTTTTCCTTGCTTTGTTACTTTGATAAGACCATTTAGGCTAATTAGACAGATGATTTTTTTTGCGACCGAGGAACGCTACTTAATTATCTGCTAAGATGCCAAGAAAGAAGAAAAAGAGCAAAATGAAACTCAGAGCCGTGGGAGAAGAAACAGATGAAATGCTCTTACAAAGGGTTCAGAAGGAAGATAAAGGCGAAACACTATGACTGAGGTCAGTAACGCCCCCTTCCAATTATGCAGTTGCCCCAGAGCCTTCTGGTTTTGTAACGCTTGGTGCAGAGCCAGATTCTCCACAAACGGCAAAGCCTTTTTACTCCTACGCAGAGAGAGAAACATTTTATTATCCCTCTCAAACCTTCAGGGTCACTCATAAAGAGCAAGCTATAAGAAACTATCGTGACCAGATAGAAATTTTTGAACAGAAGCTATCCCAGGCAAAAATGGATTTATTTATGCTTGAGCAAGATAAGAGAGAGTCTAGTGCTTTCAAAATCTCTAAAAGTGCCATTTTTGCTCCTTCTTCTTCGGAGCCAAAGACACTCCCCCTGGTGGATTTTGTGTCAGGCCAATCAGAACAGAGAGCTGTGCACACGTCACATGAAATTCTCACTGATAAGATTAAAAGTGTCACATCTGCAGAAAGAGCTGAGCTGCCCGAAACTAAAGGTGCAGCACCATCTGCTGGCGAAAGTAATTTACTAGAGAAAGCTGAAATACATCACAATTTGAGAGAGCAATTACAATTATTGCAGAAGACTCTGTTAGAGATGTCTTCAACTCACTCAGAGATTCAGGCTGCAATGCAACAAGTGTCTCCACAGGCTCAATCTCCTGGTGGTGCTGGTGTCCTTTTAGATGGAACACAACAAAGCTTAATGCAGCAAAGGCAAATGACTGCATCTCCAGCAGGTCATGCTAATATTGCAGCTCAAGCACAAATGGCAGCTGGAACACAGCAGATTCCAGTGCAACAGCCAGCATACCAAATGCATGTTCCTCACCAGGCATTTTCTTTTTTTTTTTTTAATTGCAAAAGTTTTACAATTACATTTTCACCCCTTTCCCCCCCCCCCTCAGCCCACCCCAAACTTCCCTACCTCCCTAGCCCTCCCTAACCCTCCCCTCCCCCGGACTTCCACACAATATACTCATATCAGGTAAAAAAAAACCCTTAGTATAAAACTTATATAAAACTTGAACCCCTCCCTCCCCCTCATAATTTTTTTTTCCATCTTCATTACATTGAAATATTTCTATCTTAAAATATCATTTTCAAATAAAAGCTATTTGATACTTCCTAGTTTGATATTTGTTCTGAACATAATCTATCCACTTTTTCCATTCCCATTCATAAGTCTCTTGTGAACAGTCTTTTAAAAATGCTGAAATCTTCGCCATCTCTGCAAAACTGGCCATCTTCAGAATCCATTCTTCGATAGTGGGCAAAGCTTCATTCTTCCAGTATTTACCTATCAACAATCTCGCTGCTGTTATCACCAGGCATTTTCTGTTGCTCCACTAGCTGGTGAGTCCAAATTAAAGATGTCAGGACAGAATTATAAGGCCTGGGTCAGTGAGATTGGATTGTTACTTCGCAGAGAAGGTACTCACTGTATGATTTTTAATCCCCCTGCTCAGCCATGCAATAAGAGATTTAGAAACTAAAGCTTGCACAACATTATTGATGTCCATGGATACTGAACTGCAGGATACTTTTTCGCCTGATGCAACAGCCCAACAAATTTGGGCCCAATTGGAAAATTGCTACAGGCCTGTTTCAATTGAATCTTCATGTTTGCTCATGTCTGAGTTCCATGGTTCGAGATTGAAACCTGGTGAACAAATTGGAGGACATTTGACCAAGCTGAAAGGACTGAGAAAAGAATTAAGAGAAAGAGGCTATAACATTGAAGATATTCAAATGATCAGCATTATTATTAACTCATTGAATTATGAATGGAAAGATGCCATTGCAAAGATTAACCAAGTCCCTATTGCTCAACGCACAGTGAACAATGTATGCAGACTTTTAATTGAAGAAGAAGCACTCATGTTAGCCATGCCACACTTGAGAGGACCACCCGCATCAAGAGCTCCAGCTAGGCGCCCCTTCTGAGGAAGGACCTACGCTCCAAGGATGCCAAGATGCTACATA
Source organism: Pituophis catenifer annectens (assembly GCF_029215685.1). NCBI lineage: Eukaryota > Metazoa > Chordata > Lepidosauria > Squamata > Colubridae > Pituophis > Pituophis catenifer. The sequence goes on from NW_027256885.1 coordinate 73,602,598, forward strand.
TGTGATCGTGTGGGACATGCCACCCGGGATTGTCCCCAACGAGTTCCAGCTCCCGTCTCGTACCAGCCCAGAGGAACAGACTCCAGAGGCAGAGGCAGAGGCGGAAGACAAGGTCGTCGTGGTCCCCGGCATGATCCACAAGCTCCACTCGCCACATTGGCTTTAACCAATGATCCACAACCTCAACCAGAGTACGACAGACGACTCCTGTGGACTTTGGACAGTGGTGCAGCATTGCATGTTACCTACAGAAAGGAACTTTTCACAGACATGCACGAGCCTGAACCCGAACTACGTGAACTTTATTCTTTTTCAAATCATCCTTGTCAGGTCAAAGGAAAAGGAACTGTTTATGTTGAAGAGCTTGATGCATTCATTCCTGATGTTTATTATATACCAACAGCAACCAGTAATTTGCTTAGTCAGTGTCACTTGTCTAGAGCATTAAAATTCCAGGTTCACCACCTTGAAAAAGCAAGTTACATAGTTAAAGATGGAGATATTGTTGCTGAAACCATATTAATTGGTGGTGTTTATTACTTAAAGCCAAAGCCTAAACCACAAACACAGGCAAGTATACAAACTCCAAAAAGAGAGAGCACAGGCCCAGAGAGAGATGTTCCAGAGAGAGATCCTGTTGCTGCTCCAAAGGCTCCTAAAGCCAACAAAAAGAAAATTGGGAAACAGGTTGCTCAGAGCAAGCCTGAGGTTCCTCATAAAACTGTTAATGTTGAAAATTCACTAACTGGTAAACCTTTGCATTCTAGGTGTATCCATAAATGGCATAGAAGATTGGGGCATGCCAGTTTCCGTGTTCTTAGGAAGATGCCGGATTTCGCAAAAGGTTTGGATCTAAAGGGGTGTAAGGTGTTTTTGGATTGTGCTGTCTGCAAAAAGGCCAAATCCAAAGCAGCAACCATTCCAAAACATGCTACATGCCTGTCAACACGCATTTTTTTTATTGCAAAAGTTTTACAATTACATTTTCACCCCTTTCCCCCCCCCCCTCAGCCCACCCCAAACTTCCCAACCTCCCTAACCCACCCTAACCCTCCCCTCCCCCCGGACTTCCGCACAATATACTCATATCAAGTAAAAAAAAACCCCTCCTTTGTATAAAACTTGTATAAAACTTAAACCCCTCCCTCCCCCTTATAATTTTTCATCTTCATTACATTAAAATATTTCTATCTTAATATAACATTTTCAAATAAAAGCTATTTGATACTTCCTAGTTTGATATTTGTTCTGAACATAATCTATCCACTTTTTCCATTCCCATTCATAAGTCTCTTGTGAACAGTCTTTTAAATATGCTGAAATCTTCGCCATCTCTGCAAAACTGGCCATCTTCAAAATCCATTCTTCGATAGTGGGCAAAGCTTCATTCTTCCAGTATTTACCTATCAACAATCTCGCTGCTGTTATCATATACAATATCAAGTTTGTTTCACCCAATGTAAAACCCTTAACTATACCCAGTAAAAACAATTGTGGAGAAAATTGAATTTTTTTCTTCAAAACATTCTGCATGACCCACCAAATTTTTATCCAAAAAGCCTTAACTTTCCTACAAGTCCACCAAACATAATAATATGTAGCATCTAAACAATCACATCTCCAACATTTTGGCTGAACATTAGGGTACATACACGACAATTTTTTGGGGTCTAAATGCCAGCTATAAAACATTTTATAGAAATTTTCCCTCAAATTCTGCGACTGTGTGAATTTAACATTCTGAACCCAAATTTTTTCCCATGTTTCCAACATCACTGGTTCCTCAAAATTTTGTGCCCACTTAATCATACAATCTTTAACTAATTCAGTTTCTGAATCCCTTTCTAACAAAACATTATAAAGCCTTTTAATATGCATTGGACCTTTCTCTTTTATATGTCTAACCAATTCTTCCTCATGCAACATAATACCAGTTTTTTGGTCCTCTTTCCATCTCAATTGTAATTGATTATATTGTAACCAAGTTAAGTTAATCCCTTCGTCCAACAGTGTCTGTAATGTCTTCAACTGCCATCTACCCGCATCTGTAAAAAGAACCTCTTTGTATAAAAACCCCCCGAGTGACATTATATTTGTATTCCACATAATATGACCAAGATCCAGCCATAGCGGTATTTTATAATCCCATTTGAATCGGTGCTTCTTCCAAACTCTCATCAAAGAATCTCTAAGTATATGGCTTTTAAATGCTTTATCCACTTTGTTGTCATAAAATAAGTAAGCATGCCATCCAAATTCAAGATCAAAACTTTCTATATTCAGTATTCCAGTCTTTTTCCTTCCAAACCAATCACTTGCTAGAGTCAAAGCTGCTGCTTCATAATATAACTGTAGGTTTGGAAGTTTAAGACCTCCCCTTTCTGGAACATCTTGCATAATTTTCAATTTCACTCTCGGTTTTTTCTCGTTCCAGACAAACTTATTCACTCCAGTTTGCCACACTTTCAGTTGTTTATCACTTTTAAGCACCGGAATCATTTGAAACAGAAAAAGAAATCTTGGCAAAATGTTCATCTTAACTGCTGCTATTCTTCCAAGTAAAGACAGCTGCAGTTTTTTCCAAGTCTCCATATCTTTCTGCACCTCTCGCCACAACACCTCATAATTATTTTGAAACAATTTCATATTTGATTCTGCAACCTGAACTCCTAGATATTTTACCTTTGGTACAATCTCAAAACCTGCCCTCCTTTCAAGCTCGTGTTTACGATCTTGTGTCATATTTTTAACTATCATCTTAGTTTTTTTCTGGTTCAGTCTAAAACCTGAAACTTTACCATAGTCTTGTATAATGTCCTTCATCTGGATTATTGATTCCATTGGCTGTGTTAGGGTAACGACCAACACGCATTTTTGATTTGGTTCACACTGACATAGTTGGTCCTTTTCCGCCAACACTTGGTGGTAGAAAATATTTTCTAACAATTGTTGATAATTACTCTAGATATGGATATGTATATCCTATGAAAGAAAAATCTGAGACTTTTCAGATCTTTAAAGACTTTGCAGCCCTTGTTTCTACCCAACACCAAGTTCGCATCGCCAGAATCCAGAGTGATCGTGGTGCTGAATTCATGTCTCAGCGTTTCCAGGACTGGATGCGTAAGAATGGAATTCTTTATCAGACATCAGCTCCTTACACACTGGCTCACAACGGAGTCATAGAACGACGACAAGGGGTACTGCAAACCATGATGCGTTGTCTCCTAGAAGACGCCAACCTTGGTATGATATACTGGGGTGAAGCTATAAAATATGCAAATTACATTGTCAACCGTACTTGGAGCAGTTTAATGAATCAGACTCCTTTCTTCATGTTGTATGGCTACAAGCCCGATCTTAAAAACATCCATATTTTTGGTTCATATGCTATGGTGAACATTCCCTTAGCTCAAAGAAGAAAAGGAGGTCCAGCAGCAAAGAGACTGAGATTTATGGGTATTGATGATAATTCAAAATGGAGCAAATTTATTGACTCTAAACATGTAATTGTGATTTCCCAATCTGCTAATTTTGAGGAAGATGTTGACTGGTCCAGGATTCATTCCAATGATCCTGGAGTTTATTTTCCTAGAGATGATACTGCTGATGCTGCGCAGATTGATGATCAAGATTCCATTGGTTTTTCTCAACCCAATGTTTCATCTTCGCAAGCCGCGGATGCTGACGCTAGTGATGAATGTGAGGACGAGGATGAAGCAGAAGAAGACTGGACAGTTGTCCCGAGACGTTCCAAGAGGGCCACAAAAGGAATCCCTCCACAACGATATTCTTGGCAACTGACAAAAGCACCCTTGCCTTTGATTTGCAATGTTACACTTCCACCTGATAATTTCACACAAATCAAGCAGCTTCCTGATTCAGAGCAAGACAAATGGTATGAAGCAATGCAGGTTGAAATGGACAGTCTAAAGAAACTTAAAGTGTTTACACCTGCAAAACCTCCAGCAAACAAAAAGGTCATTGGCACTCGATGGGTCTACAGAATCAAAAAGAAGCCAAATGGTGAGTCACTGTACAAGGCCAGACTTGTAGCTCAGGGTTTCGCTCAACGTTATCCTGAGGACTACACAAATACCTACTCACCGACAGTCAGAACTGAGAGTGTAAAAATTGCTTTAGCAACTGCAACTATCCTTGGTTTACAAGTTTTCCAGTTCGATGTTGACACAGCTTATCTACATGCAGACCTAGATGAAGAGATCTACGTGAGAAGTCCTCCAGGATTCCGACAGCAAGAAGGGGATACCTGGTTTCTAAACAAAAGTCTTTATGGTCTGAAACAATCTGGTTTAATGTGGTACTTATGTCTTACTGACAAACTAAATTCAATGGGCTTTATTAAGTCCGAAACTGATGAGTGTGTGCTCACAAAAAGATCTAATAATGCATATGAGATAGTTCTTGTTTATGTTGATGATATTGTTTATATTGGTCCAAATAAGCAAATGAGTGAAATTTTTGCCAAAGCTTTGCAGAGATACTTCACATTGAAATCATTAGGTCATATTAGCACTTATTTAGGTGTTCAGATTGAAAAAACACAGAAGGGGTTTAGTCTTTCACAAGAGGATAAAATTGAACAAATTTTGCATCATTGCAACATGAAGGACGCTAACACAACAAAGACACCCATGCAAACAGATTTTCATAACTTGACACAAGAAGCAAGTCCTGAGTTCGAGGATCAAACACTTTATCGTTCAGTCATTGGGTCACTGTTGTACGTTAGTAGTTGGACCAGACCCGACATTGCACTTAGTGTTAATCTCTTATCTCGACATGTAGGTAAGGCAAAACAGTTTCATTGGACATGCGTTAAGAAATTATTGAGATACCTAAAATACACTAAACACAAGAAATTATTGTTAGAACCAACACATACTGATTATGCAGAATTATGTTGTTATGCAGATTCTGATTGGGCAAGTGATAAGAAATCACATAAAAGTACTTCAGGTTATATGATGTTCTTAAATGGATGTCCTGTTTATTGGCAAGTACGTAAACAGAATTTTGTTTCTTGTTCATCTACTGAAGCTGAATATGCTTGTGTTTCAGATGCATGTAATTCTCTAACTTGGTTTGATGCTTTAGTCACAGATATCTGGACACACCCGATCAGACCGATCACCGTGATGGAAGACAATGAATTGGTGGTTTATATTTCTGAATCACATTTCACAGGTTCTAGGTCCAGACACATTGACATCCGTTATCAAAACATAAAACATTTAGTGAAAAAAGGTTTTGTTAAAATGCAGTATGTATCTACACATGATCAAATTGCTGATATGCTCAACAAACCACTTCCAGCAGCTCAACACGAGTATCTGCGTAAGAAGATGTGCCTTATTTGACGATGTACCTGATATTCGCTCAACTGGCAAAAGAAGGGGATTGTCACTGCGTTCTTTTTATTTACCAGCTGAGCTCTCATTTCTGGACTATCAGACTTTCCGTAGCTTGCCAAGAATCCTTATCAGTAAGCTAAACTGCGCATGCCCACCCACATTCCTTCACACACTTTTCCTTTCTTCTCCTGCCAAGAGATGTCCGGCTGAGAAATAGCCGGCACGAACTTTTGCAAAAATGTAACAATTAATTTTCTTAGTTAGTGAGATGTTTTATTTTTTCTTTATAACAAATAAATGAGTTTTCTTAGAAGAAATATCTTCGGGTTTTGTTTTCTTAAAGTATGCTTGCAAGGAAAAGTCTCGATCCACTCCTCTTAATCAAGGTGCGATTATCCCAAAAGCAGAACGGGATTAATCAGCGCCCTGACATTCACATCATCCCACTCTCTTCTCTACATCTTGAATTTTACTCTCCTGTTGTGTCAACACCCCCTGAACACCTTCCAGCCTCTCGTTCAACATTTTGATATCATTTCCAACAGCTCCCAGCTCCCCTTTAAGGTCTGATGTTAAGTCCTCTAAATTTTTGGAGATATCGTCTTGATTTTTTGTCATCACCTCATACATTGCCTGCAGCATATTTTGTAGACTTAATAATGATGGAGGTTTCCCTGCAGCGGCTAAGTCCTCCAAAGATTTAGATGATGATGAAGATGACGATGTAGTTGTGGCTGGAGTAGCAACCATTGGGAATGTCAAAACTTTTTTCCCCGATTTTGTGGTCGTTACAGTTGTTGCACTTGACATCTTGTTTGTAGGGATATTCCTGATCACTTTCAAAATATCTTAATCAGCTTTTAAGTTAGTCAATTCAACAAATATATTATATTCCAAGTCCTTCAGGTCAAGTCTAGCCAATAAAGATAATAATCAATGTGGGTAATTCATTCAAACACGTACAATCAAGTACAAAACAGATTCAAATTTCTTCTCTCCTAAGAGCACAATATATAGTGTAATTATACAGTTCGCCACTAGAGGGGGGTAAAGTACTGTTCCACACACACACCTTCTAATGATAGAAAAGAAGGAAGAAGAGTATTTCTCTACCAAGGGATATATCTGTCCGTTCGACCACCGTTCTTAATTTAATTCTTAATTTATCAGCGGGGAGGGAGGAAATAAACCATCCAGCAATACTTCCCACCAATCGAATACAAATCCAATATTTGTTTCAGTCAGCACAATTCAATAACGGCTCGAAGTTCATGGTGTAATAAACTAGCAGCCACTTTCCCCGTCTTAGCTCCAATCGTAAAAGGGCACTCAGAACATTCCTCCACCACCACAGCACTCACAATAGGGAGATCAAAAGGATCAAAGGTCCATCACAATGTAGACTAATTATCATTAGAAGAGGGCTCCTTGCCCGTCTGCGATCAGGTTTCCCTTCCAATATAGGTAGTCATCGCTTTGGGGCCGCCATTACTGGCGCCGTCTTCCCAGCCTGTGACAGGAGAGATTCGCCTTTGCGCGTCGGATTGCCACTCCACACACGCTCACTGCTCCTCTCCACTTACGGCCGCCTCTCCGGGGCCGCCGCCGGCAAAGAAAAGCCGCCCAGACTGGAAAGTTTACAAGAAAGGGACAGGAGCGATCTCCATACCCGTCTTGCTTGACACAATGACGTAACCGGAAACTGGTATCTTTTCTCCATGCCTGCGATATCCTGGTGGAATCTCTCCCCATGCTCATCACTCACTGCCCCACAGTTCAAAGGGAAATAGTCTAAATGCAAGTGTAAGAAGTGAATTTTCAGTGACATGTTTGCACCAAGTGCTTTATAGGACCTAAGCAAATTTTCCACGTGTTTTTCATAGTAATCTGCCTTGCTGTTCTCAAAGTGAAGATAAATTTATACACTTCCATGTGGTACCCTTTTCATTGTTCTACCATACTTTGTCAAGAAGTTATGAGGCATCATGATCATTAGACACCTTCCTTTCTTGTAGGCAAATATACTCGCCTGTGTATAAATCTTTATTGTGAAATATCTTGAACACTTTAGTCAACCAGCGTCTTTATCACCTGTTTTCTAATTCATCTAATCAAAATATGTAAAATTAACACATTTTATCTCGGAGGTTGATAATTTCCCAAAATTTGTACACCAGTGTAATTAAGAAATGAGAAGGATGTCTTTCTTTCTCTCCCTCAAAGGAAGTACCAACCAGTAGAGAAATGAGATGCTTTATGGGCAGTGATTCAAAGTCAAATGCACCGATAAATTCTGTTTACTGCAAACACAAGAAAAGAAAAATCTTGACAACTGGAAAAACCAAAATGCAAATGAGCAAAGTGAAATTCAATTTTGATGCTTCTTTCTCCTGCTGATATAACACAATGCACTACTGTTTCTCAAGCTCGTTAACTGGAAGATGTATGGACTTCAGCTCTCAGAATTCCCCAGTCAGCATGGGGAATCTCATAAAGTTCAGAAACACTCCAATACACCAAGGGCCTATTGCTTTAAGGCAGGAAGAAGTGTTGACATCTCTCCCTTGTGATTGCATTCAATACTGCCCTACTCCTGAAGGACTCAGGGCAGTGAACAGCCAAAAGATAAAATACATGTAATACAAATGTTAAAAACCATTAAAATACGATTCAATAATTTGGCCCAGAAAACAAAATTTAAAAACCCCAATGTTGTGGAATGATGAGGACCAAGCAACATTCCTGGGTCAGCCAGAGACAGTTTTATTGCGCAAGGTTCAGAGCCAGTTTTGTACCTGGAGCTTTGAACAACGGAAGAACCCTGATACAACTGGTTTTATACATTTCTAAGACAAAGGATTCAGTGAGATCATACATTTTCCATATATGGTTAACATGAGATCATACATCCGATTTTCCCTATATGGTTACATACATTGGATAATGTGTTCATCTAATTACTTAAACCATTAATCTTAGTTTATAAAATTATCTTAGCCACACAACTTTTCCTTAAGTGCTCGTAGTTGTTAATGGGAGAGTTACTGCTGTCCTTGGGTAAATTTATTGGATTAAGTAACTCTTTGTAACATATAGGTCTTTGTGTCATTCACAGTGAGGTCACTCAGATGTTTTCCATATGGCGGTCCTTTTGTGACATCTAGGTCTCAGAAGATATATTACCACTTAATGGGGTTTAACTGTTTGTTAATGTAATCTCCAACAAGCACTTTCCTCTCTTATAATAATGTGAATAGAGAGGTTCTCTCAGAGTTCATGTATCTAAGCACGTCTTCCCCTTATAATAATGTGAATAGAGAGGGTCCCCCAGAGCCCATATATCTGACTCTGTATGATTCCTATTTTATTCACATTATTTCTTATTTGCTATAATTCCTACTTTATTCACATCATTTCCCCCCTGTGGAAGTTTTTCCATGCATAAACTTCCATTACTTCCTACACAACACTCTATGTCCTTTAATACACAAAGCTAACATATAATATCCCACAACATATGACTAATCTAGGCAAGAGATAGGTCTGTCTTGATCTTTTACTCTCCTAATCTTTGGAGGTACTCCCTCCATTCTTTCCCAGACCCCATTTCGACATATGTGTCTGTTTCAGAAACTTTTTCTTCAAGAAAGCGCTCTGTCAAAACTAATTCCTTCGCAGTCTGTATCTCTTTCACTGCTCTGATAGATAGCTGTTTCAGCACAGGGATTGCACAAGGAATAAAAGCTAGGCCTGCCACAGCCATCTCAACAAGAATAACATTTGTTTAATCCAGCCGGATCCAGGCAACCAAGAAAACCACCTGTCAGTTGTTTGTAACCTCTGACTTATCTTGGATGCCCTATCCTGCAATTCCTTGGCAATTTCTCTGACCACACCTGATTTATTCATATAGAAACAACAGTCTTCTCCCAGAAATACACACATACCTCCTCTCTCTGCGGTTAGGAGGTCTAAGGCATGTCGATTTTGTAGGACCACTGCTGCCAATGAATCTATCTGGTCTTGGACTTCTACCAGGGTTCCAGCAATTTGGTTCAGGCTTTCTTGGAACTCCTCTGATAATTGCTGAAATTGTATTACTGAGTGTGTCACTCTACCTACACCTGTTCCACTGCAGTTTCTATCCCCATGATTACTAATAGTGGGACTAGGATTGGTACCCGTTTCTGAACATGCCCCATGAGAGGAACAGGGATGGTATGTTCTCCACTGACAACACCTATTTTAGGAAAAGGGTGTACTAGTGTGCATCTTCTGGTCCAATTTGTTGGCAAACATAAATACACATCCTTCCCTCAGAAGAAGAAAACTACTTTTTCCCTTACACATACGCCTATGCTCATGGAGAAAGCATGGGTCCGATGGTTCTTTTCATTAGTCCAGACCCCCAAAGTCCCCGCCACAAACATTCCAGCAAGCGGCTGTAATGGGACTTCTAGTGAAGGGTCCTTTTGCTTATCTCTGAGGATTGGACCTTCAAAAAGATACTGGGAGGTAGTATTCCGGGGGAAAGAAGACACATAAACCTGTGTTGGACCTAATGGAGAGCCAGATAGGGAAGCAAGGGGGGTGGAATAGACTGGGGCACCTTTCCTGGGATACATTCCCGGATCCCTTCCATCCTCCCCATCTTGTGACGGTGGCAGTTGGTGGTGATGAGAAAGTGAGTGGTGTGCAGAAGGAAAAAGATCTTTGGTTAGTTTTACATCCCTAAGGTTCATTCTAGGACCAAGGTACACTTCTGATGGACATTGTTCTTTTGTCAGGGATCCTATAGGCCTACCAGGTTTCTGATGTCTCTTTATACACAGGGAAGGTGACCCTATGGTTTAACAAGGTTTCGACCCAATTCCAGTATCCCTGATATGCAATCTCCTCTTTTCAATTGTTGTAGGGGCCCGTTCTCCTTTTCTATTCCCCCCTGTACCGGGATTGTTAAACTCTTGACCCCAGGTCAAGGAGTTGGTTTAGGTCTAAGGCTTCCCCCCACCTTCTGATACCACGTTGTTGGCGGGAGTGGACTTGACCCAAAGTGTCCCCATTCAGTGTCCTGATGCTGTTAGTTCCCCTGGGATTCTTGACATCTTTAATTCCTTCTACAGGGACAAGGGGAATTTCTTGAACACCCACACAACATGGGGAACTACTGTTCAAGATAGCATCACTCACTAGACCCTTAGCTAATAGTACCCACAGCCCTAAATAAATCATAATGACCTAATTCCTACACCCACAAGGCCTTAAGAGCGCAAGACCCGTAGTTTACAAATTCACCATGTCAGGAAGAGGGTTAGGAGTATGTGTAACTTGGGGTAGGGCAATATCAATCGTATTAAAACAATACCAACAGAAGGGCTAAAGTAGCTGTTGCCCAGAGTCCCCACACCAAATCTTCCTCTAGCATGAGTGTCTTTAAATAGTGCACACTGGATTCTATTACAGTTAATGGATTTTACATTACAAACTACAGTCATGGAATGTTGTCTTCCTCCATTCCAAGCTTTGGCCGTGCGTGGGGAACCAGCTTCCAGGGTGGTTCAGCAAGGCTGACGATCACCACCGTGCGTTGAGAGTCCATTGCCGGTAGGACTCAGCAGGGTGTATTCTTCTTGAACTTCAGCACCAATGGCCTGTCAGTTTTTATTACCTGGTATGTGACCGGATCACTCTGGTCTGCGGGCTTCAGTCTCGTCCAGTGGATCCAGGATCTTCCTTCTAAGGTCTTAAAAGCACAATTACAAAACCAATACATCTGGGAGAGCGCGCAATGGAATCTGATCAGTTGTAGTCCTCTTCAGTTGGGAAACAGCATAGGCAACCACTCAATCCTAAGAAAGAAAAAAATACAAAAATAGTCCAGATGATGAAGAACGCTATTCCCACTGGTTACTGCCCACCAGTCCATTGGGTTCTTTGGATCGTCAACTTCAATGGATCTCCTTGGTGAGATTCCACCTTCCACTCCTTTGGGGCTGGCACGGGCCCTTTCACTTGGGGTTTAACTTCCTTCCAGCTCCGGATCAACATCCAATCATCGTGGTGGAATTTGTGGACTGGAAACTTCAAAGGTGGTGTTTGGGCTAATAGTCCTTGTTTCCTAAGAACTTCAAAATATCTGGACAGTTTATACACATATTGTTTCAATACTTTGTCTCTGGTTTCCAGGGAATCAATGCATATGCTTCCTGTAGTGAAAACTACTCCAAACAACAGTTCATATGATGATAATCTTTCTAGGTTGGGTATAATAAAACTCTTGACACCACTGTTGCTGTAGCATTACTGCAGAGAAAAGCTTCAACCCACCCTGTGAGGTGGTCCACTATGACCAATAAATATTTTACTCTCCCCACTTTTGGTAATTCTGTAAAATCCACTTGAATACATTGAAATGGTCTTAAAGCTGGTGGTCTCCCACCCATCTGTTGTTTCCTGACAGCTTGTTCATTCACCTTTTTACAAATCAAACATTTGTTTATAATTGATTTTGCTAAAGGATGTATCCCAATACAACCATAGCATTTTAAAAGTTCATCTACAATAGCTTGAATTCCCCAATGACTCCACCCATATTTTGCCAAATGTATGCACTATCCCAAATGCATACGTGGAATCTGCCTATTTTTCCTTCCAAGATGCATAGAGCACCCCCCCCTTTTTTTTTTATTTGATTTATATGCCGCCCTTCTTCGGAGACTCAGGGTTACAATGCGTTAAGCAATAGCCTTCATACTTTTGTATATTTTACAAAGTCAGCTTATTGCCCCCACAAACTGGGTCCTCAATTTACCTACCTTAGAAAGGAGTCAACCCCGAGCCTGGTGAGATTCGAACTTACTAATTACAGACAGCTGGAGTTAAATTACAATGCATTTGTCTACTGAGCTATCCAGGCTCCCTATCCATAGAGCTTAATTTAGTGCATACAATTCAAAGGTTTGAGCAGACCAATTTCGAGGCAAACCCCTTGTTTCCAGGATCTCTTTAGTGTGTCCTTTTATAATAGCATATCCGTTTTTCTGTACTCCCTCCTCCACCCTAGAGGAACCATTTATAAAAATTGCTTCTCCTTTCTCCAGGGGGTGTTCCTCCAAATCAGGTCTTATTTTTGTATGTAAATCAATTACTTCAGCACAATAATGTTCTAATCCAAACTGATCCATTGATCTGGTGTTGGCTAAGAACTGTGCTTGATTCAAATTGTGATCTGTAGTTAAAATCAAGTCTGTCTGCTGCATTAAAATTGTTTCATATTTTGTTTAGAATTCTGGAATCAGTTAACCACCGCCCCACTTTTTGCTGAAGGATGGTTCTGACTTGATGTGGGGTGCTTACAATAAGGGCTCCCCCAAAGGTCAATTTCCTACTTTCTGAGCCAACACCCCTTGTGCAATTCAATTTTCTGTGTTTACAAAGAGATGGAATGGCTTTTCCAAATTTGGTAAACTTAATACAGGAGCCCTGGTTAAAGCTTGTTTCAAATTTTCAAGGCTTCCTCTTTCGTGTCCCTCCCATTTCAAACTCCAAGGTCCAGATTCAATTAATTTTGCATAGAATTACCTTAATTCTTGCTTGTTTATAGATAGAGGCTGAGATGCCACCCCTTCTATTCTATCAGGAGTGATTTTCCTACTCCTGTTGGAAGGAAAAAAGAAGCCTTTTCCTTTAAGGATTGTTGAAAGGCAGAGCTTCCCCTTCCTGAATTCAAAACTCTCGGCTGGGAGATTACTTTGAAATGATTGGAGGTCAGCTGCTTGAGAGTAGAATCAGTTTATTGTTTCTAGGAAGGCAGGCAAGAAACAAATACAAGCACAACGTTCTGAGGCTAGCCTGTCTTAACTGTAAGAGTAACCCTTTTTTATATCCTAAAACATCTTTTGATTTTCTATGTGACCCTTTAAAGTCTTTTGATTTGGCGTGTGAATTCTTTGATTTGTGTGTGTGATTGTTTTATGGTGTTTAAATCCTGTTTTTGTTTGTGATTAGGTTCTTCTGTCCTGGATCTGGCAAATAAGTAATTGTTTTATAGTCCACTCTCTGTTTTTCCTAGCCCTTTGTAGTTGTTCGTTCCCTATAATTATTCAGTTTGCTATTTCTGTGTTTTAGTGAATATCTCTTTTTTTTTTTCTCCTCATGTGTTTAAATTACTTTGGTTTGATTTCTTTTCCTTTTTGGGTGTTTGTTTTTCTTTCCTGTGTCCCGCATCTGTTTGGATGTTGCAGGCCCCTATAATTCTCTTTTTTCCTTTGTTGTGGAAAATAAGGTGGCTTCAGCTTCTTAATGGCCCATTGGTAAAGGTGGGGGCTGAAACTCTACCTGAGTTTCTGCTTATTTTCTTTAGGGGAATTTCCCTGCTCTTTTAATATTGAGCTTCTCATATCTTCCAACACTCCCTTCATTAATTAAGTGTATTCAAATGCTTTGTCCACTTAATCTGATCTCTGTCAATTAAAAACACCACTTCCTCTTCTTTGGATCGGGCAATCTTTAATGCTGTCTTCCCTGCCCATATCACCACTTCTTCCCATTATCACTTGTTTCCACTCTCACATTCCTTTCTTCCTTCCCCGTCCAAAAGTTGTACAACATCCATAACCTTCCAAAAATAAATCACATACCTTCTCCCTTCCATCAATTCTACTTTCTCTAACTCCTTCTTCTTATAAAACATTCAATTCCTCCTACCACTGCCATCCTGATTTCCAAGACAGCACAAGTCTGTGCAGACCAACTTAAAGGCAACTTCCTGGCTTTCACTAAAACTTCCTCTCTCCCTTCTACTATTGTAACCCATCTCTGTAACAAATTCTAAAAGGGCAACCACTTATGCTGCTAACAAACAAACAAACAAGCAAACAAACAAACAAATCTGAAATATATTTGGATCAAACTTTAGCATCAATTCTCTGCCTTTAGTAAAATGCAAGTCAGATTCAAAAAATCCTACAAAATTATTTCTTTTATATAGGTTTAATTAAGTGTTTTAAACCTCAAAAATTTCCAGAAGGAAAAAGAAAATCAAAATCAGAATGGCAGTTTTGGGAGGCTCCCCCCCACATCGCCAGCTACACTGAGCTAGAACCAGACAATGCCCGAGAAGAAAGCCCTCGGCCCCGAAACACCCCTCCACCTGTGAGTACAAAGCAGGAAGCATTTGACCCTGGGCCACAAAAAACAGATATCCATATCAGCTGCATCACACCCTCTCTCTGCTCACTGTGCTGGAAAATAGAATCAAGCCAAACAATGCCTTCTCAACTGTAACCCCCAGTAGTACAGGTGCAGGAAAAGCACTGCACGATAACCTCTGTGAACGCAAAATATCTCATTCCTGCTCCCAATACGCAGCCGTGACTGTGCTATAGCAGAGCTGCACAATGAAGCCATTCAGACCCCTCAAGTCAACCGGAGGGCACCACACGGCACACCATACCGAACTGTCCTCTCCGACAACTCTCCCAACCCCTCTCTGGAACAAAGAATGAATCAAAAACAGTGAAACTGCAAAGGCAGGTATCAGATATCACCCTTTACCCCGCCTTTCTCAGGCTCATTCAGCAGAGAGAGAGAGAGATGATGAAAAGCCCGCAGCCCACCCTTTTCCTGCTTCTCTCCTCCAAAGGAAGGGGGGGAGGGAGAGGAAAAAAAATGTTTTACAGCAAGCAGACAAGCCTCACTCCCCCCTTCATTCAGCATTCTTTCAACAACAGAACCCTCCGCATTTCTCTCTAATCTCCCACATTCTCAACACACAGGCATTCACAAGGCTCAAGATCACTTCACTTTATCACTCCTTATGAGCTTCAGGACACCTCACACACACACATTCACATTTGTACTGCAATCAGACTTCTTGTATAAACCAATTTCACATACAAAAATTTCATTTAATGCTTCCTCCATGCAAACCAAATTATTTCATGGAGCTTTTTCACAAGCTACTATTATTAGAGGATTTCATCTTCCCTGCAGGTTTGGAAATGATTACATACATACACATGCACACATATCATCAAACATTTCCAGACTTGTGGAGGTTTTTTTTTTATTGTTTTAATTTTATTTCCTTGGACAACCTATAGCTTATTCTTAAAGGAGTGGGAAAACTCAGAGAGCAGTTTTAATCACAAATGTGATTTTGGGCCCGAACCACTGCCTGTTTCTCCCAGCTTCAAGCACAAGTTTACTTAATTTGCTGGCCAGCCAAACATATCACAATCAATTCAATCCCATTCAATTTTACACACTATCATTATAGATGCACATCCAGGAATTTTTTTTTTAACAGAAATCACACCAAATTGATCAAGTCAAATTATCTGAGTCTTCCCATTTAGACAGGCTTTACCTTTTTTACTGCCTGCTTAACCCCGGGTGGGAAGAACAGTAAACAATTTCTTCTTTATTCTTAGTTCTTTCAGAGTTCTCTGGCTTTTTTTTAAGAATGGTCAATTTATCAGAATGTTTATAACACTGCAATTAGTTCTTTTCTCTTACCACACATAAGATCACACACATTTTTTTTTAACTTTTATTGCATAAGGTTTTCTTTCTCCCCTTTCTTTAGATTTCATCAAACAGACCCTAGCAAACTCTGCCTGATACTTGAGTAATCAAGGGGGTCTCTCTTTTAGTCTTCCACTGATGAATACTATTACCACCCATCCTAACAACACTACCCTTGGCTCACGACGCTGGACGTTCCGACAGTCATCAATGAGAACCGCAAGGGTTTAACCACCCACACAATCCCACACAATACTTAATTCCTTAATTCCTTACTAGAGACTTTAGGACGACGCCTTGTCTCCTAGGGGGGTGATCAGGCCCCCTCTTCACCACTAAATTGGTGGGTACTTCTTAGCAGAGAGACTTGAACTCCCTGACTTATACTTACCTGTTTTCCTTCTTTTTCTTTTTCTTTTTCTTTTTCTTTTTTGTTGAGGTCTCTGTGTCTGGCTAACCTTTGAGGATCCTTGACTAGTCTGTTTGCCAGCGGGTTCACGGCAGCTCCTCACCGAAAGATTCCGTAGACTTCAATGGAGTCTTTGTGGCCGGCCAGTGAACTTTCCTTGGGGAGGCGTCGGTTCCCGCTGGGGCAGGCTGTCTGGCAGAACAAAAGTTCTTTGTTCCTTAGTCCCATCTGCCAGGGTGCCATAAATGTTGTGGAATGATGAGGACCAAGCAACATTCCTGGGTCAGCCAGAGACAGTTTTATTGCGCAAGGTTCAGAGCCAGTTTTGTACCTGGAGCTTTGAACAAGGAAAGAACCCTGATACAACTGGTTTTATACATTTCTAAGACAAAGGATTCAGTGAGATCATACATTTTCCATATATGGTTAACATGAGATCATACATCCGATTTTCCCTATATGGTTACATACATTGGATAATGTGTTCATCTAATTACTTAAACCATTAATCTTAGTTTATAAAATTATCTTCTCCACTGCAACTGAGACCGTCCACCTTATTGCTGGTTGTTCGCTTCTCATTCCTTCTACCTTTCCTAGCATTAATGACATCTCCAGGGAGATAGGTTTTTGCAAAATGTGTTTGAAGAAAGATAATTTGAACCTGGCTTTATGTGGCTGCTAAGAATTGGCATTGACTTAATACAGTAGCACACAATCAATCCATGTGAGTTTGCCACCTTCTGGTTTTGTTGTTTGCCCTTCTTCCCATCCCAGGACAAAATTACTGAAAGTCTTCCATCTCTGTGAAACCCAGCAATGTGATTCCATTGCAGGAAGCATTTTCCATCAGCTGCACAAGTACAGGAAAACAGTTCCATCTGTAGAGAAGCCAGCTTCAATCTAGGCACATGAAAGGACCTCAGAAGGCGAAGTATACGTGGTCCTCAATTTACGACCACAATTGAACCCCACATTTCTGTTGCTAAGCGAGAGAGTTCAGTGAATTTTGCCCCATTTTACCACCTTTCTTACCACACTAAGAATAAAGTATTTTGGGGGAATAAAGCCAAAAATTGTAGCTCAGCCCTTCAATCACAAAATAGTACATTTCAGCAGATGTGAGAGATTGCAGGGAAGTGATGGACAGGAAGAGAAAAAAACAGAGATGTAAGTAATTTTAAAGCATCAGGAGGAAGTGAGCCATTTGGCAGCAATCCAGCTCAAATGCAGGGAAAACTCTGGGAAAAAACATTTAAAATAATCCAAGAAGCTCCACTTTAAATAACTATTAATGAGGGTGAGAACATCCTCTTGTAGTTACTTTAAACCTATCCCCCTCCAAAACACCCCCCAAAAAGTAGCATTAAATATCTTACTGAAATCTGTATAATCCTGACTTCATTTTGCCCAGTGTGACACTTAGTGTCACTTAGAAATTTTCATAAAAATTTGCCAGCCACATTTATAGCAAGTTAAGAAAATTTAGAGTGATTTGAAATGTTTCTTCCCAAATTTCTCTTCATCGGAGTTAAGTTGCAGCTCATGAAATAAGTTAACCCTCTCATGCAACTTCTGGAGGCTGTGTGAGAGTACACCCCATTCTCATGTGGCTTCCACAGCCTCTGAAAATCACGAGAACAGGGTGGTGAACACTGGTATGTCACTCAAAATGTTGTGGTGCGTCAACCTATGACACACGTTATAGGCTCACCTTCACTGTTCTGGAAACATCTGCATGAAAGTAGCAACCCAGGTCATCATGCCTTTCTAGCCTTGATAACTCATGTGGAAGGCAGACCAGTGTAATATTCACATTTTTTTAACCACCTGGGAGCTATTCATTACAGAAAATTGGATGGGCCATCTTCAGTTCCAAGATGTTGCATTACCCTGTCCTTAAGCAGTGGCAACTGCACTGTATTCTTTAAAAAGTGACTTTTTTGCAGTCTCAATCTCTTCTCTCCCCCATGAGTCCCAATGTTTATGCTAAAGTAGTACTCAATGAAAACACCCATGCTGAGCTCTTGCACTGTTTACATTGTGCTTCGTCTTGCTGGGCAGCTACACTTTTCCTTTCTTTTGGACTGTCCACTTCTTAAGGAAAAATGTCTTCCTTCATTTGGCTGCTGTACTGTTTGCTGGTGGCTGCAGAGCTCCAAAACACCTGTCTCCTCACACCCGTGTGAAGATTGAAGCTTTTTGGCAACTCTGTGGTATTGACACTGGGAAGGTGGCTCAAAAGAGAGGGGAAGCAGGCAGCACAGGTGCCTGCAATTTTGCTAAGCACTCTGCTCTTCCACATACAGTAAAACTAGCTTATGAAGAGTTGTATCCTTGAATCATGGCCTATGGCTTTATTTCCAATACTGGTCAGGAAAACATCTGACAAAATGTTAGAACCAAAGAGCAGTTTGGTTCATCCTGTGATAATAAAGGGTTTTGAACAGTTAACAATTCCAAGGTAATAACCAACACCTTCTGTGTAGTATTTTTACTTAGAAATAGTGCATTTCTCCAACTTTTCCACAATACTCAAGGGACGCCTAGAATATTTATAAAATACAATGAAGGCATTGAAAGCAGTATTTGCTCAACTAGCACATGGATATCCATTTAAGGTTAGATATGCCTGCATGAAGAACCAAGAGGATTGGTAATGGATGGCATGATAAACACAGGATCAGAATTACGGTAGGTGGTTTCGGCACCACTTCCAACTACATCTGTTGGGACCAACTCATACTGAAAGTTTCTACAATGTGAGCCTAAGCTGGCAAATAGGCTTTGTAGAGAGGAGTACTTGTACTCTGTATACAAGCAAAAGGGCACAATGTTGTGGTCCTCTGCTGTGAAGTAAAAAAAAACCTGAAACTGCTTCAACTAAGGCCAAGGAAAAGAGTTATATAAAATTTAAGTCCAAGCATTGGATGTGTCCTTAAGAATTTTACAAATGTCGACTGAACAACAGTGGTTACTGCACTGTCTTACACAATAAGTGGGGGAACGATAGCTCAGCAGTTAAAGACACTGAACTTGTCAGCTAAAAAACTGTCAGCCTGGGTTTGAGACCTGAGCACCGCACAACGGGGTGAGCTCCTGTTACTTGCTCCAGCTCCTGCTCACCTAGCAGTTTGAAAGCATGCAAATGCAAGCAGATAGATACCACTTTGATGGGAAGGTAACAGCATTCAGCGCGCCTCAGCGTATACTGTAGTCCTGCTGGCCACATAACCATGGAAGTGTCTTTGGACAACGCTGGTTGCCTCAGCTAAAAAACTGAGATGAGCACAGCCCCCTATAGTCAGACACAACTGGACAGGGGAAACCTTAACTTTACCTTTTCAACTGAATAAGTAAATTATTTTAATATATTGGTTTTATGTTTCACATTGTTACTTTCCCTTTTTGACTGAAACTAAACAGTATGGATTAAATATCTAATAGATGATTAGAAAATTAAATATTTTCCTAATAAATATTAGAAAAGTCAATATTAAGCTTCACAAAGAAAGTAATTCAATATCAAAGTTTAAAGTACTGTAGCTCTTTACAAAGGCTTTTTCTAGAAGATTCTTCACTGTGAATATATACACAATTTGTTTAAAATTTTACAAGTTGGTAGACAATATCAACTCTTTAAAATATTCAGGAGAGACAGAATTAGATAACTAACCTATTTATTAGGAAGTATCAATTAAACTATAATTGTTTTTTAATTGTGAAGACTCATATTCATATTATGCTGTCAGCCATGGATTCTCCAGCATGGGTTTCTGCAGCGTGCTTGCTATCGGCTGCCATAGAAACGGGGAGGGGGGCTTGGACATTTGGGATGGGGAAGTGAGCTGGTGCGTAGCAGTCCCGAGAATTGGAAGGGAGGTTTGCATTCATGAATTATGGTGCTGCTGAGTGGAGTTGTTTATACTCTGTCAAGGCCAACCGCCCAGACTCCAGATGCACAAAATACCTGAAGAAGAGCTTCCTCATCTGCTGGTGGAAAAGAAATATTGCAAGGGAATTATTGGGAGAATTTTTTTAAGGAGGATTTGTTTAAACAGCTGGAGCAAGACTTCAAAAAGAACTGGCAAGAATAAAGTTTTAAACTGGAATGGTCTAAATGAATATCTGAATTGGACACTACTTGGAAATAAAAAAGAAAAAAGACATTATATGGATTTGAATTTCATAAGCTAAAATAACAATAAACTAAAAAATCTTTTCTCCTTGAAGTGACAACATGGAAAATTGGGAGTATGAGTATGAGGAACTAAGGGAGATGTTTCAAAAGGTGCGAGAAGCATTTAAGGGAAATAAAGAAGCAGAGGATTGGTTAGAATATAAAAAAAAGAAAAAGAAAATACAAATGAGAAGCAAGAACAAAATGTTGGAAAGAAAATAATTGAAGATAAAAAAAATAGATGATTACACTGGGATTGACAGTGACAAAATAAAAATGGAGAGGGGGAAATATTTATCAAAAAAGAAGAGAAAAGAAGGAAATGAGAAAAGATTGAGGGGGAGAATTAAGAGGGTAACAATCTTAAAAACTAGAGAAAGGATGCAGGAGAGAAGATACAATAAATACAAAAAGAAAAAGAAGGAAATAAGAGAATGGGAGAAAGGGAGGAAAATATTAAGAAATGGAATTCTGGAGAGACCAAAAGAAAATGGGTAAAAGGGGAAGAATAATGGATAGGAGAAAGGGAATTAAAGCATTAATTGATTTAAGGGAATGGTGTTAATAGTAGAAATTGTATGTAAGAAGTAAAATAGAAGAAATATACAGATTATTGTAAAATGGAATAATTAATTGAAATTAAGATACAAAATTGAAATGTCAGTGAATGATGTAAGTAAGGATGAAATGAAATGTATGTAAGAAGCAAAAAGAAGAATTATATTGTTTAATGTAAAATAGATCAGCAGATGCAATGTGAAAGATAGAATGGTCTATATGTGAAAATAATTGAAATTGAGATATAAAATTGAAATGCAAGTTAAAGAGAAAAAAAAATCATTGATGTGGGAATAAGAAATTAAGAACTAAAGAAAATAAGAGGTGGAAGGTTATTTAAATTAAAAGGTTTTAAGGTTAAAAATGGAATAAATTGAAATATATTGTTAATAATTAAAAATGTGATGGAAATTCTGAGAAATATATTCAGTAAAAATCAGGGTTGCCTGGACACCATAGTGGAAAATATTAAATTGAAAATGAATACAGCAATAGAGAGGGAGTGGAAGAAGGAGTAGGGAGATGGAAGGAAGGGAGAAGAGAGGAAGGAGAGAGAGGAATAAAAGAAAGGGAAGAGGAGAGGAAGAAAGGGAGGAGAAATAAGAGTAGGAGAGAAGGTTAGATAGGGAGGAAGAAAGGAGGAGAAGGAGAAAGGAAAGGGAAGTAGGGAAGGAGTAGAAGAGGAGGAAAGAAGAAAGTAGGAAGGATAAAAGAAGGGAGGGAGAGGAAAGAGAGGAGAGAGAGAAGAAAGATTGCTGTAAAACAAAAAGATGAAATGGAAGAAAGGCAACCCCGAATATGTTTAAATTTATCAGGATAAAGAATGAACTACTATGAAAGTTAAGAGAGAATATATATGATTAAAAAAGGAGAAATTAGAATTTGAGGGCGGAAGATGTTTATATAATAAGCATAGAAATATCAAGATATGATTAAAAAATATGGAAAAAGAATATTTTGGCAGAATTTGTAACTATGTAAAATGTATTTGGATATGATAAGTTGTATAAGATATGATATGGTAAATACTCTGTTCATAAAATATGTGGGTGTGTGTGGAGGAAAAAAAAATAAAACTTGATTCAAAAAAAAAAAGAAGAGCTTCCTATCATCATCATACTGGACGTTGGACCTTCAGCGCTGGACCCTTGGGGGAAGGATTTGGGGTGACTTTCAATGTGTAACATTCACGCGTTTTGAATCAGATCTTGCCTTGCTTTCGCTGCTATCATTTCAAACTTAGTAAAAGTACCTCTTCTCTAAATCAATGAAATTGGAGGTTATGGTCAAGCATTTTTTTTTTGTTTTCAAACTTGTTTGCTTGGGCCTAAAATTTCCTCGGTTCAAAACAAACTTTTGCCAAAGCATGGGAAGGAAGAACAATCTGAATATTATGTAATCATTTAACTGTCGAGTCCCAATCTGGGGCTTGCCATACCTGAGGGTGGTGGTGGTGGTAGTAGCACGGAGCTGTTGCCTTTGGAGCTGGTGGGAGAGTCTGCGTAGGCCGTGGCAGATCACATCAGAACAGCGTCGGCCAGCTGCTCATCAGCAGGGCGTTCTCCTGGGCGGCACCGGCAGGCAACTGGGTGCCAGCAGGCAACGTGGCACTGGCCACGATTGGCACCGGCAGGCAACGAGGTGCACAGCCGGCACGAAGAACACAGCGGCGGCAACGGGACACCACAGCCGCTCCTCGGCTGTTCGCCCCTGCGGCCACTCACACGCCCACGCAGCTCCAGCTCTGCATCCCAGGACTCGGCTTCATGCCATCGGCCTGGCCATGCTGCTGTGACCAGATGTCGGCCACAGACGACCGGATGCTGGGTGGACAGCAGGTGTGGCAGGTTGGTCAGCAGGTGTGGCCCCAAGTTATAAAACGCGCTGGGATGCGAGACCTCCCAGCGCTGACTTTGCACGGAACTGTGTGTTATACTCAATGTGTACCAAGGCTCTGGCCTATGGATGGATGAAAACTTTATTTTCAATATTTGTACCACAGGTATATATTTTTTAGTTCTGTTTACAAGACATTCAGTCTGTCTAAAATGTTCAACTTACCTTATAGAGAAGAATACACATTGAGTCTAACTTCGAGGTTGGCGTCTCAGCGAGATAGCCAAGGGTGAGCAGAGCTCCACAAAACCCAGCTGATTTTTTTCCGTTTGGAGGCCCCAAGGGGCCAAAGTCACCCTGGAGGGGTGACGAAGATGGGAGGGACACCTTGTCGATCGCGGGGTGACAGCGGTGTCAGCGTTCCAGAAAACCCCCAATTCCAAGTAAAGACTCTGAAGCAAGCATTTTTCAAAGTTCTATTTACTAGAATAGGTAAACTGGCACATCTGGGAAAACCCGAATCTGAGAGGTCCGGGTTTTCCCTCAGTAAATCAAAACACCCAAAACCATCCCCTCCCTCCTCAGTCAATCACATGCTCCAATCAACATCCGTCCCATCTCGAGACATCACTCCGACCACTCCTTCTCCAGATGCAGGATCGTCCTGACCTTGACTGACAGGAAGAATGCTATTATATCTAAAGACAACCCCTCTACTAAATCCCCCCTCCTACTTTCCCACACATGAGAAGGTGGCAGCATGGAAGCTTCCGGCCTAATATGGCTTCCAAAGCTGACACCTGCTGGATCCAAGGACACCCTCCTGACAGATGGAAGAAGAGATGGCCATTATGGCCTAACCGAAGCTGTGACAACCGAAAGAGAAAGCACTAACTAGTAATTTGTGAGCAGCAGAACTGGGTGAGGATTTTTCCAATTTCTATCTTGGAGATTTATTCCCAAATAAAGAGACTATCAACCATCACTGCATTCCTGATGGATGACGTTGCCAGACGTGATTCCACCTGACCTTTGGATTGGATGATGGACGATGGACAAGGGGGGGGGAGATGCTTTCTAGATGCAATTTCGCGCGTTTTGCTTAGTTCCAGCTTTACCTGGGTTGCGATTGCTTCATTTTCAGTAAAAGTACTAATCTCTATAAAAAATGGAGTTTGGGTCATTCTTTTCTGGATTTTGAAGGAAGCACACCTGACAGGGAGATTATTAAAGTAAATCATAAAGAAAAGACCAGACTGGAAGTTATAACAATCGGAAAAGTAACTTAAAATATTGGAAATACTTTTGTATTTGAATATTTGGAATAAAGTGAACTATTTGATAGACAGAAATTAAGCTTTCGCTGTATAAGATGGAAGACAGAGCTGGGACGACATCTACTGGTTGAAAAAGATATTACATAGATAGAAGTGAACTCAGGAAATATAAAAGAAGAAAAAATATTTGAAATAGATAAGTGGACTGGAGATAAGGAAACAGCTGCAAGGTCATTCTACTTGTGGTTTGGGGACAGACGGTGAGCCTTTTGAAGCTCTTTGAACTTTTGTGGATTATAAACAACTTTTGTGGATTAGAGACACCGTTGACATCGTGGAATTGTTTTGAACTGGTTTCAGTTTGAACGAAGTGGCAATTTGGGCTCTTTGGCCTTTTTGGATTACCGAGACATTGGGGAACTTGGTGGACCATTTTGGATTACAAACATTGTTTGATAGAACATTTTGAGAGGTGAAAGAAGAAAAGTGAATATATATAGACTTGGACAAGATGCTGGCAGGGTAATTTGGATTATAAAACTTCTGACTTTAAAGTGTTTTTTTTTCCTTCCTAATAGACTCAATATTTTAATATTGGAATTGATATAGTTGAATTAATTGTAATAGGGTATTGATTATAAAATAGATTGTAGATTGTAGACTGATCATAAAAGGAAGGGGGGGAAATGAGTGCTCCAAATCTAACTAAAATTGGAAAGAAAGCATCTTCTACACTGGGTGTTGGCAACCTGCGGCTCCAGAGCCGCATGTGGCTCATCCTTCTGCTGCGGTTCCCTGTCACCCTGTTGTGGCAGAGGGATGAAAGAGCTGTCACCCTGTTGCGGTGGTGGCAATGGGTGGAGCCTTAGTGCAGGAGTGAGCACCCCTGCACTTGCCTTTGCACAAAACAGCATTCCGCCTTTGTTGCGGTGCATTTGCTGTTGCCGCTCTCACAGCGCCATACACAGCAGAGTAAAATTTAATGCAGTTCACAATGGGGGAGACAGGGTCCCCTTCTCCTGGAGCCCATTACGACAACAGCCCCACTCGCCCCTGGCAAGAGCATCATCGTTGTGGACTCGCTCTTGCCTCCCGGATGTCAGTTGCTTTTCCTGCAGAGCTTTCAACATGGTGTCAGCCCCGACGTGTCGGGCGGGGCTGGGGGAGACTGATTACCAGCCATCATGATCGAAAGGGTTGCTGCTGCAGCTGCCGTCATGCTTGCCATAGCCACCCTGGCTGCCGCCAGCCACGACATGGGCCCCAAAGCCTTGGAGGCGTTCACTACCGCTGTAGGTGCCGCCATTACAGCAGACGCCTCCAACACTGTCGCTGTCGCACAGCTGAGAGGCGGGGCCGGAAACAGTTGAGCCTCGGGTACTCCCATCTCGGAAGCCTTCCCCGGCGAACTCGACAAGCCAAAGGGGAAGTGCCTTGTAATGCCATGCTGGCTACCTGAGATGATGGAGCACATCTAGGCTTGGGGGTGGAGCTACAGGGTGGAGTCATGGGGTGAGCGGGTAACCTTAAAAGGTGGTGGGGAGCACTGCACAATAGTGCTGACAATGCTTCATTCTTCATGGGTGTTTGTTGGATCATGCCGGAGCAGAGGATAAAGTACTCTACAACAGACAGCCTTTGTTTGGAGTCTTATTTTACTGCGCCATTCCGGAACCTGACACATGGGCTGTTGAAAGTTGATCTAGCCATGTCCAATGATTTAACAAAAGTGGCAAAAACAAATGTGAAGCTGGGTCAAAAGATTTGTTCCAAGTGTAAAGCCAAATACATTTCCATGGTCCAAAGCACGGCAGACTCTTTGTCATCGGATAATTACGATATGGACATTTCGGACACTGCTAATTGAAGTTTGACTGATTTAGGGACTTCTCCATTAAAAATTCAGAAGTTGAGCAGTAGGGATAAAACTGGCTATGTGAAACAAAAAATTGAACATGTGCAGAAAATGGTAGCAGACAAAATAACATTAGCCACTGGAGTAGCAGCTGAAGATATTGGGCAAGCTAGCGAGTCTGCTGCTAAAGAATGCCAGTCATGCCAGGATTACACTGACCTAATCGAAGACATGAAAACAAAAATTAAAATATCCGATAGATCAATGAAAGTTTGATCACTGACTTTGGCCCCAAAGAGTTGGTCAATACCGGTGATAGCAAAAATGTTTGGCGTTTCAGAACGAGATTTCTACGAGGATGACGAATTTAGCAGGATGTGCCCCAGCAAAAAGGATTGTGTTTCCATTCGGCTTGATGGCGTCAAGGTCCACAAACAAAAGTGGTTGCTACTGTGCAATCTGAAAGAACTGTATGTGGCATATCGAAACAAATATGGTGCTGAAATTGGTTTCTCCAAATTTTGTGAACTCAGACCAAAGTGGTGTGTCACCGTCTCCATCTGCATCTGCACCATTCATCAAAATGTTAAGCTTATGCTACAAGGTGCCAACGTTAAAGAGGACTACAAGCTGCTCTT
This sequence comes from Pituophis catenifer annectens, assembly GCF_029215685.1. Lineage (NCBI taxonomy): Eukaryota > Metazoa > Chordata > Lepidosauria > Squamata > Colubridae > Pituophis > Pituophis catenifer. The sequence continues at coordinate 73,629,253 of NW_027256885.1, forward strand.
GGGAAAGGCAGTTTGCGATCTGAACACCAAAGATTGTATGTTGCAGTGATGCCAAAACTGCCCTGGTGAAGAGGCACTGATAGCGCATTTGAACGAAATATTCCAAGGACTGGGATTCAAAAGAATCAATAGAATTCAAACAATGGGTTCATACTGACCACAAAATGCTGGAAACAAATGTTCTCACTGTTGATGGCTTCATCGAAAAACTTGCTAGCAAAATGTGGAAACTGACTGGCCACCACTTCGTTTCAAAACTTCTTCTTTTTTTATATATAATTTTTATTAATATATTCTATACACTAATACACAAATAAAATATACAATCCTGCCACCATGGTATAATATGATTACATTGTCCATAAGTATAAAATCATTCCTTTATACATACATATTTGCCACCATATATATATACATCATCATATATCTATTCTATCCCACCTTTTCTGGACCCAATCGTACCATACTTTCCAACTGTTATAAAATTCTGAATCTTTTTTACCATTGATCAATCTAGTTAATCTATCTGATTCCGCACACTCATTAATTTTATATATTATTTTCAAATCTATCGGTAAGTATTGATTTTTCCACTCCTGCGCATACGCTAATCTTGCTGCAGTGATAATGTGAATCAACAAGAACCATATATCTGATTTAACATTCAAAGGTTTTGCCCCCAATAGGAAAATCTCAGGTCTTAATTCCAAATTAATCTGTGTAATTTCCAAAATCCATTGCTGTATTTTTTTCCAATATTTAACTGCCTGCGGGCAGGTCCACCATTGGTGAAAATAGGTTCCATTGCTGTAACCGCACTTCCAACAGCAGGCAGATGTCCCGGGAAACATTTTAGCTAATCTCGCCGGGGGGAGATGCCACCGGTAGACCATTTTATATATGTTTTCTTTATATGAGGAGGCCATGGTTAATTTCATATTTTTCAACCAAATCTGTTCCCATTGCTGGAAGTCAAGGGGATATCCAAAATTTCGCCCCCATGCTATCATACAATCCTTCACTACATCCTGTCCTATCTGCAGAGACAATAAATATGCATAACATTTAGATAATATCCCTTTCCCTCCTTCTAATAAGATCTTATCCAATTCTTGTCTTTTACGGTAGATTCCTTCACTATGTAAATCTTTTTTATACCTGGAGTGCACTTGAGAATAAGACCACCAGTCTATCTTATATCCTTGAAGAGTTAATAATTCTCGTGACTTCGGATTACCCTGAACATCCAAGAAACCTTCATACGTCAAGGTTTTCTCCCCTTTATACAATGTCGGGTAAACCTGAGCTTCCTGCGCCGAAATCCAACATGGAACTTTTAAATATACTCTTCTTCTAACCTTTTCCCAAGTGTACCCAAGCGTCCTATGTAAATAGTGATCATCAAAGTGTCTAGGGCGGCCGGATGCTCCCGGCCATAGAAAATAGTGCCAGCCATGTTGAAGACCGGCTCCCTCAAATGTCAAAAGTCGTCTCTTTTGTAGGACCATCCATTCTTTCACCCAAATCAAGTTCGCTGCTTGGTAATAGAGCTCCCAATTTGGGAGTCCAAATCCTCCTCTATTTTTGGGTTCTTGTAACATTTTAAGTCTAATCCGCGGCCTCTTTCCCTGCCAGATAAATTTAGATATACTCCTATCCAGATTTGTAAAAAACTCTTTATTCAATCTTACCGGGGCTGTTTGGAATAGAAATAACCATTTGGGTAACACGCACATCTTAATGGTTGCCACCCTTCCCAAAATTGATAGCTGGAGATTTTTCCATCTTTCTAAGTCTCTGAGCATCTGGCTGTAAAGAGGAAGATAGTTATCCTCCTTTATGGAGGAACATCTGGTGGTCAACCATATATCCAGATACTTAATTTTATTTGTTATTCTTAAGCCCATTAACTGCTCCAGCTGTTGCCTTTGCATCTGAGTCATATTTTTCACTAGGATTTTAGTTTTTTCTTCATTCATCTTTAACCCCGCTACCTTCCCATACTCTCTAATCAAGCATAATAATTTCAGGCCCGAGTCCAACTTCGTTTCAAAACTTCAAAGCGAATATTTGAAGTCGTTGAAAGCCGGCCTAAAAGAAACCGAACTGATTGTACTGATGGATTTTGCGGAGAATTACTCGTTTGTTGTCCAAGATGCTGCTCAAGGCTTTCACTGGGAGAATTCGCAAGCCACAGTGCATCCGTTCATTGCTTATTATGTCGATAAAGATGGTACACTGCAAATTGTCAACTGTTGCATAATTTCTGATCATATGCAACATGATACGGTTTCCATGCACGTGTTCATTTGGAAGTTGATTGAGTTTTTGACCACTAAAACAAAGATTACAAGAATATGCTACTTTAGTGACAGTTCAGCGGCACAATACAAAAATTTCAACAATCTGTGCAATCACAAACATGATTTCAAAATTGAGACCAAATGGATTTTTTTTGGCACAAGTCACGGCAAATCACCATGTGATGGAGTTGGTGGCACGACTAAACATTTGGCTGCTCGAGCCAGCCTCCAGCAACCATCAACCGACGAAATACTGATGCCGACAGATCTGTTCAACTTTTGTGACAGAAACATTCACAGAATTAAATATATATACGTTCCAAAGGAAGAAATTGAAGAAAGCAGGATGCTGCAAGAAGAAAGATGGAAAGTTAGCAGCACAATAGCTGGCACAAGAGATCATCACCAGTTTGTGCCAGTTGATTCAAATTCTATTTCTGTCAGCAAAATTTCAAATGACACGATTAACTTTGTGGCCAAAATGTCCAATACCATCGATCCGAATTTAAAATTGGCCAACATATTTCCCGGTTGTTATGTTGCCTGCATTTATGACAAAAAATGGTGGGTAGGCAATGTTGGGTAAGAGACTTGGTAGTACAGGGGTTTAAGGCACCCTGTTATTAAGCTTATTAAGACCAGCTGCCTGCAATTACTGCAGGGTTCGAATCTCGCCAAGGCTCAAGGTTGACTCAGCCTTCCATCCTTTCTAAGGTAGGTGAAATGAGGACCCAGTTGTGGGGGCAATAAGCTGACTTTGTATAAATATATACAAAAGGATGAAGGCTATTGCTGAGCACATTGTAAGCCGCCCTGAGTCTTCGGAGAAGGGCGGCATATAAATCAAATTAAAAAAAAAAAAATGTTGTGGAAATTTCGATCGAACAAAATGATGCGTTGTAACATTTATGCATCCACGAGGCCCTGCTCATTCGTTTTACTGGCCTGAAAGACAAGATGTTTGTTGTGTTCCAGAACCACATCTTATTTGCGTGCTTCCAGCGCCTTCAGTTACATCGTCAGGTCGACAGTATGAATTCCCAGAAGCAATGATAAAGAACGTGGCACGTAAATTCAATAATAAGTGATCATTAGACTTCCGGTGACGTCACCGCAATGGACAGCTGGACAGAGTGAAAGCTCTATATTCAGCTTTCCTTTTTCTACAAACGGCGGCTTTATTTAGCCATCGCAAACCGCGGAGAGGTTTGCGAAGGAGAGGAGATACTGAGGCGTGTGTGGAGGTGGCATCTTCCACACGCTGAAGAACCCCCCCCCCCCGGGGTGCCTTTGTAGGAAGAGGGCGGCAACGCCGCTCCGAAGCAGTGACTGATCCTCTTGGAAAGGGAAGCCAATCTGTCACAGTGTAAACTATTGGACTGAGATTGCCGTGCTGAGTGAGTGGGAGAGAAAAGAATGATACTAGCCTCTTTGAATTGTATTGGCTAAGTGAAAGTGAGTGGCTGGAGCGGAGACTGGCCATTTTTGACTTTTGTGGTGTGGAGCCAGCTGTTATTATTATTATTTTTTTTTGGAACAGCGGCAGTGGAGTGATTGGAGTTAGCCGCGGTTATTTCCTTTTGGTTTTTATTTGTGTTTCTGGAAACATTCCCTTTGTGTGTTAAAGATTGGAGACGTTTGGTGATCGTTTGGCTGCTTCTTATTTGAGACTCTCTTGAGATTTCTCTGTTTAAAGAGCTCCTGGTGCGTGCCGGACTGAGGGATACATAGTGACTTGACATTTTTCCCTTTCGCTTTCTGATCATTATTGTCGGAGCTGTCTACAACTGGAAGAGCTCTTTTTTCCACCTTGTGGCTGAAGCTGGTACAGCAGGGAAGAGAAAATCTGAGTCACTGAGAAAGAGAATTAACTGGCTTGTGTTGGAAATAGTTTTTAAGGGCTATAGCCTATGCTGATTTGAAAGAAATTCTGGCGTGACCCAGAAATGTCTACAACGTCTACGGTTACTAAAGTGAATAAGAAGACCCTAGCTTTCCCTGCATCTGCATCTCCATTGGCTTCAACAAGATCTGCTGAAGATATGTCATCGGTTGGAAAGTCTCCCTCTATGCAGGCTCTCCAAGTCATGCTCCAGACCATCCAGGAATCGATGACCAAGAATCAGGAAATGATGTTTAGGAATTTCGAAGACTTGAGAACGGATGTTAAGAGTGAGATGGGAGGAGTCAGAGAAGAGGTTAAACAAATGGGTGAGAAGCTTGGAGAACTGCAACAGGCAATAATTAAACAGGAGGAAAGGATGCGGGAGGTGGAGACAAGGACAGAAAGGTGTGAACAACGGATAGATGGATGGGAAAAAAAACAAGTGACAGCTAACAGGGAGCTTGAGGATGAGATAATCTTTCTCGAGATGGAAAGATCCTCCTTTTTTCTTAGGCTCCAGAATGTGGCAGAAGATAAGGGAGAGAGACTGGACGAGATTGTGGGGGAGATGGTAGCAGGAGCCCTGGAAGTAGATAGAGCCTCAGTACAATGTGATATCGACGAAGTATTCAGGGTGTTCACTAGTTACGCGAAGAGGCACAATCTCCCTCATGAAGTTCATGTGCGTTTTAATAAGAAGGCCCTATGTGAGGAATTTTTCCGACGCACGAGAGACCAGACTATTACTTATAGGGGCCACCAAGTGACGATCCTAAAGCAAATTCCGAGACAGGTCAGAGAGCAGAGAAGGAGGTACCAATTCCTCACTTTACAGTTGAGGAAGAATGCAATCCCCTACCGTTGGCTCCTACCGGAAGGATTGCTGGTGACTTGGCAAGTTAGACGAATTAGAATAAGGAACTTGCAGGACGTGAAAGAGTTTTTTGAACAACAACTTAATATGGCGGATTTGGATATGGAGGAGGAGGTAGAAAGTAGAAGTTTGGAGGAGTCTCAGGAAGAGGATAATATGAGAACTGGTGAAGGTAAAAGTGACAGAAAGAACGGAAAGGAGGACCGAGGGAGAGGAGGAACAGCGACAGCACAAAGAGAGACAAGACAGACGAAAAAAGTCCAAACAGCAGGAAAGTAAGGGCTGACTAGGAGGAAAGGGATGGGAGAAAATGTACGCTTGCTATCGGTAAACATTAATGGTTTAAATGCTCCTATTAAAAGAAAAAGGATAATGAATAAATTAAGAAAATGTAAATATGATATTATTTGTCTACAAGAGACGCATCAGAGGGTGAGGGAAGACCCTTTGCGAGGGCGAGCCGAGGAGTTTAGCCAGCATCTGCTGGACAAGATCGCTCAGATTTGGGACAGCTTGGACTCTGACTGGACAGAGTCAGACGGGGAGGAGGCGGCGGGTCTTGTTCTTTGGGAACAGTTTGATCCTGTTACCCCAGAGGAAGTGGACAGGATCATGGGGAAGCTGAGTGTGTATTGGACCCGTGCCCCTCCTGGCTGGTTTATTCAGCTCGGGAGGGGACACGCGGCTGGATCCAGGCCATGATAACTGCTTCCTTGGAAGAGGGAAGCTTTCCTGCCGCCTTGAAGGAGGCGGTGGTGAGGCCCCTCCTCAAGAAACCTGCCTTGGATCCAGCTGTTTTGAGTAATTTCCGTCCAGTCTCCAACCTTCGCTTTCTTGCGAAGGTTGTTGAGAGCGTGGTGGCATGTCAGCTCCCGATGGCCCTGGATGAAGCAGAGTACCTCGATCCATATCAATCGGGTTTCAGGCCCGGATACAGCACGGAGACGGCATTGGTCGCGCTGGTGGATGATCTCTGGAGGGCTCGGGACAGAGGTTATTCCTCTGTTCTGGTCCTATTAGATCTTTCGGCGGCTTTTGATACCATCGACCATGGTATCTTGCTGCGGCGCCTCGAGGGGTTGGGAGTGGGAGGCACCGTTTTACGGTGGTTCTCCTCCTACCTCTCGGGTCGGACGCAAGCGGTGTTGGCAGGGGGGCAGAAATCGACCATGAGGCCCCTCACTTGTGGGGTGCCTCAGGGGTCGGTTCTCTCGCCCCTTCTGTTCAACATTTATATGAAACCGCTGGGGGAGACCATCTGTGGTTTCGGGGTGAGGTACCATCAGTACGCTGATGATACCCAGCTTTTTATATCCACCCCGAACCAGCCCAGTCATGCCCTCGACGTGATGTCCCGGTACCTGGAAGCGGTACGGGTTTGGATGCGGAGGAACAGGCTTTGGCTCAACCCTGCCAAGATTGAGTGGCTGTGGGTACCGGCATCTCGATCCGAAGGAGAGGTTCCATCGTTGGCTATAGGGGGTGAAGTTTTACCCCCCATAGACAGGGCACGCAACTTGGGTGTCCTCCTGGTTTCACGGTTGAGTTTAGATGATCATATAACAACCATGACCAGGGGGGCGTATGCCCAGATTCGTCTGGTGCGTCAGTTGCGCCCCTATTTGGACCGAGATGCTCTACGCACAGTTACTCATGCGCTAGTCACCTCCCGATTGACTACTGTAATGCTCTCTACCTGGGACTGCCCTTGAGGACCACTCAGAGGCTTCAGCTGGTGCAGAATGCGGCTGCGTGGGTTGTGATGGGAGGGTCCCGATACTCCCATGTTACACCTCTCCTGCGCGACTTGCATTGGTTACTGGTTGCCCTCCGGGTGAGATTCAAGGTGCTGGTGATGACCTATAAAGCCCTACATGACTTAGGCCCAGGATACTTGTCGGACCATCTGCAGCCAGCAACGGACCATCTGCAGCCCCAACGATGCCCTTGAAGTGATGTCCCAGTGCGGATCTGGATGGGGAGGAACAGGCTCAAGCTCAACCCTTCCAAGACTGAGTGGCTGTGGTTCCCGGCATCCCGATATAGTCAGTTGACTCCATCACTGACTATCAGGGGCGAGTCTTTAGCCCCCGCAGAAAGGGCACGCAATCTGGGAGTCCTCCTGGATACGCAGCTGTCCTTGGAGGAACATCTGACGGCTGTAGCCAGGGAGACCTCTTGTCAGGTTCGCCTGATTCACCAGTTGCGGCCCTTTCTTGATCGGGATTCCCTGTGCACAGTCACTCACGCCCTCGTCACCTTGCGCCTGGACTACTGCAACGCTCTCTACATGGGGCTCCCCTTGAGGAGTACCTGGAGGCTCCAACTGGTCCAGAATGTGGCCGCGCAGGTAATCACGGGAGCCGCCTGGCGCTCCCATATAACACCACTCCTGCGTGAGCTGCACTGGCTCCCAATGGTCTTCCAGGTGCGCTTCAAGGTGTTGGTTACCACCTTTAAAGCGCTCCATGGCATAGGACCTAGTTATCTTCGAGACCGCCTGCTGCTACCGATGACCTCCCACCAACCTGTGCGCTCCCACAGAGAGGGCCTCCTCGGGGTGCCATCAGCCAAACAATGTAGGCTGGTGACCCCCAGGGGGAGGGCCTTCTCTGTGGGGGCACCTACCCTCTAGAATCAGCTGCCCCCAGAGATAAGGAGAATCCAAGACCTCGGTGCCTTCTGCCGTGCCCTTAAAACCTTCTTTTTCCAGCAAGCCGGGCTGGCTTAACATATTTTTTAACATATTTTTAATTTTTAATTGGTTTGTTATCTTAAACTGGGGCCAAATTAATATATATCCTTTTAATTGTTTTTTAATGTTTGTATTGTATGTTTTTATCTGGCTGTACACCGCCCTGAGTCTTTCGAGAGAAGGTGCGGTATATAAATTTGAAATAAAATTTAAAAAAATAAATAAAAATAAACGGCTTCCCATTGCCCGGTGCATTCTCACAGGGAGGGCCTTCTGCGGGTGCCGTCGGCTAGACAATGTCGGCTGGCGGCCCCCAGGGGTAGAGCTTTCTCTGTGGGCATGCCCACTCTTTGGAATCAACTCCCCCTGAGGCTTTGGTTGGCTCCTGACCTTCGCACCTTCCGCTGTGAATTAAAAACATGGCTGTTCACATCGCCCAGCCTGGACTGAGGGGTTTTTTGATTATTTTAATGGGTTTTAATATTTGTTTAAATTATATATTTATACATTTATGTATTTTATATATGCATATTTATTTATTTTACATTTTATTGGGTTTGTTTTTATTTGTTGTGAGCCGCCCTGAGTCCTACGGAGATAGGGCGGCATACAAATTATATTAAATAAATAAATAAATAAATATAAAAAAGTCTCAAGATAGCTTATTAGAAAATTCTAGATTAGGTAAAAAATTTACCTCACTAGCTGATCAAAAAAAAAGAGGAGTGGTGATTTATGTGCAGCATCATTTGGTGGCCAAGAAAGTATTCGCAGATCAGGAAGGTAGAGTATTAATGGTGGAATTGGAGATTGGTCAGCGGAAGTGTTTATTAGTTGGTATTTATGCCCCCAACTGTAACCAAAGGACCTTTTATGAAAATGTATATAACAAATTCGCAGAAACGGAATATGAATATATCTGTCTGCTGGGTGATTTCAATGCTGTTATAGATAAGGCCAAAGATTATGTCCCAGGGAAAAGGAAAGGAAGAGGGAGAGATGTGAAGAAGGTACTACCAAGGATATGTGAGAATATAAGAGAGCAATTTGGTATATATTATGTCTGGAGGTTACAGAACCCTGGAAGGAAACAATATACTTACTTCTCCTCCAGGCATCATTCATAGTCACATATCGATATGATTTGGATGTCTCCTGACTCGAATGAGATAACCTCAGAGGTAGAAATTGGTGCTAATGAATGGGCCGACCATAACCCTTTAATGTTGACCTGGAAAATATTGGGCCAAAGAAGGAATAGATGGAGAATGAATGTAGGGATTTTGAAAGAGGAAGAATTTATAAATATGTTCAAGAAAGAGATGCAGCTTTTTTTTTAATGAAAATAAAAAGGAAGACACCTCAATATATAATACTTGGGATACAGCCAAAGCAGTGATGAGGGGACTGGCGATTAAATATTTGGCAGGCAAACGTAAGGCTCAAAGAAAGCAGAGGGAAGCCTTCCTGAGCAATTTACAAAAAGCTGAAGAGGCAATGCAAAGGGGTCAGGAAACTGGAAATTGGATAGAAGAGAGGAATTTTTGGCAACATCAAATTAGGCTGTTGGATCAGGAAGAGTTAGCCAATAAAATAAAATGGGCAAAGCAAAATCATTTTGAGAATGCCAATAAGCCAGGGAGGTGGTTAGCCTATCGCCTAAGAAAGGAGAGAGAAAATCGAAGAATAGAGGGGTTAAAAGATAAGGGTGGAAGGTTGCATGTTAACATGGAAGGTAAGAGAAGGGTGGTGCAAGAATTTTTTATTCAGCTGTATAAAAGGGGTGAAGAAGGGGAGCAAGATATTTGGACATATTTAGAGAGCACAGACTTGCCAAAAATTACTGGGACAATGAAACAATTGCTTAACGCAGAAATTACCGAGGGTGAGGTAGAATTGATTATGGGAAAACAAGCGAATGGGAAGACACCAGGGATGGATGGATTACTTGTAGAATTATACAAGATGGGTTTTGAGGTGCTGGGTAAGCACATGGTGGAACTATTTAACGGGGTGACAAAAGATTCCCAAATACCGGCATCTTGGTCAGAGGCCTATATATCTATTCTACCGAAGGAAGGCACTGATTTGACACTTATTAAAAATTACAGACCGATTTCATTGCTTAATTCAGACTATAAAATATTTACAGCACTTCTGGCCGCGAGACTTGGATGTTTCCTTAACCAATTTATACACCCAGATCAGAATGGATTCCTGCCCAACCGACAGCTACGTGATAATATGAGAATGGTGATGAATATTTTAGAGTATTATGAAAATTGTCCGGACAAACAGTTATCCTTGATTTTTGTTGACGCCCAAAAGGCATTCGACAGAGTGAGCTGGGACTTTATAATTTCTCAGATGAAATACATGGATTTCGGTGAGAGGTTCATGGGAGCAGTGCAAGCAATCTACCGTGAACAGATAGCAAAAGTATTAATCAATGGGGAGGAAACAGAGAAGATTTGGACCGGTAGGGGTACACGGCAGGGTTGTCCACTCTCTCCGCTATTATTTGTGCTAACTCTAGAACCATTGCTTAGGGAGGTTAGGAGGAATACGGAAATAAGAGGAATGAGGGTTAGACACCAGGAGGTGAAAGCTCAGGCATATGCAGATGATTTAGTTTTCATACTGGAAGATCCATCAGAATCAGGATTGAAGCTATTACAGGTACTTAGGGATTTTGGGAGAGTAGCAGGATTGCTAATTAACAAGGAAAAAATGAAAATATTAGTTAAAAACATGACGCAGAGGCAGAGATGTCAGTTGGAGGGACTCCTGGGGATGCAGATAACTAATAGAATAAAATATTTGGGAATTTGGCTGACAGCAAGGTGTTCATCGGTAAAGGAGGATAATTATGTTCCCCTTTATAATCAGACAGTTAGAGATTTGGAGAGGTGGAAAAATTTACAGTTATCACTTATGGGAAGGATTGCTGCGAAGGTTGTTGAGAGTGTGGTTGCGCGACAGCTTCCCCAGTAACTGGATGAAATGTCGTATCTGGATCCGTTCCAGTCGGGTTTCAGGCCTGGGTACAGCACGGAAACGGCATTGGTCGCGTTGGTTGATGATCTCTGGAGGGCTTGGGACAGGGGTTGCTCCTCTGTCCTGGTCCTGTTAGATCTCTCAGCGGCTTTTGATACCATCAACCATGGTATCATGCTGCACCGGTTGGAAGAGTTGGGGGTGAGAGGCACCGTACTACGGTGGTTCTCCTCCTTTCTCTCCGACTGGTCGCAGTCTGTGTTGACAGGGGGGCAGAGGTCGACCCCGAGGCCCCTCATATGTGGGGTGCTGCAGGGGTCGGTCCTCTCACCCCTTTTGTTCAACATTTATGTAAAGCCGCTGGGCGAGATCATCCATGGTTTCGGGGTGAAGTACCATCAGTACACTGACGACACCCAGCTGTACATCTCCACCCCGGACCACCCCAATGATCTCACCCCCAATAGTCAGCGATGGAACCAGCTGGCTATAACGGGATGCCGGAAACCACAGCCACTCGGTCTTGGAGGGGTTGAGTCTGAGCCTGTTTCTCCCCATCCAGATCCGCACGGCCTCCAGGCACCGGGACATCACGTCAAGGGCATCATTGGGGTGGTCCGGGGTAGAGATGTACAGCTGAGTATCATCAGCATACTGATGGAACTTCACCCCAAAACCACGGATGATCTCACCCAGCGGCTTTAACACCTTGAACAGAGTTATTTCTAAATTTATTTGGCAAAGTAAAAAATCAAGGATTAAGCTCAGGATGATGCAGGAACCTAAAATTAGAGGGGGATTTGGACTCCCAAATTGGGAGCTTTACCATCAGGCAGCCATTCTGATATGGGTGAAGGACTGGATCACCCTGAAAAGGAGGCGGCTATTGGCGGCAGAAGGTTACGGCCTTCAACACAGTTGGCACCACTTTTTATGGCCAGGACAGTCAGCCCGACCGAGGTATTTTCGGAATCACTATTTACATAAGATCCTAGGGGATACCTGGGAAAGACTTAGGAGAAAGTTGTATCTGAAGATACCATGTTGGATCTCGATTCAGGAGGCCCTGGTATACCCGAGGTTATATAAAGGAGAAAAGGTCTTGACCTATGAAGATATTTTGGATACTCAGGGCAGACTGAAGACACGGGAACAACTGAGGTCGGAGGGGTGTAACATAGACTGGTGGGCCTACACCCAAATACACTCAAGGTGGAAGAAAGATCAGGAGAGTGAAGGGATATATCATGGAAAACAAGAATTGAATAAAATCTTATTAGGTAATGACAGGAAAGTCTTATCGAAATGCTATTCTTATCTATTATCACTGAAAGTGGGGGAGGAAGTTGTTAAAGACTCCATGATTGCTTGGGGGCGAAATATGGGTTATTCATTGGATCTTCAAAAATGGGAGGAGATTTGGCTTAAAAATTTAAAATTAACTATGGCATCCTCTTATAAAGAGAATATTTATAAGATGGTTTATCGATGGCACCTACCTCCAGCAAGATTAGCTAAAATGTTCCCCGGGACATCTTCACAGTGCTGGAAATGTGGGCATAGCAATGGAACTTACTTCCACCAATGGTGGACATGCCCGCTGGCAGCTAAATATTGGATGAAAATAC